>NW_022145600.1:17773746-18507864 GCF_000002235.5 Strongylocentrotus purpuratus | reverse complement strand
ATGGTACCCCTTATAAACTTGATGTGTTTCTGTGTTTTTCATAACAGTCAAGAATGATTGGTGGATTAGTTGAATTAGGGTTTTTGTTGAATACTTTTAGATGCTTAAAAGTTAAAGCTTTATATGTCACATTGTCAAGAGACATAAATCGGGAAAAAATCAATTTTTCACATATTTAAAAAAACTTTAAAAACTGGTAAGGGTATAAATAATTTAGTTGTTAAAGATATACTTGAGTTCTGGTAATGAAGGAAATTAATTCTCACAGAATCCAACAAAACCTGCACTGAATTAAGATTACAAATAAATGACATACATGTACATGTACCGGTATGCCAAAAGTGACGATTTTGATAGAAAATGTATAGTGGCTAGCTAATGAGCATAGAAAGATAAGGAAATCCGGGTCAGTATAGGCCCGACACTGCGGACACCATGTGCTCGACAACACATGGCACCATGTGCAAATGAGGTTTTGGTGTTTTATCAAAGATGTGCGTTTATTTTTATTTCACTGGTTCAAACAACCATCTACTGCAGGATTAACAATCCAGAAAAATCATTGCAATTTTCTCTCAAAATACAATTCTCATACCAGAGCTCAAGATTAGCTTTGCAGACTGGAGTCTATACGCTGAGCCCATGTATAACAGATCAATGTTGGGGTCCGGCTAGCCTTTTGACAAGGCCTTGTGACTCTGGCTATTTCCACCCCAATCAGTGGCGGAGATGGAGATGAATCTAGAGACCATGGTGAACGTGCTATCGAATGGCGGGTAGCCATGATGCCTTTTTACAATCTAGGTTTTACTGCTCTGCATGAAAATTATTACTTTGGATTTATTGACCAATCAGAACGGCCATCTCCCAGTTGGCTTCGTTCATTATCAAAACATGTAAGAAAAGGTAAAAGACGTAAATAAGTTTGCTTATGAGATGAACATATACATGTACATGTAAATGATAGATACAAAATATCACATTCAAATCTATTTTACATGCAAAAATTACAATAGAATAGGAAGCATTTGATGACTTATGCTAACAAACATAAGTGAGATAATTGGACTTCCCTAAAATGCACCAGTTCAACTCGTTTTCTTTCCATGTAGAGGTCAGGGTCTTAGCCCGAATGTTATTCTTAGTTTATAGTAGGTCCATGTTCGTACTACTTAGAGTTCACTGTGTGTGTGTGTGATGGATACTATGCTGACGTCATGCGAGGATACGTTCACTGATTGGACGCTACCATTTCGGTAGGGAATTCCAGTCGGAAACAAAGGTTAACATAAGAATTCCAATCTAGATTACTAAAGGCTACTTGGATGCACTACTACTTTCACTCGGGTTTCGCGATTAGTGTCTTTTAATCACTCATTGTTATCAGACATGTGGCCTTGTTTAAAGGCTAGGGTCCGGCCAGACCTAGATTTGAGAGCCCGTGTCTCCCAGGCGCCAGTTAGTGTCAAGCCATGATGTAGGGCTTCGATCATGCACTTGTATTTTAAAAATGAAATGTACAGAACTTTACATTCCTTGACTCTTGTAAAAATGTGTGTTTTCAATTTAATGAAGAAAAATGTCTTTAACATCAGAGACCTGTCCTACAGACTGATCCACATGGGTCGCACCCTTGCTCGACCCGAGTTTGATGTCGGTTGAACTCTGCATGTAGGGTTAGGATATTATTGTATCTTTGAATCCATTTGGAGCAGCTACATGTTCAAGTAGGCCTAATACCATGGTCAAGGTCATACATTTGGTCAATATTTTTTTATATTTTTTATTGCTGTACCGGTATCTAGTTGATACAATGATGCAACTGGTAGTGGTATAGTGGTACAGCAGGACTTGAAATCAAGTCCCTGGGTACAGTCAGTAAAAATGCATGACATCTTATTTGTCCATGACAACCTGGCAGAGGTATTCATACAATGCGAGATGACTCAATCACTCTTCACAACCCTGGTATCAAATCATCGAACTTGGGCAGAGAGAGAGAGATACGTAGAGAGACACACAGAGAGAGGCACAGAGAGAGAGAGAAAGGGGCAGAGACAAGATCGAGAGTGTGTGTGTGAGATAGAGAGAGAGAGAAAGAGAGGGATAGAAAGATACAGAGAGAGGCAGAGACACAGAGAGAGAAAGAGAGAGAGACGCAGAGAGAGGCAGAGAGTGAGATAGAAAGATACAAAGAGACAGAGAGAGAGAGAGAGAGACACACACACACACAGAAATAGAGAGAGAGACACACACACACACGGACTGATAGAAATAGACAGAGAGAGAGAGAGAGAGAGGGGAAGAGAGAGAGAGAATGTGCAATAGAGAGAAAAGCTCTGTGATGATTACCTATGACTCACATGATTACACATTCACGCACCATGGTGCATGTGGGCTGTGTGTTTTCACAGTCACTGGAAGCGCCTCCATTACCGTGAATCATCAGTTGTTTTCAAGGTTAGGAGGAGAGGTGGACTTGACTAATTTGCATTGTATGTCAACATGTTTAATTGGATATTAAATGTATAGGTAATGTACATAGAGGGTTAAAGGTCCATTAGTAGTGGATTGCTGTGGATGACAACTGAAATGTTTAAATCATGAAAAAGAATTTTCCATTTTCTGTTAAATTTTTTTCTGTAATAATTATTTAAGAATTACAAAATAGATTATTCTGTATCAGAAAAACAACCGAAATGATAATAATAACAATGATAATGAAAATGTTATTCATAATAATAAATAATGATAATGTTAATAATAATAAGTATGATTATAATAACTTTAATATAATAATAATGAAAATAATAATGATATTGATGATAATAACAATAATGATAATAATGAAAAATAATAACAATGATTGATAATTATAACAGTGATAATAATGATTATAATAATGATAGTAACAATATTTACATTGATAAAAATAATAATAGTATAATTAATAATGATTATGATAATAAATTAATAAGAGTAAAAATATTTACATTGATTTAATAATAATAGTAAATTAAGTAATATTGAATAATTTTTTAGCACATACATGTAGACTGAAGCCATCAGGCAAGGTACGCAAGGTGCTCTCATATCTGTCAAACATTTTGATAGAAAAGAAATAATAACTTTTTGATGAGCATAAAATGTAGAATGATTACCGGTTTAAACAAATATAAAATACTGTAGTCTGGTAATTGCTACATGTAATTGTACTGGAAATCTTATCTCTTTAAATTCAGTTTGAATGAGTGGAACTTAAAGGATAAGTCCACCCATATGTAAAGGTGTATTCGGAAATAGATAAACTATATTGCTGAGATCTCTTCAGGGCAAAATAGTGCCATCAAAAAGTATTCCTGCCAAATTTAAGGTGAAATGAAGAAAAATATCTAGCTAAGTCTTAAAGCCTGTCTGCACTAGTTTGGCCAGGGGGATTAGACCTCCCTGCAAGGTCACTGACAGGTGGTTATCTCATCAAATCAGCTCTCAATTAACATAAGAAAAAGGGATCATGGAGGACCAACAGGCACTGATTAGGCATTATTTACTATATAGAGGGCGCAAGTAGCTACATGTATAAGTAGTGCAGTGGGGCTTTAAAAGAGTACAATTTCAGATTTTGTTTGTTGTTGCAACTTAAAATGATATATTTGGGCCATGTGAACACGGCAGTTCTGAGTAACCTAATAAGCTAAAGGATATGATTAATGGCTCAGCCAAAAACCCTCAACTCCAGCCAAATATTGCCCATTCTGTTTGCTTGGTTTGTGTACATATCTCACATAGGGTCTGTAACTACCAGCTTATTTGAGCATAGACTTTGAACGTTTGGAGTCAAGTGACAAGGGCATTTTTTTAATTTGAAAGCCTTCATTTATTAATAATCGATATCACATTTCAGATTTTGATCTGCAGGACATGCTCGGGCATGCCAGCAGAAATCTTTAAAGGACAACAAAACGGACAAGAGCAATGTTGGTACAGTGGGGCCAGGAAGTGTGACATTTTTTTCAAAGGATTTATGGTGGAATATGGTTCATATTCATTCACAAGGAGCAGTATTGTTTGCATATAGTGAATATTGACTCAATAAATACCTGTTGCTCATGTCGAGAGATCTGCATGCATGACCATATATCTTGCAGTGTGTTTGCAGAGTTCTTTTCTTTGGGACCGGACTCGGTGAAATCTAGTGAAACCATTGGAGCTTTTATATGTATTTCACCGATTCTCATGGAAAGTATATGGTGTGGATGTATTCGGTCATTGCTCACTTGATCTCTTTAATCAGCATAAGTTTTAGATACGTCACTTACATCCAGAGAATGGCATCAGGGAGTAGAAAGAGAAAGCGTATAGCGTTCAGTTTGGGTAAGTTCTTGGACAGTTATTTCACTGTTGGCACAGCAACAGAGTTTGATTCTAAATTTGTGCAAGGATTGTATGCCTGCATGTACAAGTACATACGGTAGTGTGGGGGGGGGGGGGGTAATGAAGGCTAAATGTGTAATTCCTCCAGTGAAATAGAATTTTGCAGAATTTGTGAGTTGCTATCCATGTAAACAATTTATACAACAGTTCATTATCTCATTCTTTCTTGGGAATTTGAATTTCCCCAATAGTTACTTGGAAAGATGACCTTCCTGTACCTAAAGACTGTGCTGGGACCTGTTTCACAAAGCCTTTTTTAATGAAACTATATGACAAAAATCAGTGACAAATCTGCTGACAACCAATCAGAAGCAAGGATATCACTAGCTTCTAACAAAAAACTGTCATTTGTCACTGATGACAAGTTTTGTGAAATGGGGCCCTGGTGGTAATAAAGTCATCACATGGCTAAACGTTTGCAACACTGCTGCAATAAATTTGGATTATTCCATGTATAAGACAACATTTGATGATGATGGTAATGATGGTGTTGGTGATTATGGTGGCTTTGGTGGTGGTGATGACGACGATGATGATGATAAAGAAGTTATTTGTCTGCTGAGGGGTATTAGGGTTAGTAGTTCTTTGGTAAAGTACAGTACACAAGAAGTAATAGCCTATTTATTGGATGTTCAATAGGATGGTATTGTGTAAATTATGTATTTTTAAAGATTTTTTTATTGATAAGTATTTGTAATTCATATATCTTTGATGCATTTTAAATCTCTCTCTCTCTCTCTTCTTTATTTCATTCCTTTGTTGTTGTTAGTTCTGGGGGGGGGGGGGTGGGTGTGTTGTATTTGTATAGGCTTGTAAAAGTAAAGTCTTGTAAAGGATAGGCCAACAGTCTGTCTGTGTGCCTTGAGATTTAGAAGGAAGTCATTGTCCTGAACCGAAAGTATAGCATACTTCAGCTATTGACTTTGTATTGTGATGTATGGACAATATTTATCTGGAAGTCAGGGGTACAAATTGAAATGAAATTGGTTTCATTTTCAATTCATTGGGTTCATACTGTCTGCCTTGTCTGGAATAAGAGAATCATCCTTAAATATATGGCTACAATACATGTACATGTAGTACCGGTATATAAACAGTTTTGTACAGTGAAGGGGGAAAAATTCAAGATTTTTTTTCATGCATACATGATGTAGTCTTTGATATCTAGCCCAACATTTTATCAAAGGGAATACTTAGACTTCATTAATGTTTCATTGTATTTGTTCTTACTAAAGCCTGTCAAATATGATGTGGAAAAACTGGAGTTTTTTATGGTGACGTTTCACAATTCTGTATCTTGTAGCACAGAGCTCAGTGAAAACGTTCAAGTCCTTTTTGTTGCGCGTAGTTGTCATTCATGTACATGTTTTTCTATGTCCAGGTTGTTGTTTTTTTGCAGCGGTTTACCGCCCCATGTCTGAACAACCCACATTTTGGAGTTGATTTACCATATTTTTAGCCTTCCACTCAATGACAATGACCTCCTTCTAAATCTCACCAACTGTTGGCTTTTATTTTACAAGCAAAATAGAAAACACACACCACCCCCCCCCCCCCAAGAAAATGATGATGAGAGATAGAGAGAGTGAAAGAGATTTAAAAAAGCATCAACAAGTTGCTAAGCAACTACTGGCAAAACACAACAAATAACGAACTAAAAAATTCCACAACTGGAGTGTTTATTTTCTAAACGCCGGCAGAAAGTTAACCGATTTTTGCAGTTTAAATGCTTGCTCTCAAAATATCGGTGAATGATTCAGGTTTTTGGTCATGTCACTCTTCTTGCTTCCATGCTATGGCATGCAGAGCAGCAGGAAATCGTGGATCTGCACTACTTACCTAAAAATCAGAATGAGCAAAAACCAGGGTTATTTTATGGGTTTTTCCAGTATTGTAAATGGAAATCCAAAATATCAATGATTTTTTTCGAAAATAGTGTAAGAGCTGTGTAAATGGGCCTTACCGGTATGTTATTATCCCCAGATTCACATCTCTTTCTGCAAACTGCTGTGTAAATGTATACAAAATGCACTGTATTCATAAATTTACCTCTAAGAGATAGCTATTGTTTATTTTTTTTACTGTAGATGGTTAGCAGGTATACCACTACATCCAAAACTCTTTCCATTGATTTTTCATCTGTCCTAATCTTCTCTTTTCCGTTGAATTTCTTTCAGATCTATCACCGGTCGGTATAAGCCTGACCAGTGAGAGCTGCTGTAACCAAGACGGCCAGCAGCATCATCATGCAAACCTTGGTTTCATCCTGGTCAACCCGGAGGACACGGTGGTCAATGACCTGAGAGGGGTCATAGGTAATCAACTAGAGACGGTGCCGGTCAATTACAGGTTCCTCACTAAACAAGGGTAATTTGAATGTTTAAATAGGAAGTTGAAGTTTGAAAACGATTATTTTTTTATTCTTTCTCCAAGTAAGTAATAAAATACAAAGAAGCAATGCCTTTAGTTTTTTAAAAGCAATAGGCTCCTTGTAAACAAAAGAAATTTGTAACCTCAATCTGATAGTATTGTTTAAAAAGATTGTTACTTGCAAATACTTGTTCATTTAAAGGCCGGCTGTACTAGTTCAACCAGAAGGGATTAGACCTGCCAGCGAGCCAGCGGGGTCACTGACAGGTGGCTATCTCTTTAACTCAGCTCTCAATTAACATAAGAAAAAGAGGATCATGGGAGACCAACAGGCACCGATTGGGGAAGTTTTCTATATAGAGGGAGCAAGTAGCTACAAGTAGGACAGTGTGGCTTTAAAACACATGTATTTTTAGGACTTAGGGGACTACTTATCAGGTCTGAGTGTCTGCAAGAAAGCACATGTATTAACATCAACCATGATTACAAGAATGTAACATTTTGCAAATATATGATTGTGTTTTACTTTTAGTTCCATTTGTGCCAATGAGATTTATGAAGTACAGCCAAATTTCCTGTTTCAATATTTGTATGCCTCAAAAACAAATAGGCTCCCATTCATTAATAGGTTACCGGTAAGTTCAGCAAAGAGGAAATAGGAACTTGTGTTTACTTCTTGAAAACACCAGTATTGTTTTGTATGAGATAAAATCACATACTAAAGTATGTACAAGCACATGCACTATATGTAAAAATGATGTTGGTTTTATACTGTCAACAAGGCAAGGTCCATTTGGACAAGTACTTGTGTTTACTCAACCATTGTGTTTTGGAACTGTAAATATAATTACTGTCTACCCCAATATTTTGGGGTTTACATACATGTAGAATCTTTTCATTTGCACTTCTAAAAAAAAAAAGGGAAATAAAGTTATAGTTAAATAGCACCTGCACTATAGGATGGTATTGAATGGTCTATGTCATGTACCCGACAGTTTTTATACTTTCTGTTTAGGAAAATTTGATTGGGAATAGACAATCTGATCCTACCGTTCAATGTATTAGGTATTAGGTCTCATCCTTCACTCTTGTTGATCAGAAAACTACTAAAAAGTGAGGAAGTTGTTGACGACTTCCCTTCTGATATAATTATTGTATTTTAACACGGGCCTAGTGCATTGCCCTGGTCGAGAGTATCTAGTTTATGATGTGCTAAATGTAGTTACGAAACTTAACTACTGTCAATCATATTTCTATCATTTAATATACATATTCTTGATAATGTAATGTTGCGCATGGGTATAGCTTAGTTGTATTTTGATAATACTTTTGCTGTTTTTAGTATTTGTTTGTTGTGAGGTGCAGGAGAGTGAACATTAAATAATGTAGAACCTTCTCATCGTAATCATGTATGTGAATTAATCTTTATTATTCTTGCATTTACGTTAACTCCAAATTAATTATTATATAATAATAAAAACGGTGCTTCAGTTTTAAAGCGCTTACCACCGAAGTCTCTAAGCGCGTTAACAAACAAAATACAAAGATAAACAATTACATATAAACAAAACAAAAAATGCAAATAAACTTACAAATTACAATACATATGAAATATACATTGATGTGAACAGAGTAAGTTAATCGTCAAAAGCTATTTTGAATAAATGTGTGTTAAGACAAGTTTTCATATCCATTCATAATACAATTGTAGTATTGAATTTATGTTTTTATTTTATTCTCTTTACAGCTGGCCTGTGAGACCAAAACAAGAGGCTCAAATCAAAGCCTGTCATCTCGTAACCAAGGATGGGCTGATCAGAATACAACGCGATTTTGGTCAGTATTAAAGTGCGCTTGTATCATGTTTCTCTAGTCTGTAATCCTTGATTTTATGGGACCTTTGGTCTGTTTTGATCTCCTACAAAACCTCAAGAGAAGTATAAATAGAGTGTACCAGTATTTGTACCATTATTTGTAGTTATAGTTGGCTGAAGCTTTTCTTATTGTAATGATTGTATCAAACAAACAAAATTATTTTGCATTTTCCATTCTATTACAATTACACAAGAAAATTCAAGAAATATTATTAGCCTATCAAAATTTGATATTAGTACCAAAATTTTTTTTTTAACCAGGGTCTTGCATATATATATATATATATATATATATATATATATATATTGATATTTAAAACAAATTGCAATGGCATATTTTGATATTTTCAACAACAAAAAATTGCAAGGGAACCTTGTGATATTTTGTAATTATCCAGAACATAATTACTCTCCACCGTTTCAAATATTCTTAACATTTCTTTTCTCTAGTCTTGGTTTAGAAAAATTATAGATTTTGACAGATCATTCACATTATCATTTTTGCACTACTTCTTGAAACTAATTCTTGTGAACAGGAGAGCCACGTGTCGGTGTGGTCTGCGAGACTGGTACGGCTTTAGGGTTTGTCTTTATGTCGTCGTTGCAACTCACCATCAACAAGCTACGCCAAGCTGTTCTTGCCCAGGTGAGTCGTGTTGAAAATGTTTCTGTCAAGATTCTTAAGTTTGCAAACGTTTTAGTAAAAATGTTGGATGTGCAGTGTATTCTAGGGTGACTCTGTGCAATGGATCCCATGTGATATTTGTTTGTTGTCCATTTATTTCATCAAAAAATGAGAAATTATTTTGATTTGATAATTAAGTAATAGGATTAGTATAATACAGAAACAACCATTATAGGCAATGGTCATATCAAGAGATTTTAAATTTGCTAATGAAATAAATGGATAAATGTCATATGTTGTGTAGGGAAATTGCACAGAATCACCCTCTAGATGTTTTGTTTAAGGCTGTGTGTATTTCTTTCTTTTTATTTTGTAAAAAATTGTGTTTGTTTGGTAGTCTGTTAAAATGTGTATTGAGTTCAATCACGTACATGGATGTGTGGAAAGGCTATAAAAATTCACATTTCTGTAGAATTGAATCTAATATAGTTTTCAAATAGTTTTAAAGTTCAATTGGACCATCTCCATTTGCATGAATATCTTATGAGAATGCTAATTTTGATTTGGCTTCATTGTTTTCCATATTTAGTACCACATCACAATATAAAGTGCAGTTGAATATGTAAATTTGACTAGCTTCTAGGTTTTCTAAATTCATGTTCATTTTCATTTATTTGAAAGCTTGAAGTGACTTGGAAGATGCGTTAATAATCTCAATAAAAAGTTTTGTTTGTGAAGGAACTAGTACTTTCCTGTTATTTTCCTGTTGATAAGTTATTTCTTAAGTTAAGATAAGTTAAGAATATGAAGTTAGTGTGGTCAAAGTAAGATGATAGCTCTTGCAAATTATTTTGTGTAGCGTGTCTGTTAGTTGAAGAAAACTACAGCCTATATTCAAACTAAACATAAAAGCGATTTGCGAGAAAAGCTAGTTGATCCGCTACGCATGCTCGCATAGATAGGGCCCGCAAGTCCGACCTAGTCCAATTTTGGTTCCTTGCACATTTTTTTATGTTATCCTTTAATCCCTATTAACCAAAAACCAACAGAATGCCAAGTGAAGTTTTTTATTAAAGTTAATGTTATACAGGTTAGCTATTTACGAATGATTTTTTGTAAGGCAATTGGTTCCCTTTAAACTTCCCAATACAAGCTTTTTAGCCTTCAGAAATAGAAAAAAACGTGTGATGTACATGTAGCTGTTTGTAATTTGATCTGATATCCATACCGTGCAAAGGAATCCACAGCCAAACAGAGCTGTTGGCAAGCAGCAAAACTCTTCCTTCCTGTCTTTTCCAAACTCATTAAAAGATCTATTTTGCATGACAGACTTCATAATTTCATGGGTCCATCAAACTCTGCTCAACAATTCTCATTTTACGAGGTCACGTGGATGTATTCTGATACTGATCTGTTCACATATTGCAAAAATTTCCTCTCAGTTAAAAATATCACCCCATTTTTTTTTTTTTTTAAAATAATCTTTTTACTGTAGGATATTTGTTTAAGAGTGTGTGTTCAAGCAAATGCTCCAACTCTAACCATTGTTGATACTATTAAATGAAAGGGAGAGTTGAAACTACACTTATTTTCCTTTAACCCAGGCGGTTCATTAGGGGATTTCAAATCCTAAGTGATTGGCCAATATCTTAAATTCTATGGCCACAGAGATACAAAGAAAAGAGAAACTATTTTAAAGACAAAAAGTATCCCCAGATGAACATCTAGACTGAAATATGTTGTTGTTTGCCTGTCATTGTCGTATGTTCATCTTGTTTTCTCAGTAGAGTTTGATGTGCTTTTACATTTCCCATTCTTGCATGGCTAAAATGTGTTTATTAAGAAATATCCTTTAATCATTTAAATTTTGTCACCCTTGATTCCAAATTATATGAACATTTTTGTTTTGCTGGTGACAGACTTGATTTTCAGCTCTTTCATTATAAGTTCATCATAAAGTTTTGCATCGCTAAAATGTGATTATTAAGAAATATCCTTTAATTATTTAAATTTTGTCACCCTTGATTCCAAATTGTATGAATTTTTTTGTTTTGCTGGTGACAGATTTCAGCCCTTTATTAGTTCATCATAAAGTTTTTGAGTTAATTATTTCTTTTTCGCTCAATCGTATCCTTTGTTTTTTATTGGTGTATATATGCTGTGCATTCTTTTTCTATCAGTCTAAAGATGTTGCCATTGTGTTGACTGGTCCGTCCAGCTCCCAGCCGAGCCAAGATTCAAACAAGATTGACCCCACCCTCCCAGAAAGTTCCCCTTGCTCTGTAAGTTGAAATAATCATACAAAACAAATCCGGTGTTCATCATAACAAATTCACTCATCATTAATCTATGGTTATAAGAATCATTATTTAGAATACATGAAAATTAGTTTGCATGGGTGTGTTAAAATGTCATACAAAATATCTTAGTTTTACTAATCATCTCATTATTAATAGAATCTACACACATATTAATGACAAATGGGGTTTGTGTATAATCAAAAGCATCCTTGCATCAGGATTTGGAACTTTCATTAGCAAAAGATATCATCCTAACCCATCATTCTAACAGGGAAACAATGAAATTAACTAACACTGAAATGTACTAACAGTAAAAATCAATTAATAGTGTGTAGCCCCCTCCCATATCCCTCTCCTCCCTCCCCAGCAACTATACTGTATACCCCTACTTCTGCCCCCAGTCTTCCCTCCTCCACCTTTTGTTACCCCTAGTCCAATATAAACAATAATTTGACGCATAAATAATAGACCGTCTAGAATTCTATCATAGCCTTTAGGAACACGATCAGACCACCTGAAATAATATACAGATTGAATTCCAAGAATTGTGGCTTATATTTTTCCCGTTTCCCATAATGAAACCAAATTTCCATTTTCTTCTTTCAAAATCTTTGGATATGCTGGCTATGGTTCTCCTTCATTGTCCTTGGCTTGGAAACAATTTCATTTGGAAAAACTGGTTCCAGTCTTTGCTGTGCAGTGATTATATTATGTTCAATTAATTTGTTACCATGTATTTGCATACATGTTGTGAATTGTAATTCAGTATGCAATGTATAGAACTCTCCAAGTTAGCTTGTGATTTGATATTATTTACCCCAGTATGTAAAGGCCAATTCGTGGAAACAATCTGCGCATGGGCAGATGATGGTTATTTGTACCAAAGTTGTAAAACCTATTGAGATGGCTGCTGGATATGTGCTCATGAAAATTATGTTATCATTATTCATTTGTTCATTGATGGAACATTCTCCGATACACAGGTGGAAATAACATTCTGGAGAGGGTAAACAAAACATATTCATGAAGCACACACCTGACTAATTTGGCATTATTCTAAAATACACAAAGTGGAATGTCACCACATGCTATTATTAAAAGATCAGGAATATTTGTGTGGTCAAATGTGAACTGGTCTATTGATGGTAGTGTCGTCAACTATTCATATGTCCCTTTTTTACCACAGATCTTCTTTTCTTTTCTGTTTTGATACATGTATAATTGTATATCACAAAATCTGAAACTTATTCCAAACTTATTCATAGTGTAGTGCCAGGGTATGTTGTAGTTTAAACAAGCATATCAGAATTTTAATAGCAAACATATGCCATATACACATCATATCTGATCATCATTAATTTTCTTGGGAAAAGGGTACATGTAATTTAAAGTGGAGGGACAATATCATACAAATGAAGTACATTTACATGTAGGTGCATATGTGTATTCAAGTTTCTTTGTTGTGTATTTAATTTGGATATGACCTTGTGCTTCAGTGTAAGTACTTCCTTTTGACCCTTGGTTTTGTTCTTCCTTTTTGACACTCGCTCATATGCATTACTGTATATACCCGTAATACATATCTGTTTCCCTTTCGATCTCTACCTGTCTGTTTGCTGTGATTTTCAATTTCTTCTTTCTCATACTTTAATTCTTTGGTGATGTTCATCTTTTATTATGTGATAAACATATGGCAAGCCATTCCCTGAATGAATATTATCTCTATATTTTTTTAATGAAACTTTTTAGATGTGACTGGATTCAAACTGTTGCTAATATCTCTCTTTCTCCCTCATTCCATCTCTCCCTGTGTCTATCTGTGTCTCTCTCCTTCGCCTTTCTCTATCTTTGTCTTTTTGTCTCTCTCTCTCTCTCTCTCTCTCTCTCTCTCTCTCTTTATATATCTATCCCTCTCACTCTCTGTCTGTCCCTCCACTTCTCACTGTCTATGTCTGCCTGTCTCCCTTTCTCTCCACCTCTTCTCTATTTCTCCATGTCCATTGTCCATCTCTCTGTCTGTCTCTGTCTCCTTTTCTCTTTTTCTCTGTTTACCTCTTTACTTGTCTGTATGTCTCTGTTCATCTGTCAATCTGTCTCTTTCTTTAATGATCATCTGTCCGTCTCTTGCTCTTCCTCTCTCTTTATCTCTGCGGTACAGTTGGGTAGCATGCGGGAGTTGTTGCACGATGACTGGGTCTTCCTTGACCGCAATGGCTGGCCGGTCAACAGGCAGCAAGAATCCACCTTGACCATCCTGGACATCCTGGTTCAGTCCTCGGTCAAGGTCAGAGTTCACAGTTCAGAGTTCAGAGGTCAATCGGGCCTCATGGAATCCCACGGCAGCTTTACATCCACCATGGCTGAGTTTGGCCTGATGAACACACCGCCGTCAAAGATGCAGAAAGTGTGAGGATCATATTCATCCATGTATCTATTCAAAGCGAGACTGCACTAATTGTAGCTACTTGCGCCCTCTATATAGCAAACAACGCCTAAGTAGTACCTGTTGGTCCCCCATGATCCCCTTTTTCTTATGTTAATTGATAGCTGTATAACCACCTGTCAGTGACCATGCAGGGAGGTCTAATCCCTCCTGGCCAAACTAGTGCAGGTAGGCTTTAAACCCTATCTATAATCGTTCATTAGAAATGACCCCTTTTACATGAAAATGAAATAAACTAATTAGTAGTGCTATCAAAAAGGAATATTGGGTGAAACCGTCAGATGTCTCATTGTTCTACATATATCTATACAAGAAAAATTTGCCAATATTCTAATAATCAAGTTATGGGTGTAAATAAATGTTTAAGTGTTCACCTTAAACTCTTCGGTTTTGATATTCCACTTGAGGAGGAAAAAACTTCACAGTAGCTTAGAACTATTAGTATTTTGCTATTTCTTAACATGAATCAAAAGCCTTTTAAAAAATTGTAAATGATTTAAATTTGAATATTATATGTACCGGTAAATTAGTTTGAAATAACCCTCAATAACTAAAGGTTACATTAGAAACCCTGCTATAATTAAAATATTTGCAACTCCAATCATTTTTTAAAATCTGCTTCAACAGAAGCAAATCACCGAACAACCTGACTTCCCTGGACGACTCCTTCAATTACTCCCCCCACAAGATGCGGCCGCGGAGTCCCCTCACCACCAACCCCGACTCCCCCTTCACCAGCAAGGCACCGATCAGTGCCAAGCAGATCCTTATCAGCTACGTCAGGGCGGAGGCAACCCAGTATGCGTTGGATCTCAAGACAGAGCTGGAGATGCAAAAGTTCAGTGTGTACCTGGTGAGTTGAGTTCTCTGTAGTCCTATGTCCTGTGTTTTGTGAGGGTTAGGGTAAGGGTCATCACTGACCATTTGATCTTGATGAGTTATGTCAGGGCGGAGGCAACCCAGTATGCGTTGGATCTCAAGACAGAGCTGGAGATGCAAAAGTTCAGTGTGTACTTGGTGAGTTGAGTTCTCTGTAGTCCTATGTCCTGTGTTTTGTGAGGGTTAGGGTAAGGGTCATCACTGACCATTTGGTCTTGATCAGCTACGTCAGGACAGAGGCAACCCAGTATGCTCTGGACCTCAAGACAGAGCTGGAGATGCAAAAGTTCAGTGTGTACCTGGTGAGTTGAGTTCTCTTTAGTCCTACGTTTTGTTGGATATCCCTTCAGGATTAACAGCAGGGTGAGGTTTCATCAGATCTTCTGCTCATTGAATTAATATGCTTTAGGGTAACCCCCTTGTGAATCTCTTTGTATCTGCACTAAACCTTAGATCTTGTTCAAAGCAAGCAGGTTGGCTTAGCCTACATAGCTTTATTTTGCCATTTTAACCAAAAATCTTGGGTAAGATCCAAATATGTTCAGGTGATTGAAACATGCCAACCATATCCCAAAGTTTCAGGCAAAGAAAGAATATTATGAAACCACTCTGTCTCTTGGATAGGATGTTAAATGTAATCTCCCATGTGTAGCAGTGGCATGCCCTATTCATCATGAGAACTGTCAATAAGCTGCTAGCATCATCAAAGTTTGTAAACCCGGCAAAATAGTACACCTGCATGCATCACAACCAGTTACTGCATTTTGTATTCAAGTAGGAGTGGCCTGAGGGTTATCGTGATCAATTAAGTCTGCATTTCCCCCTCACGAGCACAGAACCCTACTGAATAATCAATAATGAAAATGATAATTTTGTAAAAATCAATGAATGCCTCCAAAGTACAACTCTGCTTTCTCTGCGTATGGTTCATTGAGGAGGTTCAAGGTCTGAAATCTATATCAAAATCAAATTTGATAAGATCAATTTGACATTCAGTTCCTTACGTATAGATAATATAAGAGATTTAATTTTCATTGGATGTGATGATAAAACCCAACATCTAAGAAGAGTATGTACCAAAAAGCACTACTGGTAAATATATTTTGAACTTGTCATGAAATTAGTTGAAATTTTCATTATGCTGTCATAGAATGAGAAAAAACCCTACATAATTGAACAAGGTTTAGTTCAGGGAAAATTCTTGATTTCCAAAAAGATTCATCAAAGTGTTACCCCGAATGAAGATGATTACAATTAATAAATCAGTTTGCAATTTCAAATGGCTTTCATACAATCATCACATCTCTCTTCATATAATTTTTTTTTCCCGCAACCATTTGGACTGATTTTCCTAAATGTAGTTTCAGAGGTAAACTGGTACCTTTCAATATGGCTCACATTTTGTTGCTTTGTTTATTTTATTAATAAAGGATGTACATGAAATCTTCTGTGGAACAGACTGGCAGGATAGTTTGAACTTTGCCGTGAGTAACTGTGCTGTCTTTGTGCCCCTTGTCACTCCGAGGTATGGGGAGACACAGTGGACCAACAGAGAGGTGAGATTTAAATTGATTTCTTTTCTACAGAAATATAAGGTTTATCTCTAACCATAGTTTCAACCTCTATAAACATTGTATGTGTGTGTGGTCTAGTTCTTGTGTTCAATGAACTGGCAGTATACGCTGAACCCGTTGACTACTGAATTCTCTAATTGTGCTAATGCCCGAACAAAATAATGTGTATTATTTGTTTTATAAGATGATGTTTTATTTTTTTATAAAATTTTGTTTTATAACATGAATTTACTAATGACCGGTCATTAGTATTTACTAATGATCGGTCATTAGTAAAATTACGTGTTAGGCAAAATAAATGCCTGGTCACGTGTACGCTCTCAACCAATCATTTGATTAGGATCCGCTTCATCATCTTCTAATATTTGATACTCTATTTCAGGTGAAGTTAGCTGATGTATTAGGCAAGTACATCCTGCCTGTGAGCTTCTTGGAGACCTGGCCTCCTAGATGTCTAGCCATTCAATTCGCTACAACACAGTTCATCAACTGGAGGAAACCTAAACCTGGTCAACCGGCTACACCGCATTCACCATGTAAGTGTTCAATTCAATTTTGGTTTATTAATATCAAAATATACAATGTACAATGCAGTAGTCCAAGAACCAATAATGCAATGTTTACATAAAATGTGCATAAAAACAGGAATGATCATATACATTTACAATTAAAATGATAAAAAATAAAGTTATCATAATTGTTCATACCTCAAGCTATATACATATTTTGCTAAATAATAGTAGATGGAAGAATAACTGTAAAAGTAACTTGAAATGTTGAACCAATTATTGCAAGTAATCATAATCTAAAACAGAGAGGAAATTATTATATTGCAATTGTCAAAATGAGATCCATAAACTTAAAAAAGTATACGTGCAAGTTTGTTTGTTAGGGGACAGATTAGGACATTGGTCAAATTATATTGAATGGAATTATTACATTAAAAATATATCATTAAAGCATTTCATATATTAAAGTGATGTATAAAGTCTATGGGCATACACAAATTCTTATAATTTTTGTGATTTCACATTACAATGTAAATTGAAATTGACTTACAAATAAATTATTGCAGCAGAATTATACATGGTAGTTTAAGAACAACTTTGAAAGAAATAGATAAAAGCTAAATATCTTAGAAAAATGAAAAGCACTCAATAACATGTGCACAATATTCAGATTTTGATTTTCGCTTTTTGACTATTGAAATACAATCGCTCGTAATGGGTGAATAAAATTATTCATACGGAGGCACTTAAGGGAAGATTTGTGCATTAAATTTGATTACCGGTACATTACGAAACAACCTATTGCAAATCGTTTCACCCTGTTCCCTCCCCTCCTGTTTTAACCCTGCATTGCAGCCAAAGAGTTGTCCATGGATAGTTCTTTTAAGAAGTGCTATGAGTGGGAGAAGAAAGATGTGGTTTGCGTAGCCAAGGATATCGGTAAACGATGTCAATCCAAGAGGATAAACAACGTCACCAACGGGGTAGCCCCTCTGGTAAGTTCTATTAATTATGGCCCATTTAAACTACTAACTGAAATTAATGATAGTTGCCATTATTATTGTCATTTGATCACTTTTATTTGAATTTCAATGTTGATTGCCTAGACTGTTTAATATATTATTGTATAATTGCTTTTATCATGTATATACATTGTAAACTGTTGTAACCATTGCAATTCATTCTTTGGACTGCAAGAATAGATAATACTCAATAATACAATCCTTCAATCTAATGCTAAGAATATCTCTCTGAATTAAAAGTTATAGAGCCGGTTTTCTTTTTTTCTTCATTTTTTAAAAGACCAACAAATATCTACTGTATCATTAGAAGAGACTGTAGACAGATACTTTTTTTCTGAGACAAGAAGAATAAACTTAATACTATTCTTGATACAAACATATAGTAGTACAGGATTTGGTGCCGACATGAATGAAAAGTACGTGCCCAAAAGCCTTATTATCTTGGCTCATTGTTTCATACCTATTCCTTAATTTTCTTTAAATGCCAGCAATTGGACTTGCGGTCACTGAAAAACAACCCTTTTGCTTGGTTTTTAGTTACATCCTAGTAGTAAAAAAAAAAATAATAATAAAAAAAGGCAGTTTAAAGCCGCACTGCACTAGTTTGGCACGGAGGGATTAGACCTCCCTACAAGGTCACTGACAGGTGGTTATCTCATCAAATCAGCTCTCAATTTACATAAGAAAAAGAGGATCATGGGGACCAATGGTCACTGATTAGGCATTGTTTGCTACATGTATATAGAAGGCGCAATCAGCTATAAGTAGTGCAGTGGGGTTTTTAAAAAAAATGGCTGAAAGTTGATAGTTTGTTTTTCTTTCTTTCTTCATCCAAACAGGCAAGAGGAAAGACATTGAGTGTAGGAGATATCCTGAACGAAGGAAGAGAAGATGGAGACAGCCTACTTGTCATCAGTACACATCCAAAGCAGGAGGAATTTGTAAGTTTGTCTTCTTTCTCATATCTTTCATTTTCTGTCCAATATCAGAATTCCAAAATATAGAAATGAAATGAAAATGAAATTAAGCATTTATTATTCGTTTAGGAAATTTGTTTTTTCACTGTTAAAAGTTTAAAGATCAGTTTACAAAAATAACAGAATTAATCATCAAGAAATAAATAGTAATAGTACCTTACCTTTAATAACCCTTGGATCATTGTTCTGTCAGGGGGGCGTTTCACAAATCTTGTCATCAGTGACAAATTACAATTTTTGTTATAAGCTACTGAAATCCTTGCTTCTGATTGGTTATCAGCAGATATGTCACTGATTTTAGTCATTTATCATTGAAAAAAGGCTTTGTGAAACTGGTCCCTGGGCAGAACAATGATCTGCAGGTTTCTTCCACTGGGTTCTTGTCTTGGGCTTTTGATTTAGCTCAGTTCCATGTTGAAGAGTAGTTCACACTTGCTCTATTCATGTCATGTGAAGTAAAAGAAAGGCCTCCACAGAAAAAAGTTCGATATCCTATAATATTCAGATTAAAAAATCAGACAAGGACCTAGCCTTGCAGGCCTATATGTAGGAATTTGTGGCGTGATCGGCATTGGAGGTGTCTTGGCTTGGCCCAAGGAGATATTTAGGAATTTCTAATCAGTGTTAATTCAATCTTTTTTCTTTCCTTTTTATTTTCTTCTTCATTTTACTTTATTTCAAAAGGGTGCTGAGCTGAAGAAGCTGTTTGAAAGTAAGGGATATGATGTCTGGATTACTACAGAGCTCTCCAGGATGAATGGAACAGATACAGAGTCAGGTGAGATGATGAAAGTGATGATGATGATGATGATGGTGGTGATGATGATGATAGTGATGATGATGATGATGATAGTGACGATGATGATTGTAACCGATTTTGGGTTCTTTAAATCTTTTCATGAGATCTGTATTTTCTCTCTAATTTTTAAAGAACAGAATACATTTTTCAGGTAATATATAACTGACTTTAACTTCCAGCTCCCACCCTGAAGGGCAGGCTAACATCATATCATTTCAACAACAACATATCCTTCAAAATTCTTCTCCTGTGCTACAAAGCTATCAATGGCTTAGCCCCCTCTTACCTTTCCGATCTCATATCCTTACGTTCCCGTACGTCGTCACGAACACTTCGTTCATCTTCCACATTACTGTTAACACCTGGACCCCGCACTAACACCCGGTATGGTGACCGCGCCTTTTCAGTTATTGCCCCCGCTCTCTGGAACAAACTGCCCGCCTTTATTCACTGCGCCCCCTCTGTATCTCAATTCAAATCTCTACTCAAAACCTATCTTTTCAAATTGTAAATTGCAGTTGTGCGTCGGTCAATGGAGGTGCGCACCATATTTGTCTTTATTTAGTTGATTGCCACTGTTTTTCTTACCTTATCTATGTTACTTTTGTATTTTTGCTTTTTCTTCTAATTTAATTCTACGGGTTATAGTCTTCTCTTAATCAGAACACTGTGCGCTTAGAAACATCAGTATTAAGCGCCTAATAAATGTTATGTATTATTATTATTACTCATTTACCAAATGGTATAAGTACATTAAATACTTAAATATTTGTAGGCAATGTCTTAACATTTTACAGAGTAATTGGACTGATTTTTATCTGATCATAGATTTGCTAATCACTTAATCTTGAAAGCTACTAGTATTTCTTCATTACCTTAAATCTGAAAATTCAAGAATTCCATTGAATAGCTCAGAGTGATCAGACTGATTTTGAATCCGACTGTAGCTTCAATTTGTATAGTTCCTGTTTAACTTAAGTCACCTGTAAAGTACCGGTAGACACACGAAAAATCAAAAGTGTTTTGAATTGATGCAAAACTCATATCATTGCGAAGGGGAAACCTTACTGATCAAATACAACAACTCTCCTCTTCAAAATATGTTTGGGGCCTGCAGTAATCAACTCTCAAAAGTGTTAGTTTCGAGATCCAGATTTTCTGCCTTCAGCAGTCCTTTGTAGAGCGTCAATATTTGTGACGTCACACATGGGACACGGCTGGCTAGCTGCAGACTAATACACGCGCGACTCCAGTAGGCGGCCGGTACTGAGCTGTTTGTCCAGTGTGTGACGTCACTATTCAGAGCTCGCTACGCTCGTGTGTTTGGCTTACGTTCAGGGGCGTTCGGGGGTCTAAGAACGGTCTTAAAAAATTGCATTTTACGCCTTTCCATGATATCTATATGATTTCTCAGCAAATTATTCGTGTTTTTCAAGAGAAAATCTTTCCATCCATATGTAATTTGTTCTAATTATCAGTTGTAGTGAATTTTTCTTTCTTTGTGTAGCTCCTTTAAGAAAGTACTCATTTTTATCCTTCTGATTAGTACAATCAGATGGAACGCTGATCCTAGAGGGCAATGAAGATGCTATGGACGGTGTCTTTGCCAGCAACCCGGCGACCCTCTTCCAGGAGAAGGTCAATGAGGCTTCTGTGGTTCTCTTTGTCCTCTCCAAGGCATTCGCTGAATCAGCGACGTGCAAGGGACAGGTAAGACTCACTCTCATCTGTGCTTCATCTGGGAGGTGTTTCACAAAGATCCTAAGTCGAACTTTACTCTAAGTTGGACTTAAAAGTTATGAAGAGTCATTCGTAGCCTTAAAATAAAATATATTCAAAAGCAAAAAGTCAAGTATTTTGGACTTTTCATAAATTCCACATCAGTTACATGAAATCTCCTTGACGATAGAAAATATGAATGATTTGAATCGACATTTTATGCCTTTTAAAATAACTTTTACTAAATATTTTTAAAGATGCTGACGGCTTTCCATAATTGTTAAGTCCAACTTAGAGATAAGTTCAACTTAGGATCTTTGTGAAACACCCCCCTGTTCACTATTTTGGCTGATATGTACAATATATTCAACAGGTATGTGATAATATTGAGAGGTTAGTACAAGCCGCAAACTGCTAGGTTACAAAAGTTCCTGCTTAAAGGTACTAGTCCCGTTAGCAGGCCAAAAAATGAAAAGATTAAATTCCAACGGCATTTAAAAGATAATACTAATTTAGAACTTCCCTCCAAGAACTCCTTTGCGACCATGTCTCATTTATAATTTCGGTATCACAAGGTCACCTTTAAAAAAAAATGTTATTTGAATGTACATTGATTGAATGACCGAGTGTCTTTCTTTTTTTGAACAGGTATTCTATTGCGAGCAGAGGAAGAGGGTAGTCTCTCTAGCATATGAAGACTTTGAGATGCCTGGCTGGATGTCTATGCTTATCGGTACAAGTACATTTGAGGTAAGTCACTCTGCTGTGGGTCGGTCGTTTGAATACATGTAATTCTTTGGATAATTAACAGAAATTATAATTTCAAAATTATTACTCGTTCCTACTAATGTCATAATTTATTTTTTGATAACTATATTTATTCATAGTTACTCAAAACTGAAACATTTTGCAGAGGGCATATATGAAGTTAGTTATTAAAGGCATCGTTTAACAATGTTAAATCTGAGATGCATCGCACTACGTGTTATCAGTGTCTGTGATATGGTGTAATATTGAAGTCCTAAAAAAATTGTGCTTCAAAATGATCATGAAGTGCCTCAAAAAAGTAAAGATCTTTGAGAGACCGGTTTTAACATACTCATTTTTCCCCAATAGACTGTAGTGTTATAAACCTTTGGGAAAACGAAAAAATAAAATTTTGATTTCCAATTATAAATATCTTGATAATCAGACAGGCGATCGGCTTGTAAAAGTCATGGGATTCCTGACTGACCTTAAGGTTTATAATTATGATAGCAGTATGAGTTATATCCAGGATTTTGTTTCAGAATCTGAGGCAATGTCACAGAGTCACTTTAATAGAAATTATAATTTCAACTTTGTTACTCATACCTACTTTATCATAATACATTTTTTGATAATTATATATTCATAATTACTAAAAATTGAAACTTTTTACAGAGGGCATATTATGAAGTTAGTTCTTTATGCATATGAAAATTTGTAAAGGATTTTTTTATAGTATACATAAAAAACGTGCAAATCATAAAATATCATAGGCAAAGAAAAGGTTTCTAATCGGAAATGAAAGATATTTGACAAATGTTTTAAAAATAAAGTGACAACAATATAAAAAGCCCTAGTAAATGTATTTATATCTCCACATGGGCGTACAAGAGTTGTGAAAGCTCACAGATTTGATCTTTTCTTGGCATTTTTATTTTGTAAATCTTCAGAATGTAAGGCGAGCTGACTACAAGGACCACTTACTAGCCCGCCTAGCTGAGGCATGCGACCCGGCTACTCTCATAGATGCAGAAGACATCGCCAAAGAGAAACAAGTCTCAGTTGCAGTAAGTTCCCAGTATAGCCTTCTTTTATCACTCAAAATATTATTTAACATTCTGGGGTGAATATGAAAGTGGCTGAATTGTGCAAAAACATGTGATAGAGTGTTTGACAAAAGATACTGGAAAGTTTAAAACCCGATAATTATCATTAGCTGTGTGAGAAGAATTTGTTACCTTGATTTCATTTTATTGTTTTTAAATGTTTATCTGATAGTTGCACAAAGACAAAAAGGGCAATAAAATGATAAAGTTGTTATATTATTTTGTAGAATATTACATGCAGGCCAAATTTCGCTAAGTATATATATATATATATATATCTTTTTCTATTTAATTGTTTAGGACACATTTGATTGACTAGGTGACTGAAAATGTATGCCAGCACATAACATTTGTTAATACTTTTGATGTACAATATTTGTGAATAGAAGTCCATGCAATACATTTGGTATTGTTAACACATTTGAATTGTCTGAATCGTCAAGAAAACACCACAAGTCTTTAATACTTATGACTAATTTGCAGGTTCACTCGGACAAATGTTTCATATTAAAGCCCCACTGCACTACTTGTAGCTACTTGCTCCCTCTATATAGAAAACAATGCCTCAGCGGTGCCCGTTGGTCCCCCATGATCCTCTTTTTCTTATGTTAATTGAGAGCTGAGTTGATGAGACCACCTGTCAGTGATTAGCAGGGTGGTCTAATCCCTCCTGGCTAAATTAGTGCAGACAGGCTTTAAAGTAATTGAAGTTGCATTTTTCAGCACTGACGATCATTTTTTTGTACCACTGTTTGTACCCAGGTTGAGTTTGTATGCAAGAACCTACCTGATACAGGCTGTGTGTACATCGCTGGGGGCACCAAGTACTACTATGACAAGAGTCAAGCAATATGCAAGTAAGTTTCATCCTCAAAGGGTTCCATTGCTGCTAAGAGGCACGTGAATACTTGAGCGGTTTAATGAGCATTTTAGTGCTCTTGAAATCAAGTTTCCAGCAGTTGTGATAGGACAGTCTTTATAATTATTTGTTTTCATTTGGAAGAGCTGAAAGTTGTTGTAGTTTATAATTGGCATTAAATGATTATAATAATGTGATGATTAATCATTCAAAGTATGTATGAAAGCGTTCGGGAGAAAAAGGCGATTAAAACAGCGATTAAAATGGTCAAAGGTCGCAGTGTACACGCGATTTTTCGTAACCAGCTTTGTTTGTTGAACATGCTAGCTAGATAGAGCGCGGGCTTAATAATTATGCAATAATTCTTCACTTCCGGCATTGGCTCGCCACAGCAAGATAATTTCATCGGCAGTTAGAAAGCGATAGGGGGAAAACTGCGGTTTCACCTTTGTTTACATAAGGAAAATTCAATCAGTATTTTCATCGGTGTGACTCCAATAGAAGCCAGTTTGAAAACAGTATAATAGACATACCTACCAAAATTACTGTTAATTACTTACAATCATTATGAAATAATGTACTCAGGAGCTTACATTAATTAATTTGATATTATGGAATAAGTCAATGGTAGTATATTCATATATCTATGTATGAGACTCTACAGTTTCTTAAACTTTGTGTAAATTATTTCTACCATCGTTTTCTATCTACCGGGTATTTGTAATTTCATTTGTATTTGAAATCCAACCTCAAGTTTTGGTTGCAATAAAGTTTCAAGTTTCAAGTTTCAAGTTTTTATTGTTTCACATTTTACAAAAATATAGACATACATATAAAAAATACTTAAAAAATACAATACATGTAGTATAAATGAGCACGTCTTAACGATCCTCAATGTTTCTCAGAATGTAAGGAACCTATTAAAAAGCAGAAATAATAATAATAATAATTCTTTAATACAGAGCCATTGGAGTAGCCCTTGCTAAGCTCCCCACCGTCACCCTCATCACTGGAGGGTTCTTTGGCGTGGGTCATGACGTCTCCAAGAGCTTCTACGACGAGAGGAAGAAACTGAGGATGGAGCACAGGGTGTGGCACATCCTCCCCAAGAAAGATGAAAGGGTGAGATTGCCAAGAAAGTCTATTGCATCTCACTGGTCAAAAAGAAGTGCAGTCTATTTTGTAATATTTAATAGTGGTGACCAATATGTTGCTTGAACTACACTTGAACTGCAATTGAACTAAAAAAATTAACTGCAAGTTGCTGTTTCAAGTTTGAATAACACATGAATGCAGGGCTCTCTCTCTCCCGCTCTCTCCCTCCGTCCCTCTCTCTCTCTCTCTCTCTCTCTCTCCCTCTCGCCCTCCCTCCCTCCCTCCCTCTCTCCCTCTCTCCCTCCCTCCCTCCCTCTCTCCCTGTCTCTCTCTTCCTCTCATTAGAAATGACATTTTAAGTCTAAACTGTTACTGGCAGTAACAAACATCACCTGAAAAATGACCCAGTGCTTCAAAAATGTTGAGATAACTGATGCTACAATATATTTGTGTTTTTTATTATTGAAAAAAAGAGAAGATTTAATGCATACTTTTAATCATTATCTATCTCATGAGCATTATTCAGAGATGCCGGGGTAAACTGCCATTACAAAAACATTTAGCAAAAGAAAATGATGCGCCAGAGCATAGTGTATGTCACAAATTTGTGTGCAGTATCACAACACACAAATCACATGATTGTATATAGGGGCCATCTTATGCACATTTATTATCATTTTCTTTCTAAAAGAAAACCCAATAATTTATGATGAATTTGATTTCCATTTTGTTTTCTTTTGATCTTATGATCAGGACTGCACTGTCCAAGCCAACCAGAGACCCGACAAGTCTTTCCAGGGACCGCCGTTTGGTAAGACCCTTCACTGTGGGGAGAGCGTCAGGCAGAGAGAATCCATCGTATCCAAGGTCTTTGATATCTGTATCATTGTAGAAGGTAATTCAATAGAGCAGGGGGGTGTTTCACAAAGATCTTACAAGTTGGACTTAACAATTATAGAAAGCCTTTAGCATCTAATGAAATATTTTGTAAAACTTATTTTAAAAGGCATTAAATGTTGATTCAAATCATTTATGTTTTCTATTATCAAGGAGATTTCATGTTCTTGATGTGGAATTTATAAAAATGGCTCTCCATAATTTTTAAGTTCAACTTAGGATCTTTGTGAAGCACCTCCCTGGTCATGGTTGAGGGGTTTTCCCTATTTCTTGCACCGCCATGGTCATTTTTTTAATAGCTTTACTGTCCTCTCATCAACTTCAACAACTTCCATTATTTTTACAAGGAGATGCGATGGCCCAGTGGTCTCGTAATCGAGAAGTCCAGGGTCTGAAACCAATTCAATGTGCTTGTGGCCTTTGCTAAGGCATTAATCCTCATTACCAAGTCCCTCAGAGAGGTCTGAAAGCTGTCAGTCCCCTGGTTGCTTAGTCAGTCAGTCAGTAGAGCGTCCGCCTCACAACCGGAAGGTCGTGTGTTTGAACCCCGGCCGCATCATACCAACAGACGTTAAAAGACGGGAGTTGCTGCTACCTTGTTTGGCGTTCAACAATAAGGGATAGAGCAACGTCGATCTGACGCTGCTCAGTGGCTGCCGGGCTCACGGTCAATTGGGCAAAAAGAATTTCCATTTTCGGTTTAACTTAATAAAATTTGGAGTGGACTATAAAAGATTATTATTATTATTATTTATTATTATATACATGCTTTCTTAGCAGCCAGGTAAATTTAATAATCATCAACCCTCAACCATCATTTTCACCAGGTGGACCTGGTGCTGCCCATGAAGCTGAAGAGTTCACCTGGAGTGATCATACAGTCATACCAATCAAGTGTACAGGAGGGGCAGCAGGTGGCAAATTCAAGGTGCCTCACAAGATATTTGAGGTAAAGTATCCTTCCCCTACACTCTCACTCTTGGACTTTTATCAATAGCTTGATAGTTTTAATGTATGGGAGGCAGGCGCGTACGCAGGATTTTTTCAAGGGGGGGGTTTTAACATTTATAAATCGGTCCGAAAATTTCGCAACGACTCAGCCAGCAGCCAGCCGCTGAATAAGCGGGGGGGGGGGGGGGGGGGTAAGAGGACACATTTTTTTTTTTTTTTGGTCCCAAAAAAATTCGCAACGACTCAGCCGACCGCTGAATAAGCGGGGGGGGGGGGGGGGTAAGAGGACACTTTTTTTTTTTTTTTTTGGTCTCGAAATTTGGAAATTTGACATTTTGCTCCGTTGGGGGGGGGGTAAGGTCACCTTTTTTAGGTCGGCCATGGGAATAATTTTTTTTTTTTTTTTTTTTTTTAATAATTAAAAAAAAAAAAAAAAAAAAAAAAAAAAAAAAAATCCAAAAGGGGGGGGTTTTAGGTCTTTTTTAGGGGGGTTTACACACAAAAAATTTCCAAAGGGGGGGGTTTAACCCCCCAAACCCCCCCTGCGTACGCGCCTGATGGGAGGTGTTCACACTTGTACAAGCATTGCTTTTTAGTGGACCCCTCTGTTTCCAACATGTATTTCTTAAATTTGTTTTAAAGGCTTATAATTGATTTGTAATGTTTTGTTGGAAACTTGAATAAATTTGAAATTTGATTAGCCAAATAAATAGCTAAATATCAATTTTAAGGACTATTGAATGCTTCTGGCCTGACGGAACATGTATTTTGACTATCGATCTCTCTTGGCATTCAGAATTCTATTGCAAATAAAAAATTCCTCTGAGGAACTAATACTTCACAAAGTTCTGCTTCAATTTATTTCCTCTTTTCTCGTGCCATTAATATTATATTTGTCTTGTTTCATTGTATATTTTTTGGAATATAGTTATATTAAATTGCAAATAACATTGCAACTTCATTGTATAATGTTTTGAATGAGAAATAAAATCATTTGAGGTGAATTGAAAAAGAAAAAAACAACATTCCAATTACTTGAGAGTAAATATTCATGTGATTTAAATGTATTTTGAATAGTAAACCTATGTCCTGTAATCATTTGGATGATCACATTGTAAGTTTAACAGCACTTAAAAAAAAAAAGGTTTGGACTATAGAGTTGCATTTCTTACCTCTCTGAAATTCCAGTTTGAAAGCTTTCCCTCATTCTCTTTCCATTATCATAAACTATCTTTATCTTGTGTTTTTGCTCTTATTAGCTTCCACCGGGTGTTGCGAGAGATGACTGGCAGTTGCTTAGCAACAAGACAGTGTCAGCGGTCGAGATAGGCGCAGCTGTGGCTCGCATCGTGAGGGCGCTACAGGAGGGCGTCATATCGCAGGTCACGTGCCAGAAGTCCTTTCGTCAGCGACCCACCCTTACGAGGGGCAAGAGCATGCCCTTTCCAGAGAGAACCTGAAGTATTGGGAGCAAGGATTACTATGCTTATGGTGCTTATATTATACATACATCTAGTGTGAACAGGCTTTGGTGAGGAATGTAAAAGCTGCTACTGAATAAAGGCTCATTCAGGCATGACGCCGTAAACCCCAGCAAGTTTTTATAGTGGCACGACAGAATTGTGCTTCGTATTTATGTATTTTACAATAGAAAGATAAGAGTACGCCTAGGACCTTTGTAAAGCACAGCCACCTATTTCATCCCCACCTGCATCATGTGTAAATGGGCATTGAGAACAATATTTCTAATCTGTAAGTCTTTTTCATAATACCCTGCAAGGATATAGTGCCCTGTCTTTACATGGATAAAGTAACTAATTATTATAAAATTGTATGGGTCAGACTTGCTGGTATTGAAAGACGTGTATTAGGATATATAGAATAATGCTAACAAGATGGATATTTTTTGTATTTTTACTTTTCATGTTTTAATCATTACAATTGGAAAATAAAGAACTTTAGGTTAATTTTCATACTTTTTGTTTTTGATAAGTATTTTAGTTGATTAGTATATTGTGGCTGCATTAATACAATAACCCTCAAAATAGATTGTCAGTGAATAACTTGAAATGTCATGATTTTTAGTTAATTCCCTTATCAAATATATATAAATATATGAAATAAATGAATTAGGTATACCATATCAACCTCAAGACATGGAAGGACAAAAAGTTGAAGAAAAAAAAAAAAATACTGTCACATGACTAGTCAGATGACCAGCCGCTTAAACTAAAATGAACAGCCAGTTCATACAAAGCAAAATAGGTCTTCTTTTTTTTCCTATTTCTATTTTATTGATATTGTGCAATTTGACTTGTATACCTAAATTTGAAATCTCTGGTTTGCAATTTAGATTGAGCATTAATGTTAAACAACTCAGATTAATTCTTAGAGATTTTGTTTTTGTTGTTCGTATTTACAGTTTGCAAACTGTTTTGTTACAGCTCACTTTTTACAACTCAATATCACAGATAGGTCACAGATAGGTCACAGATATCCAAAAATTATCATGATAAGTTTATAAGATAAGAATAGAATAGAATAAGTACCTGCTTGAACTGCCCTGTCTTTTTTTATTATTATCTTGATTCAGCTTCTCTCCAATCATTCACTGGAGAAGAGGCAATACGCAATCATGAAACATTCAATCAATGTGTATTATTAAGAATATGCAAAGAATATAAAAGTATTTCTGATTTACTGCTTGAATTTGTATCTAAAAGTTTCAGTGGGTTTCACTTTCAGTATTTACAGATAACTATGTTTAGAAGATAGTCCCTTTGAGCTTTTGGTTTTAGCGGATTCTATTCAGTTCCTGCAAAGTTGGCAACTTTTAAGGACTATTAAAAATAGTATTATAAAATCCATTTGAAAGATGATATTTAAGGAGAAATGTACCTTCTGTCTTAATCTCCAGTTAGTTGAAGAGATAAGATCAACTTTATAGCATCAATATTCAGCTATCTTTCCTATCTGATTTCTTTAGAATGGATTAAATCAAATGATATTTCTATTAGTATTGTACAATATTTTGTCATATGAAATCAACATTTAATTTTGAATTTTGAATTTTTGCTTTAAATGATATATTTTTGCAGCTGGAACTACAAAGAAATGATATATGCTGCATTTTATTTTGCTTAAAGAAGGTACAATTTTGGTATTATTTTGATCATGACGGTGGTTTATTAGCTGCAATTATGGTAAATAATCAAACAATTATTAGAATAGACTGGGTTTTGGGGTCCTGTGTAAACTGCTATTTTAAATTGGCCAAAATGGATGACTTTTCAATGTCAGTGAGTACTACATTTTGGACTTTTCAGTATTCCCAGCAAAAAGAAAGCTACTGTCACACACAAGAGCAATGAATGCTCATACGATCTGATCGTATAAATTTTTGAATTCATTTTTCTTTGTTGAGTGCTGTGCATGGAGTTGTGCCCTTTGAATACTTTCCTTGAATGTCTTCCCGAGTCAGTTTGAACATATTGAGTAAAAATGAATATTGAGTATTGTTTAAGGAAAGTATAAAGCATACAGTGAAAGTTCATGTGATATTGCACTGAATAGACCTATCAGAGTACAAGTACGTTTCAGCACACACACACTAGCATGTAATTGAAGTTTTCACTTGTCTTGGGCAGTTTGAAAGTGTGGCATGGTAACTATGATGTTGTCTTGCAGTCCCAGTCTGAAGTTCATTTGAAATATGCATGTAAATACTTGTTTTTGTATAAAAGCGGCTGTGTGAACATTAGAAAAATGAAAAGTGTTTAGACGTGATTTGAGCATGAAGTGTGTGATTATTATTATTATTATTATTATTACTTATTTTATTTTTTTTAATCTATTTATTTATTTACCAGTATTATTATTATTATTATTATTATTATTATTATTATTATTATTATTATTATTTTTTTTTTTTTTTTTTTGGGGGGGGGGAGGGGGGGGGGGCTTGGTCTTTTTTTCTTCTTTTCATATCAAATCACTGTACAATAACTTATGAGAACAGACCGCAAGTGATAAACTTGTATGGAGTTGGTGTGGCTGAAAATGATTTTTAAAAGTATTAGTTTACTTTGAGACATGGGAAATAATATTGAATAGTGGTTCTTGTTTTACCTATGTGATTTTAGACATTTTGTTGTATGAGGTAAAATTTCTCTTTTTATATTTGGAAATATGTGCCTTTTGGTTGTTTGAGTTAGTTTTATTGAAGAATTTATGTAATTAGCATACTTAGCTGAATTTCTTAAAGTTTCACTGTTTGTATTGTTACTGGTAAGAATGTGATTTTTTTTCTCATTTTTTATTTATTTTTCATTTTTTGTTGTTGATACAATAATGCCATCCAAAATGATTACTTTATGAGCTCATAATGAGTATTAACTGTGCATTTGCTATTGCACATAAAATGGATCACTGAAGTTATATTTGAAAGTTTGTTGTGGCCATCCTACTTCATAATTATTGTACATAGATTTCTTTTTTTGTTCTCATTAAATGACAAAGATGTACCGGCAGACTTTATTTGTATTATAAAACTTAATCATAGTGTAATAATTTTGTGTGTACTCTTTCAAAGATAAAGTACATACATGTATATCTTGCTCAAATCTTTATGGTAAAGATATTTGATATTGTGCAATTGTACAGATATAGACAGAGCGGTAAAGTGTAGTCTTGACATGTTGATACACATGTTGTATTAAAGGCAGTACTATAAAAACAGAGGAAGAGAATGACACTGGACTAAAGTTGCCAATAGAGGGTGCCTCAGCATTTGGTACTGAGTTTGTGGAGGCAATAATATGGGGTGGTCTTTTCAAGTAATAATGTAATATGTTTCGTACACAATTAGTAGTCGATATCTTGGAGGAAAACAAACTTCGTAAATTGATAAGGAACCAGTACTTGTGATCCCCAAATTCTTGATATTAAAAATGAATATAATTTACATAAGTAATTCTTCTTGAAACAAGTAAATTTTGTTTTAGAGGCATTTTCATGGGACCATATGATGAAACGCATTGTATCAACATTGCAAAATAAAATTACTTGGTAGACGATAAATTCACTATCTGTGGATCTTATTGTGAGCAACAACATTAGCATTTGTCTATTGAATTTACCTGTTTAGACAAAAGGGAGCGTATATTTTTGTCCTTATAAATTCTCCATGTATTTTCAGGAATTGTGACCTTTTTAATTCCAAAGTACTCTTGATGACATTAAGATGAATGCTAAAAAGTGAATCTTTAATTTGCCAAATAAACAATAATCCATTATCTCTGGAATAGCACGTTAAAATAATGCCATATTTGTTTATGTTGTGTGCTAAGATTGTATGTTTTAAGCAGTTGATAGACCTATTACCAATAACAAACTGGAGAGAATGAATCTAGCCATCTTCCTCTAAGCTTTTTAATGGGAATTATATTCCATAATTCTCACGTAATTTTAAGATTCTAGGTTTTAATTTGTGGACAGTATATCCTAATATAACAAAAAACTTCAAAGGTGGTTTTTGAAAGAGCAATCAGGAATATCTAGACAATATTAACGGTGAGAAAGGTTTTACAAGTATGGCTAATTAGGCATTATTCTCGTTAAAACAAATAATGTTGATGTAACAAATTTCTTTATTCAAGAAATGACATGTATACCTGAATATAAATCATACATGCTTTCTTTTCTGTGATTCAGTTGTGTAATGATGATTACATGTATATGTATAAACTTGTGCCATTCAAACTTGCACTTTATCACAAACTGGAATGTTTATTAGCTTTGATTTGTTCATTGTACATTTACCAAAAGACAAACATACTGGTGGTAAAATGTAACATCAAAATAAATTGCATAAAATCAATGAAATATTAGTACATTGCTGCATTTTTGTTTAACCAGATGGCATTAGATTAGGAATTGAATGATGGTGGGAGAAAGGTAGTTAAGAGAAAGGAAAAAGTAGAAGAAGAAAAAGAAGGAGAAGAAGATTTTAAAAAGAAGTAGAAAGGGGTAGTGAGAAGAAGAGGAAGAGAAGAACGGTGGAGTAGTAAGAGAAGAGGAGGTAAAGAAGATAGGGGCAATAGTATGAGAAGAGGAGAAGAAGAACGGTGGAGTAGTAAGAGAAGAGGAGGTAAAGAAGAAAGGGGCAATAGTATGAGAAGAGGAGGAGAAGAAGAACGGTGGAGTAGTAAGAGAAGAGGAGGTAAAGAAGAAAGGGCAATAGTAAGAAAAGATGAGAAGAAGAAGAAGGGCAATAGTAACAAAAGAGGAGAAGAAGAAAGGGGCAATAGTAAGAGAAAAGGGGCAGTAGTGACAGAAGAGAAGAATAGAAAGGGGTAGGATTGAGAGAAGAGAATAGAAAGGGGTAGTAGTAAGAGAAGAGGAAAAGAAGAAAGGTGTATAGTAGTGGAGAAGAAGAAGGGGGCAATAGTGAGAAAACAGGATGAGAAGAAGAAAGGAGTAGTATATAGTGAGAGAAGAGGAGGAGAAGAAGAAAGGTTTAGTAGTAGTAAGAGATGGAAAGAAGAAAGGGATAGCAGTGTGAGTAGTGAGGAAAAGGAGGAGAAGTAAGGGGCAGGAGTCGGAAAAGAGGAGGAGAAGAAGAAAGAGGCAGGCTGTGAAAGATTGAGAGATGAGGAGGAGAAGAAGATAATGAGAAAAGAAAGGGGTAGTAGTGAGGGGAGAGGATGAGAAGAAAGGCGTATAGTAGTGAGAGAATAGGATGAATAGAAGAAAAGCCGGTAGTAATGACTATAGAGAGAAGAGGAGGAGAAGAAGAAGAAGAAAGGCGTAGCCTTAGTGAAAGAAGATTGAAGATTAAGAAGAAGAAGAAGAAGAAGAAGAAGAAGAAGAAAGAGAAGAAGAAGAAGAAGAAGAAGAAGAAAGAGAAGAAGAAGAAGAAGAAGAAGAAGAAGAAGAAGAAGAAGAAGAAGAAGAAGAAGAAGAAGAAGAAAGAAGAAAGAGGCAGTAGTGAGAGATGAGGAGCCGGAAAAAGAAGAATAGCCAATCACTGGACATGAGCTAAATTACAACTTTTTCCTTCTTCAAAGCTTTTAAGAGCAATATAATATATGCATTTTTTTCCATATAAAAAACCGGATAATGCAGAAACAGGTCACTTGAGATGACTCGATGTAAAATGCATCAAATTTGGTTCGCAAAAAGAAAATTTATGCCGAGAAAGACATGCAGAAATTTCAGGACTTTGCCACCTGGAATTTCTAAGGACATTATTTATGTACCTATATTAGGCCTTAAACGAAAGATGTTGTATTACCCTTTAGGTGCCAAAACATGGGTCGGAAATCTAATTATTTTGTTTTGTTACCTTTTTGTTTGTTTTTGGTCCCTCTTTGAGCTGATATATTTCTCTCTTTTTTTTTTAAACGTTAAAAAAAACATCCTTTATAAAAAGCCGACCGTATAGATTTCAAGATTTTGGGCCAACACCTTAGGCTTTAGCGTACATATTATTTTGTTTGATTTTAATATCTCTTTTGATATGATTTTTGTGAAGAAAAAAAGTACTGTCCATGATAAGTGGGCGTGGCAGAAATGGGTTGCGCTGCTTGCGCATGGCGCTCTGGCAGATTTCTCTGTGGGTATCGCGGTAAGCTTAATAATCAAGATCGGTCTCAAAACAACGCCAACGGGATTTCCCCGACAACTCAACAATGTGACCACCACCTGCCCCAGCCACACCCCCTCGACCAAAAGTTTATTGCGGATTCTCGCGCGCTCAAGCAACTCCAATTACTTCCGGGTTCATTGCAAATATAAAGTGTGCATGTCTCACCTCCCTCGAGCTCCCTGGTACGTACGCACAATACACTCGTACCGTATTCATCTTCTACACGCAATACGATGGCAGTTTCGTAACACGCGTTAAAAAACGTGGCTGGTTGACTGAAAATCCTGATGGAGAAAACGTCGTCTTTAACTAGAGTGGCCGAATTTTCCTCTCCTAAGTTGGAAGCTCTGAAAAAGTTACCACGGATTTCGGACTATGAATTGCCGTCTCTTCGTCAGCGCATCTCAGAAATGGACAATAATGATGCCGCTGAAGAGACGAGCCGAGGATATGACTCTGCTGGGCATTTGAATGACTACGACGATTACGAGGCCTTACCCGAGAGCTCCACTCTGACGACGCATCTGATCGCCGGTGCTTTTGCGGGCATGGCCGAGCACTGTGTCATGTACCCGGTTGATAGTGTGAAAGTAAGTTGATATCGGAGTGGAAAATCGGTTGAAGCTAGAGCTGACATGAGGCACGAGCGATGGAAATTATGCAATAAAGGGTCTAGAGGTCTCAAGTTCTCTGCATGCCATGGCATTGGCATTGCCATTGTAATTTGATGAAACACAACTGTTTTTGTTTTTTAAAACGGTTTTAATTGAAATGAAAATGCATGTTTTACAAAATGAGAAGACAATTACCTTTAACATTTTTTTTGCACATTGTTCAAAATATCTGGAGTTGTTTAGGATTGACATTTATTTGTCTCTTAGTCTTTGATTGGAACAAAAAGATCATGATTTGGTAGTCATTATTATTAATAAGGGCGCTGGTCTGAGAATGAGTATCCTTGTTATGCGTCCTAAAAAAATAAGGATCGTCCACATTTCGCCTGAAATGGGTTGTCCGTCTTCCCGAGGATCTATCGCTCGAAACGCTGTACAAAGACGATGTAAAATGCATCAAGAAAATCATATCGGAACCAGTTTTTTGTATCACCAATGCGCAGATCAGAATTGTCAGCTAAAATGCAGACGATCCTTATTTTTGCGGACGCATCTGTCCGTGTTTACGAAGAGGATCCTCATATGTGCAGACAATCCTTATTCTCGGACCAGGGCCCCTACTGATTAAGGTGAAATACATTTGTTGGACAACATCGTCATTTTTTCACCCACCGGCCATGGTCAATGATCATGGGCATGGTGCCTCGATACTAAGTCTTCTACTCTTAGTCTTAGTCTGATTTTGGGTCGCTTTTTTTCTTCTTCAGTCAAACGTTAGACTCGACACTCAAAGTGTTTGTGCAAATGAACGAGTGTTTACCTAAAGCTAAACCATGATTGATGTGGCATAGTAGACTACAGTCTACACATACTTCATATTTCAAAGATAAGCTGGATCTGGATCTATACCACGCAATGCAGGGCCCTGCTGGGCATAAACGCATCTGTTGAGAGAGGGTGCAGGGCCAGGGGTACTCAGAAGGCTCTATCAATGGCCTTCCTGAATGTGCCGGTCGATGTGGAGTTTATGATGATGATAATGTCATCCAAAGATTTGTCTCTGACATTAAAAAATAGGCCAGGTGGCAACCTTCATCCTACACTCCGCAGATCAGCACATGCGTAGATACGATACTGGGGGAGACGATAAGACAAGGTTTCTTACACTTCCAGCTTCCATAGAGAATGTACAGCAGTGTCAACCAATTCCTTATTTTATTTAACTATTGTTCAGGTTTCATGACCTCCCCCGATGATTTGATGAGATCTATGAGGGGACCATCTGTTACTTATAGTTTTTAGGTTCTGAAACTAAAATTTCTATCTGACTTCCAGTTCTAGACCCAATGTAATCGTATGGGAACAGGAACTGAGGAAGTGCCTTTGCCAAAAGGCCATGGCGGGTGCTGCTCTATATGGCCAAATACTGTAATTTGGGTAGGAAGAATTCACAGCTTTTTTTTTGGGGGGGGGGGGGAGGGGGCTCCCTATACATAGTACACAAAGCGTTTTACGATAGGTTGTTAATCTACTTCATTTTTGTCTTTCTTGAATGGCTGCCAAAACAAAGTTTCTTTGGTTGAAGTGTACCGTGTCTGCAACTCTTCTTTGATATGGTAATGATTAGAAAAAGGGCTTAACTTTAGAATACCCAACCAATAGGGTTTATGTACATAAACGTCATAGACCTAGCGTAACAGTCAGGATCAGGGTTAGGCTTAGGTTTACTGTTTGTAAACCTAATCAATAAGAAACATAGTCTTATATTCTTTATTGGTGAAGCATGTGGGTACTATGAACATCTGGTCAATTTTTGAGGTGGGGTATTCTAATATAAAGTTGCTCAAAAAACGAATTGGACACAAATCCCTGGCATAATAAGCACTTACGTGGTTATATTATATCCCTGGGTAAATAAAGGCAAATGAAGTGAAATGCAACTACTGGATGACACAGAGTTCATTGTACATGTATATCCACCAAACCAAGTTTGCTATTCAATTTCAATGCATTCTCTTTGAAGGTAGCTGGTTAAACCTTCTGGAGCATGGTACATGTAAGTACTGGTACAGCAAATAATGACTTGCAATTTTTCACATTTCTACAGTCAATGGACATGTCCATTAGAGTTCATATTTCATGCACTTACAGTTTAACACTGTAATTCATGATTCTGTAACCCATCTGCCGTCCTCGTAAAAACAGATTCTCAGCTCAACTCTTCATTGTGTACATGACCATGGAGGTACAGGTATAGAGGGTACCAGTACCGTATTACTTTCCTGAAAAACTGTACCATGCACAAAGTGTGTGATAGAATCCAATCGTGTGTAGCTTTGTATACAGGTATTGACACAGAATAGAAGGAAGTGTAGAGTGTTTGATTTGGTCTACACAGAGACGGGTCCCTGGTCTACACATGCTTTATACAAGCCTTACATGTACATTTAAATTGTCCTACATGTACATCATTTGAATTTTAATAAGTTTATTCAGTGAAAAAGACAAAAAGCTGAAGAAATGTATGCACAGGTATGCTAGAAACTTAACCCTAAAAAGAGGGGGGGGGGGGGTCATGGTCACTGTTAAATGTTAAAAAAAACTGACATGCGCCTGATAAATGATGTCATTCTACATGTAGGTATTCTCTTCTTTTTTAATTTTGTGGGTGTATTTTACTATTTTTATGTTACAATGTAAATAGTTCATGTATATTGTTTTTGCTGACTCATGTAAGTGATGCAATGTAGATTGAGGTTGTAATACAAATGAGATGTTTCTTGTTGTTGTAAATCAAACAGGACTTTAATTTCTTGTCATGCGATTGTAATTTTGATAAAAACAATTAAGAAAAGTAGATTTTGTAGTGAAATAAGTAATTTTGTATTTTGGAGACCTGTGTTAAAATCATCAGGTACTTAAAAGACATAGTCAACTGCGCTGCGTACAAAAATAGGGATGTGTTGCAACACACATGTGTAATAAAACTATTGTGTCTGAACTTCTTTTAAAGCTTTTTCTTGTCGTATTTCAAATATCAAGGCAATTGCAGAGCAGTCCACTTGAGGGGAAAGTTCTGATATTTTATTTTGCCAAAGTTACACAAGAAGCTCAAATTAGTATTTCCTTTACTAGAACTTGATCTTCTTTTTAAATCACAAGGTAGCATGTTTATTATAGGAAGTCTTTATAAGGGGAAGGTCGCAGATTAGCATTTGAAAAGGGAATGAAAAGAGATGGTACAAAGTACAAAGAGGCGTAGTACTGTGTTTAACAAATAAAAGATAACAACAGATTATTTCCTAATTCTTAATAATGGAGATCAAGCTGTATTACTAATTACACTGTTTACGGCATTTAGATATATCTCTTTTATTTGCAGATTACATACATGTAGAGCGAAGTAAACAAGCAGGTTTTTTGTCGTGTAGTAGATCGCAACAGATACCTGCATTTTTAAATATTGTAGTTTCATTCATTAAATCCCTTAAGAAATGTAACATATTCTGCCAACCACTCACATATTTTCTTTGCAATGTTTGATAAGAAATGGTAATTTATAAGGATATTATTATAGTAATTCTAACAGTTAACCATTTCTTTATAAAAGGCTGCCCACCTTTGCTGTGCTGTGGATGCAAAGAAAAGAATTTTTTAAAGCCAATACATAAATCCTCATTTATAAAGAGCTGTAGGTAGGTGACTGTAGAAATCACAGTTTATTACGAAATCAAATTATTTTTTTAAAGAAGGGTGAATACAGATAAAACTAAATGAACTGTCGCACCCTGACAAAATCTTGTACCTCATGTATAGCAAACAGAGCACCTGTGAATGAAGTAAATACTCTGCATTATTTTTTGTTCACTTCCCCCTCATGGAAGCTACTGGCATTCAGTACCTTCAGGTTTTGAGAAGGAAAGTGTCATTTCTGTAAAGAACATGTGTTTTTCTTTGAGCGGAAATGGCTATTCAACGGTACTGTACTCGGGGGAAGGTGTGATTTCAAGCATAGTGTGAAAATCAATGGGTTTGAAAACCTAGCTGCTACTCGATTATTTCCAGTACAAGCACACGAGTACATGTACAGTGTATGAATTTTAGAGTAATAGGGCTGCAATATTAATGATAATAATAATAGTTATGATGGGTTCTCAACTGTTGATGTTGATACTCCTCGGCATAGCTTATAAATGTAATTATGTTCTCTTTGATCTTGAAAAAAAACACAAAGAAATAGGCAGAACTTTAAGGAATGGGGATGGAAATTGCCTGTTAATGCATACAGGGTACATTGTGTATAGGGTTTTATATGCCTTGCATCTCTATTTGGCAGGTACGTACATGTACCTTGTAATGAACAATAGACCTGTCAAATATGTCAGTACAAAGACTTGTATGTCCTGACTCAAAAAACAGTGCAAATACGAGACCCAGCAGAGTACTTCTTTAGAAGTTAGATTTCAAGATGGCTGACTCTCTAGGCAGGCAGATTTCCTTTTCTGGGAACTAAGTGTAAATTACATGTAGTATGTATCCATGGATATGTTCATGTACTGCACAGTGCTTGTCACTTGCCACTTCCTGTGCAGACCTCTGATACTGGGAAAAATGAACAGGATAATGATACTGCAATCTTGGCTGGGACTTTCCGACTTAAACTGTTGGGAAGTGTATTGTACAGGGTTATACTGTATGTCAGCAGTTCAAATCGTGAAGAAGAAATTACAAGGCCGTGGTTAACAGATTAAAACTTGTTTTCTAAGTTCTAACAAAGGGTTCGACACTAACATGTGTCCAGTATAATTGGGCTCCCAAAATCTTATTCCGGACCCCTAGACTTTAGAATTGTAATGTGGAGCCCATGCATACATGACCTAAAATGTCAAAATGGATCCCTTGCAACACTGCAAAAACATTCAGTGTTAGAGCCCTGCCTTAACCCTTAATTTGTGCTATCTGAGGAGTGATTCACAAAGACTAAGATTGACTTTGAATTGGACTTGACTATGGCAGGCCCTTCATGCCACTGTTTGCTCTCACCAATTTACTGGCATTGGTCTCTGAAAGGACATTCAAATCATGGTCACAAATCTACAGAATTTACATTTTGGATAATTCGGTATTGAAGGAAAAGATATTATCTAAAGATCATAATGGTGAGAGCAAACAGTGGCAATGTGGCATGAATGGTCTGCCATAGTTACATGTAAATGTAAGTCTAACTTAAAGTTCTTAGTCTTTGTGAAACACTCCCCAGGATTTTGAGCATTTTAAGTGCACTGCTCTTTATTGTCATTTTCTTTTGCTACAGCATTTTTAGTAATTGAAATGAATCACCTTACTCAGATTTCACAAGTTAATTTCATATTTTCTCCTCTTCTCCCTCCCTCCCTCTCCCCACCCCTCCCATTCTATCTCTTTCTCCCTCCCTTCCCCCTCCCTTCCCCTCTCTCCCCTCTCTCCCCTCTCTCCCCTCTCTCCTCCTCCCTTCCCCTCTCTCACCCTCCCTTCCTCTCTCTCCCCCTCCCTTCCCCTCTCTCCCCCTCTCTCCCCCTCACTTCCCCTCTATTCCCTCCCTTCCACTCTCTTCCCTCCCTTCCCCTCTCTTCCCTCCCTCTCCTTCCTCCCCCTGTCCCCACCGTCCCTCCCCCTCTCTCCCTTTCCCTCCCACTGCCCCTCCCACTGCCCTTCCCACTGCCCCTCCCCCACCTCTCTCTCTCTCTCTCCTTGTACACAGACACGAATGCAATGTATGAAGCCTTCACCCAATGCAATATACAAAAATGTTTTCAATGGCCTGACTACAATTATCCGGAACGAGGGCGCCAACGGCACCATGAGGGGTATCAACGCGGTGGCGCTCGGGGCAGGACCCGCCCATGCACTCTACTTCGCTTGCTACGAAAAGATGAAGAAAGTCTTGAGTACCAATCCTGGCAGAAATCCTCTAGCAAATGGTAGGTTGCATCTGCAATTAGTTCAGGATTAATTTGGGTAGTTTGGTTTTGTAAATTGAAAATTAATCAAGTTGGGGACAGAGAGCAGGGCTTGCCCTTAACTTTTTTTTGAGGTGGCCAGCAGGGCCACTTGGGTAGGAGATCTGGGTGGCCAAATGGATTTTCAGGTGGCCCCACTTTTATGCGTTATTAAATAATGCAAATGTTTAATAAAAAAATGCATAAATTATACGGGTTAAAAGCAGCATGAGCTGTATTTAATAATGAAACTAGCCTTAGATTAAGCAGCCAGGAGCAAGGGGCAATTCATTTTTAAAAGTTGCCCCTTGCCCGCGGGGATTTACCAGAGCAAGGGGCAATTTCTTAAGAACCAGGGGCAATTTTCCAAAAACAGATGACAACTAATTACACAACTTAAATAAGTGCAAAGTAGTTAATTTCATAATGTGAATAGGGTCTACGATCAATTTAATAACTTTTTAATCTTAACAAGATCAACAGGAAAGATTGATTAAGAACATCACAGTAACTCCAGGAAGCTCCAACACCGGCGCCGGTGTTGGAGCTTCCTGGAGTTAATTAAAGTAACTAAAAATATTGATGAGCAAATGAATAGACACACAAACCTTCCGCCACACTCTCGGCAGTAGGAGCAAATTTGAAGAAATTATCTTTTTAATTGTTGTATAACCAAAGAAATAAGAAGAAAATTGACCAAATATTCGTACTAAAAAGTTGCGTAATTCGTAACGTGTGTTCTCGTAACCAAAATCGTACCTCGCACACACACTCTCATCATACCACGAATGGTCCGTCGCCCGATCCTAGCGGGCTAGAGTTTGTCAACAAGACCAACGCAGCTTCGGAGAGTCGCAGCGCGCGCAATTTTACCGAGACCGGACTCGTGGGAAGCTGGCCGGCTAGCTTTCTGCCACAACAACGCTAGGTCGGCTGCTGGCAAAATGAGAGTAACTATGATCGAGAACATCGTAGGTGTTCTTAACTTATCAATAAGAGAATTATTAATTCTATTTAAGATGAAATAATAAACTAGATCTACAAACAAACCTCGACAGATCTCTAATGACTATGTGAATGCTTGTTTATTTCTCAATTTCACGATTTGTTTTCTTGATCCTTCGATACATTTGTACGTACGTACACTGTGCGTGCGCCATCGCGACAGCATTTTAGCGATCGCATGATCTGAACGTACCATAGTATAGACTATATCTCTATGGAACGTACGTACCTAGTCTAGTGCGCTAGATAAGGGCGCATTTTCACGAAACACTTGCGCCTTATTAAGCACTAAATACGAAGCTAGTAGAGAGCTCGTGCGCGGAAAACTGTTCGCAATCGATCCCGAATCACGAACAGTTTGCCGCGCGAGCTCTCTACTAGCTTCGTATTTAGTGATTTTATAAGGCGCAAGTGTTTCCGTGAAAATGAGCCCTTTACGAATCATTCGTGTATTTTGTCTGTTCTAATAATTTATGGGCGCATTTTCACGGCAAACACTTGCGCCTTGCCGTCTAGTTTTAGATGATTATGGGCGCAATTGGTGGTTTTATGAGCGCAAATTTGCGCCCTGCGCCCGCTTAATCGAAGGCTTGTTAAGTACCTACGCGACGGCGTGCATCGTTTTTATAAAGTTAGTATGCGAAACGAAACATTTCCTTGTTTGATAGATCGGATTGCGTCGCTTGGAAAAGCTTGGAAAAATAAATGTCGCCTCGGTTTCGGGTAGATCTAAAGGTTAAACAAGTTGTTGATAAATAATTTATATATTACTGTCCAAATATTTGGGTGGCCAGCCGGGCCATCTAGTCGGTGATTTCAGGTGGCCCGACAGCGTTTCAGGTGGCCATTGGCACCGGGCCACCGCTAAATTCAAGCCCTGGAGAGGGATATTTGTAAAATAATATCAATATATCAATGGCCCTGAAAAGGTGACTCACTTTATATTGCATATCACATGGATATATATGTAAACATGTATCATTGCACATGCTGCATTTTTGTAATCGAAGCCATTCCACTTTCATCCAAAATATAATTGTTACAAGTATATATGGTGGATCAAACACTGTTATTCCATTATTGGGTGGAGGGGGGGGGGGACTCTGACATCACATACATATTATTAGGTGGGCTGTATCTAATACAGACCACCTTATAATTTTGTTAAAATTGCCTTTATTATTTATTTATTATTTATTTTTCTTATTTCGACCCACTTTTTTGTGAGCAAGATAACTTGAAAATGGTTCAATCAAATACCTTGAAATTTGGCACACGTATGTATAGGCATTAGAACGAAACACAGACATTTTTTCAACCTTGACCTTGACTGATGACGTCATCTAGCCGCCATTTTATGAAATTTTCTGAAAATCAACTTATGATCATATCTTCATAACCAAAAACCATTTCTCATTCATATTTATCATGATCAAGTTCAATATCAGTCCGGTCAATTTCAGGTCAAAAAACGCGCGCGTGCGCGTACGTCCGCGCGTCAGTGCGCACGCAAAATTTCAAAATGCTCAAAATCGTCTTAAATTTATTTTACATACGTTTCAGGCCATTTTAAGCATTTCATAAAAAAATCCCGCACACGCGCATGCGCGCGCGTTTTCGCGCGTAACACCATTACATAACATAGAATCGCCATTTTTTTTCTTTCATGATATTTCATATATTTGTTTGTACAATTTGATACCACGTTCATATCTTTATGACCATTAATAACAAGATGAGCGTCCATTTAAGATAAATATCCGTGCGCGCGAGCTCTTATAATACATAGCATATATGGGCAAAAACATGCCTATACAAAATCCACTATAGCTCTTTGGAATGCACCGGGATCCTCAATCTTTTTTCATATTTAGATAGAGTATGAGTCGGAGATATGATTTCATGTCTCATTTGGCCATTAAGTGTATCGTGACATCATCACAACGGCCTTGGAACTCAAAATACGAATTTGCATATTATGACGTCAGCATATTTATGTAAAATTGATTGTATCTCTGTAAATGTTGATCAATTTTCTTCAAAATTTCGATATGTTGTAGCTAAGACAATTCTCTACAAGCTTAAAAATGACCATTTTTCATTTTGATGACGTCATCATAGTGAAAATCTCGATTAAAGGCCTCATGTCAAACATTTCATAATTTGCGTTATCCCTATAGTAGGTGAATTTCGTTTACGTCATGAAACTACATGATATTGTTTTTTAAGAATTTAAAAGCAGTATCTCGCTTATTTTTGCTCTATTTTGTTTAAAATTTAAGTTGACCAGCCCACCTATACTTGTTCCAAACAAGTATTATATGTCTAGTTTTCTTTCTTTCTTTCTCTCTCTACATCTGTAAGAATTTAGAACCAAACATGAAATTCAGAAAACTGTTTTGCATGCTCTTACATATAAGGTCATGTATTAAAGAGGTTACAGATTGTAGTAGTCTCAAAATTTATCAAAACATTGATACATTAGTACAGGTCTCATTTATTCTATTTTTCATGCATTTTTGTACTTGAACAAAATATCAGCTCACTTCAAAAGTTGAATTATTATTACTTCAGAAATATCTTACTACTTTTACTTCAAGATATCCTCTCCTCGGGAATAAAATATTATGTGCTGTATATCTGTGAGATCTACTGAAGATGTTAAACTCTTCTTTACAATGAATAGAATACAGAATAGATTAAGTCATATTTTGTTGGTTCCATCTTTTCAGGAAAGTCCATTCTAGGGCAAATTATATCGATCAGGGACTATGAGAAATTTTGATAAGAGTTCCATGTACATGTAGGTTGTAGTTATGAATATCCTTAACACCTGCAGTTTTCATACGCAGCTTCTCCGCGTACATACATGTACATTGTACACAGGGGGAAAGGGTAAGTACATGTAGCGCTTCATACACAGACATGCTGGAATCCATACATTTATGTATAATTGCAGCATTGTGTTGTTTGGGCTACATACGACACGATCAAAAAGACTTTGAACAACAACAAATTATTCCCAAGGCCATTTTCGTAATATAGTAACAAAATTTGTGCATATGCCTTTGTGAAGCGCCTGGTACAAATTATTTCATTCACCTGATACAAATAAATGTATCTCATTAGTCAGAATTTAAATTACACAAACATTATGGCTTGCCCTACCTATTAACAACACGTTATGTATGTAATTTACGTTCTGACTATTGAAATACAATTAGTTGTGAGGTGAGTGAAATAATTGGTATCAAGGCACTTAAGTACGAATTCAGTTACCTTACGACAATTTCATTAGTCCTGTGCATCACCTTTGAAATGTTGGGTAATATTACAATGGTATAAATCTAGACATACTTTTCATGAGCAATATGCAAATATGCAAGGTTGATGTACAATCCCCAGAACTACATTATGAATACATACACTGTACATGAACAGCGTATGTACATGTATGTTGTGTATAGTGTTCAAACCAGCTTTTCTGTATTTCAAAAAGAAAGATGCGATTACCTTAGTCCGCAATGGAATTGTGTTTTCTTCCTTGTCGAGATCTTTAATACCAGGTATTTTATATTTTGATGTTGAACTCTAGCTATTTGCATTTAGATCAGACCCATGGATAAGTTTTTTCAGGAACGAAATGAACGTCTGTAGCTCTGAAACAAGGGCCTATTTCTCCTTGTGAGGAATTCAACGATTTTATGAGGGTACCTGCATGCATTAAGTATGTGGCCATTGTGCATACCATTATGAGTGCATACATGTACATTAGTGTTTAATCTGTATGTACATGAAGCATTTTTATTTAAGCTGATGTAAATTAAGTTATACCCATCACTGTACCTGAACTTGAATAAATCAAACCAATAACAGTATTAAGACATTGATTAATTCTTCATCTTGCTTTTGGAAGAGTTTCAATCGTAAGGATGAATAGGCATTGTGGCCTCCCTGTATACACGGTGCATATGGTGTGCAGTGTACATACTGAATATGATTTTGCTAAATGTAGCCTTCTATTTTAAACTAAGGCTGTGTTGCTAGGAACCTTCTCAACTACCCCCTATCGCATACGGCGGCGGCACACCTGCCGTTGGGAGGTTAAGTACTACAGTTTACCAATCTTGTGTGAATAAATTGCTGCGTTAATGTATTTAGAGGACATTTGGAGCATACAGTATGGACATGTAGTGCATGTGGGCTTTAGGAAAGAGCAAATTACTTTAAAATGTAGAAACAATGTACATGTATTGGAATAGTGGCATGACAAATATTATCTTAGATTTGCTTTTGTTCATTACATTTGCATCATTTGATATAAAAACAGTCGATTATGCAGTTGTAAATGTACAATTTGTTGGGGGTTTTAGGTTCAAATTGGATATGAAATCGATTGTAAATTTGTATTGCCAGTACATATGTACATTATGTATCATGTTACAATTGCACAATGATCACTGCATTACTTGACTAAACATTCCATACATATGATGTAGAGTAATTCTGTGTGGATCGTTAAAAGTTGCATAACACTTTTGATATCAAAGAAAGTAGCAAGGGTTTCACTGTTACATGTATGCAATAACTCAGTCTACTACATTTACATGTACACTGTAGGTCTTGCTTGATATTTTAAAGCATATTTGTCTTCATAATGTCATGACCTACTCAGTGATAAAAGCATACCGGTATTTGGTGGTAAATTCTTCAAAAGGGAATCCAAATGTAAAGAAAGAATTCTGTTCCTGCATGTAGTCTTCTTAGTCCCAATTATTTATAGACGGTCAAACAATCATTTTGTACTCCGACTTAATGAATCTTTTTAATATCCTTGCAACTATTCTGTCTTTGTTATATTCAAGGCCTTTAGTGGAAGCAAGGGTATTGTGATGTTAAGATGTATACTGATATCAATTTCTTGCCCTTATTTGAAATTCATGCATCATGGAAATTGGGAACTCCTGACCTTTAATGAGTCTGTAATCTCTTTCAAGATGCCTTACATTTTTAATAGTACATTGAAGAATCAGTGGCCTTCAGGAGTCTTTCTAATATCCTCCCAAATGTCTACCGTAGTCCATTTAAAGGGATAGTTGAGTCCTGTTTTCAGACCGCAAATGCCTTCAAAGGTGCATGGTTATTGCTCTTATTCTTATCTATGACATTTAAGGTGCCCTTTTAGAACCCAAAATTGCTATGAAGGTAATTTTAGACCCCAAAATGTGTGAAATTTAGCCAATACGATCATACCAATTCAGCTCCACTTTCAAAAAAACATGGTGACCGTTAATTAATTATTAATTAAAAATAACAATACATGAGCCGTCTAATTGTGGGTAACATACACTGTAAGCAACACGAAAATGCCAACAAAAAAAGACCAACTTCGTCATTGGCTGAAATACAACGTAAAAGGCGTTATTTCGGTTTTTTAAACTTTTTTTTCTTCAAATTTTTCAAAATATCTAATATTTGTGGTGGTACACAAGTATTGGGAATTGTTATATTTATGCCGTCTCTGAACTGATTTTGATCAAAAAAAGATGATTTTGTCATTAAAATATTATGTTCTTTTCAATTTGACACTCAGTTTTTCATTATCTCACCAAAAAAATTATTTTGTGTAGCGCTCTCTGCAACAGAACTCAACTATCCCCTTAAGGCGCTTCTTACACCTACTATTCCCATCCTGGAATCTGAATCTGCAGTGAAGTTTATTGTATTCCCTGCAGTCCAATTATGTTTATTGAATAAAGCAGTGTCATCACTCTTATGCACAAAGGGTGTTATGTGTACCCTGAAAACTAAGGTCATATTTGTATTTTATATTTAAACAAATTTTCACCAAAAAAAAATTGCATCTGTCACTAGATCAGATTGTCAGAAGAAAGATTCCATGTTCTAGCCCTATGATTTCTGTTTATGAAATCGGAATAGTTGGTATTTTTTAAGCACTTTATCAGTTACTATTAGTGTTTACCGTGTATCATTGAATTTGGTACAATGTTTGCAATTGCGGTACTCACTCTCCATTTCCTAGTAGATTATTTCAGCCATTCAACATTTTAATGGGCGCGCATGCTAATTCAACGTTCACTTTCTACCTGGTACCTGTTTAACACCCGGGTGGAGAGCAAGCAATGAAGATGAAATGCCTTGCTTAATGACATGATTGGAGTTCCAGGGTTCAAACCCATGACCTTTATATGTAAATGTTATCCACTTAAAGACGCGTAGTAGTTGGCTCTCATGGGGAATTCAACACCATTCTGGTGTTAAGCCAATACGGTACATGTATGAATGGGCATGATACACACTGCTTGTATACAGTACCCAGGGCCAATGCGTATACATGTAGGTTTATTGCTGTTTAGTCTACAACCAGTTCGTCTATTTTCCAGTTGGTCTATTTCCAATAGGTCTATACCGAGCCTGCTTTCTATCCACATGCTCTAATAATCATTTCGTCTACTTATCATTTGGTCTAATGACGACTTAGGTTTATAGTCATTTGGTCTAATTTCCATTAGGTCTAATCGCCAATAAGTCTACTACCCATGTGGCTTATTGTTCATTAAGTCTAACTCCCAGGTTTGTCTAATGCCTATTTTGTCCACTATCCGTATGGTCTGATATCCATTTAATCATGAATGATAATAATCATCAAATGATGATTAGACCTTAAGGAAAGTAGACGAAATGGGCACTATACAAACTGGGAATTAGACTAAATCAACACTAGACCAAAAGGGTAGTAAACTAATTGGAGATTAGACCATATGGAAAGCAGACATACAGGTTGTATACAAAACGGCAATTCACCTGTGTATATATACTATAATGACCTCCAGTGTTCCGGCAATCATAAATTGCAGAGTCATTGCTGGCGATTACAACATACACAAATGGAGCATTGCACAATTAATGAGTGACAATGCACTTTGATATTGAAAACCACTATAAGTGACAATACATATGTGTTGTGCTCTTCGATCAAGAAGATTAATTGTTTTATATTAATATGATAGGTGGCGACATTATTATGTAAATATGTGGATTAATTGAATCGAATTGGAATTATACATCTCACTGCTGCAATGTCAATGGAATACGGTAGGCCTGTTTTTAGAACACTAGGCTGACCAGTCACATTTTGTAAGTGTGATTTACTCCCACATCATACGTACAGTAGAAAGGCCATTCATATCATATTCAGAAGTTAATGTTATAGATGGTGACATTATATACTGTGAAATTTTAGTAGAAACCTAACATTTTACTTCTAGTGATTATGCTGCAATAAACTGGTTTACCAAGATATTCATATTGTATGCGTAGTTTAATAGTTTTTAAAGAAACGTAAGCTTGAATGAGGCTTTTCCCAACATAGCAACAATCAATGAGTTCAGATAGGATTCCAAGTATTGTAGTTCATTCATTAATAACAAGTTAATAGAATACCTGGTCACTACATGTACTGTAGGTCCCCAGGAAAGAAACATGTATAGATTTGAATTGTAAACTGGTCTATTTATTATGAAATTGGTCTGTTTACACTTCACAAACAGTCCAACTTTTTCATTATCCCATTTTAGGAGTTTGCCTCTTGAGTAGAAATAACAGGCTTTAAAACACAGTAGAGATTTAAATGCAGCTCTGAAGTATCTACTGTATGTACACATTTAGTTCTGCACATTAGACATCATTGTGCAAGAGCATACACTTCAGATTTGTTTGTATACTACGGGTACTATACTTTAGATGATAATGATGGTGCATGGAAGTACTGTGTAGTACATGTAGATGTAAAGAGTCAAAGTCCGGTAACGTGGTGGATCTACTTTTTATGAATGGCGCAGAAGATGAAACCTGGCTACCATGCACTGATTGTTCCCTCATATTTGTAGATGAGTAAGCATATATTGTGTAATGTGTATTCAACTGAGAGGCAATGAATGTGTGCACTGTACCTTGTAGGGTTATTAATATTATGCCCTTTTTGTGGGTCAGGTACATTTGAGTAGTTTGTTAAAAGCCAAAAGGGCTTTAAGTACATGTATGTAAGTTAACGTCCTTTTGGCATTCAGTAGAGGGAGTGAGGGGTAAGGCGTGAATACAAAGTACTGTCTGTATTTGATACATGTTACCTTTCTTCAAAGTGAATGTGGTCTCTAGTACATATAGGAAGAAAAAAGTTTCTGTGATGAAATGGAAATGTTTTTTTGCACATTGTCCATGAAAGGTGAGATTTAAGTACAGGTGCTGAGTGTTTTTAGTTTCAAAATTTATATTTGTAAAGGATACATTGTAACTGAAAGTGATTACCGTAATGTATTTTTCAGCTAATAACTTAGGTCCCAATCTTCGTCTCTTATTCCCCTCCCCCCCCCCCCCCCCCACACACTCTATTTGTCCTTACCCTTTCCCAACCCTACTCATATCCCTTCCTCTCTCAGTCTCGTCCTACTTTTAGAGTCAATGAAGCTACATCATAAAAAATGAACAAATATTGATTCGCTACCAGTATAAAGAAAGATAATTGACATGCACACAAAACCATATAATGATGATAAACCATAAACTCTACACGGTGTTGAATATCTTCTGCTCAGTTCCAGAAGGGCATTTAATACACCTATGATTTCACATCAAGTTTAAATGCCCTTCTGGCTCTCAGCTGACGATAGAGCCATTACATATTCAGCAATATTTTACTGCCGTCCTGACATCTCATGATTGTCTTTACAGCCGTTGCAGGTTGCCTAGCAACGGTCGTCCACGATGCTGCTATGAATCCAGTAGAAGGTATAGTATCGATTTCAACCATTAGATTTTTGTTTAATTGTTCAGTTGGGGTTGTTTATTAATTTGACAGTTTGCTTTGATGAGTAATGTGGAATCAAAAATTTTCGCTCATGATACATGTATGTTCACAAACTCTGTGTGCGAAATTTCAGATTCTCGAAAGTTTCATGCTAAGCAGTAACACAACACTCAAGTTTGGCTGTTCTGAAAAATGTTCATGTACAAATTGTGAAAATTCCATATTCCTTTAAGTTTCAGAATTACTGTATGTAGAGAGTCATTTATTAAAAAAAAAAATGAGATAAGAAAATACATTATCAAATGGTATAAGGAAAATATTGATATTGCATTCCACAATGCTTTGCCAATTTGAAGAATTCTATTTTTCACTTTAATACACGACAGTTCTCTGGCTTTCAATATGGTACCACAAGTTTTATACAACAGCAATGGACTAACATTTTTCAGTGATATTTTGTTCTTTTGTTCTTTCCGATCGTTTATTTTGTGTAATTCATAGCGATTCCAGATCAAAAGATAATGCATTAATGTCGCTGAAATGTGACACCTAATACTCATTCCTTGGAACCCTTCACTGACATAGATTATCATATTACACCACGACCGTGACTCAATGTTGTATAACCGCTCTTCGGCATACATGCAGATGTAGGTCACGAGTACTTGCCCCAGACAAAAGGACTGAATTATTACAGACATTTTGTATGATGTATCATTGATTACAATGCAGCTGTGTGCTCGGTACCTGATTGAGATATTGACCTTTTCTAAACACATGCTTGTTGGGTAAAATAAAAGGGCAGTATTTAGGTCTGTTCGTCATGGAAGAATGCGCATCACAGACTACCAGTACTGTACGTGCAATGTCATGCATAATACTCAACGGCCTTGGGGGTTTTCTTGCTGTGGTGGGGAGAAAATATTCTTTTGCTTGCAATTTCCTGAAACAATGAGCTGTCAAGAATGAAGATTAGAATTTTGAAATAATTGTAGTATTGGAAAACTCTGTTTGAATAGAAAAGAAAGTGATATGAAATTGGCAAGACTGATGTTGCATTTCCTTCGTAGTAATATTTGGGAAATCCCAATCAACTGTACACCGAAGGAAATGATCAAATTGGCAAGATAGAACTTTCTGTGTAACCTGTACAGTTAAAGAAATGCCGTCAAATTGGCAACACAGAAGTTGGGATTTCTGAAATCTTCATACTTTGAAATCCTGTTGATTCTGTTGTGAAGGAAATTGGTCAAATTGGCGAGACTGGAATTTGGAATTCCTTAAATGTAGAAAACCCTGTTGAACCCAAACCCCAGGAAATGATGACTAGCTCATCCGAAAGAAAAACATCCTGGTTTGTGAGAAAAAGGGCTGCTGCAGAGGTTACTATGTGGCTTTCTTTCTTGATCATTGTGGTGTCAGGTTGTGCTGTCTCAAGAATATTTGCCAATAGAATGGTATGACTATGCCCTTCATTATTTAACACCAGGGTATTATGAATTGGCGATAGGAACTTTTTCAAAGGGTTGAAAGAATGTCAGTGCAATGACTTTTAACCAGGATGTGGCAATACATGTACATGTACATGTATGGTGTCCCCAAGTGAAAGTGTGTTTGTTTTTTGTTTTTTTGTTCTTATTTGTTTGATTTGTTTACTTTTGGTTTAGTTTCATTTCCTTTTTTTTACAGCTGCCCGTTTAAATAATGTAATTTTTTTATTATGTTACTTGAATACAATTAAATTAAACAAATATTATTTAAAATTTCAATGAAGCATTGAATGTGGGTCAAAAGCAATTATGTGTGTGTTATCTCATTCCAAAAAACAATTGCTCACCTAATATTTACATTAGGCAGTTGAAAAGAAAAGGTGTTAATATCAACTCAAACTCAAGGAAATGCCTATTACAAGCAAAATGACATTCTCTTTGTTATGATTACAATCTTGACTTCATTGGCACATACATGTACCTTTCATGTACACTCCAGGTCACCATTCTCATTGAGTGATACAAAATGAAAGTTGAATGTCTTTAATACTTTTTTTTCTAGCATTTGGGTTTAGTAACCTTTGAGTTTTCATTACCGATAACTATTTGAGATAACCATGTTATGATAACTTAGATATCATGAGACAAGAATTTTTAGTAGGCTGTTCGAAAGGATTAAAGGTTATCCTATGGATTGAAACAAGGTTCTGTGAAAGCCTAGATACATGTACATTGCATCATTTTAAACAATGAAGCACTAAAGTAAGAGTCATGATCTTACTTTAAACAAGATTTAAGACCAAAGAAGCACATGCGTATGGCCTGACCCACATTCGTTCAATCAGCTGAAACTTGAACCAAAGTCAGGTACACTTATTTTTCATATGCGCTGTATTTCTTTGTTCCAATTCCAGCGTACCGTAATTTAGAATGCACTATTACGGTACTTCAATCTGTTGTGTTGGTTTCCGAATAGATAAAAAAAAAAAAAATTCTTCATATAACTGCCAACATCTAGATATTCCTTTTGAATAGTGTCTGGAAGGACACGGGCAAGTATAATGTAAGCATATAAACAGTATGTGACAAATATTATATTCCATTTAATTTTTCTTACTTTTCTTTCTCGGTCTTCTCTTTGGATTTATTACTGGATCTGGATTGCCATCTCATCGCTTTTGGTATGACCTTCACTACCCAACCCAACGTCTGTCTGTCTCCTTGCTCCCTTCGGAAATGGTCGTCATGGTAACGCGTGTGTGTTGTTGCCATTTTGGATGCAACAGTGATCAAGCAACGGATGCAGATGTACAACAGCCCCTACAAGAACGTAACAGACTGTTTTAGGCGGGTGTTGAGAACTGAGGGCACGAGTGCCTTTTACCGCAGCTACACCACGCAGCTTACAATGAACATCCCCTTCCAGACCGTCCACTTCGTCACGTACGAACTGGGCCAAGAATACTTGAACTCTGAGCGAAGGTACAACCCCAAGACGCACGTCGTGTCGGGGGCAGCTGCGGGGGCCATCGCCGCCGCCATCACGACCCCGTTGGACGTTTGTAAGACTCTGCTGAACACGCAGGAGCAGGGCGTGACGCACGGGAGGAGGTCGATAAACGGCATGCTTCATGCCTTTAGGACTATATACGACCTCGGCGGGATCCGCGGCTACTTCAAGGGCATCGGCGCCAGGGTGGTGTTCCAGATGCCGGCGACCGCTCTATCATGGTCCGTCTACGAATTCTTCAAGTACTTCCTAACAAACCAATGGCCGAATACATAGAGCAAGGGTTTCAAGTCTCCAACGTGCAAGAGCTTTTTAGATATGAACTCCCTTCCTTGATAAGCATCTGCAAGAGGTTGATGGCAAATTGAATTATTTGTTAAGGAAAAAAGTACATTTACTCAATATACTGTGTATTTATGAATCACTTTTTAAGTGGAATATTTCAAGGGTATATACTGTAGACTGGTAGAAATAAATCATGCACCTTAATAGGATTTTACACTGGCCTAGATTAGTTCATTACCCTTGCCCGACCCTCACACCAATTTGGATTTAGTATACATTGTCAATCGATTTAAATCTTTTTTCAGTACCGGTATGTGTGTGGTACTAGAAAGAGATCATATTAGCTTTGACGATCACTGTCATTTGACACACAAAAAAGATGTGACATGGCGTTTTTTTCCTGATCAGTTATTGGTAGTGCTCTAAACTAGACGAGTTGGATGTAGGTTGGTACAGTTTGATGTAGATTGGTGCATCAACTTCTCTCAAATTACATTGACTGCCTTTATGTTGTATTCTTTGCTGTATATGTACATCTTTCCTAAACCAGTGTACCATAGTGTCACTCGATTCCAAAGAGTAGTCTAAATGTTAACAACAAACATTTCTTGTTGTTGTAAACATTAAAATGGTTCGTTCTGGATGTACACCATGTAAAATGTTGTGCCAAATAATGTAAAATCCTAATAATGCTTGCTGTATGTTACGGTAAAGACTAATACTTATCTTTTTTCATTCATAAACAAATGCATCTGCTAACTTTTGTTTTTTTTGCCTTAAAACACATGGATACTGGTCTAATATCAGTTGCATATGACTGGATTAAAGTCCGCCTTGCATGGCTTTTAAGTAGGCAGTGTGGGTTTTTTGGAAACGTAGATACATGTATATGTCTCAAATTGGGTTAAAGGGGGTGTAGCGTGACAAGACTACATGTCTTTCCTGTGGCCTGACTTGGGGGCCAATCGGATATAATACGTCTACGGACAACGCGACAGCAGTATTTACATGCGTGCAACATACGCGCATTCGTTTATGTGCACTTTTCCAAAAAAAAGTCGTACATGTAGATGGGATTGCCATGCTACACTCCCTTTAAGTCGAGATACTGAAAGGAGGTGCCCTACGTAGACATAATTAGTGTGGCTCGTCTATGAAGTCTACTTTTGGGCACACGTCCAGTGTTAAAAATTAAAAAATTAAAAATTTAAAAAATATTCTTCCATTAACACACACTGTCAAGAATGGGTGTTCTGTCACAAGTATCATGTGTTTATCAATCTTATGTAAATTCAAATAGGATGAAAACACTTCAGTTAGCAGCCGGCATTATGTTGTGATGAAGAAAAAAAATCTTTCTTTTGTAGTGTGTACCTTGATTTTAGTAGCCGTGAGAAAATAAAGTGCCTTATCAATAAAAATATATATATATGGTCCTCATAAACCAGCTGATATATGGCATAGAACTGAGGAGAATCTAATTACTTATCACATGTGATTGCAATTGTATATCGAATCCAATCCAGCAATTTATAAAGCGCCAATATCTAGTTGCCTAATCAAAGGCGCTGATATGATAAAGAAATGAGAAAATAAGATAAAAGGTACATTCATACTTATAGATTACTTTCCTTCACAACGACAATCTGCACTAATAAGAATGCTACTTATGCTACTATCTAATTTTAACTAAGTACTAAGTTCTTGATGCTGTACCTATGAAGTATACGATCATTTTAACGATGTATGTATAAAAAAAGGCCTTTTGCAACCAACAGGATTTTTAGAATGTAGGTAATTATGAATGGTAATTCATCAACAACAACATGAAAAGGCGCAAGTCATTTTTTGTCACACTTACAGTACATGTAGTAGGGAAGCATAGATTTGAAAGATACTCGTCATTTCCCCCTTTTTTTGCTTCTATGAAGTATTTTAAAAATGCTTGGAATATAGGGCTCCACACTAACTTTTTTTAGAAGAGGATTCCAAATTTTTCTGTAGTCTGTGTGCTTAAGCCCTATGTTAAAATCTTGAAAATTGGGGGGGGGGGGGGGGGGGGTCTGGGCTTAAATTTTGGGTACCAAATGTGATGCGAACCCCTGTTAATGTCGAGCCCGGCCTTTAATGAATACATTTATAATCATCTTGTAAATCTCCTCTATTGGGGGTCGGCATTTATAAATATAATTGCTGATATGATTCACTGAGGAAGCAAGAAACACATTATGTTAACATTAAATGAATTCAAGGAAACAACTTTCCAAAATTTGTCTTTAATTTATTGATTGAATAAAAACACAGCTCACAGTCTCTTTCCTTGTTATTAGGACTCTTGTTATTGCTGCATAAAGGACTTAAAATCCACAGGGTATTGCACATAACCCCATATCAGCAAACTTTCTTTCTTCTTTTTTTCTCTTTTAGTGTTAATGCAGGTATCCCTCAAATTGCGTAATTCTCTTTCATTTTCGTGTACACTACATGGAAATCCTGTTACAATTAAATAACCACACATGCTCAAAACAACCAAAACACAGAATATTGACAGGGGGACTATAGTATACCTCGGTTTATAATCTATTTCATCTCATTGTATTAGCAACAAGATATCCCTGTATATTTATTATGGGTTTGTCTAAGTTTCCCATTGGGCAATGTTCTTTTTCAAGTTGGTCTTCCAGGTGATATCTATTCTACTTTCATTGACTGTTGAATAAAAACAATGCCAAATTCTAAATATTTTGAGAATGTTCCTTTTCTCACCAGAAATTGCACAACTTACACTGCTTCTCAAGCACACTACACATTATGCAATTTTAATCGTGGGCATTTCCATATTTGGTTGAAATTTTATGACACTTGGATTGGTGATATAGCATAATTAGCAAATCATTAGTTTGTTTGTTTGTTTTCCTTTTGTTAATACTTTATTAGACCAGTTCACATATGTATTCAAAGAATGAACACATAATAATTGTAAGCAGTATCACTCTTTGTGAACGTATTATATTCACTTATTCCAGGGTATTCTATTTCACGAGTCAGAATGCCGGTTACATACAGTGTAACTGTTAGTTGACGAGCCCTTGACATGGCTGGCAAGCGTACATGTCATCAAAAGTACATTTGTAGTAGGAATGTGCAGAAAATCGTACATTTGTAGGCTTATTTATTAGAAGCTTTGGGCGTGTAATACACTATGTTCTTCAATAGTTGCAATGCAGGTTGCATACATTAGTTGTTTTATTGGACGAGCCCCTTGCAAGCTTTAGGTTTGTCACTTGTTTACATTGCAGCAGAAAAAAAACATGAATATAAATTGAGTACATTTGTGAACTGGTCTTTTATAAGCTCTCTACATTCAAGTCACAGTATTGACATACTGCATTCACAATCAGCTTCATTACTGGCAAATTAGGTTAACCAAATATTGACGCTTTATTGCTCATTGACCGGTATTAGATAAGCAATGTGAGTATTGTACTTGAACCAAAAAGCCATTATCTGCCGAATGTTTAATGTACAGATGATCGCAAGCACAAAATAAATGATAACAGAGTAGACCGATTCAATCCTATCTTATATTGATATGTATCATGTACAGATTGTGTGGGGGGTTAATGTTACTATTTACATGACTTAGCAGATTGCACCATGCTATTTGAATTGTGACTTGGTTGATAGTTTTATTTGAAAGCATTTATCATCAGGTTCATGTAGAATGTACCAAGGAAGAGACGCCACCCTTTGTTTTTAACGGCACATGTCATTGTTCTAGTTGTTGTTTAATTACTCCTTACTGTCCCTCTCTCTCATCTCACTTTCCTCTCTCTTTCCAACTCTCTCTCTCTCTCTCTCTCAGATTCTCATCTCACTTGCCTGTCTCTTTCCAACTCTATGTCTCTCTCTTTCAGATTCTCATCTCACTTGCCTCTCTCTTTCCAACTCTCTCTATGTCTCTCTCTCTCTCTTTCAGATTCTCATCTCACTTTCCTCTCTCTTTCCAACTCTCTCTCTGTCTCTCTCACACTCACTCTCGGATTCTCATCTCACTTTCCTCTCTCTTTCCAACTCTCTCTCTCTCTCTCTCTCTTTTAGATTCTCATCTCACTTTCCTCTCTCTTTCCAACTCTCTCTATGTCTCTCTCACACTCACTCTCAGATTCTCATCTCACTTTCCTCTCTCTTTCCAACTCTCTCTCAGATTCTCATCTCACTTTCCTCTCTCTTTCTCCCTCTCTCTCTCTCTCTCTCTCTCTCTCTCTCATCTCACTTTCCTCTCTCTCTCTCTCTCTCTCTCTCTCTCTCTCACTCCACATCTTACATTCTTCTCAATGCTGGACAAATAGTTCTACTACCAATTTCATTTTAAAGAGATAATTGGTACTAAAGAATATCAAAGAATAGTAACGAAAACGGACATATCGACTGTTCAACTGTTGTTGAAACATCTGGCTTTGTATCTTTTTTCTGGCAGCCAAACACAGCCCGTTATTTTTCTGAGCGCTTTGTTCCTTTAGCTTCCGTTTATATTGCCAATTATCTTCAGTAGTTATAGTATGTGACATTGTTGGAATGCAAACTGATTTTATATGTACTCTATAGTGATATTCTGAAACGCACAAAAATGTACTATTTCTAAAGTGTAAATTTCTGAGTGGATAATACGATAGCACTTTGAACAAATTTCATTATGTAAATAACAAAGAGCAATATAACAAATATAATGAGATTTATGTTCATTTACTACAGGAATATTGGATACATGTATGAGTGACTGTTTAGGTGTGACTAGATTGTATTGGAATGGTGTAACTGTCCCAGTATATTTTTTTTTAACACCATGTACACCCTAGTATTCTCTTAACCTGTAAACAATCTAATCTAACCACACAGCGAAAATTTAGAGTGAAGCTAAATATTTTTATATCAATTCTATCAGATATGTTTGTATCAGTTCAAAGTCTGATCTGCTTTTTTGCTGGGATATTCTTAGATGAAACATTTATATATTTTGTAGTATCCATCTTGCATTGTAAAAAAATCCATTTCATTAGCAGAGTCAAGGCAATTTTTTTTAACCGCAAGTTATTGCTTTAAATAATACTTCTTTTATGTGCTTAAACTAAAACGAAAGTGAATATATTACTATTTTTCTGTATGTTAGGAACATAGATTTCTAAATGTTACGGACGGATGCCCAGTTTTCACTAGTTAGTAATTAATTGTATGGGATAAGATAAAGTTTAGGTTATCAAACACCTTATATTGACAAATTGTGCCATTGAGATCTTTCATGTATGGGTCATAAGACTTGAAGACGCACAAATATCACTTGTTCATGTATATATCAGTCGTAAAATTACAAATTGCATTGGGGAGATCAGAGAAACCTGTAAGTTCATGAACTTAATTAATTGTCATGCATATGCAATTGTATTAATAGTTAAGATGTGATACCAATAGACTGACTCGATCAATCAGTCACATCAACAGATCTTCATATAGCTAATATATAGCTTCATAGAAAAGCTGAAACAATATTCAATAACTACTTTGGTGAGATGGAGAGAAATTGCATGGATATTTTTGATTGGTTTGTTGGTTGGTCTAGCAGTGTGTGTGATGAAATCTCCATGGAGACCAGGGGCTCGTTCCATAAAACTTGTTATCTATAACAACTGCTAAATTTCTATGACAAATTTGCTTTCAGCCAATCAGATGCCATGATTTCAGTAGCTTATAACAGTAACTTGTTACTGATGTCAAGTTTTATGACTCAGGGCCCTGTTCTGATTCGTAAAATATTGTGTACCATCTTTTATCAATGTCATTGATGATCTTTTAGAGCACTGTCGGTACTAAAGGAACATGAGATGTAATGTTTATTTTTCTGTGATTTATCAAAGTGACTTTCATTTGCTTCTGCTTGTTGGTGGAAGTAAATAGAAGCGAAGAAATAAGAAATCTCCATGGAGACTTGTTAGGATTTGTAAACTGTGCACCATCTTTAATCAATGTCATTAATGATCTTTTAGAGCACTGTTTTTACTAAAGGAACATGAGAAATTACTTTTACTATTTTCTGTGATTTATCAAAGTGACATTGTTCATATGCTTCTGCTGGAAGTAAATTCAGGTGAAGAAATAAGAAAAGGATTCTTTTTTTCCTCCGAGCTTGACATTGGTTCTTCCAATTGAATGAATAAACTAAAGCTGTCCATTCTCTGCACAGTTTGCTATTAATTATAGTAGACCTAGAATACGACCTATATTGAAGTAACAAATTGTATATCATGTGCCGATGTGAGAAGGGACACAGTAAACATGTTATCAGAGTTATATAATTATGTGTACTCTCCTACTGTAAATGATATATTGAACATAAAGAGATGATTCTAATAAAATGAAATGACGTTATGGTCTTTATGAACAACAAACTGGAAAGCAAATGTTGCACGGTGTGGATTTATTTGATGGGGTTGTCATCATCTGTACTTTGTAGAATATGTGCATGTAGATGTCAAGTAGGGATTTTCATTTTGCCACGAGTCGACCATCAGGGGGGTGTTTCACAAAGATCCTAAGTCAAACTTAATGCTACGGAGAGCCATTTGTAGCCTTGAAATAAAATATGCCGGTACTCAAAAGCGAAAATTCAAATATTTTAGACTTTTTATATATTCCACATGAAGAACATGAAATATCCTTGATAATAAAAAATATGAATGATTTAAAACAACATTTAATGCCGTGTAAAATAACTTTTAACAAAATACTTTCATAGATGCTATTACGGCTTTCCACAATTGTTAAGTCCAACTTAAAGATAAGTTCAAATTGGGCTCTTTGTGAAACACCCCCCAGGAGTGGTGCAGTTAACCTTTAGTATTAGGGCCAGCGAAACTCTTGATCCACACCAATCCAGATGCTGTACCAAGATCAAAAGAACAAAAATTGAGGGCTCAACAACTGTTGCTATGGCAACTTATCATATAGGCCTCTATAAGCTTATTACCTACCTCTCTTTCTTCTAAAAAAAGTAACTGACATGGGATTACAAAATGTTATTGGCGCATTTCAGGGCATTGTAATTATCTCCAGCATTTAGAAGGTAACACATATTTGTAACACCACAAAAAGAGATAGGAATCATTATATTGAATTATTTCAGAAAAATACATTTTAATTCCATCTTGAGTCAAACATTTCATATGTAATTCTATACACAATACAAAAGTAATATTTACAATACAAAAGTAATATTTACAATACAACACAAAAGATGTATCACTACATATCTGAACTTCATGAATGTTTAACTCAACAAGAAACTTCTGCAAAAAGACACTTACCGAATATGAAAATACACTGTAAGAGCAATTTTAAAGATGAAACTTTCGCAAAGATTCAGGGTTGTGTCAGGTGTGATTTGATTACTTGCAGCATTAACTTTCAAAATCTGAACCACTCTAAAAATATTGAAGCATTTCATGCACCCAAAATTTCTGGTTTAACGCAAAACTCTGACTGGACTTTATCAAAGCCTCCATAAATTATGGTAAGAGCTCCCCCCCCCCCCCCCCCCCCTACACTTATGATAAGGTTTTGTCAACTTCAGTTAATATAAAGTAGCATATTGTAACAAAGTAGCAATACTAAAGCAAACTATGAATTTTATAAAAAAATCAATAAGCAAGAATACGTTGGATACACATGCAATCCACAGCGCCATCTAGTGACACCAGTGTTCGGTCAATTTCACATAAATCATTCTGGGAACAGGTTAACAAAAATATCAGCTGTGCATCCATGCAACCTAGATCTGTCATATATCCTGATGAAATGTGCGAATATTTCAGATAAGCTTCTTCCAAGCTGGATTGGCTTCAATGGCTTCAATGTCATGCTGGAAAAGACTGTTCCACCCAAATCAACATGCAGTTTGGTACCTACCAATAATAGACGCCAGCCCTACAGAATATTCAGTTCAGTTCAGTTTATTAAAAAAAACATGACATAGCATTTATGACGAACAAACATGATCCAAATTGAGACCCCAAAAAGCAATGCTTGTGAGTGGGGCCCCTGGGAAGGATGGACCTCTCAATCCCGGCGGATTGGCAAAGAGACTACCGTGTTTCAAGGAATATGACAGTCTATCATGGAGAGTAGTCTTGAAATAGCAGACAGTCTTGGCCAGAAGGAAGTGGTAGTTGTCTTTGACCAGGCAATTTACGCAAAAGCCCAACAAATCCGATTGAGAAACAAAACATTCCTCGATCGCATTATCATCCGCCTCGATTTTATACCACTCTTGCGATGTTAGCATGCATCGGCAAGAAATTCTGTGATGCTGGATTGGAGATCATGATAGAATCCGGCATTGTGGCCCAAGGTTCGATAAATGGTGTCATGAGTGGCCACCATTACAATCGTAGTATTCGTGCACACAAGTGCGTAATGGAAGCAATGCAGCGCATTCGTTGGGAGTTATACCTGAATACTCTATCTGCTGGAGAGCGAGAAGTAGTAGAAGATACCTTGCAGGAGCTTCTCCACTCTTTTTTCAATGACCAGCATTTGAGGAGAATGTGAAGTCTGACCGATTTTGTAACATTGCTGACTTGTATCAGAAGTTAGTCTCGGATCAAAGTGCCAAGGAACCAACCAGAAGTTGTTACTGCTCATTGGAAAGTGTATGAAGTAGAGTTCACAGATGAAAGCAATCAGAAAAGTGATGAAGAGTTGTTTGTTGGCCAAGCAGTATGCACATACATCAGAGAGTATGGAGAGCAGTGTAACTTGAAGCAATTCTACGACAGTGTACGCAGCTACTTCTCTTCAGCATGCAGCTATATGAGAAAGTCCTATCCATTTGAAGAAGAAGTTCTTCAAGATACTGATGTATTGGATGTCTCCATACGCACACTAGTGCAGCTCAACAAGTGGCTGTTCTTTGCAAACAAGTACCCCCAGTTTGTACCAGAGGATGAAAGGGACCAGCTGGAAGATGAGCTCTGTTTTTTCCAGGTGGATGATCTCACTGATGAAATCCTGAAACCAGACTTGAGAATCAACTCGCAATGGCATCAATGAAATTTCGAAGCTGAGGTCTCCAGCCACTGGAAATGTCTTTGCTGGAAAGGACAGCTTTGTGCGATCAGTAAAGGTGAGGTGGAAAAGTTTGAGAGCATTAAATGTAATTATGTAGTAATTTATTTTTCTCCTCCAGGGTCTATTTTATCAGAGAAATTTTGAGCCTTTAGTCCTTGTTTTGGAGTTGTTTTTTTTGTGGGGGAGGGGGTTGCACTCATAAGTGTTGAAAAATGAGTTTGAAGTGAAGGAAAAGGGCATTCCTACATTTTGAAAAATACCAAAAGCTCCCTACATTAAAGCAGAAAATGTGAGAACATGGCAGGAAGGGATGAGAGATCCCACATCAAAAGAGAACTACAACAGGCACATATGGGGAAAAGTGAGAAGGATGTTTGTGCCATCATAGAGACGGTTGAATCCATGCTTATAATCCCTTTGAAGAGGGCAGTGCACAGCTTCTCCACATTGCATCTGGAGCTGTTGCTTAATCTGAGGTAAACAAGTGATTATTTGGAGGCTCATGAGAGTGGAGATATGGCATTCACAACTTATTGTAAGGAACGTTTACAAGGAGAAGGGGATATGTCTTCAAGAAACAGAAGACAAAGACATTTGCATCAATGAGTATTTAAAATCTTCCAAGTCCAAGGTGAAAGATAAAGAGATTATCACAAAGGCTGACAGAAATCTCTTCCAAAGATTAATGATCATCGCTGGGGCACGGAAGCTGGACATCAAACATATGCTAACACACAATCTTGGTCTACTGCCTTTAATTGTCTCTTGCAAATGTTGATGGCACTCTTAACAAGACAATGAAGGCAAACCTCACGCATTTCATTGAGGACTCTGTTCAGCCATCACCTGTCACTGAGGGGGTTCCTCGTTACATGGATGCCGAGGATGGGTCACAAAACACAAAAACTAAGGCACTTTTGAGTGTTCACCTGGCGGTCTGGCTAAAGGAGATATTGGGGATTTTATCTGGTTTTCTGGTGGGGAAGGTTTGAAAGTCTTATCCAATGTTTCACCTTGAACTGCCAGAGATTTTCACTGGAAAAGAAGGAAAAGTGGGTGAGAAGATTCGAAGTTGCAGTTGCCTCTGTAAACAGTAGCTCTGCTCAGAATCATAGTTTGCTCCCTTCCCGACTCGCAGGATCAGCATTTACTGTATGGGAGAGCCTACCTGAATCAGATAAGAAAGATTTTGAGAAAGTAAAGACGGTCCTTTCCGAGGTATTTGGACGAACAACTTACCTGAACAACTTTTGTTCCTGCATTACAGCTCGCAGCAGATTACCTTCAGAACCTATTGAAGTGTTCTCAGCAGCCATTTCAACATTAGTTGGAGAAGCCTTCCCAATGCTCCATTGGCCACCCTACAACTGGTAGCAGCGGTGTCTCCCTAACTTCAGGCAGAGATAGCAGCTCGTAATAGCCTCAACCAAGCTAAATTTCACCCTGCTTTATCCAGAGTAAAAGATTCCTGTAATGTATGCAAGTGATAGAATAATCTAGGTCAGGGGTCAGCTTCCACCATGGTACACAATCCGCACAAGATAAAGTTGGACTAATAGGGGAGGCCCTATGGGACAAGTTTGTGGCAGGACTCCTCTTTAGCTCAACACACAACAAAAGTGCCTAAAGACTACACCTTCCAAGAGGAAGCAGCCTCTACCAACGCCAAAGACATGGTTAAAGACGAGGAGAAACCTATATATCGGAATACAGGATGGGCAGAATTGGCAACCAAGAAGGAAAGGGCATCCTTCCTCAAGTAAGTCCTCCAGAAAGAACCTAAACCAAATATGATATATCTTCTATTGAACTATTTCATACTAATCACCATGGCAGGCTCAACAGGCAATGTAGCTACAACAAGATCGCGGAAAATGAACTCCCCCATTGTCAAGGAGGTCAGTTCAGACTTATTGAAAAGTGATGCTTTCGTTGGCCTTGTAGTGACCAAATGTCACGATTTTAAACTTTTATATTTATAATAACGTATATATATATATGCATTGATTTGTACATGTGTAATAAGTATTGCTTTTTTACTGTCAAGATGGCGGCTAGGGAGAATTAATTTCCCTTGCGTAGTCAGCCGTCTGGCTTTTCAGACATGTCCCAACCGGTTCTGTCTGGTTTGTTAATATATTCTATTATGTAAATTTTGTATTGTTACGAACAGCGCGTAAACGTGCATATTAATTTGTTTGCGCTTTATGAACCAATCACGCTACACCAGTGATTGGGGCTTCGCTCTGATTTTCCATGTAGGAATTAGTGGGTTTTTGATTTCGGTAGGCAAAGTTTGTTTCTATGTTCCTGTTATACCGTGCCTGTAGAAGTTTCGTCCAACAAGGACTTGGTGACTTTGTCTTCGGACCTTTACCGGTGGATTTGCTCAGTAAACGTCTGGCAGTATTTTGCAAGACTTAATTCGACTCTATTTTTACATCAGTGACATCGCCTTACATTTTACTTCGTGCAGTGAGAATAGAACATTTTTATCTACGGTTCTTCTCACCCTACATAATTGTATTGACAATCTTTTATCGACATATTTGTTTCTATCGCCGTCTTCTGTGTGTTAATTGTCTCGACACGTTGATCATCGTCTTCGTCGAGCATCATCTCGCCATCATCTGATTTTGTCATCCACTTCGATCATTACTGACTCATGACCACAGAATCATTCTTTTATTGACTGTCTCATCATCAACGAGACCCTCATCGACTGCATCGCTGTCTCCAACATCGTTTTTCGTCATCATCGTCTTCGACATCATCACTGTCTTCTTCATCATCATCGCTGTCTTCATCATCGTCGTCTACATCATCGCCATCGTCGACTTCATCGCTGTCTTCATCATCGTAGTCATCCTTCTCATCATCCACGTCATCGTCGTCACCGTTATCATCAGCAGCATCATCAGCAGCATCAAACTTGACTTCACCGTAGCTGGTCTGGTATTTTGAACGCTTTGCTGATTTATTTGATGATCCCTTTTGTGTTTGATCTTGATGACTGATTATTGTTATTGTTATTGTTGTGTATGATATTGTATTATACTGTGTATTCTTGGAGATTAACCTTCGGGGCTTTTCATACCCCCTCGGAACGATTCCGTTGACTATTTTTATCCAGTGATCACTGTTATTTTTATGTAAGGTATTTGCCGTCTGAGGGAGTTCTTCTCTCCGGAGATATTTGATTATTGTGTGTGTTTTTTTGGTGTGTACACCAAACGATTATACAGCCCTTGATAATTTGTGTTGATTTTCTATAATAAATCGTTGATATTAATTACATACATTGTAACCTGATTGTTTGATAGTGTAGTTTATTCTTCGTGAGATCGTGAAGTTAAAAAGTACGACCCCCTTCAGGGGAGTTCCACAGCCTGGTAGAACATTCTGTGGATAAACTAATTCGCTCCATGCAAGAAGTTCGATTTAAATGTTTGAATTTGAATGGAATGATTATTATATTGTTATATTTATGTTTCTATGTCATAAAGGTATTACTATTATCGCCCCGAGTCTTTCATACAATTTTCATTTGAATTTTGGAATACATTCATATGAAACTAGCCAATCATCACATTAGGTACATCAGGTACAAGATGAATCGACTTGAGTCAGACTCGGTCTGTTCCACCATGCAATGATTAACATGGAGTTAGATACATGGGCGGCATTGTCAGTTATCAGTCTTTGCGACTTATGGAGAAAAGCCAATTCATGTTGGGCTACAGCAAGTGCAGAGATCTCTGCACCCTTATGCCGGATCAAAGTTGGAATAGGCAGGAGGAGTGGATGTCAAAGTACGCCACAACGGACAGACGAAGAACTTATCCTTGGTAGTGGTTCAGACAACAAGGCAGGCTCCAGCTTTATAAGGTTAATCAAGGCTGTCTCGAGTGAGACTGGATTGGGGAACCTTGTTGTTGGAAACACAGTTTCTGTTACTGAGAGCTCTGGATGGCCTGAACAGAGAGATGAAGTGCCCGTGGTGGTAAAAGGATATAACCAGTTCCGGGATGAGATAACTGTACAGAATGGTGTTCTGTACAAGGGCATGAAAGTTATTGTAGCAGTCATCTAGGAGTTGATGCCTGTGTTCGACGAGCTAGAGATGTCTTGTTCTGGCCAGGTATGCAGTTGGAAGTGAAGGAAAAGGTGACACGATGCAGCATCTGCAATGCTTTCCAGCCCAAACAACATTCCAAACAGGGCCTAGAGCATTGTGTCGCAAGGAGCCGAGAAGTCTGCAAAGAGACAGTTGGTCCAAGGTCATACTTGGTGCAGACAGAGACTGGCCAGATGTTAAGAATGTGGGTATATTTGATGACATTGCTATTCATTTGTCCATCGAATCCTCCTATGTCCTTGGCAGAGTCATAAGAATGAGAATAATAGACCATGCAACTGTGAATATAAAAGGCCTGAAGTGAGTATATTTGATGACATTGCCATTCATTTGTCCAATGAATTCTCCCATGTCCTTGGCAGAGTCATAAGAATGCGGAATAAAGACCGTGCAACTGTTGAATATAAAAGGCCTGAAGTGGGTATGTTTGATGACATTGCTATTCATTTGTCCAACGAATCCTCCTATGTCCTTTATGCTGGCAGAGTCATAAGAATGAGGAATATAGACCATGCAACTGTTGAATATAAAAGACCTGAAGTGGGTATATTTGATGATAATGCTATACATTTGTCCAATGAATCCTCCCATGTCCTTGGCAGAGTCATAAGAATGAGGAATATAGACCGTGCAACTGTTGAATATAAAAGACCTGAAGTGGGTATATTTGATGACAATGCTATTCATTTGTCCAATGAATCCTCCCATGTCCTTGGCAGAGTCATAAGAATGAGGAATATAGACCGTGCAACTGTTGAATATAAAAGGCCTGAAGTGGGTATATTTGATGACAATGCTATTCATTTGTCCAATGAATCCTCCCATGTCCTTGGCAGAGTCATAAGAATAAGGAATAAAGACCGTGCAACTGTTGAATATAAAAGGCCTGAAGTGGGTATGTTTGATGACATTGCTATTCATTTGTCCAACGAATCCTCCTATGTCCTTTATGCTGGCAGAGTCATAAGAATGAGGAATATAGACCGTGCAACTGTTGAATATAAAAGACCTGAAGTGGGTATATTTGATGACATTGCCATTCATTTGCCCAATGAATTCTCCTATGTCCTTGGCAGAGTCATAAGAATGCAGAATAAAGACCGTGTAACTGTTGAGTTTTAAAGGCCTTAAGTGTGTATATTTGATGACATTGCCATTCATTTGTCCAATGAATCCTCCTATGTCCTTGGCAGAGTCATAAGAATGCAGAATAAAGACCGTGCAACTGTTGAGTTTTAAAGGCCTTAAGTGTGTATATTTGATGACATTGCCATTCATTTGCCCAATGAATCCTCCTTTGTCCTTGGCAGAGTCATAAGAATGCTGAATAAAGACCGTGCAACTGTTGAGTATAAAAGGCCTGTCAGTCTGAATGACGCAATGAAATATCAAAAACTAGAATAAGTTAATGGACAATATTGTGATAACATACAAGCCACAGGAACAACGGCAATTCTTTTTTATGAGTGTTATCCGATTTGTTGCATTGACCCCACTTCAGAATGGTAAATTTGAACTCTGTAATACTGATAAGACAGCTTTAGAAACATCCCTAGCCAGTGCTTGTACAGGAGGTTTATCTACCAAGGCAGAAGAACTTGGTGAATCTGATATGACAGCGGATGTCAGTAAGCTGAGAATTTCCAGAAGGAACTGAAGAGGCATCTGTCAAGAACACTCTTGAAAGCCTGGTTCAGAGGGAAACTACTGATCGAGATATGATTAGGAGCTATCTCACCAACAATTTTCAGAAGTGGAGAGAAGGCACTCAGAAGTAATAGAAGTTGTAGAGGACAATGATTTTGATGCTGAGGAGGTTTGGATGGCTGAGTGTGAGGTGAGATTTGTGGCGGTACTGATAAGTGCACGACAGGTCGTTGACCGTGATACACTATCTACCCAGGCCTCCTGATACCATTGACTCCTCAACCAGCAAACAGGCAGTTCTGCAACAGCCTGTGAGCACTGGAACCCTCCCTTTAACACTTCAAGCTCCTCCTAGAACTCTTGTCTGCTTCATCTCATTCCTCACCAGCTGCCTTTAAGATGGCAAGAATGAAATTTCCCACGTTCAGCGGAGACATAAAGGCTTACCGCCGCTTCAAAGAACTATTCATCCACTGTACTACAGACTTGTCAGAAATGGAATGCTTCTATCAGCTGACAGAGTCTATGGCCGGTGAACGCAAAGGACCGCTATCACATCAAAGGATGCATCAATGTTGAGCGAGCTTGGCAGGTACCTGATGAATGCTTTGGCGATGATAATAGAATGGTTGACAGTCTACTGAAAGACATTGATAACCTTAGATCGTACGACAACAAGGGCAAAGTCAACCTTGCAGCTATGGGTCGTTTTGTTCGCATCCTGCAGAATTTTGAGACACAAGCTGAGACTGTAGGCCTGTCGGGTGAACTAAACAGCAAGATTATGTTGGGTAGAGTGAAGCAGAATCTACCAGAGGAACATCGCATTGGCTACTATAAGAGTGTCAGGGATGACCACACTGGAGACACCCTTAATGGTCTGGTGAAGTGGTTATACAGTCTACAGCTGCTGCTCAAGAAAGCAAAGCCTGCAGGACAAGGTACAGTTCCTCCACCAGCACCACACAAATCATCAAAGTCCATGAATGCTGCTTCTGTGGACAGGAAAACTCCTTCTTACATTCTTTGTCCTCGATTTGTGTTTCGTCGTTTGCAGGCCTGATCCTGACTCCGACTAATGATGACTTTATCGACTTTGTTCTGTGTTCGATCATCGTCACCGTCGAACTCTATACCGAGTTTCACCATCGCCAAACGTGGACTATACAACATCGCCGACCCTTGGCTTTCATTCATCATTCATTTTTTAACTGTACTATCACTACTATGATTACCAAAGTCATCTTCGATCTACCAAGTAGGCATACCGATGGAAAGACAGTCTGTATAATGCACTATGTAATTCAAATATGAGCGGCAGTCTTCCGCTATAGAAATAGACTAACCACTTTACTTATAATATTGTTCTGTGCTGAAAGTGTTTAGTGTCATGTATAATGATGTAACAGTCTTTCGCTATAGAAATAGACTTCAGCTTTCGACTGTAAATTGTTTTTTATATTTTACACAAGCTACATTTTAGCTCGTTCAAATAAACTATTAAAAAAAATATGCATATTGTTACCATTATTCTGAGTTAGAAGCCCTATTGTTCTCTCGTGAATCACAGTTAAAAAAGGTCAAGACTTCGATTTTGGGTTGTTTGGTACTGAAAACCATGGTAATACCATGTTCTTTTTTTATAAGCGCTATGTACAGTGTTTTGTAGTATAAACTGGAAAATACACTAACAGCTCCTTTGTAAGTTCACTGCTGTATATTATGATCTTATGAACCTATACAGGGTGTCCTAACAAGTATTCTCTCCTCTAGTCCAGATTGTGATCGTTGATTTATTTTTGGGACACCCTGTACATAATTGATTCAGTTCTAACCTCATGTGCAAGTGCCTTAAACAACTTAGATTTGATCCTGTTATTGATGTCATCCCATTGTGATTCTGGTTACAAGTGATCATGGAAAGTAACAAAAGTAACAAATATCGATTAATAAAATTAAGCAATTTAATTCTAGACTCTAACATAGAATATTACCTTCGATAGAAAATATAGTGGAAAATAGTGGAAAATATTGAATGAAAATGAATGCGATGTATGTAATTGTGTTAAGGCATCAGAAAAGCTAAGGACCCTATGGAAAGAACAGAAAAAGGAGAGGAGAGATCAATTCAACTGGCAAAAGAAAAATGCAATAAACCAAGCAAGGAGGGAAAAGTACCAACAGAAAAAGAGGATGGTGAAGAGGAGTGCGGAGATGGAAGGGCAGTCCTGCTCTCAGACAGAAGGAACTCCACCCCTGAATCAATCAGCAGCACCTGGTCAGGCAGCAAAGTCAAATTACAAAAAGAAAATTGTTGAAAGTCTGCCACCTGACCCCTCACTGAAGGCTGTTGTCCTGGATGCTGCAATTCAGCATCAAACACCAACATCCCGCAAGATAATTACAAACAAACTGGGGATGCTTTCTCTGGATGCGAGGAGGAAACTCATTGATTCAAAATTGATCAGGGAGTCGGTGAAACAGACCGTTCAAGGATTGGAAAGGAAGAAAATAGATGTGGCCAGGCGCAGAACTATCGCTTATGCGATGATGGCCAAGAAGAAGAGCCCGACATTGTTAAAAAGTGCAAGCATTTCACGAAAGGTGGCCCAGAAGATCAACAGCATACAGAAGGAGGGGAACTGGGAGGAGTTTCGGGAGAAGAGAAAAGATTCCCCGTCTCCAGAGGTAATGGAATCGGTTTTGGAGTTCTACCAACAAAACGAGACGAGCTCCAGCGTGCCAGACCCATGCAGTGCCCTACAGAAAGATGGCGAGATGAAAGATGTGGCCAGGCCCAGATCTATCGCTTTATATGATGGCCAAGACTACGAGCCTGAAATTGTTAAAAAGTGCAGGCATTTCACGAAAGGTGGCCCAGGATATCAACAGCATACAGGAGGAGAACTGGGAGGAGTTTTGGGAGAAGAGAAAAGATTCCCAACTCCAGAGGTTTAGAAATCGGTTTTGGAGTTCTACCAACAAAACGAGACGAGCTCCAGCATGCCAAACCCACGCAGTGCCCTACAGAAAGATGGCGAGATGATAGCCAGAAAAGTTATGATATCAACCCTGGCAGCTTCATTATAAACCTAACGTAAATATATGTGCGTTTCCCATAATTTGGGCTGTTTTCGATGTGTGTCCATGTTCAAGCTTGTACAGGACGATTGGACGATTAAAAGAAGTATTGAACGTATAAAGTAAAAGTCTGGCGAGTTTTTTTTGCGTGTGTGAGTCGCAGAATAAGTAAAGAACATTGGTAGTAGTTTGATACAAAATAATTAGCTTCATAAGCCCGCCGTAAATTTCGTCCAAACGGACCGCAAGGTCTAGCTCCCGTGGAATTATAAAATAAAGATTATCTTTTCTGTTATAATTTTCACACATTATTGAGTTTCGACTTTCAAACCAATGAAATGAACTATGGAAGTTAGATTAGCGTGCAGGATTCCTTGCTCGAATTATTGGGTGTCTAGAGGCCGCCATATTGTAAAAATAGGTACGCTTATTCGCCGCAAGATGGCGCTATGTCTCCCATGTCCACACCTCTATTGAACCTACATGTACTATGACCTACGACGAGTAAGGAAGTGTGTGGACCCTTCTCCTTGTATTGTGTATTGACTGTTTTGATAGATTGTAATAAAAGAAACGTTATTGCGCATCTTCAGCAGCGATTTGAAAGTGAAATCAAGAAATGGAAGATAAAATCACAATTATGGAAATCTACAATCGTTGAATGAATCTTCTTTTCTATGGCATGTCATAGAGGAAAAGCCCAAGAAAATGTGTATGCGGTTCTGAAAGAAAATTTGTCTTACCTGGGCATCAACGAGTCGGATGCTAACAACATAGCCCTCGTGAACGCTCACCGCCTCCCCAGCCAACGTGTTGGGGAACGACAGGGGCCCAATGTGATCATAGCAAAGTTTGTGTACACATGACCGGGAGAGAGTCTTGCGTTCCTTTGAGGACCGCCAATGCCATCGTGTCGGAACGCCAACACCTCACCCCTGGCCCTGAACGTCGGATCACCGTTCGCACAGACCTTCCTCCAGCCCTAAAGGTACAACACGGGTGCCGTTACTCTAGGTTGCGGTGGTGTTAGACTTAGCTCTGTATAGACTTTATCACCTGAAGCGATGATCCGTGACATGAAAAAAAAAAAATCAACGGCTGTCTATAGCCCTGCTAGCAAGGCGCAGCCCACCAGACCTAAAGGGGCTGATGCCGAGGAAGTACCGTTCCATGATCTTATGACGGATCAATTTGCTCTGATTCAGAATAGATTGGACAAGTTTGAAAGGAACATGGAGATACAAGGAGAAGATTCTGTGGAACGCCCGCAATTTGAAGGGTACAAAGATGGTAATCACAGATGGCTTACCGAAAGCAGTTTGCGAGGCAAGGAAATCTCAGTTTCGACTACTACACGCCAGAGCAGTTGGGAAAACGGCCTTTTTCTCTAGAGCGAAGTTGAGCAAGCTTTAAATTGATCGCAAGTATGTCCCTGTAATTGAACAACAGGCCATATTTAAAGAGTTTAAAAAAAATTAAAACGGAGGAATGCCAATACATTTTCATCCAAGAGATTAAATTATGGAAATAAAGCGTGAATAAAGTGTGATAAAGATTGATAGATAAAGCTGATGTCAAGTGATATGCAGATTTTATTTTTAAGATTTCAATAATTTTAAGAAAGAGAACAAGATAAACAGCAAATAATAAAATGTGTTTTGCTTCCTTTATTCCAATGTGGAATATATAGGGTCTACTCTTGCTTTAATATTTTGGGCATATGGATGCCTGTGAACGGAATGTTGTCATGTATTAGAAATTGCAGAGGTTTTTTTTCCTTTTTGTGTGTGTGTGTGTGTGTTTGTTTATTTGTTTGTTTTCTTCATTTTTTTTTAATGTACCCAAGGCACAAAGGGATAATGATAATCATTAGTTAAGTATTAATTTTAGATGAAAGTTTCTATCATCCCACTTTATGCACAAAATCTCCAGCCAATGAGACGACCAAGAAAAAAAATGTGTTTTGGTATATTTGTATAATTGTATAAATCTGGAAAATAGTGATTTGCTGTCAAATATCGTGGAGAAGGCAGTAAAAAAAGCAGTAACAGAAGCGGTCGCTGGCCTAGTTACCCGTCGAGGAGCAGGAGGGGAGAGTTCTAGAACTAGAGGGGCAGGTTCGGCTTATGCAAAGGAGATCAAGCCCCTCACAAAATCCGAGGAAAGTTGCAGGGATGCTATTTCCTGTTTGGAGCGGAAGGCTGACATTCAGGAGCAGCACTCCCGGCGCAACAACCTCCGCATCCATGGCATCAAGGAGAGCCCACAGGAGTCAACGGATGACCCATCTGTTGGTTGGCCGATCAGCTGGGCTTCGAAATCACTCCAGCTGACATTGACCGCTCGTACCGTATATCACCTGGAGGCGGCAATTGTGCAGCAGTTCTGCACGTACCGCACAAGAGTAAAATTTGTGCAAGCCCGCTCCAAGCTCAAGGGGACGGGTGTATACATAAATGAGGACTTGACAGCAGCAAATCAGAAACTTTATCACACGGTGCGTCGCTCGTAGAAAGTCTTGAGGGCGTGGAGCATTGATGGCTGCATCTTTGCTTGCATCAAGGACTCACATGGTGGTTTCATCAAGAAACTGGTTACATGCGAGGCAGATATTGCCAAACTGTGACTCATAAGCTACTCATGAGGGACCTGAATTCTGAAAAGCCTTGCTTTCAACCAAGGTCATCTCATCTTTCTATTGTGACGCCATATTCTCTCAACTTGTTTTATTCATGTCATATTTGTAATGTGTGTTTAATATGAAAGAAAGATAAATAAACCTTGAACTTGAACTTAACTGACACATGGGTCCTACCAGGACCATTTACCTAGCTATCGATGTGCTTTTATGATTACTCTTGTTATAAATGTGCACACATGGTAAGGTTTAAACCTAAAAATCCAACATCTTCACCCATAATTTTGTGGTGCTACTTTGAGGAATGTGAGCAAGCATTCCAAGCAAGGAAGAATTCCATCAGCAAGGATAGACTGCTAGTTCAATACGATTCAACTCAGGAAGTGGAATTTAGCGCAGATCCTTTACCATATCGGGTAGGTGCTGTTATCTGACATGTTAACGGAACTAGAGAGAGGAGGCCCATGCCGTATATATGCATCTAGAAGCCTCAACAAGCAGAAGAAGGGTTACGCACAACTTGACAGGAAAGGCACTAGCGATGTTTTGGTCACTGGCTGATACATGTATTTTGTGGACTTTTCCCCACAATGCATCACATAAAATCAACTTAATACTGGTGTCACTAGATGGAGCTGTTAATTTTGAATCTACCCTATTGGCCTGGAAATTCAAACGACATCATCATGCACTACACATGTAGAACATGTGTGTCTGCGATTGATAGTCAAACTCTAAAATTCCTGTAAAGCTGAATCTTCCCATAGGGCTCTACACACCCGTAATGTGGTCAAAAAATCATGGCTGGAACAACACATCTCACCCTTTAATCTTTTACTTGGCTCTTGTGAGTCGAGATTTCATTACCTACAGAAGAAGACGACACAAACAGAGATTATTCTTATAATAAGTATCTCAAAAAGTATTGGAATAATTTCCAAGTTAAGATTTATTTTACCTCATAAAACTTTATTTTTATTAGTGTATAATTCGTTAGTACTCCCATATATAACCTACTGTAACGTTGTTTGGGCTAGTTGTGGTTCTACAAAGCTGTCTCCTATTTTTAAAGTACAAGGAGAGCAATTCGCATTTGTACAGGATCGCATTACTTGGCCCTCACCGATCCTTTATTTTTTAAACAAAAAGCACTAAAAATTGCCGACTTATATACTATTCAAATAGCTATCATTATGTTTAAGTATATTAATAATCTGCTCCCTTCGTCTTTTGATGACATGTTTAAGTTCAATAGCTCCGTCCATACCTACCCAACTCGCATATCCGGAAACTTTCATCTCACAAACCCAAGACTGTTAATTGCCTCTAAATCAATTCGTCATCATGGTCCAGACATCTGGAATAATCTTTCAGACAATATTAAATCTTGTTCGACCATATACTCCTTGAAAGCCACTCTAAAAAAAACTATCATTCAATCTTATGAATCCCATACTCCAAATTAATATATTCACATAAATATTCACATTCATCATTCAATATCCTCATTTTACTCAACTGCTACATACAGCACCAGCACCTGCACCTTGAAAATGGTTTCTCCTAAAGGAACCTGTCTACAAAGACCACCTTTCTACAAAGACCACTTTTTGTGTTTCCCTTGGGTGGTCGCTATAGACAGGTTTGACTGTATTACAAATTCAAGAAATTTCATAAAAAGTGAATATCATAGATGGCATCGGCCTGCCGAATCGCTACATCCGTTCCCTCACACATGGTCCTCCAATCGGCGGAGATCGGTTCAACGCCGTAGAACGCCCCGGCGATGGCACCCGCCATGGAAGCGATTGTATCGGTGTCACCGTCCAACGAGATGGCATAGAGTATGGTGCGCTCCAGAGCGTTGGAAGAAGAGATGCCTTCCACCGGTGTCCGGCAGCGCAGGAAGGAATAGATGGCTGCCGGTACGCTCTTGTGAGCCGAGATTTCATTACCTACAGAAGAAGACGACACAAACAGAGATTATTCTTAATACCATACATTCGATAAATGCAATACAGGGGGGTGTTTCATAAAGACTAAGATCGACTTTAAGTTGGACTTAACTATGGCAGGCCTTTAATGCCAATACATTAGTTCCTCTAACTATGCCTGGCATTGGTTTCTCAAGGGACGTACAACTCGTGGTCACAAATCTACAGAACTTACCTGATTTGATACTTTATTATTGAAGGAAAAAATATTTTCTAAAGATCATAACGAGAAATAAAGCAAAGAATGAATCATAGTTTACCTAGTTCAGCTGCTACTTTCTTGATATCAGCATCTTCCTCTAGGAGAGGTTTGAATAATCTCAATCTTCTGCAATATTCTCCGCTCTGGGTCCCACCTGCAGTAGAATCATTGTTTGGCCTGGAAAACATTGAAGCAAGAGTCAGGTACCAAGAAATATATAGAAAGTAAACTGGACAATAGCGACTCCAATATATGGCGCCCTTGTGTGTGTGTGTGTGTGTGTATTGGGTTTTTACAGACATGTATATCAATCATATATGATTATTTACGTCTGGGGATCAACCTTTAAACGTCACCATCCGAAAGACGTGACTCAGTTTTGAACCTGCGTCATCGGCTGAATCATTTTGTAACTTCCATTGTTAGCTGGATTACAGACGCACGCCACAACGCCTTGGAATAAGACACAGTATTTTATGGTCTCTAAATTTTGTCACATATTTTCTAAGAAAAGGGACTCGAAAACTACAGAAATTGTTATTTTGTCATCATCAGCATATTATTTCATCATCACTAGAGGTAATATCATAATCTTGGACACAATGAGTCAATCAGGAACCAGGAAAAGTGTGAGAAATGCGGAGAAGCAGCCAACGAAGGTGAAAGCGGACCCACCCTATGACACATCACCGACTATGGAATCAAATACACGGAATACCTCTAGCAAGGCTGTATACGAGAGTGCAACGGACCGCACCAAGGATTTCTTCAGCAGCCACACGTATGAGGATCCTACGCTAGGCAAATTGAAGCCTACCACGGACATCACCCCGGATACCTCCCTGCCTCAGCTACCACCAAATTTTGAAAGTCTTTTAACCCTTACTGTACTGGGCTATTTTGAGCACCCACTGACTGGGGGGGGGGGGGGGCCTGGGAGGCCCCCCCCCCCCCTATGATCTCGGCCGTCGATTGTCCGATGAACACGAAAATTTGCATGTTTGTAGATATTTACGTAAGGAACAAGATGGTATAATTATTTTTTTCCGAATATGCAAATTTTTGTCGTTAGCCTAATTAATTATGCAAAATGCGCTAATTTTATGCATTTTACAGAAAACGTGTCAAACTCCACTTTTTGAATGTTGAAACTCATTATTCATATGAAACTTCTTTTCTAACACAAAAAAGTTATTTTAATGCAATTAATAATGATAATTTATGCAAATACTAATTGTTATGTAACGCCTTACAGGTATATCCGATTTTTACGAAAATGGTATCAAAATGTGCGTAAGACTTGAGGGAAAAAAGTCATGAATCGACAATTCAAAATTCCAAGCGGTTGCGGCGCAATCTCCGAAAATGTCGAGGGGGGGGGCCTCCCAGGCCCCCCCCCCCCCAGTACAGTAAAGGTTAAAAGCCATGACCGACAGATCTGAGCAGATGCTACATAATTCTGTCGACAAGGTCCTCAAGAAGCTTCAAGTTGTTGAGGATAATTTTGCAGCTTCGCAGAAATCGAGCGCAAGCGAATAGATGAGCTTTTTCTTTATCGTCAGCGTGTTGAGTTTTCCATATTAAAGGAGGAAGATATCTAAGCTAAAAAAACAAGTGAGCGAGCATAAGGAAGCAGCTAACAAAAATGAAAGATTCAGCAGAAACAACAGCAATGGACAAGCTCCAGAAAGCAAACAACACAAAAAGGGTTAGGAATTGGAGATTAAGAGTCCAGCTACAACCAAGTACATCGAACACAAATGAAGACCTTTCATCTGATGCCACTTTGATGCAAACAACAACACCCGGCAATGCAGCAAGCCCAGCGTGCTGGTCAACAAGGAGAGCTGTGAGAAATGCTAAGCGCATTCTTCCTAATACAGAGATGCCAACCTCTTGAAACAAAAAAATCAGATTTTGGAGAGAAAAATCATATTTTCACGAAAATTTGACACTACCACTGGCCCGTCGGCCCCGGGCCAGTAGAATTTCAGAAAAATGTTTTACTGGTAGGCCTAAGTACGGTCAAGTAAAATGTTTGCTCTTAAATTAAAATTGAATGAGAAAGTTGTAAAGCAAAGTGTATTTGGGTTTGCAGGGGTTTACTTGTGTATGTTTCTATGCGATTCCGCTGTTTTTATGGGTTAAAAAAAAAAAAAAAAAAAAAAATGACCGCTCGTACTGCATATCACCTGGAGACGGCAATTTTTTTTGTTTTTTTTTTGTTGTTGTTGTTGAAAAGTCGTATTTTAAGAGGTGATATTATCGTATTTCACTCTTATTATCGTACTAAATACTAAATACGATTTAATACTGGTTGGCATCTCTGCTAATACGCCAACAAGAAGGGGGCAAGTTGTAGAGAAGCTGCTAGATAGCCCCAGAGTGTCAAACTACCTGTCAAGAAAAAACATCATAGTCAGCAATGAACAGAAGAAAAAGAATGAGTTTGGTGAAGCTCTCATTGGTGTACTGGATGAATCTCTTGCCGAAAAAAAGCCATCAGGTTCAAGCAGTAAATCAAAGGCTCGTGCATATTCAGCTCTGAAACACATTGCAGGTACTCGCCTTGTGCTTCAACGATACTTCAGGCTACGAAAACGGCTGCCAAATGTTCCAAGCTAGTGGAAAGCCTGTGACACAGCACGGAAGAAAAGAAAAGATAGAGTAAGCGATGAAATACGTCGGGAGATATCCGACTTCTATCTTCGACCTGAAGTCAGCAGAGAAGTACCAAGTAAGCGAGAAGTGATTCATGTTACAGATAAGCAAGGTGAAAAAGTAGCAGTCCAAAAGCATGTCATGGTGATGACCCTCGGAGATGCTTAATTATAGAGAATATAAGCAACACTTTCCGGATGTACAGGTGGGCTTCAGCACTTTCAAAAGCCTCAAGCCACAGCAAGTGAGGAAAGTCTCAGAAACAAATAGACGAACATGTCTATGCAAGATATGCTGTAATGTAAAATTGAAAGTCGATGCCCTGAGGGGCGCTTCACAAAAACTTGTCATCAGTCACAAATGACAGTTGTTGTCTTAAGCTACTGAAATCCTTGCTTCTGATTGGTTATCAGCAGATTTGTCATTGATTTTTGTCATTTGTCATTGAAAAAAGGCTTTGTGAAACGGGTACCTGAAGACCTTCTTACAGAAAGTTGGCAAGGATGATCCAGGTTGCCACATTCACTAACATCACCAAAAAAGAACTTTCAACTCTTACTACATGTCACAATCTCACTGCGAATTGCCTTCAAAGAGAGTGTCCACACTGTGGAACTAGCAACCTGAAACCAACATTTGAATCACTCTTGTCCAAATTATATCGTGATGAACCTCTACATTGGTTCGAATGGGAGTACATAAAGATTCAAAAGAAGGATAATGTCAAAACATGCATGTCATGTAAGTCACATGAGACATCTCTCCTTGGTCTCCTTGATGACCTGGACGATGATCCTTTGCAATATCCTGCACATGTGTTTCGAGCTGGATGGCAGCATGAACAGATGTGTCAGTGCATCAGTAAACTGGAAGAGGGCGAAGCAGCGGCTGTTACGAATTTCAGTGAAAACTATTCCTGACGTTTTCAAAATAAAATTCCTAACAGCCTTTTTCGATCAGAATCAGGTCACCCTCCGTCCCAAGATGTTTTATTATGACAAAGAAATTGATGGTGAGATCAGGAGAGTGAAATAAGCGATAATAGTAATAATAATAAGAGTGAGTGACGATCTCAAACACGATGCTTGCCTGGTCAGGGAATTCCAGGATAAAGCCCACACAAGTAGGCCAGTCAATCGAGGTAAGAAAGTTGTATGAGTGGACCGATGGCTGTGCAGCCCAATACAAGGCCAGGTCAGCTTTTGCAGACGTAAGCATCCAAAATATAAAGTTGGAGAGAAATTTCATTGAAACATGTCATGGCAAGAGGGTTTGTGATGGTCTTGGGGCTGTCATTAAGAACATATGTTACCAAGCTGTTTTAACTGGAAAAGCATTTCTCAGCACAGCAGATGACGTCTACTCGTACTGTAGCAGCAGATTGTCCCATACTCTCAATTCTATTCCTACTTATTATATTAAAATCAATTCAGGGAAACAACATATGCATTTTCTATTTTTCTAACATCAATACTATTTTCAAACTTTTTTTTTTTGGGGGGGGGTATGGCTTACCTGGACACTTTAGCTGCAGGAGAACCTGGAGCTTCTTCTTTCTCCATCACTTCCAGAAGTCTGTCGATGAAAGCATCCGTGTCAAAGGTCGCGGGGTCAGAGTGCAACGCCAGGTGGACTGCACAGCACTGAAGGATGGTACCACAGTAACCATTGAAGTTGCTATGAGTCAGAAGAGCGCTCTGCCTTGCGGCCTGCATGGAGATGAGGACGTGGGATGTGAATTAAAGCCATAGACCGGTAGTGGTAAAATTGCGGTTCAAGGGTTTTGGGTGCAAAATATCCATTCAATATTTTTTAAATATTGCCTTCAGAAGTCTAGATGGCATTACTTAAACCTAAATTTGCAAAAAAGCAGAAATATATGCCCGAATGTTCAATGTAAAAGTGCATTTGCGATATCTATCCAGGCCAGATCGACATGATAAGTTACCAAATATATCAATTAGTAGTCGGTTTCCCGGCAATATTTGTATCATCGTGTATTAGTCACAACATGTTCTCTCACACGATTGGCAATAAAAGCTTCCATTTCATTTTTTGAGAGTGGGGGCGTTTCCAAAACTGGTCTATACCTTTAAGATCAGAAGGGGGAGGGTTACAAAAGTCTATGGGGGTGCTTTTCAGTCATTAAAATACCTTTTTTTCAAGTAGAAGGTTTAATTCAATATGCAATTGTTGGGACTCCAAGCAGTTTAAGGAAGCTAATGCTGAAGTTTTTCTCCTGTTGACTTTTCAAGTGAAAAGATTGTTTTTTTAAAGCTGTTTGGCTCATCTTCATTTGGAACAACTGGAGAATACCCCAGTACACAAGTAACCCTATTACCCTGCATGCATGACTCTAGGGCCTGCATGTAACCCTGAACCTAATCCCAAACATAACCCTATATTATCCCTAATCCTAATCTTAATCCTAACTCTAATAAACCATAACCCTAACAATAGCTCTAACTCTAACCCTTATCTTACTTCTTACTCTAACGCTAACGCTAATCACAACCCTAACCCTAATCGCAACTCTAACCCTAACCCTTATACAAAGTAAGATGCATGATGGGGTACTCATTCATGCAATTAAAGATAAATTTGAGTTCTGGTAAAAAAAGAAAATGAATTCTCACAGAATCAAACAAAACTTACACTGAATGTTCAAGATAACAAATAAATGTCATAAATTTGCCAAACAATTTTGGTAGAAAAAGTAGGCCCGACACCATTTGTGTAGTCCCATATACATCTTTCTGTGTACAGTGCTTGTTACTTTACTAAGACTGGGCCAATTTTATTTTGATTTTGATGACTCAAGTGCCTTGCAGTACATGTACATGCTACATGATCAACTTTTTCTGATCCATTCCACACTTTTTCTTTCACAATGCAATCGCATGACCAGAACTCAACTTTATCTTTAAGCCTTTCATTTCTTCAGACATATTCCCGTACCTCAATCATTTTGTCAAAATCAGCTTCAGGGCACAGCGCAACAGGGGCCACTCTCATGGCTCCTCCGTTTCCATAGGAACCAGAGCCCTTGAACTGCATCCTCGCCGGTTCAAAAACATCATCTAGGTCTTTGTTGAATGCCTTTAGTACAGAGATAACGTTAGCTCCATAACCTCTGTTGGGTGCATGGGTGTACTCTATCCCAAACCTAAGAAAGAGAAAGAGAAAGAGAAAGAGAGATATCCCATTACTTCATATTCAAAAGGTTTCACGCATGGTCATTAGCAAAATAAAAAATTACCCCCTCTTTAGCATATTTTCAAGAACATTTTCCACCAAAAATCATTCCTTTTTGCATTATTAAGACACATTTTTAAGTGCAACTTTGAGTGCAAAATTGTCCTGCTATATGCTGCTGTACTAATAGAAAAGAAACAAAATTAATCCTGCCCAAATAGATTTTGTAAAGTAACCGGATCTCATGCATACGTCTTTGTGAAGTGCCTCAATACAAATTATTTCATTCATCTGTTACGAATAACTATATTTTGATTGTCAGTATGCGACCTGCATACATTAGTTGTTGCCAGGTAGGACAAACATTATGGTTATAGCCCTACCTAACAACACGTAATATGTTTGCATATTGCGTTCTGACTAATTTCATTGAAATACAATTATTCATTACAGATGAACAAAATATTTGTATGTAGGCACTTCAGAAAGACGTAAGCATTGAATTTAGTTCCATTACAAAAATGGTCTATTGTCAATGTACATGTTAAACCATGGATGTAAAGAAAAGTGATGTATGGACTACACAACAATAGAATCAGTTATGTGCGCAACACATGTTTCCACAAATAAATCAAACCATTTAGTGAATACACTGCTGTTTAAGTTTCTGTTTATGTAGCAGAAATTTTGACAAGATTTATATAATATCCACACCTCTTTTGGCCATGTTTATTCAGCTAGCTAAAGTTGGATGTGGAATAAGGATGGCAAATTAGCCAATAGAATATTCTTCAAATATTGTGATATGATGTCAGACAAACAAAACAAAACATCAGAAGAACTCCAATTTTTTAACCAATATTTATCAAATGGCTGAAATTCTTTCAAATTATAATTAATTAATTATTTTTAATCTGTAAAAACTTACTTTTTAGCAAGATCCTCGCTGTTTAAATTCCCCTTATTCTCAATGAGCGACTCAGCTATGCAGCGACACATTGCTGTATCATCAGTGTATCGAAAGTAATCTTAATTGGTAAATTAAAAAAATAGAGAAAAATAATGTGAACCATCTCACATTTGACTTATTTCCTCCATTCAAATAATTACTTAATATAATGCAAGTGGAACATCACTTACTTTGATATACATGTAGTCACAAAGATCCTATCTTAACGAATCATTAACAAAAATCAAACAGATTGTCTGAACTATGCTTCTCAGTTCTCAGAAATAAGAACAGAAAAAAGGAATGATAGAGAAGTATTCCATGTCAAATATAGCAAGTTTCACAGATTCACTTGTCAAAAATACTCAAATTTATCCCTTTCATTACATTTTTTTTTCGGGGGGAGGGGGGGGCTAAATGTGGGTAGAAAGTTGGTCAAGAAGCTGAAAAATTTCGTCAAATGCAATGTGGTCACACAACAAAAATGGGCAAAATATGTGCAGAAACTCTTGCCCTTTCTATTCATTTATCTGGTATATTTTGTTGTGCTTTGACTAAAAAGCTACTGACCTCCTGAACCAAAAGGGTTTGGAATTTCCATATTTCATGTTCCAACCTTAACGGCAGTTTAAAAAAAAAAAAAATCAATGATGAGTGACAAAACATCTGATTTGCTTGTCATAAATATCATTAGTAGTCCATTTTACAAGACGCAAGATGATGACTGAAATCGATCAATGACATATGCCAGTAAATGGTTTAACAAAGACTCATCTTAAGGATGTTAATTAGTTAAATGGTAATCTCAGTCTTTAACAACCTATTCATCGACACACATTCTAACTACCAAATCACCTATCAAAAATAAGACATGGAGATGATGAAGGGTATAAAGAGCAGAGGAGAAGTAGAAAAGAGGGGGGAGTGAGAGGAAAGAAAAGTGAGAGGAAAGAAAAGTGGAGAGAGTCAGAAAGACAGAGGGAGAGAGGATAAGATAGGAAAACAGGATGAGAGAGAGGCAGGGGAGAGAGAGAAAGTGACAGAGGAAGAATGAGAAATATACAGTAAGTGATGAAGAGATAGACAAGCAAGACAGAAGCAGAGAGAGGAGAAAGAGGGGGGGGGGAGGGTGGATAAAGGGAGAATCCAACAATGGGAATAAATTTATATGTGTACCTTTTTCTTTGATCTCTGTTCCAATCTGCTCGAAGAATGTTGTCAGTGATCCGAAGGTATCTTTTGGGGGAACACCACATATTTCGTACGGAGCTCCAAGGCAGTCACCCGACACAGCACCTACAAGACACCCTTGTAAGCGAGATCTTAAGGTAGGGGTCAGAGCCATTGCCATTGATCCTCTTATCATCCGTTTGAATCTGTATGCTGCGATTTACGCGAGAGTGAGGATTTTTCTGTCTATTCTAACTTTCTAAGTTAGTTAGAAAAGTGCCTGCAAGAAAAAGCAAATTAAGCAAAAAAATGTGACAGAGTCAGCATGAGAGTGTGGAGAGATCTAGATAGAAATAACCTTCTGGAATGGGAAATTCTTGAATAAAACTTGACATAGGTATGTCAACCTTCCCAAAGTGGAGCCAGACATAGTCTGAGCGAAATAACTGTAGATATCAGAGAGTGAAACTTCCGGTCTAGACTATAGTATAGATCGAGTTACCACAAAAACACATTTCACTCTGTGAAATACACAAAAATCATGCTGAAACATCAATGGAGGGTTATCCTACACTTCAGTGTATTTTATTATTTATGGTTCCTACATGTACCTTCAGTCAACACCTCTACATGCATAGACCCTATACGTTGAGTGGTTGTCACGCACAGGTTTCAAAGTGACACACTGGTCTGGCTATTGAATCTCCAGACCTACTTTTTCAATGGCCTGCTTTCAAAAGGGGATAATATGAGTATGTATTTCCTACTTGGTTTGAACGGGTTTTATCAATTATGAACAGTGGGTAGGATAGTTTTAGGGTGATGAGAAGGGGGAGGGCATAGTCATGTTGCCAGGATGCCGGGGGGGGGGGGGGACGGGGGGGGGGGATTCCCCTCCTCCCCTGCCAGCCCTTGACCATCCAGTCTACATGATTTTGCCCAACCCCTTCTCATCACCCTAAAACAATTTTACTCACTGACACTGTACATAGTTAATAAAACCCCTTCAAACAAAGTAGGTGATATACTCCCGAGTTCTGTAAATCCCCTTAAGTTGCACCCCCCCCCCCCCCCCTTGTAGTGCAGCGGCTTAGCAAGAAAATTGTGCACTTTTTGAGAAAAGCATGAAACTTCCAGCATAGTTTGCTTTCACCATAAGATTTATTTTCAGATGTGGAGGGAAGTCAGATTTGACCTCTGATGACCCTGAGAGGTCAAATCCAAAATGGCCGCTTGTCCGCATGGTCTAATGTACAAACACGCTTAACTTTTGAACCAAATACACCAGAAAAACGTTTAAGGTGTCATTTCCAACTAACTTGGGGATGCCAATTCATTTGGTAATACTTTTAAGATCACCTGAACTCAGGGTTTTGCATTTAGGTCAAGGTCAAGGTCAAAATTGACTAAAAATAGCAAGTTTTGAATAGTTACAAAAGGTTAAATCTCATTTATTTGTCATTTGTTCTCAAATTTATTTAGGAATGGTTCACCTGCAGAGTCCTCCACCTTAATCCTTTTCAGTTAGTTTATTTCACAGTTTGATGTGACCTCTGATGACCCTGAGAGGTCAAATCCAAAATGGCAGCCAGTCCGCATGGTCTAATGTATAAACGTGAACTTGAACCAAATAATCTAGAAAAACGTTTAAGGTGTCATTTCCAACTAACTTGGGGATGCCAATTCATTACGTAATACTAAGAGATCGCCAGAACAAAGAGCCCCCGTGAGAAGGCTCACGGGGGCTCTTTTATTACTGACGGGGGCTCTTTTTTATACAAATATCCATTGAATTGGTACCTATGATACTCCTCAATTATTTGCTATTTTTTCATTATCATTTCAATCAGCATTTTCCCTCTTACAAATTTACAAGCTACATAGCTGTTACTGGCCTATGTATATAATATATACGCATACAACACTGATCTTTATGATGTCTTTAACGTGACATATCTTCTTCTCCCCTTGCAAACGAAAAAGAAAACAAGGTCATTAAAAGGGATTAAGAGACAAATAATGATTGTGATTCAAATTGATGCGAATATTTGTTTGAATAAGCACTGCTATTCACCCGAATCTTCTTTGTAAAAACAACTTTTACAAATCTCAGCCATGCTTACTGAGTTGAGACGTTCCATTCAATTTGAAATACCCATTACATAATACACTTCTCCTAATCTCAAAGTGATCTTCCAGCACAGTGGCAGAATTGCATGGCTGAGATTTGTAAAAGTCGTTTTTACAAAGAAGATTCTGGTGAAAAGCATTGCTTATTCAAAAAAATCCTTGCATCAATTTGAATCACAATGATTATTTGTCGCATGGTCCTTTTATTAAATAACCTTGTTTTCTGTTTTGTTTGCAGAGGGAGAAGAAGCTATGTCACGTTAAGAAATCATAAAGATCAGTTGTATTATGTGTATATACATTATGATACCAGAACAAATGTTGATTATCAGAATGTCATTTTGGAATACCTCTATACAAATACCACATTGTCTTTAGCCCGTATCAGTATTAGTATGATCCAATATAAAGCTATTATTCTTTATTTAATTCAGTATAATGCTTTTCCTCAAAAATAGTTTTGCTATTTTTTTAGGGTTGAGACGCTAAGAAATGGTTTCAAATGTACATTACACGAACCCTGAACCATTGCAAAATGATGGTGGTTCTCTCTCTCTCTCTCTCTCTCTTTATTTTAATCATCCATTATCAACTACATATAAAGCAGCAACCAAAAACTTAGGATTATCTGAGATAGGTGAAAGTAAGAGTTAAAAAGAAAGTCATGCTAAAACGGCGCTTCACTTCCCCCCGCCCCCTGAAAAAAAAAAAATAGATTAGTAGTCCTCCTCTCCAGCATCCCCCTCCCCCCCCCCCCCCCCCCCCCCGTTTTAATATCACATTTTCACTTGGCAGCACAAAGGGGCCGGGGGTGGGAGGAGGGGGTTAAACCCCCTAACCCCCCCCCCCCCCCCCCCCCCCCCCCCGTAGATCTGCCCATGTTACCATATCATTCCACGACATTTTGGTCTTCCTCTTCTCCTCAAAAGGGACTTTTAGATTTGCGTGGACGTGGACGTGTTACGTCCTTTTAAGGCACTGGCAGTCACATATGTGACGTCCTTTTAAGCACTGACCGTGCCTTAAAAGGAGGTCACACGTTGCAGCCACGTTCTCATCGTGCAAATCTAAAAGTCCCTAATATTGATTTACTGGTCGAGGTTCATTATTTGCTGACAACGAAAAACTTCTCCAGGCCATGACCATGTTTCTGCCCTTGCGCGATCGCCTCCAGCTCCAGCAGACATGGCGCGGCAGCGTGCACACGCACCGCTACTAAAGGCGCAGTAGGCCTATAACCACTGCTGACGGCGGCACTGCACTGCGAGCTAAATCGGTAATAGGCCTACTCATAATACGAGAAATCTTGCACGCTAATCTTAGTTCCATTTCATTGGTTTAAGGTTTGAAAATTGAAACTCAATATTGTGTTAAAGTTATAACAGAAAAGATAATCTTTATTTTATAATTCCACCGGGGCGATTTTTAATTTTGCAATCGCCCCCGTGAGCAACCTGATGGGGGCGATTATGTAGCTCACGGGGCGAATCGCCCACCGCCCCCGTGTATTTTGAGCGCTGCTAGCTGCCCACTGACCATGCTATATGCAAATGGTCAGTTACAAGACAAATAATGGTTTGGTGCTATAATTAGTGAAATAAACTAACTGATTACGATGGAGACTATGCAGGGGAACCACTCCTAAAGAAATTTGAGAACATAAGGGGACAAAAAAATGGGAAAACTTTTTGTAAACATTCAAAACTTTTACCTTGACTTAATGCAAAAGCCCTGATCGAGTTCTGGTGTACTAAAAAGTATTACCAATTGAATTGGCATCCCAAAGTTAGTGGGAAATGACACCTTAAACGTTTTGCTGGACTATTTGGTTCAAGAGTTAAGCGTGTTTGTACAATTATTAGACCATGCTGCGGACTGGCGCCATTTCTTATTTGACCTCTTAGGGTCATCAGAGGTCAAATCGAAATGTGAAATAAACTAACTGAAAGGGATTAAGGTGGGTGACTATGCAGGGGAACCACTCCTAAAGAAATTTGAGAACATAAGGGGACAAAAAAATGGGAAAACATTTTGTAACTATTCAAAACTTGCTATGTTTTAATCAATTTTGACCTTGACCTTGACCTAAATGCAAAGCCCCGAGTTCTGGCGATCTCAAAATTATTACCAAAATGAATTGGCATCCCCAGGTTAGTTGAAAATGACACCTTAAACGCTTTTCTGGACTATTTGGTTCATGAGTTGAGCGTGTTTGTACAATTATTAGACCATGCGGCGGACTGGCGGCCATTTTTTATTTGACCTCTCAGGGTCATCAGAGGTCAAATCAAAATGTGACATAAACTCACTGAAAGGGATTAAGGTGCGTAAATTCCTAAAGAAATTTGAGAACATAGGAGAGAACAAATGACAAAGAAATGGGAAAACTTTTTGTAACCATTCAAAACTTGCTATTTTTTAGTCAATTTTGACCATGACCTTGACCTAAATGCAAAACCCTAAGTTCAAGCGATCTCAAAAGTATTACCAAATGAATTGGCATCCCCAAGTTAGTTGGAAATGACACCTTAAATGTTTTTCTGGACTATTTGGTTCAAAAGTTAAGTGTGTTTGTACATTAGACCATGAGGAATAGCGGCCATTTTGGATTTGACCTCTCAGGGCCATCAGAGGTCAAATCTGACTTCCCTCCACATCTGAAAATAAATCTTATGGTCTAAACTAACTATGCTAGAAGTTTCATGCTGTTCTCAAAAAGTGCACAATTTTCATTATATTGGGAGCTTATCCGCTGTACTATTGCCTTTTGGCTCAACCATCCAGGCTACATTAGTACATCACTATGCCTAACCCCTTCTCATCACTTTAGACAATCGCATACCGTACCGACGAAGGTATCGACCGTTATAATGGTCATCGTCATAAAGTGGACTACTCACTTGAATTTAATGAGAATCTGAAATTACAGTCAATAACTTCACGCATGCTCGCACGCCCACGCCCCTTTGTTGGTACGGTATGCCATTGCATTGTCATGTGTGAGAAAGTGTAGGGCCTAGCTATATCAATTATCATGTCTTCATTTTTTAGGAAAAATTAACATGAAAGGGGTAAGAAATATAACGGCTTGATATCATGACCATTATGTGAACAAGTCAATTGATGATGATTAGACTAAGTTGATTTTTTAGTATGTTTTAGTACTAGTAGGCTATCTTCACGCCAGAGTTACGGGTCAAAAATGGATACGAAAGCAAAGACTAAAGAGTAAAGTACACAAGTGTCTACATGGTCTACAGCAGGCCTTCTCAACTAGTTTATTAGAAGTGCCAAAACGAAAAGAATTTGTAGTTGAAGTGTTGACTGTTCTGCGAGGGAGCGTAGCGACTGAGCCGAAAATGGGTGGGGTCCAGGGGTGAAGCCCTAACGGGGGTAGCAGGGGTCGGAGCCCCCTGAAGATGGTGGAATTAGTGCTTTCTAAAGGCCCAAAATGGGGCATTTCTAACACTCTTTCATTCCACAATATAATCAATCATATTAATTTCATATTGATGTGAACAAATTAGTACAATTCCTGGGTACAATTACACTGGAGGTATACTTATATGTAGTTTTTTGTGTGCAATAAACACGGAAAATGTCAAAATAAAGTGAAAATCAAACAAACAAAAACAAGTTGTTTCCAGAGATTGGCAATGTTAAAATTGGTATCCCATCGTAAGCTTATTTGTTGTTCAGACCTTATAGATTAGATTCGTATAAAATGGTAAAAAACAATAAATTCCCTTTTCTCCCTGTTTGTTAAATAGGCATTTTTGGCTCAAATTCAACTGCAACTTTTTGATTTAGCTGAGTATTTAATTCTAAAATTTATATTTTCTTTCTTTCTGTTTTTTGTTTTGTTGTTGCAACAGTCGCGCGCCACTCCGACTGACCGCAAGCGCCGCCAGTTGAGAAGGCCTGGTCTACAGTCTGTAGGCCTAAAAAAATGTGACTAAAAAAATAAAAATTGTGGGATTACATAGTATCTTATATCATTGGAAAGGGCTTGAAAAACCATTTAAAATGGTATATAAACCATAGCTCTAGGACAAATATTTAGCGAGTTATGATTTTTAATTATCGCCATTGTTTTACCATTGAGACCTCTCAAAATCTGTGACCGACCATGACCAATATAAAGGATGGTCTTATCAAAAATGTAAAAATTATTCATTTTTCTAGATAAAACCTTAAGGAAAGAACATGTGATAGGGGAAGAAAACCAATATTGTATTATTTGATGTACTATAGACCCTTCTATAATTTATTAGTAATTAGCAATTAGCAAATTAATTAGCTAATTAGTCGTTAATGAACTCACTGCCACAAAAAGACAGACAAATTTCCGTAATTTCCTGACAATCAATTTTGAGGAAGTAAAAAAACAATGATTGTATGTTCCGATTTGATTTATATTCATCAAGTAACGAGAAAAATGTATAAATAAACTAATTAAATTAGTTTTAGAACTATTAAAACTTATCTTCAGGGAAGATTACGATGGTAAAGATGACATTGAACTTTGACTTGAACAAAAATGCACTTTCACATGTCCGTTTCTGAAAATTCGAAGTCGAGGCGAAAGGAAATTTTTTCCAATGACATCATCAGACAAGCAAGCCAAATCTGGCGAGAAACCGCCGTTTCCACACGCAATCAAAGAGGAACCCTGCAGAGTAACTCGTATTGGGCGTGAAACCGCTGCCGGGCGGCGTTATTTTTTTATGCGGCACAGATTGGGGCTTTTTTTTAAAAGGGGTCTTGATTTACAGACTAATACTGGTCGTGTGCGTATACTAGACAGTATAAGTAGTAGAGGTCTGTTTTTAATAGTGTTACATGTAATCCACTACCGCATGGAAAATCATTACATCAACAATTAAAATCAAATTGGAAATCTGAAGAGGAGGCAGCACGTCAATAAGGAGAACATCACAATAATTAGTCAATAAAACTTAAACAAAGAGGAATGTTATCTAAACACATAGTTCGCGATGGATATACAAACTTCTTCGCAGCGCTAATGCGCTAGCGAACATGACTAGTCTCACGTACGTGCAGACACTATTCAGAAGGGAAAGAACGTACTTCCCATAGGTTTAACACGCGCCATGCCCCAATCTGTGCCGCATAAAAAAATAACGCTGCCGGGCGCGCTGAAACCAAGCCATGTGCGCGATAGTCACATACCTAACTAGACTATAGTGCCCTCTTCTCTTGGATTTCACTCTGACTAGACTCTAGACTAGAGTCTAGTCTAGAAACTAGACACTGATGCACACGCACTCAGTCAACTGTACCTAGCTATTATCAGACATTGTACACACATCTGCACTGTACCTCAACAGTACGACAATACACCTGACGGTGGCCTGTAGGATAGCATACGAAGAGCGGCACTAGAGGTCGGGGCGTGGCCGAGTCAAAGGATACGTCACACTTCATGCATATTCATTATACAGCGCGCGCGTAATACAAACGCGACATAATACTAGTCATAATGCCAGTGCGGCATGCATGTACTTCTCAGATCCTCATTCGACCAAATACAATGAAAACGATTACCGGTGCTCTCAAATTTAGTCATATTTTGTCATAAAATAATGTTCCCCTTGTGATTCATTCATTCATTCATTCATTTCGGTTTATTGTGTCAAAATTCAATGTTAAAACAGTCGGCGACTGATACAAACAAAGATTACAAAGTTCAAAGAAATAAAGAGAAATTACAAATAATCATGTACATCAATATGGAACGATCACATATTAGTTTAAGGAATAAATTAACAATGATGATAATGGTAACTTCAATATATTGCAAAGATTACAAAGTTCAATAAAGAGAAATTACAAATACATGTACATTAATATGGAAACGATCACATATTAGTTCAAGGAATAAATTAACAATAATGATAATGGAAACTTCAGTATATTTCACATCATACATAAAACAAATCGAACTTACATGGATGAGTGGGTAAAAAAAGGTAACAAAGAGAGAATGGACAAAGCATTTCATTTCCTTTTCTCGTAATATTTAGATTTTGAGCCTTTACATTTTAAAACAATTAACATAAATTGATAGGTAAAATGTGATGGTGATATTAATTGTGATGTGGGGACATTTTTAACATATTAATCGGATTTACATGTTTTAAAAATAAACAACTCTATACTCAAGGGTGTCGATTTGTATCCGTGGTTGGGGGGGGGGGGGGGTGATAGGTGCCAAAATATTTTCGGCAATGGATCAAAGCAACCAAGAGGTAGAAGTGTGTGGCGGGTTGCACCCCCTCCCCAAGCCTCGCGAAGTCCTTGTCTGAGTGCAATTCCCCCCGCCCTCCCGCACGAAGCGCGGAAGCTTTGACGTTACATTTGATTATTACTCTTAATTCACGTCTGAAATCATTTTCGCCCATCCCACGCGTAGCGCGGAAGCTTTCACGTTTCATTCGATTATTAGAAAAAGAAGACGATTCGTTGTACCATTCTCGACTTTTAACCCTTGTCTGAATTCAATCCCCCCACCTCCCGCGCGGAAGCTTTGACGTTTCATTAACTTATTAGAGAAAGAAGACGATTCGTTGTGTCCTTGTCTGAGTGCAATTCCCCTCGCCCTCCCGCACGAAGCGCGGAAGCTTTGACGTTACATTTGATTATTACTCTTAATTCACGTCTGAAATCATTTTCGCCCATCCCACGCGTAGCGCGGAAGCTTTCACGTTTCATTCGATTATTAGAAAAAGAAGACGATTCGTTGTACCATTCTCGACTTTTAACCCTTGTCTGAATTCAATCCCCCCACCTCCCGCGCGGAAGCTTTGACATTTCATTAACTTATTAGAGAAAGAAGACGATTCGTTGTGTCCTTGTCTGAGTGCAATTCCCCTCGCCCTCCCGCGCGAAGCGCGAAAGCTTTGACGTTTCAATAAATTATTAGAGAAAGAAGATTCGTTCTTATTTGGGGGGCTAGCGCCCCCAAGCCCCCCACCAGAACGCAAGTGACATAGGCCTGTATCAGCTTTTTAATAAAACAAAAAATAAGTTGTGACATAATAATCTTTCTCCAAAAATGTTTTAGGGAATATCAAGAAATAAAATGAGTGAAAAAAACACCAATAAAGATACAATGACGTGAATTTTAAAAAGGGTGAACGGAAACAACTTAACAACATTAACTACTCTCATCGGGCTCTCATCACTAATTTTTCTCTTAATTTTTTTTGTTTTTTTGAGAGTGAATTATTGGGGGGGGGATGCATCCCCCCCCCCCGGGATCGACACCCATGTCTATACTAGTAAATATGAAGAAAGTTGGAAATTAAGAAATGAAAAGGGCACCTGTAGAAGATCTAAAGAAACACCCAAGTTCCGCTCCTTTATTAATGTGTTCTTTATATCACAGACCCGACCGCTAGTGCCGCTCATACGACCTCTAGTTCTGCTCCTTTATTAATGTGTTCTTTATATCACAGACCCGACCGCTATAGTGCCGCTCATACGACCTCTAGTTCTGCCCCTTTATTAATGTGTTCTTTATATCACAGACCCGACCGCTAGTGCCGCTCATACGACCTCTAGTTCTGCTCCTTTATTAATGTGTTCTTTATATCACAGACCCGACCACTAGTGCCGCTCATACGACCTCTAGTTCTGCCCCTTTATTAATGTGTTCTTTATATCACAGACCCGACCGCTAGTGCCGCTCATACGACCTCTAGTTCTGCTCCTTTATTAATGTGTTCTTTATATCACAGACCCGACCACTAGTGCCGCTCATACGACCTCTAGTTCTGCCCCTTTATTAATGTGTTCTTTATATCACAGACCCGACCGCTATAGTGCCGCTCATACGACCTCTAGTTCTGCCCCTGACCTCTCGTTCTGCTCCTATAACCTGTTGTGTATGGTCATAATTTACTGTAGTATCTTCTAAAAAACTGCGTTCTAACCATTCATTTCATAAAACTGGATAAGATCATGTTTTAAAGTTTTGTTCCCACTTAATTTTTGCTCATTTTAAACATTCAACTACATAAACATTTACATGTAAATCAATTTCAACAACCTAAATAATAAAGATCACAAACAAATATTCTGCTTGGTTGAGTGTTATTATATTGCCATTAAGTTCACATTATAAAATGGTAATGTATCGCATAGATTATGTATGGAGTTTCTAGACTGAACCGATGAACGTTATTTTTTTATGTACTTAACAAAGATTTTGTTAACAAACTTCTCCATCAACTCAAATTTACACTGGAAGAAAAAAACTGTGACCTGATAAAAAATAGAATGTGCTTTACCACAGAACTAGTTTTTAATTAAAAGTTTGTTTTCTTTCAAAGATTGGATCAGAAAAAAATTATAAATATGCTACAAACCCTGTGATCAGGGGCGGCGATCCCGGGGGGACGGGGGGACACGTCCCCCTCTCATTTTTTTTTAGGGGGGGGGGGATCGTCCCTCCCTGAAAAATTGAAAAAGTGAGAAAAAAAGTGTATAGAGTGCAGCGTTTATAGACAAATAAAAATGCAAAAATCTTCTCGCTCCGGAGCTACGCTCCCTCGCATAATATTCTCTAAAGTGTACAGTAAATATTCTAGAAAAGTGAAGTGTGAAAAAGGTATATTGCTTGTTTTTATACTATTCTTTTGCTAATTAGAGTATGTAATTTGTTAATACAACAAAACTTCAAAAACCTGTGAGGGGATAGTCACTTCCGTATCCTCTACCCCTCTCGTTCACTTTGCCTTCTCGCCTTGGCGTAATGATGAGGAGGGGGGCTTGGGGGGCAGTTGCCCCCTAATAAAATTAAAACTTGATTTATTTCTAACTCGATACCAGTGATTTACAAATGTTGCTGAAATGGAATGGTTTTTCCCTGAGCTTCTGGGGGCTCTGCCCCCTGGACCCCACCAAGGGTCCTATGGCTGGCCCCTGTTTGCTCATCTGACCGTTATTAAATGCCTAAAACCCCTGAGCTTCATGGGCCTACGCCCCTGGACCCCACCAGGGGCTCTAAGACGAGCCCCTGGATGCTCATCTGACCGTTATTAAATGCCTAAAACCCCTGAGCTTCATGGGCCTACGCCCCTGGACCACACGCCACTTTACGCTCCACTTGCTATGCTCCATTTGCTCTACCTAATAAAATACTTTAGCCTCCCCCTCTATGAAAAACGTTCCGCGAGGCCTGCATGTACAATGTTAGAGTGGGGATGCGGATTCCCCCCCCCCCCCCCGTTTTTGTTCAATATATACGCCACTGCTCCCCCGTCTCTTACATTTCGTCCCCCCCCCCCCGGTCATGAAAAGAAATCGCCGCCCCTGCCTGTGATACCACATACAGTATTGGATTGTACAAATTTAACTTTTTCAGCAAATGACTTTAGTATCAAACATAATATGCCCAGTCTGACAATATAAAATATCAAGTATCCAATATCAAGTATTTCACAAAAGAATAAGTAATCTATTTTCCCTTTATTATGTTAGCTCCCCCCCCCCCCCCCCCCCAAGTTCTTATGGCTGGCCGTACAAAATATTACAACCCAAAACAAAACAAAACAAAAACCACACAATTATTCACCATCTTGTGTGCAGGGTTGGGTTAAAATATAATCGAGAGCAGAAAGAATGACAGTATCATCTTTCTGACGACGTATTTGGGCTTTTCAATAGCTCATGCTAAAATGAATTTATGGGCTATATATTTCTTAATATATATTTATATTTATATCTATTTTGTTTTCAGTGATATTTTTTATATATATTTGTCTAAACTCTTAAACCTCAACTTACAACACGTAATTACCAATTTGACTATCATTATATTTTTTATTTTTTAAAAAAACAACTAAGAAATGCATATAAAATATATGAGATACTGAAACACTTACTGATGCAATGTGTTGACTACATCGATAATAAGCACGAGTTGAATACTTGTCGGTTGTCAGTCAAAACAAACTTTACAAAGACATGAGGAGTATAATCTTGAAATCACATCAAAAAAGGAATCATCTTTAACAGCGCTCAATGAAACTATGAAGGGTTTGGTTCAATTTAAAAAAAAAATCATATTTATTTGCTCTGACATATTTCCCTTTGCTTTTTACAACTTCATAGTCAGGCCCTAGTAACTGATTATTTTCACTATGACATGAATTGTTGAAATGAACAGATAACCAATACTATAACTTGTTCATGGATTTGAATATTATATGTTATTCGATGGAAACTTGAATACATACAAACTCATTTTTTGGTTTTGGTTAAGGGCTGAGGTTGACTTTGCCTTTCCAGTGCTACAGCATCAAAAGGAATTCAGGTCGCTGAAGCTCATAGATTTATATCCTGAACATGTCAAATGTATACCACTTAAACATATTTTCATAGATGATACAAAAATGTCCCCACATCACTTAATCACATAATACTGGACACTACTAGTTGCAGGACATATTTGTGTCCAGCTATTGTTATGCATGCTGAGTAATAAAGGAGCAAACGTAAATATACTGGACCTCAGTAGGGACATCAAAGGATACATAACCATCTGTTTTATTAGAACTTGTATTTTTTCTTTAATTCTAAAAAGAAAAGAAAAAAAAAAGATTCTTGTTGTTGTTAAAAACCTGCATTGTAAGTAATGGTCACTGAACCGATTGATCAATGGCTGAACTAAAATTCATATTAAAATTTCTCTTTTATGATTAAACAAAGTATTTTGGACATCTATCCTCAACATCAAGCTAGGGATGAGCAAAATATAAATCAGCTGTTACATACCGTACGTGTTCGAGTTTGTATCGCGAGCGCTGTATAATGAATATGCATGAAGTGTGACGTATATTTTGACTTGACCACGCCCCCGACCTCTAGTGCCGCTCTTCGTATGCTATCCTGGCCGCGAATTTTTTTTCCGTACTCGAGAGAGCAAAAATCCCATGTGCGCATGCGCGTGGACTTATGATTTCTCTGCTACTTCCCATACGAAATGTACATGTATTCGCATGTACTGTGCACGATTCGCGTTCTACGAGTAAACGATGGCATAGTAGTCTTCAAACACAGACTCTGATTTGCCAGTTTGACAAATCAATATGCGTATGTGTCGCGATGTGCTTATTCAAGTCTGTGTAGTTGTATGATTCAGACCCAGTAGTGCATATGGAAATACATTGCAACTTGTATAGAATGGTATAGTAGTCTGCAAGCACAGACGCTAATCTGACAGTTTGACAACATACTAGTAGTGTGCTGAGAAGTACTTTATTCAAGTCGCCAACTTGTATAGAATGGTATAGTAGTCTGCAAGCACAGACGCTAATCTGACAGTTTGACAACATACTAGTAGTGTGCTGAGAAGTACTTTATTCAAGTCTGCGTAGATGTATGATTCAGACCCTACTGGTGCGTGCGTTAGAAATGCATCTCAATGTGTAGAGTGTAGTATAGTAGTCTGCAAGGACATAATAATATATTGTGTATTGATGAGTAGTGATTTTATGCAAGTTTGTGTAGTTTAATGATTCCAGACCCCATGGTAGGCCTATGTATTGTGCCACTGCTCTCTCACACTCTTTCTCTCTCTCTCTCTCTCTCTCTCCATATCTCTCTCTCTTTCTCTCTCTCTCTCTCTCTCTCTAGCCCTCCCTCCAGTATGCTCGCACTACTATGCCACTCTGCAAGTTGAGATGCCTTTCCAATACACGCACCAGTAGGGTCTGAATCATAAAACTACACATATTTGAATATAAAGCACTACTCAAGACACTATGTTGTCAAACTGTCCGATTAGCGTCTGTGCTTGCAGACTACTATACCATGCTATTCAATTTGGGATGCATTTCTGTAAGCACTAAAATGTCTGAATCATACAACTACTCAGACTTGAATACTAGTACTATTGCTACGCACGATATATGCGTAATTGTTTTGTCAAACTGGCAAATCAGAGTCTGTGTTTGAAGACTACTATGCCATCATTTACTCGTAGAACGCGAATCGTGCACAGTACATGCGAATACATGTACATTTCGTATGGGAAGTAGCGGAGAAATCACAAGTCCACGCGCATGCGCACATGGGGTATTTGCCCTCTCGAGTACGGAAAAAAAATTCGCATCCTGGCCTGTACTGCTACTGAAGAAGAATTGAAAAAACGAACACCCACAAAAGTCTACACATGGGACAGTTATAAAAACGACGATCACCTGATCACATTAGGCTGCATAAGCATCATTCAAAATAACATATGTTCGTACCTTTTGTCGTTTAAAAAGATCTAGGAATTCCTTGTATGCAAGTCGAAACACTGTACATATGGTATTACACAACGAGAGTAATAAAAAGAAGTAAAAATGAAAGATCTTGGAGAGAATCGAGTCGCCGCGATCGAGCGTATGGTATCGTCAAGGCAAAAATATAGAAATCATAAATTGTGTCTTTTTTGTATTAAGAACTAGGCCTAGCTAGTCGGTTACTGATCAACCAATTATACAGATTTTAAATTCATCGTTGAAGAGATTTTTCAAAAGAAATAGTATTGTGGTGGGACATGAACACATTAGTTTCATCAGGAAATATAGAATGAATTATAATAATTTAGATGAATTGCTGATATTATTGATATAAATTAAAAACATATACTATAGGACCCTGGGGGTCGACTCCGCATCAAAAAGGTTTTGAGGAAGAATGATTAGTGTCATCCATTACTGAAAGCGATTTGATGAGTAATTAGTTGCCATAAAATGCCACGTATACCGTAAACATATAATATTTTCATTAAAATAACACGATCTAATTAAAGTATCAATTGCCTTATTTGCTTAAATCAAGAAATAATCTAATCATATATATTTGTTGGAATCAATAGCGTTGGAAACTTTAAAGAAGAGCTGTCGATGCGGAGTGTCCCTTACGAACACCATTTTCTCTTGTTTTTCATAATCAAACCTTTGTTAATCCAGGGTTTGCTACCACGTTTCTTTCATTTGTAAGCCGGGGAAAATGTTTATTATATGAGCCAAGAAATAGATTTAAAAATGAACTATAAAAGATATTATTAAATATGTATTATGATGCATTTAAGGAATAGTGATGGTAACCCCGAAGTACATCTTGGCTATCGCCTTCCCCTACATACACACGTAAATGCCCCTCCTGCAATAAAAATGCCAATTTTCTCTACACTTTGTTTAAAGTTAATCCATCGTGCTTAGACTCTTTCTTTAGTATGACTTTCCGTTTATATATATTGTTAAATCATTGTTGGTACCAGCTTATTCCAATACAATTACATTCTGTTGGCAATCCATTTTATCCCTCAGGACTATATGCTAAATAATTGTCTCTCACTGCCTCCCGGTTATATTGGGAGCATGTGATTGTATTCGATGAAGACTTGCAGAGCAATTCCTGGCCTATAATTATCTTTTCTACGCCCAGCTTTAAACCTTAATTCTCTTCGGGGGCTTAATCAATTGCGTGTTATGATTAATGTTGGTTAAACTTCATGCGTCTTGTTGTGGTGTGCACAATACAGAATCGTTGATATTATATTTTATCTTTTATAAGGAGTATTTATATTATATTTTTGTTATATTTGTGTTTCTTTGTTTTAATGTATGGCAAACATCTATCCTCTTGTTTCAAGTAAAAGTGTGAAATATAATGAACTATGCGGTAAAGGTTTAAAATTTTTACAACTGAATGTTGTTAGTCTTTTAAAATATTATGATGAAATTAAGGCTATTTTGTGTGAAAATGTGATACATGTTTTTGCTTTGAATGAAACTAGACTGGATGACAATATATTCGAGTGTGAAATCCAGATACCTCACTATATGTTATCCGTAAGGACCGTAATAGAAACGGTGGAGGTGTACTGACTTATATTCATGAAAGCTTGGGATATGAAGTTTTGAAACATAGTTCATTATCGCGAATGGAAGCAATTGCATTATTGATACGGCAGAAAAACGCCAGTCCCATTGTATTTTTTAATTGGTACAGACCTCCGAATTCTAAAGCGGAGATACTCACTGATTATGAAGACTTTTTAGTGTATGCCAATGGTCTTAATTTTCCTATTATTGTTATGGGTGATATAAACTGTAATACTTTGAAAATCCCATTAGAAGGTGCAACCAAGAAATATATTTAAATCAATGATATATATTGTATGAACCAGATCAATACGGCCGAATATACAAGAATAACTAACAATAGTGCCTCTTTGGTTGATCACATGTTAACTAATTATGATGAAAAAGTTAAGTCATTTGGTGTAATTCATAATGGTTTGAGCGACCATTCCATGAGTTATTTGATATGGAAATCTCCTCAGATACAAAGTTCTGTAAAATATGTTACTTTTAGAAAATCAAAAGGGATTGATAATGAACTATTTAAGTCTGACTTACAAAATAACAATTGGAAGGCTATAGAACGTATTGATGAGTTGAATGAAGCTGTGTGTAAATGGGAAGAGCTGCTGTTGGAAGTTGTGGATAAACACATGCCGTTAAAGACAAAGCGAGTAAGGAAGAAACATTCGCCATGGATAGATGAACCTATATTTAGTCTTATGGATGAAAGGGACAAAACGAAAGACAAAGCAAAGTCAAAACAAGATGGTGAATTGTGGAAAAATTACAAGAAATTAAAGAATAAAGTTACAGCTGAAATTAGAAAAGCTAAACGTAAATATTACTGTGAAAATTTAACTGGAAATCAAAATCGTAGTAAATCTTGGACGTTGTTGTCATCCATAGTCCCTAACAGTCGCTCTTCATCGTCTATTCCTATTATTGAAGGAGATGTCTTGAAAACAGCAAACAAATTTAATAGCCATTTTGCAAATGTCGCTGTTGACACTTTGAATGATGATTCGTCAGAGCAAGATGTAAATTCTAGACTGGACAATCCAGTATCGCCCAATCTAAAACAAGATTTTAAACTTTCTTTTGTTACCGAAGATGAGGTATTAAACGAATTAAGGAAATTCCCAAATAAAAAATCGGTTGGAGTAGATGGTATTTCTCAATTTATTCTTAAGTTAGCCGCTGATGAAATTATTAAACCAATAACATATTTGATAAATAAATCAATCAGAGATGGGGTTGTGCCTGACGTATGGAAAATAGCAAAAATTATACCGTTGCATAAGAAGGGTGACAAGTATAACCCAGATAATTATAGGCCCATTTCGTTATTGCCATGCATCTCAAAGCTTCTTGAAAGAATGATACAGAAACAACTCATTCAACACTTAAATGTAAACGATATTATATCTGCTCACCAATCTGGTTTCAGAAAGAAACATTCAACGTGTACTGCGCTTGTCAAGGTGACCGACGACTGGTTAAACGCAATGGACCAGGGACAATACACAGGGTCAGTCTTTGTTGATCTACAAAAAGCATTTGATTTGGTGGATACTGATATACTGTTACAAAAGCTCTTACTATTAGGCGTCACATGTGAATCGCTTCAATGGTTCAGGAGCTATTTGGTTGATCGAAAGATAGTGACTTGTATTAATGATGTAGTTTCTGATGCATTACCATTGACTGGTGGGGTGCCGCAGGGCTCTCTACTTGGCCCTTTATTGTTTGTCATATTTATTAATGATATGCCTCATTCTTTTGAAAAATGTAAAATACATCTATATGCTGATGACACTGTGTTATAATAATAATATAATATAATTATATTATTACTCCCATAAGAATCCGTCTGTTGTACAGTCAGTTCTCAACGAGGAACTAGCTCGATTAGATACATGGATATCTCGGAATAAACTGAAGATTAACTACAGCAAGACCGTGGGTATGTTAATTGCAACCAAAAAATTGCTGAAAAAACAAGATAAATTAGTTTTGAAAGTTCGAGGGAGAGATATAATCCAAATGCATAACACAAAATACCTAGGGGTAATCATTGACTCAGAATTGAAATGGAACATTCATATTGAAGACATGTGTAAGAAAATTGGAAAAATGGTTGGATTTCTTGGTCGATTGAGACATTATGTAAATGAAACTAATTTGAAAATTATATATCAATCTGTTATTCTCCCGCATTTTGAGTATGCAGACAATGTGCATGTGGTCGTCATCTTCTGATAAATATCTTGATCGGTTACAGAAACTACAGAATAGAGCGGGGAGGATCATTTTGAAGATAAATCGGCAGTCATATATATCCAATCAACAATTGCATGATATCCTAAAATGGGATACTTTGTCCCTACGGCGTACTAAACACATGCGGTAACCCGACACATGCTCCGCCGACGATTGCTCCGCCGACATTTACTCCGCAAAACGCGACAATTGCTCCGCGACATTTGCTCCGCGACATTTGCTCCGACGTCAAATGCTCCGCCGACAGTTGCTCCGCCGACAGTTGCTCCGCCGACAGTTGCTCCGCCGACAATTGCTCCGCCGACAGATGCTCCGCCGACAATATTGCTCAACCGACAGATGCTCCGTCGACAATTGCTCCGCCGTCAATTGCTCCGCAAAACGCGACAATTGCTCCGCCGACATTTGCTCCGCCTGAAGCGACACTTGCTCCGCCGACATTTGCTCCGCCGACAATTGCTCCGCCGACAATTGCTCCGCCTGAAGCGACAATTGCTCCGCCGACATTTGCTCCGCCTGAAGCGACAATTGCTCCGCCGACATTTGCTCCGCCGACAATTGCTCCGCCGACAATTGCTCCGCCTGAAGCGACAATTGCTCCGCCGACATTTGCTCCGCCGACATTTGCTCCACCGACATTTGCTCCGCCGACAATTGCTCCGCCTGAAGCGACAATTGCTCCGCCGACATTTGCTCCGACGACATTTGCTCCGCCCAAAAAGTGTCCCATAAACTACAAATGCTACTAGTACTACGACAAATGCTTCGCCGACAATATTTTCTTTACACCTATTTTTTTCGTTTCTTTTTTTCTTCTTCATTTTCTGAATGCATTTCTTGAAATAATGTAGATGAAATGAAATGAATGAATGTTGATGAAGTGGGAGGAAAAAGGAGTTACCTAAAAGTCATTTCGAATATACTGAAATAACTTTCCATCTATCACTGTACGTCCCATATAATGTATACTAAACACTCATTACATGTCGTGGGAAGTTTTTAAAAAAAAGTAGAGCAGCAAGCCACATTCCCCAATACGCGCATACCTCCTAGTTAATTTCAAGTAGCTCATCAATATGTAATACCTGAAATTACCTCGATCAATGCATCTTACTAGGTAAAGCATTATACAATGTAATAGGTCATCATGGAAGTTTAGAAAATAAGTAAGGGGGATTTACCAAGTGTTGATCTTTTTAAGAGTTTTATAAAGAAACAAAAAGATATTGAATATTTCTCAGCGAAAAAAAGGAACAAGCTTGTTTCGCATTTTAAGAAATGGCGATTTGACTTATGATACTCATGTTGATTTAACTTTTATTCCTGTGCCCCCTCACTCCCCTTTATGCACTGGAGTTCAAACTATGATTTATATGTGTACAGTGTATTTTTTTTTACTATAATGTTTTTTTTAATAACTTTCTTGTCCTTTCATTATTGTTAGTTGTTCTTATACATATTGGTTTTTTTGTTTGTCTAATTATTACCAATAACTTGTAAATATGTAATTTTAATATGATTGAAAATTTAATAAACACACAAATATAAAAAAAAGTTTAGAAAATAAGGGCACTTATATACGTAAGGAAGAGAACCCATTCAGACGGGAAAATGAGATGGCAGCCTTTCTGCTTATTCACATTTATACAAATCATTTTGTTGCAGTTTGATGTTAGTTCTTCATGATAAGCCAATTGCTCTTCTTCCGGTGGCTTCGTGAGTCCCTTAAATTATTTAGTGAAAACAAAGTACTCGAATGAAACGGAGTGTTTTGCACACTAACATATATATATTAAAGCTACATACACTTAACTAAAGGAAAGAAACCTTTAGAAAATGGACTGGATATTATTGAAAATATTATTCTAAACAAGAATGTACTACATGATTGTATTACTTTACGTTTCAATTTCACGAGAGAAATAGAACTCGAGAGGGGGAGCAGAGAAGAAGTGGTGGAAATGAAAGAAGACTAATAGCATGAGAGGAAGAAAAGAGCAAAGAAGACAAGAAAACGGTGTAAACAGGAAAAGGAGGAGCATGGGAGAGGGAGAAAGAGAGAGAGAGAGAGAGAGATAGCCTTGAGCTTTGGATCAGCTAATGAGTAATACATGAAACAGATTTTGAGCGGAGTAATTATCTTTCGCCAGAGAACTTGCGTAAGGAGCTATAATTTTATTTTTTATTTTTTTAAATCAAACATTATGGGGAATAGCAAAAAACGGTTGTCTTTTTTGCTCTTTTCTTTCCTCTCATGTTATTAGTCTTCTTTCATTGAGGTAATTTCAGGTCTTACATATTGATGAGCTCTTTGAAATTAACTAGGAGGTATGCGCGTATTGGGGAATGTGGCTTGCTGCTCTACTTTAAAAAAAAAAAAAAACTTCCCATGACATGTAATGAGTGTTTAGTGTACATTATGTGGGACGTACAGTGATAGATGGAAAGTTATTTCAGTATATTCGAAATGACTTTTAGGCAACTGCTTTTTCCTCCCACATTATCAACATTCATTCATTTCATTTCATTTACATAATGTCATGAAATGCATTCAAAAAATGAAGAAAAGAAAGAAACAAAAACAACCCGTGAAAAAAAAATATTGTCGGCGAAGCATTTGTCGTAGTACTAGTAGCATTTGTATTTAATGGGACACTTTTTGGGCGGAGCAAATGTCGTCGGAGCAATTGTCGGCGGAGCAAATGTCACCGGAGCAATTGTCGCTTCAGGCCGAGCAATTGTCGGCGGAGCAATTGTCGACGGAGCAATTGTCGGCGGAGCAATTGTCGGCGGAGCAAATGTCGTCGGAGCAATTGTCGGCGGAGCATATGTCACCGGAGCAATTGTCGCTTCAGGCGGAGCAATTGTCGGCGGAGCAATTGACGGCGGAGCAAATGTCGGCGGAGCAAATGTCGGCGGAGCAAATGTCGGCGGAGCAAGTGTCGCTTCAGGCGGAGCAAATGTCGGCGGAGCAAATGTCGGCGGAGCAATTGTCGCGTTTTGCGGAGCAATTGACGGCGGAGCAATTGTCGGCGGAGCAATTGTCGGAGGAGCAATTGTCGGCGGAGCATCTGTCGGCGGAGCAAATGTCGGCGGAGCAACTGTCGGCGGAGCAACTGTCGGCGGAGCACCTGTCGGCGGAGCATTTGACGTCGGAGCTAATGTCGCGGAGCAAATGTCGCGGAGCAATTGTCGCGTTTTGCGGAGTAAATGTCGGCGGAGCAATCGTCGGCGGAGCATGTGTCATGGAACCACACATGCACGTTATGATGTTTAAAATACTGCATGGCCTGACTCCTAATTATATAAATGAAAATGTTTCTTTTAGAGTTACTAGATAGTCACTTCGTAGTCAATTTAATCTTGCCCTTCCTAAACCCAGGACAAATTACTGTAAAAGAACCTTTGTATATAGAGGCTCAGTATTGTATAACGGATTACCATTGGCCTTACGCAACTGTAATACATTGTCTTCATTCAAGAGACTTTTGAGTTGTTTATAAGTTTACTTCACACAATTCTCTTTCTATAAATACCAGTTTCTTTTCTCTATACTGTCTGTCCTGGATATTTAATTTCTTACTATATTTTGCTTGAGAATTTATGTTTTGCCATTTTTTCTTTGTCGTTTTTCTTTGTCGTTTGTTAATGTATATTGTTATTTATTGTATTGTTTTACTGTATCATTTCTGGTCCCCATGGAAGACCAGCGGTATCATAATGATACCGCTGAATATGGGCTATCCAGCCGTTTATTTTATCTTGTTATTCATTATTCTATTTGTTATTATATTACTGAATGCATGATGTCTTTTATACGGAAATAAAACAAACAAACAAACAAACAATTCAACATGGAAAAATGTCCAAGTTTTCAATTACGAAAAAAATAAAGGCTTTTGAATTTGCAAATGTCATACGTAAAAACATCATTCTGTATAATAACAAAAATGTGTCTTAAAATACTTTTATGCGGCAAATAAATAAATACATTTTGTTTATTGAGTTTGCAGACTAATGGACGATTCTTTTGGGCACAATAACGTACCACACAGGCGCGTACGCAGGGGGGGGGGGTGTTTGGGGGTTAAACCCCCCCCCCCTTTGGTATTTTTATGTGTGTAAACCCCCCTAAAAAAAAACTAAAACCCGCCCCTTTGGATTTTTTTTTTTTTTTAATTATTAAAAAAAAAAAAAAAATTGTTGTCCCCATGGCTGACCTAGGAAAGGTGACCTTACCCCCCCAACGGAGCAAAATGTCAAATTTTCAAATTTCGAGACCAAAAAAAAAAAAAGGTGTCCTCTTACCCCCCCCCCCCCCCCCCCCCCCCCCCCCAGACCGACTTTTTGGCCGGCGCGATTTTCAAATTTTCCTGAGTCGTTGCGAAATTTTGGACCCGATTTTAAACCCCCCCCCCCCCCCCCCTTCAAAAAATCCTGCGTACGCCACTGGTACCACATACCCAAACGCTTTAACATTTTTTTCTTCACTTTTTGTGACATTCATGTATGATCTCCTCATTTTTTTTAATGATCTTGAAACCTCAAAATACAAATTAATGTTCATTTTCAAACTTATCAACCTTTCAATTTCAAATGTTAAAAAGGTCATGTTGACAACCTCACTTAATCGGTTGCTACCCATTCAAATAACAAATTCATTAGAACAGTCTAAAAGTTGGGGGCAGTAGTGCAAGAACCTAGCTGGTCTCCCGACCGTCCAGGGGAAACTTCCCTCCTACATGAGTAAAATACAAAGATGTAACATAAAAAAAAGAATAGTAAATCTATATGAGATTTCATAGGTTTTTATATTTATATAGGCCTAAACATGTATATATAAATATATATATATGCATATCTATATACACTCCCTGATGAAGCCCTTGGGCGGAAATACAAAGTTTCAGACATTCGTATTGATTTATATACTTCCAACCTGTTCCATTTTCTGAAGCAGAAAATATTCAAAATAATAGTTACTATTATGCATAGGCGTTTGAAAATTCTGTTCCTCCCACTCCTCCCCCCCCCCCCCACGAATAGTGGGGATGGTAAATATCATAAGGAGGGAGGGGGTTAGAATGTATGAGGAGTAGATAAATGTGAAGAGAACGAAAGAGGAACCCCCCCCCCTCCATTATTGCATTGTAAATTCAATCAACCAGTACGACCAGTGCAACCCCCCCCCCCCTCCACCATGACGCCAGCACCCGCTTAATATGCTATTTTCGTAATAATCTATATGCTTTCGTGAAGTGCCTCGATGCGAATTATTTCATTCACCTGTTACGAATTAATGTATCTCCATAATCAGAATGCGAATTGTGTTGTTAGGTAGGACGAGCCATAATGTTTGTCCTACCAGGGACGTGATAGAGAAGGACTGGAATCAAGCCGCTCTCCTTTGACCCATGCTCAAAGCCGCCGAAAAATTATGCGCTAATCTGCAACTGTTGACCAGGTGGTGAGATAAAGAACGCATGAAATTTTAGGATTTAGCATTCCTACATCAGAAATGGTATCACAGCAACTGTTCGCTGTCCCTTTCAATGATTTCGCATCAATTTTCAGGCGTAGTAGTCAGGGGGGGGGGTGAGGGGGGGGGGCACCCCCCCCCCCCCCCCCCCCCCCCAAAAAAAAAAAAAAACCGCCGGTCGAAAAAAGAGAGAGAGAGAGAGAGAAAGAAGAAAAAAAAAGTAATAGGACGTAGGAAGAAAAAGGGAGAAAGAGTCGAGAACGGTATAACGAATCTTCTTCTTTCTCTAGTAATTCAATGAAACGTCAACGCTTCGCGCGAGAGGGGGGGGGGGAAACAGAATTCAGACAAGGATTAAGAGTCGAGAACGGTACTTTGAGTCGTCTTGTTTCTTTGATGATTAATGAAACTTCAAAGTTTCCGCGCTTTGCGCGGGAGGGGAGGAAACTGATTTCAGATAAGGATTAAGAGTCGAGAATGGTACATCGAATCGTCTTCTTTATCTAATAAATTAATGAAACGTCAAAGCTTCCGCGCTTCGCGCGGGAGGGGTACTGAATACAGATATGGGTTAAGAGTCGAGAAAGGTACAACGAATCGTCTTCTTTGTCTAATAATACGTCAAAGCTAATTCCGCGCTATGCGCAGGAGGGGCGGACTGAATTCAGATAAGGATTATGATGATTCGAGAAAGGTACAACAAATCGTCTTCTTTCAAAGCTTCCGCGCTTCGCGCGGGAGGGGGGAACCTCCCCCCCCCCTTCCCTGCACCCCCCCTAGTTTTTCCCGCAGTGGAAGCGCGGTTCGGAGCATGGAACTTCAAAGCCAAGTGGAATGTTACACATCCATTGTTACGCTTTAGAACTCACGAATGCGTTTGAATAAATTACAAGAGTTACCACTCCTTTCTTTCACCTCCCTGGTCCTACCTATAGCAATTTGCATTCTGACTATTGAAATACAATTATTTGTAACAGTTGAATGCAATGATTTTGTAACATGGCACTTAAAAAAAGATTCATGGATTAAATTTGATTTCATTACGAATATGGTCTATTATAGATGGGACCACGATCTTATTCACAATAACAATATATCACCATTACCATGATTGTTATACCGAATGTTCGTGCATGCATCGGAAGGTTCCAATTTAAAAAAAGTTTTAAAATGTTCGCAATGCATGCCCATGGTGAAGTTGACTTTATAATTGGTTCTGTTTGGAGCCAGAAGGACGTTAAGTCCGTGTAAAATTATATGAAATAATGCCATTCTGGCTCCAAAACAGACGAGTGTGAATATGAGTGACGGTTCATATTCCGAGGATGATTTCCCGCATTAGCTAGCTATTAGGTAAATTGCCATCACTATTATCCATACCAATATTATTACTTTCCTCACGAGTAAGACCAATTATCAGGAGCAGCTATCATCACCCTTGAAACTCATCAAGTATTTATCACCAAAATTACCATCACTACAATAGCACGTTATCTTTCATCTCCTGCTACCAATATCCCTAATTATCCTCAATCCTCTCCTCAATAGACAATTTTTGTAATTAATTACATTTAATGCATAAATCTTTACAAATTATTTCATTAGTACCTAAGGGGCACAGTATGTTTTTGAGACATGGAGTGTTTTAAAAGGTCGTTCCTCACGAATAAGACCAATTATCAGGAGCAGCTATCATCATCCTTGAAACTCATCAAGAAAGAATCACCAAAATTGCCATCTCTACAGTGACATATTAATTTTCATCTCCTGCTACCAATATCCCTAATGCCACGGACACCTCCACAATCCTCTCCTCAATAGACCATTTTTGTAATTAATCAAATTTGATGCATAAATCTTTACAATTCATTTCATTAATACCTATAAGGGGCACGGTAGGTTTTTGAGACATGGAATGTTGTAAATGGTCGTTGGGTATCAAGGTGTTCAGGGCACCTTTCTGCACAATTTCTAGGTACTTGAAATTATGCGACTGGAAAAATATGGCCGCCATGTATTGTATATATAGCTACTGTTGAACGAAGTCGGAGATTACTTTTCAAGGGAACCTCATCTTACCGTTTGAGTGGTGTCATATGAAAGAAAATTAAATTTCCTACAAGATGATAACAAAACAAGAAATGCCTAAAAATACATATTTTCCCATAGACATCCCCATGTGGACATTACATGAACCAGATAGACTTCATTATCACCAAATTAGAAAATATAAAGACGTTTCAGAACGTACTGCGGATCGTATACTGCCATAGAGATATATATACTACTATATATCTCTATGTATACTGCTCAGCTGACATTGGATTTTTTGTTCCTTTTCTATTTGTTGTTCAATAACACCATAGATTGCAGAGTTTATTTTTTTTTTTGGTGCGGTTAGCTTCAATTGTTGCTCGGGTAAACAAACGCAGAATTGTATCGGAAAGGTAAGAAAATTACGATCTATCAGTACTTTTTGACAAATATTTTCGTCCCTTTTTAGCATAAATTGAAGTAATTCAATTCTATTTCTTCCATAAAAATGTTTTCGAGCTAAAAGTATACTTGGAAGTGATTTTTATTATATTAGTTTCCGTTGCTAAGAATTATTGTGTGCAGAGAAGCGACTGTGAAATCAGCACAGTCCCGTTCACCAAAATCTATGTAAAGTGTGAGTGAAAAAGGAAAAATGATTATAACGGAAAAACTGTGCATGTCATTACGAACTCGTAGCTCATGCACAATTTTTCCGTTATAATCCTTTTTCCTTCCCGTAGACTAGAAAGAATGAGACCCGGCTGCAAGATTTTCTTCATGGATGTCGATCTTGACCCATAATATCCTGAAAAGGGACCATTAAACAGATTCAAGTAGTCAAGTTGGTAAGTGGAACCGAAGTAGTTAAGCATTTAGCTAATTTAGGACTTTAAATGCATCGGATATGCATCCGGTAAAATATCAAAATTAGGGATTAAGTTTGGCCAAGTTTTGTGTAACGTTTCTTTACACAAACGCGCGTCCACTACAGCGTATAGGGCTGTTCTGTCTCTAAAGAGAGAGCCAACCTTACCCAAATCAGAGGCTAACGAACGAAAGAGAGAGAAAAATTCGGTCTAGATCTAGATCATCTTGTGAAGTACTGTAATGACAGTGAGTAAAGTAAGGAGAAAGAATCACATATAGATTTAGTACACATACTCTCAATTTCATTAGATTAAAACTGATTTGTTAAGCCAAAAATTAAAACTAAGATTAATTAGACTCTAGACTCAATTAAAAAAAAGAGACAAGTCAAAAGTAAAAAAAGAAGTGAAAAACGTTAAATCGTTCACATTATTTTTGAATTGAATGTGGAAAATATGATCTTAATGCGAATGATTTGCTTGTTGAGTTTCATGTCAATTAGATGTAGCTGTCCTACCGTTCCTGCGATTTGACAGTAAGGTCTAGACTAATAAAAAGCTGCAAAATTCTCATTTTTCTAACTCAGTAACTGGTTTAAACTGTAGAAATTAACTCTAGACTTTGGCCTAGTAGCCTAGACTTAAACTCAAGTTAATTTTGTTGCTGATTGTTTTGAAATCTTTTTAGGACCAAAAATGAACAACCATGCATCACTACTCAACCACTGTGTGTCCATCTTGGATAGCTTTGATCCTGCAGCGTTCGGTGTTGACCAGCATGTTAGCAGATACTTGAATGCTCATGAAGTAAGATTTTTTCCGCCTCTTTCGTTTCTTTTTTAAACTTCTCTTTGACATGTTAATTATTTTGTATGAAAATTGAAATAGAGTAAAGGAGCCGGTAATCGGCCAGCTCCAGTTTTCGGCCGATTGGTTGGATGCAAGGTAAAATCCCTCTAAAATACATCGCATAATAGTATAACACATTTCCTACACATACCATACCATGCCAGTGTCACTGAAGAACCACATTTGCAATGAAAAATATATCCTAAAATATCACATTTTAGCGATGTAATCGGCGGTCCCGCTACCCGAATCTGAAAAATCGAGTATCTTACGCGTGTCTGTAAGAAATATGGATACCATAAAATGAGCTTTATTTCAAGTATTTTTCAGATTTAGAGCCCGATTTTGTGCTAGTCGCAAGTTCAAAAGTATCTCATCGCATGTATTAAATCAATGCAGCCGCACACCGCAACGCACATCCGATCACCGCAGTACTAGTTTTCGGCCTGGCGAGCTCCAGGGAGCTCCGGCGTGGGATATCTGCTCAGCCCGCTAGTGCTATAGATCAGCACGGAAACGCACGGCGCGTGCGCGCGCTTCCTATTGACTTTGTACATGCGGCCGAAAACTGGTACGCTATGCCGAAAACTGACTCCGAAACAGTGAAAATTGAAATGAATATTGTCATGGCAATTTGTGATTTTTTTCTGGGATTCTTGTTTTGTTTAAATAATAATAATATTTGCTTCATGATTTGAACAAAAAATGATAATAAATAGGAAGTAAAGGGTCCAAAAAATAGGATTCTGTCTTAAGTGGCCGAAAACCGGCTCCTTTACTCTACCCAACCATTGACTTTTTTTTAAAAATCTTTCTGGTTTTCGTCTTACTATCAGTGTCAGAAAAAAAATTCTTAACATATTTTCTTTCTTTTTTGGTTTGTTTTTTGTTGTTGAAAGTTTAGAACTTAATGTTAACTTTTTTCTAAATAGAGAGAGAGAGAGCTGCAAATAATTGTCTATTGAAGAGGAAGAGATTTATACATTTAGCTTATCAACTTCAAGAAAGTTTAATTAATTGGAGGCTAAAATTTGTATGTTCGAATATTTGTAAAGTGTTAAGAACTTGATTGTATTATGTATAACTTGGCATAATTTGATGCCTGAGGAGCTAAAAGAAGATATGGGATTAAACCGCCGAAATTTGTTTTATTCTTTTTTAATTCATGTTTATAATATGTACAGCTTAAAACAGGTGGATCCTCTTGACAACTTTGTAGTTCAGGGGCTGTATTGTGAAAACAATCTTTTATGTTGGTGAAAATAATGATAACTGTCATAATGAATTTCAAAATCTGCGAAATCATCACTTACAATCAGTGCTCGCGCAGATGCCTCTTTCAACTCTATGCGATTGAAGCCAGTTTTGCATAGACAATAAGCAATGACTTGTCCTAATTTTAAATTATGACAATTAACATTGTTTTACTAACATGAAATACAACATAACTTTCAGAATACCATCCCACCATGACCACAGAGTGTTATATATACCTACAAACCAGCTAGAGATATACCTCCTACTCATGTTGATGTGTCATAAGAGACATTAAGTCCACATTTAAATGTGATAGATTTGCAGGCATCTGTATCCACTTCATTACAATTTTGTAACTATACATCTAATAATAACAATAAACAAAATAATAATATTGCCAAATTTATTCAAAATATGAATCACTTTTTCACAACATTGCAGAAACTAGAAATACTTACAAACAAACAAAGACAGAAAATATCATACAAAGCTATAATATTAATTACAAACAGAGGAATACTTAAAACAGATTATAAAATGTGTGTTTAAGATCGGAAACTTCTTGAAAGCTGTAAGAGTATACATGGCTATTCTGGGGTACAGGGGGTAAGGTGTTCCCGGTTTTAGGGGCAATAACTGAAAAAGCCTTTTTACCTATATCCATTGATATATTCTGAGAAAACTCTCAAGTACACCCTGTACGTGACACAAATTCTATAATATTTTTGACAGGTTTTAGATGAACGGGACAGATCCTTCATCACCGAGGTGTTTGCTGGCTGTGTGCGACATGGGCGGGTCATGGAGGTCATCGTTAAAGCTTTCTACGTCAGAGATGGCAGGAATTGTTTACGAGCTGACAAGAATCTCTACACAGGTAGGGAAATAGAAAGGAAATTTCAAAGTGGACTGCTGAGTATTCTTACTCAATTTTATATCTGTATAATCCATCACAAAATCAGTATGTTTTGTCATAACTTTGATTAAATTTTAATGTCATTTACATCTACCGGTATGTATATATACATGAATTTAAAATTATCGCATGTTGGCAGCTCAATAAATACACTGTAGAAACACATGCACATCAAGTCTGATATATTTGAAGAAAGTACAAAAATGAGAGGTAAATTAATGGAACACCTATAGAAAGCTGCATTTAGCTTGGTTCTTTAAGGTGTTCAAAAGAACAAAATGCTTTATACACAGGTAGAGTAACGTGATAATGAAAGTTGGCCATGAAATTATGCCCTAGTTATGTGTACACCAAACTTTGAGCCTGAAGTTGAAGACGTGTGCAAAAAGCAAGTTTCTTTGAATGATAATCAAGCTTATTCTTGGAGGACGTCCACACTGGTGTTACTGTTATCTTCTATGGTAAACTTCAATGTACTAATGACTTAGTTTAACTCTTTAGGTAACTGATGGAACAAACGGTTGACTGTCACATTGTTGTGCTATATATTTCAAATAGTGTGTGAATCTGGTGGTTTTATCCATAAGATAAAGTAAAGAGAAGAAAGAATTTCACTCCATTGACTGGAGTGTTGCTATAGGTTTAAATGTATATCCATTATATTTAATCCAGGCTTAAAGATAAAGACCAGTTATGGTCATGCGATTGCATTGTGAAAGAACGTTGTGGAATCGATCAGAAAAGGTTGATCATCTAGCATATAAGTATTGGTGTGTACTGCAAGGTTCTGAAATCATCAAAATGATAAGAAATTTGGCCCAGTCTTGGTAAAGTTACAAGCACTGTACACAGAAATATTTATATGGGACTATGCGACACGTGTGCGATACAAGCGCGATATCTATCAGGTCCAAATAGATATAATAATTTACCAAATATATCAATTAGTAGGCGGTTTCTCGGCAAAATTTGTATCATCACGTATTAGCCAAAACATTTTCTTTCTCATGGTTGGTAATAAGAGCTTCCATTTCATTTTTTGAGAGGTGGGCGTTTCCAAAACTGATCTTTACTGCATTAAGCAAGAGATTTCTCACTTGTTTCTTTGTATCGCTTTTCTGTTTCAGTACTGAGTTACCTTGCCCTGTACAGACTGGATGAGCTTGGTATGGCAAACTACGGCAAGTTTATCAGATCACAGGATGTCAATAAGATGCACAAAGTAAGACATAAATCCCATCATGAAGGTCTGTGTTAATCTTTATGCAATTAGAGACCCCAAAAGAAGCATTTTTGAGCAGGTGCATATTTTAAATCCTGGGATATGTATGTCTCATTGATACCCAAATATAATTTTTTAAAAACCAAGTGTTGTAATATTACATACATGTATTTTAATTTTTTGTTTTCTTCTTCAAATTGACTATTTAATCATGTAGGAAATGCCCAAGTATATACTTATCTGCCATACTATGATAAGGTCTATAAAGATTTGTTTTAATTAGGCAACGCAGGGCTCTACGTTACACCATCCATTTTACCATCTATAAGGCATCCAGACTGACATGTTTAGGGTCTTATATAGACTATATGCATGCGCATCATGTTAAATTTGTTAGATTTTGAGGGGTCTAGTCTTAGGTTTTGATGCCCATGTTTAAAGATGAAGTTGAGTTCTGGTCATGCGATTGCATTGTGAAAGAAACGGTGTGAAACCGACCAGAAAAGGCATCTAGCATATAAGAATTTGTGTGTATTGCAAGATTCTGGAATCATCAAAATGATAAGAAATTTGGCCAAGTTTTGGTAAAGTTACAAACACTTGCACAGAAAGATGTATATGGGACTACACGAACACGTGGCGTAAAAAGCCGCCCCCCCCCCCCCCCCCCCCGATTTTTACGATGTTACATGAATATTTAGAATATAAAGGCATTTGAAGAGCCATGCTTTTCAGGGAACATGTCTTATCTGATGTTCACTTGCATAATAAGAATGAGTAATGCTGACAAATTATTTTTCACCTCTTCCCAGAACTCAATCTTCTCTTTAATCTTTGTATAATGCTAAGAGCATGTGATTAATTATATCCAGTGATATGCTAAAGTATTGTTATCTGATAATTCAATATCCTGTGGACGACCCTACTTAATTGTTAATATTCATTTTTTTATTATACACTTGTAATAACAGTACCTAGCATTCAGCTTCAATGCAACACATTTGAAGACCTGGATGAAAGATGAATGGACCAAGATTTACGAGAGTTCATATGTCCAGGTCGAGCTCATTTCACCCATTCTCAGGTATGTAGTGGTGAGATGATTTCATCTCTTTTTAAAAGCTCTTTCTTTCTTCCTCCTCTCTCATTTAGTCCGTCTGTCTGCTTCTCCCTCCCCTCCTCTACCCTTCTCTCACTCTCTCTCTCTCTGTCTGTATCTCTTTGTCTCTCTCTCTTTGTCTCTCTCTGGTTCTCTATTCATCTATACCTATTTCACTCCACTCTTTCCTCTCTTTGTGTCTAACTGTCTATCTATGTAACTGTCTCGCGCCACTCTCTTTCTTTCTCTATCTCCTCCCTCTATCTCACACCTTCCTCTTTCCTATCTCCACCTTTCTATCTTACTCATCCCCCCCCCCTCTCTCTCTCTCTCTCTCTCTTTCTTCATCTATCTCACACCTCCCCCTCTCTCTCTCTCTCTCTCTCTCTCTTTCTTCATCTACCTCACACCTCCCTCTCTCTCTCTCTCTCTTTCTTCATCTATCTCACACCTTCCTCTTTCCTCTCTCGTCCTCTGTCTTTCCTCTCTTACTTCTCGTTCTCTCTCTTGCTTCATCCATCAATCTTACTCCTCTCTGTATCCTGTTCTATTGTTCTCTCTCTCTCTCTCCCCCCTCTCTCTCTCTCTCTCTCTCTCTCTCTAACTCTCTATCTCTCTCCTCTTTGATGCAATTTTGTCCTCCTTCATAAACCTAGCAAGAGTTGATTGACCTGCAACATGAACTGAAATTGATTGTGAAATCATGACTTTTTAATTGCAGATGGTTGCCTGAGCTCGGTGAGCTGATAGAGCAGCTAGCAAACAAGATAGCAAACAAATCAGCAACACAACGAAAAGTCAAAACACCAACAGGTTGGTTGTGCTTCATTTTATAGCAGTCATATATAACTACATTTAAAGAAAACAAACTAGAATGAAGAAAAAAGTGGTAATGAAAGCAGAGTGATTTACAAATGCTTGTGTTCTTATTGTATAAATTATCAATACAGCCATTATTTTTTATTTCATACAATTTTGTCCCCTTCTTTTTCTTCATGGCTTTTTGATTAAAAATAAATGTAATCTTGAAAAGTTTGGTGGGTCAGAGACTGTTTCCAAGATAATGCAATATTTTTTAATGGTGGTGGTAGTGGTGGCTATTTTACCTGACTGCTAAGAAAGCATGAATGCTTAAAGCAGCCAGAGGACTGACGGCTTTAGGTCCTCTCCGGAAGACCTGGTAATGAGGATTAATGCCTTACCAAAGGGCACTATAGCGCACCGACTTGGTTTCGAACCCGGGTCACCGGAATACGAGACCACTGTTCTACCAACTGAGCTATCAAGCTTCCATGATGATAATAGTAATGGTAAAATTACCTTGTGCTTGTATGCACATTTGAAATATTAAAAAAAAATCAATATTACTGCTTATAAGTATGTTGAGAAACAGATCTTTCAGCCAATTCTTAGACCGTTTATAAAAGTGGTTTCAACGATGATGGCAATGTCCAGTTTTCATTGCTTATTGATGTGCCATTTTTGCTTTCTGCGATGACAATATCGGGTTGTTTATCATCAGTTCTCAAGGGGCTATATTTTGATATCTTGTTATATAAATAGTAATACAGTAGTATATATTCATATGATATATGTTTGTATTGTTTGCACTTTCTGCTTAAAATCAAACTTTCAGATATCAAAGCATTCAACATAACTCAACCCAGACCAAGGAGTGTCCCAGTGCCAGAGAAAATCCCTCAAGTCAAAAAGTCAAAACCAGTAAGTTATACCCCATAATTCTCTTGTATATTATCTGTAAATACATATTTCTTTTAACATTTACCTCGGGAGGAGAGGCCTATAAGAATACCAATGTATGAAAGCAGTAATATCTCACCAAACGTTGTTTCTCCTGTGTGATTTAAGACTCTGAACTTATTTATATTTGCTTTATTTTTTATATTTGTTGTTGTTTTAATTGACAATATTAGATGATATATAATTATGTGTATGTATAATGTATATTGCTTAATTTTGAGTTTGTGTTTTGATGTGTTTTAAACATAGCCAGCTAAGAATAACTGGAAGGGTGTAAGGTCCTTGGTACAGAGATTTCTTTTATTTCCTATTCACATGGTTCCCAAATCAACTTACCATCTAATTTTGAGTTTTTATGTTGATGTGCTTTAAACATATAGCCAGCTAAAAATAACTGGAATAAATATAAGGTCTGTGATACAGTGATTTCCTTTCTTTCCTATTCACAGGTTCCCAAATCAACTTACCATCTTCCCAGAGAAGGTACACTTGTTGAAGAAGCAAAAGAAAGAAATAGGAAAAGAGCAGAGGTAGGTTCATTTTGAGGGGTCAGTGTCACAAAGACGTAACTCCATCACTGAGCACTTGGGCCTTAAGGAGTTAAGTCTATGTTTCACTATAGCCATTGACTTCAATGGGGTGCTGGGTGGAGTTAAGTCTTTGTGTTTCCTGGAAAGCCCACATAGGAACTCATTTCCTCGTATTTTTCTTTACTGCCATTCTAGGAGAATTTACTGAGTGCAGCCAAGTCCCAGTTCTCCTGTGCAAGCGCGGAGAAGTCTGAGAAGACGATCGTCCGTAAGGCGGCCATCATGAAGAAAGAAGAGAGCAAGCTGCAGTTCAACAAAGTGAAGGCCAGAAAGATTCCAGAGGCTGTCTCGAATAACGTTCCCATCAAGCTCAACATGGCAGCCATCTTGAGAGAAGGACAACTCTATCAGAAGAGAGAAGAGGATGAGATGAGAAAGTGAGTTCTTTTTTGGTGCTAAATATCTATATATACAGTGAAACCTGACTATAAAGACCAGTGGCGGATCCAGGGGGGGGCTGAAACGGCCGCGGCCCACCTATTGGCGGCGCAAAAAAAAAGAGGAAAAAAAAGAAAGGAGAAGAGAAGAAAAAAAGGAGAAGAGAAAAGAAAGGAGAAGAGAAAAGAAAAGAGAAGAGAAAAGAAAGAAGAGAGAGAGAGAGAGAGAAAGAAAAAAAAAAAGAAGATCCCCCCCCCCCCCCCCCCCCCCCTCCTCACTCCTACTCCGGGGTCGGAGGGACCGATTTTGTGTTCCCAAAATTTCCGATAAAGGGTTACTTTTCACGCAACAAAGTCCGGCCCGTAATACACACAAATCCGGCCCGCACTGACTTTACACACCGAAGATAAAGGGGTGCTTTCAAACTAAGAGAGGGAACATACATGCGCATACCCTAGATAACACTGAGTGGGTGGGGGAGGGGGGGGGTGGGAAGGGGAAGAGAAAAGTCGGGTGAGAAAGGGGGAAAGACAAGGAAATGGCGCTAAGTGACAGTAACGACGAATAAGGGAAAAACTGTAATCGGGAGATTTGGGGTCATTCCAGAAGGCTTGGGAAACGTTATTGAATAGAGGGGGCCGGGCCGGCCGCATAAAGTCTCGAGCCACGGATTCAAAGTTAAACGTTACAAACAGCCCCTGCTTTTTGAAAAAAATTGAAAAGGGCACAATGTTTTGGATGTCTTTCAAATAGAAGCTATATACTAAACAGTCAAATTTTAAATTAACGGTAGGGCCGCTTCACAACTCTTATTTTGCCCTTCATTTGGATTCAGCTCATACCAACTCGCTTGTGCTTATATTTGAACTCATGTAGTGATAATGGACAGCGGCGGCGATCCTGGGACCGATAGAGAGAGACGTCCCCCCGGAAATTTAGATATATAGCTAGAAAGAAATATACATGTAGCGGATAGAACGTACATATTGGACGATTAAGAATCGAGAATGAGACAACGAATCATCTTCTTTCTCTCATAATTTAATGAAGCGTCAAAAGCTTACGCGCGGAGGGGGGAAACTGAATTCAGACAATGATTAAGAACCGAGAACGGAACAACGAATCGTCTTCTTTCTCTAATAATTTAATGAAACGTCAAAGCTTCTGCACTTTGCGCGAGAGAGAGGGGGGGGAACTCAATTTAGACAAGGATTAAGAGTCGAGAACGGTACTCTTTCTCTAATGATTTAATGAAACCTCAAAGCTTCCGCGCTTCGTGCGGGAGGGGGTATGGAAACTGAATTCAGACAATGATTAAGAATTGAGAACGGTACAACGAATCGTTTTCTTTCTCTAATAATTTAATGAAACGTTAAGCTTTTGCGCTTCACGCGGGAGAGGGGGGAACTCAATTCAGACAAGGATTAAGAGTCGAGAACGGTTCTCTTCTTTAATGATTTAATGAAACGTCAAAGCTTCCGCGCTTTGCGCGGGAGGGGGTATAGAAACGTAATTCAGACAATGATAAACAATCGAGAACGGTACAACGAATCGTCTTCTTTCTCTAATAATTTAATGCACGTCAAAGCTTCCGCGCTTCGCGCGGGAGAGGGAAGGGGGGGACTCAATTCAGACAAGGATTAAGAGTCGAGAACGGTACTCTTTCTCTAATGATTAAATGAAACGTCAAAGCTTCCGCGCTTTGCGCGGGAGGGGTATGGAAACTGAATTCAGACAATGATTAACAACCGAGAACAGTACAACGAATCCTCTTCTTTCTCTAATAATTTCATGAATATTAAAGCTTCTGCGCTTCGCGCGTAATGGGGGGGGGGAGGGGGGAGGGGACAGCGAGCTGCCCGAATATGAATTTGTTATATCTTTTCTCGTATATTTTGGTGATAATAACACTTTCACAAAATACATATCATCCTCAAATTTTTGCTCGCTCGCTTCGCTCACTAGCCGAATTGTGAAACCAGAAAAATACTTTTTCGGGCAAGAGGCTTCATAGATGCTCGCACTGTAAATGCACAAAATTCTGGGGTAACAGTTGGCCCCGCAATTGGCCACGCATTTGGTGCGTTTACAGTGAGCGACCGGGCGTTTACAGTGAGAAATTGCGGTGCCAGGCCGCGGCCGAGACTACCTCCAGATCAGGGCAAAATGCGTGCCCAGTTTGGCCTCGTATTTGGCCTTTTGCGTGTTTACAGTGCGAGGCCAGGTCGCGGCCTGACTGGCCTTTTGCTCACTGTAACAGGGGTCTAAGAGATAAGTTCAACTTAGGATCTTTGTGAAACACCCCCAACTCATTTGGTTGAATATCCTCTTTGCTTTGACTTGTAGGCTTGAGCAGCTAGAGGCCGGAGCGAAGGATGCCTCTGAGTTTTTGGAGTGGCAGACCTCCATGAGACAGAGGGATACAGAAGAACAGCTTGCTGAGATCGAGCGCAAACGTCTGGAGGGAAAACTGAGCCATGAAGAAGCCATCTTGGCCAGACAGTCGCTCATCAAAGAGAATAAAGAGAAGGTCCAGATCATGAAAAAAGAGGTAATTATTCCATCTCCCAGGTCCATCTCATTTTGGCTGAGGAACTTTATTGACTATTTTGGTACCACTTGTGCTTGGAAGGGGAAAACTAACTTAATCTCAATGACCCTTAAAGGTCTCGATCTCCTCCTGTGGTTAGTGGTACAAGAAAATGTATTTACAGATAATACAAGAGAATTATGGAGTATAACTTACTTTATTTGAAAGGATCGATACTAATAATTTTTTTAATAAATTATACCATAATAAGATATAAAGTCACCCCAAACCCTGTTTGTGACATTAGAATGGTTAGGATTTAAAGAGCATGAGAGGAAAAAGTATTTTATTTTTATATCAAGGCTCGCTCAAAGTATACTCTCTGTTAACTTTGGTGCAAGTGCATGCTTTTACGAGTGTGTTGGCAAGTGTACTCATGTGTCGCTATATATAGTGTAATTTAGATATTGAAACTTGTAACATCTCTTCACAAGAGAAGCTAATCTGCTATTCTTTCATGAAATCCCAAACGTATAGAGCAAAATAGTATTTGGTGTGTTCTTTCAACCCACCTGATAATGAAATAAAAAATTAAAGTAAACTGAGATTGTGCTAGCAAGTTTGATAGCAAGGCCTTATATGAAGAGTTTAATTCTAAAAGGAGCTAAATCCATTATTGTAACTTCTGAGAAAAAAGAAATTGTTTGCCAGATTTTGTACAGGCGTCTGGAAAAGTGATATTAGAACATGCATTTTTTCATAATTGCTCCCAAAATTTAGGTAAATAATTTTGTTGAAAGATGGGTACTTAAGTAAACAATGTTCTGAAATCAATCACTTAAAAAATTGTCATCAAAAGTGGATTTAGCTCCTTTTGGAATTAATCTCATCATATGTTGTATGTAGGAGTCATGAAAATGTTATCTTTCATTCATTCTTTTCTCTTTTCCTTGTGTCTCTAATTAGGCTGAAGAGATGATGGCCAAGTATGTAGAGAAGAGAATGAAAGAGGAGGAGGTGTTGAAGAGAGTGGTAGAAGGTATCATCTCCGGACATCAGAACGCCAAGCAAGCCAAGGTCAAGATGCAGGAATACAACAGAAAATTGGGTAACATTTCCAAAACTAATTACTAACAGGTCAATATGGTGTGATATCTAGATGCAAGGTGGGCTTGAATAATTTCTATTGCCAAAGTAATAGCACAAATCTTGAACAGCCCCTTTTCAAAATTTAGAGAAGATTCTTTTGTGCTGTACAAAATAACTTATGACTGATATTGAGATACTGATCGTATAATGATCATATCATAAGCTATGGAACTATCATTTTTCTGATGATTGAAGAATGGCCAATTGGATAACATACCAAAGAAAGTAGTGATTCAGGTCCTTTTGTAACCCCTTCTGCGCTTCTGGCTCATGAATTTTTGTCTTTCTTTCTTTTTTTTAATATATAAAAATAAGATTTCTAGTATTAAAGTTTGACTTGTGCTTGACTTTACATGTCTCACTGTTTAATTGGACAGGAATTGCATATGAATAGAATTTAAATGGAGGGTGATTGTTTCTGTTATTGGAAGACAATAACAGTTATTTTAGGGTCTTTCGACACCAGTGAACACTCAAATTCGGTTTTTGCTGCCAGCAGCGCAGAAGGGGGGTAAAATAAACCATGTTTCAGTCTCAATCTTTAACGCTAGCCTTGTTTGTATTCTCTTCATACAGTTGAGGAAGTGAGCGAAGAAAGCCGGGAACTCTTGAGACAAGCTTTGGAAGAGGTAAGAATATGACACTCCATCTTTAACATTGAAAAGAATTATTCATGTTTGTATCAAGGTTCAGAAAAGGTCAATGAATAACTAGATCATTTCCATGATTATTGTAATTATGAATTTGATATAAGTCTTATTATTTGAGGAACATTTTTGCTTAATATGCAAAGGAGTTGGAAGGCCAATATTTACAAGGTTATATTATGAAAATAAATTCTGTTTTTAGTAAATTGTTGCTTGAATTTCTCCATTTAAAATGGGGGTTCGAGGAATTTTTAATGGAAGTTTGTAAATTCTATCTCTGAAAAATCAGGTGACCACCTCTGATTAATAATAATAATAAAAATGTTACTTATAAAGCGCTTACCACGGAAGTCTCTAAGCGCTATATTAATATAGATATTAGTATAGATATACTAATTCTGTAAAATCAGTATTTTCACTTTAACTGTGAAGATGATTAGCCTCACTCTTCACACTGAGTGATTTCAAGTTGGGTTTTTATAGGACTGGTGTTAGTTTTTAATAAACATTAACACCAGCCCTAAACACCGAAATGGAAATCAGCTGGTGTTAAGGTTTTGACCTCTGAATATCGTCAACTTGCGGTAGCTATAGTGTTATCGATTTTGCCAAATTGTCATCTGCTGAAACGACCTTTGTGGCTGGTGTTAATATTTTACGTACAAATATCCTATTCACTAACAATAGCCCCTAGGGATTAAACAAATGTTGATTTCCAGTTCGGTGTTAGTGTTGTACCCGCACAACAATCAAAGCACGAACGATGCTAATTCATTGTCTGACGATCACATAAAAATATGTGAAACAGGTCCTTTACTATGTGATTCATACATTCTTTTGTGTAAAATTACTTATTTTATAAGACCAGAGAGATAAGTGTAACTTTCTTTTGTGCTTTTGATATCTTTAATTTTTATCTACTATTTTTAAATCATCGTTGTGAAATCAAGTCTGTGTGGCATTTATGTGGTGTTTACGGTAGTGTTAAGTTGTCAATATTGATATCGGTATCGGGCTCTTAATTTTATCAGCAAATTCTTAGCTCAATTTAAGAGCTCTTGACTGCTCTAAACACTAACACTGACACTTAACACCCAACTTGAAATCACTCGGTATACTGCTCCATCATCACCTACCTACTTTACAATATTTGTTTTCTTTGTTTATCTATAGGCGGAGGCTGAGATGAGGAGAAAGATAGACCTGATTCAGCAGATCCGAGCTCTAGAGGTAGCTCCCAAGGACAGGACCAAGCTGATTGATTGGACAGCTACAGCAGGCCACGCCCTCCTCTCGGAGATGTCCATAGCAGAGGTAAGGTTTTATCCTGCATTATGGTGCTTATTATATCTTGCATCAAATTCGTCTCATGACCAGAAATATTTCAACTATTTTAAGGTTGCTCTGAAAAAGTACCTTTAGGGAGTGCTTTTTGGGAGTACTTTTGGGGAGTTAACATTTTTTTTGATTTTTTTTTTTTGATTTTTTTTTTCTTCCCAGTCTTAATTTAATAATGTATTTATTTTTAATTCTTCTTTAAAAAAAAACAGTATTAAAAAAAAATTGAAATAATTTTTTGATGCAGAATATAAAACAAATATACCATGCCTTCTTTTCGAGGTACTGTTTAAAAGAAATATTTGAACAGAGCTTTATCTCCTTCCCCTAATGGACTGCAACTTGAAGATAAGCTGAATCACTGTGTGAAATTTAACCTTGAATAAAAAAAAACACTAGGTTTACTAGGTGTACATTTCTCTCTCATTTTCCTCAGCTGAAAATTCATTACAATGTTTAATTCACTCCCATTTATTTCAATTTCAGCTGAAAGAGAGAGTCACACTTTTGAGGATAGCCGAGGAGGAGGAGAGGGAGAACAAGAGAGATGAGATCCTGGAAGCCAAGGAGGCGAAGGATAGGTTCTTGATGGATAAACTACAGCAGATCTCCAAACACCGGGCAGCTGAGGGACAGGTAGCTGCTATGAAGTAAGTGATAGGAGACAAATCGTGGGGTCAGTGACACAAAGACGTAACTCCATTTTGGCCATTTTGAGAAAAAGAGGTTTATGTGTCACTGAGCACTTGGGCCTTAAGGAGTTAAGTCTATGTTTCACTAGCCATTGACTTCAATGGGGTGTTGGGTGGAGTTAAGTCTTTGGGTTTCCTGGAAAGCCCACTTTTTTCTGAAAATCTTTATATCAAATACTAATTTTGGCAAAATATGGAGTTACATCTTTGTGTCACTGAACCCTCAAAATATACCTCTTGGGAATTGACCTAACATTGAGCATGAAAGAAATTGTTAATTAATTATCTCTGATGGTCTGTGGAACTGATGTTTTTCATGTCCTTATTCAAAGTAACTTGGAAATTGAAATAACAAAAAAAAAGGAAAAGGAGAAGAGATCTGCTCTATGTCAGGATTACCTTATGAAAGCTCTTCTTATTCAAGGTCACATTTTGCGTCATGATAGGTCAGAGTTTCTTTCCACCATCTTTTCATTGTTAAACTATCAAGTCACAGCTACAAAAATGTTATTTCTTAATCAGATTACGTGACTGTCAACTTGGCATAAAGATATTTCATGGTCTAAAATTTGATAGATCTATCATTGATTCATGGAGGAATGGAAATGATTTGATCTCAAGGTAAACCGTTTCATCTTGAACGCCGTATATTAGTTCATTCTTGTAGCTTTCAATGTGAAAATCCTGAGGTCGAATCTGGACTTATGCTTCTTCTCCTCAAAGATGCATTTTTGTGTAGAGTTGATTCTCTAACCATGCAGGGGGTAGAAATTTAAAGGATTTCACTCAAGATATGAAAGGATACTTCTTGTTATACCTATAGTGTCCCTTACACTAAACAATTATTTCCCAATAACTTTCATGAATATTTTAAATATAATAGCGACATCAATACGTATAAAACAATTCCAATAAAATGTATGTACCTTTTTATAATTTTAACTTTTCAAGAACCACTATAAGTTTTTAAAGGCCCACAGCTTTGGAATGGGTTGCCAGATGTATTAAAAGAAATTTCAACTGCTCTCGCATTCAGGAAAAAATATAAATGTTATCTTCTTAATAGTGAGTAATTTTATTTGATCTAATTGCCTTTTATGTGATTTATGTAAATAGTTGTGTTGTGTTTTTTTTCTCCATGTGATTATGCTATGTTATATTATCTGTTTGTTTGATTGTTTTTATTTTTATATTTTGTAAAATGTATTTCTCTTGAAGGGTGGTATCATAGGGGATCAGCCTTGACAGGCCAATGGCCTTTGTTGATCCCTCGCATCCACCACCCTTCATCCTTCTTTCATAGAATCATGTACATAATTGTTGTTATATTTATATTGTTTAATTAATACTTATTTGTTTATATATCTTCTGATGTGTTTTTAAAGAGATGTGAAATAATATTGAATTGAATTGAATTGAACAGTGGTTGCCAGAACTGAAACAGTTGTTGTATATACATCGAGACATAAACACAATATGTCCACATTACAATGAAATTAACACCATCATTATTTATGCCTTTTTCTTAAATGTTAGATTGGAGAGCAAGCGGAAGGCCAAAGTTGAGAAGTCTGAGATCAAGGACCCCAAGCTCCAGGATCTACAAGCCAGACTGGAACAGAGGAAACAAGAGAGACTCAAGACAACGCAGGAGATGAAGATCTCCCCTACCAAGCAGTCTGCTAATCGCACAAAGGCACTCATCCAACAAAAGGTGGGTTAATTTAACTGTTACCTTATTACTATGATGTATTGTGTATTTTACTTTGTCATACTTTGTTATTGTTACTATATAACAAACAATTTAACTTTCAGTTGGCCTATTGCACAAAAGCAAATTAAAACTTCAATGTTTGCACCCTTCCAAATTATCAGACAACTGGGGTAAAATTTGTCACAGTTACGGTGATCATATAGCTGAGGCGATGAGCAATGCTTTATTACTGCAAAGTCTTTGTGAATATGCGTAATTCTGATTTTCAAAACTTAGATTTCAATTTTTCAGGGAGCTATTACTCCTGACAGACACTAAAATAGTATATGATTTGTATTATTATAATCTATTCATCTATTTCATTTTTCACTTGTGACAGGGTTTCTGAACTGTTTCTATTAAACTGTGATTAACCATGGCCTTCCTTTGTTGAATGTTTCAGAAAAAGAATGAGGACAGTCGATGGAAGGAGCTGGAGAGCCGCCGAGAGAAACAAGCCTCACTTCAGTCCCAGGGTATACCTACAGATGTTGCTGGTCAGAGATTGAATTCTTTTGGGCGGTCAAGACAGATGGCTACAGAGGCTGTATCATCATGAAGATTAACATGAAGACAGAGGAGATCGATATCTAAGATTTATATTCCTAATTTCCATGTGCAAAATATTGTGATGTTGATTAGGTAGAGTAAGTGCTTCTTATACAGTTTCAGAAAGAATGAAATCAACCTTCCGTATGATTAAAATGAGAAAGGATGAATTATTTATCAGATTAATACTAGGATTTAGAGGAGGCATTTTCTGATAATAATGTGAACTTAGGTCCATATTTATTCTGTTGTTGAATATAATTTATTTAGATTACAATTTTATACTTCATTCTTGCACAATTTTTCTTAATAATAAAGCTTGGCTAAAATGAAAGATGCCAATAGAATACACATGACGTATTGGATTCTATTTTGTATTAGTGTTATTTGAATTCATTTTCCACATTTCCCTGATTTTCCATATTCTTTTTTAAATGCCTGGTATTCTTTCTTAAGTCTCAGTTCAAGAAAGTATTCAAACCCCTTGTCTTTACTGATCTTTTACCCATTCATCACAGTGTAATATGTTAATAATTTTTGCAAACATTCCAGTGGATTCCTGATAGAGGGGACATGATACAGTGAACATAACCCGCAAACCATATTCTTGAACAGGAATAGGGCATGGTATAAAGTGTTCATTGCATGTGAACTTGTTCCCATACATGGCCATGTATGGGAAACTTAAAATGGCCACTGTAGACGGTCGGCCTTAGTAGACTGGTTCTACAACACAAAATTTGGAGGGAAATATTATAAATGGCTACTAAACACAGATTACCCTTAGGCCTAAAAAAAGAAGATGTTGTATTGCCCTTTAGGTGCCAACATTAGGCGGTCGGACAGAAATCTTTTCTTTTTTTTAAACTTTTTTTTTCCTTTTTTTTCCTCTCCCTCTTTGGGTTGATATTTCTCAGTTTTGAATGCTTCAATATTTTTTTCTTTAAAAAAAAACGGTTAAAAAAAAAAAAATAAATAAAAAGCTGACCGTAGATTTCAAGATTTTGGGGTCGGTCGCAAAAGGCAATACATCTTTTTTGTTTAGGCCTTATAGATACGAGACCTTTAAAACAAGTGACACCCCATCAAGTGAATATTCTCTGTTATGACCAATAGCGAGGCGGTTGTAATGTTGTTTATTCACCTTGAGCATTAATCATGCAACAAACATTAATCATATCGTGAATGAACGCATCACTACATGTTCGTTGTCTGACCAAACAAGGCCTGGGCAGTTCATCACTGAAAACAACTCCAGAAATTTAAGGACAAATTTGCAATTGAATTTTTGTTTGAAATAGGAGAAAGTAGAAGCCCTTGGACGATTCAAAGAAGCAAACCAATTCATGATACGAGTATAGTACAGTGTATATGAATATTCCATATTTGTGTATGATGCTTTGATATGTAGAAATTATATTTCTTGCTTTGTAAATAAATTTGACCAACCAAAATTGTAAATATTGTGAATAAAGGTGAAATAAATATGAAAGTATTACATCATTCGACATGTATCAATGTGCAGTAATTTGTGTAATGCTTATTGCAGTTAGTTAAAACGTTTTGAAATAGTATAGACTTCACTGCACATACTGCATTAACATACCATGAGTGATCCACGAGTGTTGAAGAGAGTAAGAGACCAAGGTAATCCACAGTATCTAGTTGGCATATTCCATAAAAACTTAAAAAGGACATAACGGTACAAAAAATGAATAGATATCAAAGAAATGCACAAGCAGCAAATCAGTATTTTGTAATCCAACTAGTAATCAATTCATGTCAATCAGGACAATGCAATTAAAAAACTCTTGTGACAAAAAATAATAATTTGTAATATATATATATTTATTGACATATAATATTAACAGTACATGAAATGGAATGATACAAATCAAATCATATATTATATGTAACTTAATGAAAAAGAAGAGAGAAAAAAAAAACATCAAGATATGCATCAGATTCATTAGATCTTTAAATAACTTGAATGTGCATGAATGTTTTAGTTTTTATTTAAAAAACAAACTGGCACTGAACATCCCAGTTTATTTCACAGTGCTATCAAGTTTTCAAAGTTGTTCACAGAGGTCATTTACAATGCAGTACAATATGAAATCAAGATATCTCTGATCAGTGAAATTCATTGTATGAATAATACCAAATCTGAAAACATAAATCCTTCCCCAAAAATGATTTTATTCCCAAGTCCCTAATCACATCTTACATGTATCTCTTCTATATTAATCCCGTACATGTACATCTAAAATTTAAACCCTATTTGTAATAAAACCATCAAATCACTGATAAACTTACACATGTACATGTAGAAAACACTACATGCTTAAACACAAAACAAATAACTGACACCCTTCTACCTTACTGTCTGCTGAATGTGCAGGTTTCCACATACACGTAGCTTGATGATTAGAAATAGTTGTGACAGTGGAAGTTGCTCCCGAATTGGTCAGTCATTTCGTGAAGCTCATAATACAGATTTACCCTCCTATAGAATGAGTACATGGGAGGCAACTAGATTTGGAGCTTCATGACTGCTAAACCCACATATATGACTGCACATGTGTACCCAATATGTCTGCGCATGTCACAATTATCTCTTTCAATAAGCCACATGTACCGGTACATGTATGTGTTTCCACATTCCATATTGGCAATTACATGTAGGTCTTCAGATAAATGTAAAAACTTGTTCATTTCACCTGTTACACATGACCTTCTAAAAACAATGCTAATTCAAACTACGGGTCTTACATATTCATGAGTAAAGTTCTTGTATCATTAGATCACAACACATGGAAATATTCATTCTTTTTTTCTCAAAAGTAACATTCACAATCACATGTACTCGGTAGTACTAAAGTTTACACCTTGTCAAATAACATGCACCAATATCTAAACTTGTAAATTTTAACAAAATGCTTTCTCTGTCTTTACACTCAAAACACTAGATTTGAGAGTAAAACAAGACAAAAGTTTAACGAGAGTTATTTGAACTTGTGATTTCCCTAAACCATAGTCGAAATATTTCTTTTTGCTCAATATAATGAATAATGATAACGAAATTTGACATTATAATAAGGAGTTAATTTTCTAGCATGTCAACAGTAAAAAAATTGCACAATAATTTGTTGACTGTATGCAATCACATATGACTGAATAATTGTAAAGTAAATTCTATTTTCTATTGCTTTCATTATCATCAACTACAGTTTCCTGACTAGAATGTAACGACCCCCACGCCCCCCCCCCCCCCCCCCAATGTTAAAGAGTACTACATCAATTAGAATCTTCAAAATTTGAGATGCTGAAGATGGGCCTAGTAGTAAATTACATCAAAGAGTATTAAACTAGATGTAGATGCTGTGTTCTTCAGCTATATACATGCGGATATATTCTTTTCTTCTTTTTTTTGGAAACAAAAACAGATAAGACCAAATATATGATAAAAACTTTTCAGAATATTAGGGTGTCATGTCATAAAAGATATTCTCAAAACGTAACATGTGTACAACCGTAATATAATTCATAAGCTGAAAATTAAGAAGTCATAATATTTCACCAATACTGGGCACTGTCCATGACTCCATGTATATAAATTTGAAGCATTATCTGACTGGATGACATGAATGCTTTGAATGTACCATGGGCAAACATCACCCTAATGATCCCGATAGTCTATAAACCCCAATGAAGTGATGATAATCTGATTCTGATAATGGTGGAAGGGAGGGTCCATCCATAGTCCTAATCCAGACCAAGATGGCAGATTAATGTGGTGACGTAATATCAAAAGATGCTCTTATTATTGCCCCTGTAAAGAAAAGAATAAATACCAATACATATTTTATTGGAAATATAGTACACAATCATACAAAATATAGAAATCTCAATGGCAATGTTATAAGCACTAAGTCTATAATCTCTTTAAATCACCGTCCCTTACAGCTTTCAACTTTCATGGACTTCATAAAATCCATATAGAAAGATTTTTTAACATACACCAGCAAGATGCAAAACCCTACAATTTGTACACACAAATATACTGTAATCTATGATCATCATGTAAATACAATGACTAACGAGGTCATATTTCACTGCAGACACAGGCAAAAGGGCTGAGGGATAGCATTACTAAGTGCTACACAATTACCTGGCTTTTAGCGAAGATTTATTCATCCTTTCCTTTCTTAATAAAATCTATCTCTAATTATTAAAAATATTCTCTCTCAATGTTTCCCTCTTTTCTTTATACATGGCAAGGATGTAAGAAAGTTGATTCTTCATGTAGCTTTACAACAAACTCAGATACACTCGTGTACATGTACATGTACAATTGTACATGACTGACTGACTGACAAAATCTTACTGGACTATGAAATCAGCTTCATTGCAATATTCAATCAATTACTTAATCATGGTCCGGTAGACAAATATTGGCTACTGAATATTACATCCACATTATAGTTCTGCAAATTATAACACATTCTACATGATACATGACCACATTTCTAGATATGGGGAGATAAATTTAATTTACTCAATCATCATCATGAATAATAATACAAAGTTTTGGGAAATTTTGAAAATTGGGTGGATAGTGATTCTTCACAATTTTGATATATTTGGATGCCCCTGTGAATGTATTATAAACACTAAAAAAAATAGCCCCTAAAATACTTCTGCTTTCGAGAAAATTTTAATATACAAATTTACCGGTGCTCCTGGTAAATTTTGGTAAATTTCAAATAGCGCCTACGGCCATACAATGGTAGCTGCGACCATGAAAATCTCAGAAAATGTAGTTGTGATATAATTTCCAAACAAGAGTAGTTAATCGGTCGATTTTAGTCAAGAAACATTGTTTTATAGCTTAATTAATATCTTGACCTAGAGAGGGAGCTTTACAACATAAAGAGTTTATTATTTACAAGTTTATTATTTACAATTTCATAACTTTAGACTCGATTTCAACTGCGACAACGATCACTGAATATTGTAGAATTGCATATGCTTCCAATATGTTAATTTGAACAAAATTCATGACCCCATACCAAAACTTTGTATTACCTTTAACATAATAAAATGGTTAGCTTAATCATTTGGTGCACTCAGATGTACAATGTTCATTTCAGGAAGTGATCCTGAATGCGATGCAGGCAGGAAGTTACTCTACTCTGTAGTTTGGTTTACTGTCATCAGCCGACAGATTCCAGTCACGATCAAAGTACACTTAATGATACTACACATTGGTTTACTGTGTTATTGATGAGGTTCATGGAATGAAATTGAAATAACGATGAGCCTGTCGATGTTTAAAGTGAGGGCTACAGACAACAATATTTGTAAAAGAAAACAAATCATGGTACTGGTAGCATTACTTACCAAAAAATACTCTACTTTTCTTCCCACTTGCTCTTTACTAAACATATCAGAAATTGTTGTTTTCCCTCAAGAAAATTTGCAATCATAAAAGAACATTAAGGCCTAAAAAAAAAAGATGTTGCATTGCCCTTTGCGACCGACCCAAAAATCTTGAAATCTACGGTTAGCTTTTTAACCAAGTTTTTTTGTTGTTAGTTTTTTAGAGAAAAAAAATATTAAAGCATTAAAAACTGAGAAATATCAGCTCAAAAAGGGAGGGAAAAAAGAAGAAAAAAAAATAAAAAGGCCTAATTAAAAATTATTGCAAATATGTGTCAACTTACCTCCCATTCCATTTTGATAGCTCTTATAACCTTTGTTTCTAACTCGGGTCCAATCAGAGGATTTAACTGCATCAGGAATGTACATAACCATCTGAAAAGGAAATAATTATTGGAAGACATTCTTAGAATTATAGGTCAGAAAAAATATAGATCACAGATTATCACTCCTATCTACATGTAGACAATCCCCACACCCCCTTCTTCATTAACAATCCCCACCCCCTCCCACAACAAAAACATGAAACAAAACACCCAGAAACATCCATCTATTTGTGACATACTTATATTCTTTATAATCTCCCTGCATACATTTAATTTTTGAATGATCCTATTGCTTCATTTTCCCAGTGGATAATAGATTAAGTATCCTAAATTTTGATAAATTATATATGTAAAAATAGAAACTAAAAACTGGGGCAAGAAATTTGCTTTAAATTTTTAGGAGCCGACCTTAATTAAATATGAAAAAAAAGGTCTCATCAAAGACTTTTTCATCCAACAGTTGTATAAAATCAAGCAGAATATACTTACAACATATAACAGCAAACTGCAGTCATTACAAGCATGGTCTGGATAATCCTATAGTTGAAAAATACAAAATATAAAAAGACATGAAAAATTAACATTTTAAGGTATGCTACGTACACAAAAAATTGTTTTATAAGTTTTTGCCTGTCAAGTAATGATTTTATTTGACTTTGAAAAATATTATCCTTATCATGTTATGCATAAAATGTATTGTCTTCATGCATAAAGATCATAAGTATTATTCAAAGAAAAATTGGTGAATTGAGATTGAGAAATCAAGTCTCAATTAGGATCATCGCAAACAAATTTCAAGAAGAACCTTGAAGTAGCCTGTGGCTATCTGTCTACCTAGCTTTAGAATTTATTTCTTAAATTTGAAAGTGCTTTGTATGAGAAGAAAGAAGAGTCCACTAGATCTAGATTCTAGAGAACTGCAGACTAGCCAAGCCAGTGTGCAATGTTCATCTGGTGCGGGAACTTGGGAAGGGGCGACTAGGATTGCATTTTAGATTTTGTTTACCTCCGTCTTCATGCAGGGGTATAGGTGCCAATTAAGGCTAGGTGATATCGTATTTTATGTTCAATATCACCTACCGGTAGCCCTAAAGTAAAGCTAAGGCCCAAGTACTTCCTAATCCTAAGTTAAGTCGACTACCAGTAGGGGCGTTGGTCCGAGAATAAGGATCGTCCGCACATACGGGGAATCGTAAAAGCGGACATACGCGTCAGCAAAAATAAGGATTGTCTGCATTTTTGCTTCCGATTCTGGTTTCCGATCCACGCGTTGGCGATGCAGATAACGGATTCCGCAATGATTTTCTTGATGCGTTTTACATAAACTTTGTAGAGACTTTCACGTTTTGAGCGATAAATCCTTGGGAAGACGGCCAACCCATAAAAGTAGATGGTGAACTGGGGGTATTTTTATTACGCGGAATCCATTTTTCGCATTGCCAGATAGCGAAGAAAAAAAAAACGTCTGTGAACATTTTCGCAGATGATCCTTATTTTTTAGGACGCATTTTTTCCATGTATACAAGGATTTCCGCGTTTTATGCGGCCGATCCTCATTCTCAGACCAGCGCCCCTATACCGAGTACTGACTACACAACGGCGCGACATCACACACAACGGCGCGACACACACAACTCACCCAACGTTGCAACAATGTTGTTCGGAATCTTCAGATTAATTTATTTATTAAAGTGTGTAAGTCTATTCAAGAAAACTTTAATTGAATGTGGCATGACGAAAGACAATTTGAAATACAATAAATGAGAACGTTCAACGGGCTAGAAAATAAAATTATGCCCAAACTGGCTGCATCAGATCAGCCTGCATGAATGTATTAATTACACTGCACTCTCATTGCCATTGCATTGGTCATGCACAGCTTCAGCTTCATCACGATCAAGACATACATTGTTGATAATATTTCAAGATTGAAAAGCCAAAGTCTCACCCTCTATTTGGTCCTTTCGGAATAAACCATGGCACTATGATGCCTATGACACCCCAGAAACCGGTGAGAACAACTACAGTAATCCAAGCGGATGCCATCTTCAGTCTTTTGTGAACAAATAACGACACTCTTTTCTCGTCTCTCAGCTGTCGACCTCCTTCTTCTGTAGAATCAGCCAATCTAGCTAACTAGCTAGCTGTACGTGTTGCACTCGTATAGCGTATAGCTAGCTCTACTGTCCGTACGTACGTACGTACATGTATGTAGAGATTGCTACTCATGTGATTAGGTCATGAGGATTAGTCTTATTTTAGATGGCTGTCTATCATCCCACTATTTTATTATGTCGTTATCAACTGCCTTGTACTATCCAAACATGTAAAGATATATATATTCCCGTGAAATTTTATTAATAATCATATTTATAAAAATAATCAGTGAAATATTTGTTTAAATACAATTTGTTTTTCTTTCTGAAAAAACAATAATAAAAGTGTACTAGATTACAGGCTAGCATTTATTGACAATATGCTGTAACAACACAGATCTACAGCCAGGTCCTAGCTTTATGAGCTGAGCTGAAGTTTCAGGCCATCCAGTGCTCTTGTCTTGTCTATCCGATAATTGTCTAATGTAAGTTGATCGATTTTCAAAATAAATTCATTTTACAGGTAACTGCATACAAATTATTTAGAATCTAGGAGTAGGGCCTCTTTTTGTTGTTGTTGTTGCTGTTGTCTGTTGACTCTGTTTTTGTTTTTGAACTTTGAGTTTGATGAACTAGGCCTTAGCTTAGGTCTATACCTGACTGAGCTGAGTACGACTTGACTAAGGAGAGATGTTATATGAGACTTGTATATATGAAAATGTTTAAGAAGAGAATGAGAACAAGAAGATAGACCAAGACTAGAGCAGAGGCAAGAAGATACGGATATAGACCTAACCCAAATTTTCGTTTGTACGTTAGCCTCTGATTTGGGTAGGGTCGGCTCCTCTAAACTAAAGAGAGAGCCGACCCTACCCAAAATCAGAGGCTAACAAACGAAAGAGACAGAAAATTCGGGCTAGGATATAGACCTGGACTTGAAGCTTGACTGCTGTCTGAGCATTCTAGCTTCCACTTCCAGTACTTCTACTTCTACTTCTACGTCGGTACTTGACAGGATCCATCAGTCAGCTCAGGATATTGCGGTAATGATCGATGCAGGGCTGTGCAAGTTTGGAGTTGGAGGGAGATTTTTTTCTTCAGACGAACCAGCGCGGCGTATCGTAAATTGCAATTTTTTTATTTTTGGCTCAAGGGGAGGGGGGAGGGGGGGTGGGGGGGGGGGGGTAGTGAGCACTGAAAATAAAATCAAAAATCTTTTTCTTTTCTTTTCTTTTTTACTCAACACGCTCTCCCCCCCCCCCCCTCCCCTCGAACAAAGTTTGGCGAGGGGTTAGATCTCACCAACACCATCAGCAACAACAAAAGTTGAAAACTCCTCCTACCAGACATTTAAGCAGACAGATTCCAATCCCCCCCCCCCCACCCCCATTTTTAATGTGTTACCTGTACAGTACAGTGTATGTATTTATTTATTAAATGCAATCTTTCCATTTCCTGTTTCTTATTTTATAAGCTTGGATTACTTCAAATTATCAGGTCATGGCATCGGGTCAGGTAGTCGCGTTACCTGACATTTGTGAAAACATGCTCCTTTTACCACAAAATGTGGGGGTCAATGTTTGCAAAATAAACCCCGTTCATCCACAATTCATCTGGTCCAATTTACCCGACATTCTGGGAAAACTTAGGCAAATCTACAAAAGGCAGCGTAATCTTCTGCTTTCTTTTCACAAGAGGCTGTGTAACGCGTCCACCCGACGGTCCAACCAGATGCAATGACCCAATGATTTGAAGTAATCTGTTATGCTTGATTGTTGAATGATCGTTGCTCTTTCACAATGCTTCTTTTCTTTTTTCCCCCCTCTGTTCCAGAAAGAGATTTAACCATGTTAAGCCGCCCTGTTAGGCATCAGATCCAGAGAGGTCAAAAGGTCAAACAATGTATGGGTCACCTCTTTAGACACCTGAGTTCCTCATCTGCAAGAAGGCAGAACGACAGCAGTGCATTAAACAAGGAATATGATGCCATCATCGTTGGGGCAGGACATAATGGCCTTGTTGCTGTAAGTTTTTCAAATTCATTATCAAAATAGGATGATCAAAAAGGGATGAACAGGAACAGAAAATGGAATGGAAATTCATGCATTTTTTTGTTTTTTGTTTGCCTAGGAATAATGTACCGGTATATAGGCCTACCCTATTTATTTTATTAATTCATGGTGAATTAAAGAAATGAAAAGCATCTTTCTTAGAGAGAAAATTGTGTCCAAACACATTCTTTCAATTTCTTTTCATATTGGTTACACCAAAAATGAGAAGATTTGTCACTAATTCTTCCTATCCGAAGTTATACCGGTATACAAAATTAATATGAATATCTAGCCCTACATGTAGTTTAAATTTTTTAAGATGTCGATACAAGAAATATGTCTTTGTATGTATTGCCAATTGCAGATAATGGGTATTTCATTTAAACTGCTTGTATGAGGATTGCTGTAACTTATAGGTTTAAAAAAATTAAAATGTTGTGCTGTTCCAAAAATAAAAATTGCTCCATGCTGTGAAAGTTGTTGGGTGTTGTTAGTGTTGTTTTTTCCCCTTTTTCCCCATTTTTTTTTTTTTTACTGCTTGTAGGCTATTGCATTTTGAAATATTTTTGAATTCCGACACAAAAGACGATCAGATATACATGAACCAATGTAAATGTGACTGGATGAAGTCCATGCATGCATAATCTGAATCTCTTCTCAGAAAATGATGGCAGCGGTGGGATTTGAACCTATGCAATTGAAATGACTGATGGCATCAAGTTACTAAGAGCTATCTGATATTTATTATTTCACTTCAAACAGTCTGCCTATCTACAGAAGGCTGGGTTGAACACTCTAGTACTAGAAAGGAGGCATCTTATTGGTGGTGCCGCAGTCACAGAAGAAATTGTTCCAGGTAAGTTTTTTACAACGATTAATCAGCTCATCATTCACCATGTGTTATAATTTCTTTTCTAATTTGGTCCAATATTTGTATTGATAGGTGAGGTTGTCAATTAACTTTTGTGTACTGCCCTCTTGAGGTAGTGTCTGCAATTTAATGGAAGATTACTACGGGTACTTAAAAATTTGAGGTTAGATAGTTGGGTTGTACTCCTTTAAATTGTTATTTTTTCAATAATTTGGGTTTGAAGTTTCATTTGAATTCAGTGGTCTGATCCAATGTTCTCTCCTTTTTGTTTGAATTTATAGGTTACAAGTTTTCAAGATGCTCTTATGTGCTCAGTTTGTTGAGACCTATCATTGTCAAAGACCTGGAATTAAAGGTAAATTTTTATCTTTGCCAGAGCAAATCATGGAACGCATTTCTGATGCCTCCGTCTTCTTTGTGGCATATCTACTTGTAGCTCAGGTATCTACTTAACAATGCAGATTTACCTCAATCTTGGTACGTATTAAACCATGGTAAGAGCTTGATATTAGCAGTTGTTGGAGGTTATGACCCCTTTAAACTTCTTTAAACTTCTGTCCTGGTGTCCTCTCATATATCATTCAGATACCATGTGTTTCATTTACAGAATGGTTGACTGTAAATGACCACCAAATGACAACCCAAAACAGCCAAGCAAGAGCCCTGAGTCGAATTTCGAATTGATATGATTATAGAGTGGTGAAGTGTGATGTCATCAAAAATCTATTTTTAGGATTTCTCCATTTTTTCTCCATTTTCTGAAAGAGCATCAAAAATAATGTCCAAATGTCAAAAACCAAGTGAATATGTCAAGTATTGGCCGAGATATGACCATCTGAATAAATAGATGTCCTATAGGAACTCAGTGTTATTTGCTCTGGCTCCTAATGTTTATGAGCCAGAGTAAATAACACTGAGTTCCTATAGGAAATCTTTTTTGGAAAATGTAGAAAAAATTGAGAAATTCTAAAAATACATTTTTGTGATGTCACAGCTTGGGTACTCAATGAGGTGTTCATGCTGAGAATTAGAATGATATAGTTTGACATTTCGTATCCATCCTCTTCTTTTTTGCTTGAATATTTTCTTGATTCTTGTAGAAGCACGGTCTGAAGGTGCATTTGAGGAGTGATCATGCATTCACCCCTCTCTTAGAAGAACCTGGTCCTAACGGAAGACCTAGATCTCTTCTCATGAGCAAAGACGAGGAGTTCACCAAGCAGCAGATTGCACAGTTCTCCAAGAAAGATGCAGAGGTAGTAGGAAGTTGCCCTTTAAAATTTAAAGTTTGTTTTGCTTCTGCAAAGATTTGCTTAATTTGAAGGTTAAATGATAATCACAACAATGACAAGAACAACAACAACAAATGAAGAAACAGAAAAAAATGTAGCAGAGCATTTTACAGAAGCACACACAAAACAAAGAATGTGGAGAGATATCATAATCACTTTCCTCTAATTACTACATGACAAGCTAGTTCAGTAAATTGTACTACTAACTTTATTAATTTGCCTATTGCAAGATAGATTAAGTTTGTTTTATCCAACTCTTGCTTCTTTTGATATTCCTTAATTTTATACATATCTATAGTGACCAACCATCATCCTTAAGACATTTTTCTGTTCCAAACAAGGACTCTTGACATTCAAGTACAGGCAAACTTTCTTTGATAGTGACCACCTGTCTACAAAGACCACCTGTCTACAACAAGCACATTTTTTGTTTCCCTTGAAAATGGTTTCTCATTGAAACGTGTACTAAAGGAACCTGTCTACAAAGACCACTTTTTGTGTTTCCCTTGGGCGGTCGCTGTAGACAGGTTTGACTGTAATAGTGACAAAGACAGAGAGCCGACCACGGGCACAATGCCAGCTAGCTCACACCTCACCGTCTCCATTTTCTCCTCCGTGTTTCATATATACATCTCCAGGCCTACCATGAATTTGACGAGTATCTGATGAGAATAGCTGGAGCCATAGGTCCCCTACTGGACAACCCTCCTCTAGATCTGAAACCAGGCAGCCGTTCATCTTTGAAACAGAAGATGCAGATGGTGGATATCGTCAAGTCCATGGCCAAGTCAGGTAGATCTCCAAGATATTTTTTTCTTAACTTTAATTAGTTTATTGATTTTGTTGTAATTCAAGAGTAACCCACCCTTTGGAATATTACACTTGAGACAATTACTGCTAAGAGGATATTTCAAGGGAAATGTTCATCGAGGACCATCACCACATTTTATTGTAGTAGTTGAATAGGTTTTTATTGTCATCAGGAAAAGATGTGTTTATTAATTTTATCATGTCTTTGTACCTGTGTTTGTTCATTTTCCTTTCCATTATATCATATTCTCTATATAGGGAAAGCACTTGGTCAAGATATTCCTGAGTTCTACAAACTGCTCACGGCTCCAATGAATAAGGTACAGTGTATTTTGTATCACATTCAGAATATCTCTATACTGTGCATTTCTTTTGTCTTTTGTCTAGAGATGATGATTATAAAGTAGTAAATATGTGATATTTCCAATTTACCAACATTGCCAAGTGATGGTCGAGGAACTATTATTTACTGTTTCTCACAAGACATGAAAATAAGTTCATTTTCTTGAATAGTGTGAAAGGACTTGCAACTTAAAACATTCTTTTCACTTTATTTTCACTAAGCCATCCACAAACAATTTAATACACACGTCAAACCAATGTAATGAAAAATGTACATCCATGCCATACTGAAAGCATGAAGAATATTTTGAAAGAGCTACATGAAGTTACTCAGAAAACATAACAAATAAGTCATTTGTAGTAAAAAGTTACAAAATAATGTTTTTTTTGACAAGAAACAAAGTTCTGATCTCCTAACAGTGTTGTTGGAGACAATACAAAGAAGGCAGTTTTAAATGATGCAGTAAGTTAAGTTGTGGTAAATGGTACAAATTGTTTTTGTTTTTTCGATATAGATCCTCGATAGCTGGTTTGAATCTGAACCATTGAAGGCTACACTAGCTACTGACTCTGTGATTGGTGCATTCTTGACCCCTGACACTCCAGGAAGTGGGTAAGAAAGCTTTATCCTGTCTGCTGAGGGACAAAAGGTTGTTGACTAATAGATAAAATCTTATGTTCTTGTTTGTTCTTGTTTTCCTGTATGTGTGTTTTAGGGGTAGGCTTTTATATATGGAATCCCTCCTTTCTGCCTATCCCAAATGCTCTTATAAATTGCCATTTTATTGTTATCACTTTCTTGTTTTTGTATAACTCTGTTCTGTATGTTTTAAGTGTTTTTATGAAGAGTGTTGAATAAACTTTGAATTTGAATTTGAATTTGAATTTGAATTTGAATGATGATAATGATAATCTGGATTTATATAGCGCTTAATAGAAAAGTTAGGAATTCATCAAGTGTGAAACATTGACCACAGGGTATTTATCGCTGGATCATGTGTAATACTGAAAATGTTGAGGAGATCTCTAAAATTGCATTTCTCGCCGCCCCTTTATCATTCATCATTTCTCATCATCTTTTTTCACAATTTTTCACAATTTTTTACAATTTTTCATCTTAATTTTTTCCCTTTCCAGGTATGTGTTATTACACCACGTTATGGGAGAGATTGAAGGAGTAAAAGGAGCTTGGGGGTATGCCGAAGGGGGCATGGGGGCAGTGTCCGGATGTATTGCCAGTTCAGCTAGATCACATGGGGCTACCATCTTAACTGAAAAGGTAATTATTCAATACTCAGGATATGATCATCATATGGCATGAAATACTGTGAAGCTATGTTTTACTTTTAAGATTGTGTTATATATTTCCCTTTTATACTAACTGACAAATATCCGTTAAAAAGTTTGTTTGAATTAAGCTTAAATGCATTGTTTAACACTGTTAAATCTGAGATGCATGTTATACGTGTTATCAGTGTCTGTGATATGGTGTAATAATGTAGCCCAAACAAAAATTGCGCTTCAAAAAAGTAAAAATCTTTGAGTGACCAATTTTACCATACTCATTTTCCCTAATACCGTATTTGCCGGCGTATAGGCCGCAGTATTTTTGGAAGAGAAAATATCAAAAAGTCGGGGTGCGGCTTATGCGGCGAAAGAGTAATTTTTTTTTTTTTTTTTTTTTTTTTTTTTTTTTTAGTTTCGATTTATGGCGCTATGCCTGGCAATGTCTCCCAGCTCAGTAATCAGTGTGTTGACTCACCACTCGGAAACTACAACAACACTAAAATTTGACTGTCATCTTGGTTTGAAAGTAATCTTTCTAATAGACCTCAATATGTAGTTTATAATAATAGTTCCTCAAATTTGTTTCTATAACAAATGGTGTACCGCAAGGTACACCACTGGTACCATAGGTACTTTATTGTTTTTAATTCACATTAATGATCTTACACATTCTTCTAAAAACGACATTGTTACTATTATTTGTGACAAGTTTACAAGCACAAATCAGCGCCTTTAACTGCACCTCGATGTTAAATGAAGGTCCTTCCACGCATGGGTTTTCGGCAGCAAAACAACAACAACAAAACAAAAAAAACAATTTTTTTTTTTTTTTTTTTTTTTTTTTTTTTTTTTTTTTTTTTTTTTTAAATGTGAAAATCGGGGGTGCGGCCTATGCGGGGGTGCGGCCTTTACGCCGGCAAATACGGTAGACTGTAGTGTTATAAAAACTGTTAAAAAAAAACAAAAAAATGAAATTTTGATTTCCAATCATAAATATCTTGATAATCTTGTAAAAGTCATGGGATACCTGACTGACCTAAAGGTTTATAAATATGATTGCAGCATGAACTATCAGAACTTTCTGAATTTGAGGCAATTTTACCGAGTCACTTTAACACTTTTCCAAAAATTACTTTGTGTTGTGTAATAGTTGATGATTGAGAGGTTTTGCCATGCACATCCCTATGTTGTTGTTGTTGTTTTGTTTTTTCCATACTTTGAAGATGTGTTTGTTTGTTTCTTTTCACATGAGACTTAGTGGTCTGGTTGATTTGTATGAACAATAATTAATGATAGGAAGCAAACAATAGTGAGCCAAGGACATTTAGGAGCCATGGTAGTAAAGAGTAGGGCCTTTATTCTTAATAACCTATTAACATAAAATTGATACCATAGAATACCTCTAAGTATTATATATTCCTTGTAATATTCTTTAATTCGTTCATATTTCAAGCCTGTTAGTTCAGTGCTAGTCTCCGGTGACAACCAAGCCTGCGGGGTGGTCTTAGAAGACGGGACGGAGATCAAGAGCAAGATGGTCCTATCTAACGCCACGCCAAAAATTACGTTTCTGGACTTGATACCTTCTGGCATCCTACCCGAGGAGTTTGTTCAAGAGGTGTCATCCTTTGACTTCAAGTCGCCTGTTACTAAGATTAATGGTTAGTGCTAAAACTCTCCCAAAGATGGACTTTTAAAGGGAAAGTCAAATAAGTTTGTGTGTAATTGGGTTTTTACAGACGTGTATCAATCAGATATGATTATTTACGTCTGGGGATCGACCTTTAACGTTAACATCCAAAAGATGTGACTCACTTTCGAGTCTGCGTCTTTGGCTGAATCAGTTTGTAACTTCCATTTTTAGCTGGATTACAGGCGCACACCACAACGCCACAATCCTAATGACATGTTGCTTTAAAGCCTATCTGCACTAGTTTGGCCAGGAGGGATTAGACCTCCCTGCATGGTCACTGACAAGTGGTTATCTCAATCGTCAAATCAGCTCTCAATTAACATAAGAAAAAGGGGACCATGGGGGACCAACGGTCACCGATTAGGCATTGTTTGCTATATAGAGAAACAGAATCTGAGAAATACTTCAGAGATAGTTTGAGGAAAACATGAAGTGTAATAAAAATTTATTACTTTCAACTACTTGAATGGGAAATTTGGCGGAAGATTACATTGGATTAATTTAAATGGGAAACAAGATTGATACCATATTATGCCGGTTCATTTTGATAGGTAGCTTACCGTATTTGCCGACGATAAGGCCACAGCGCCGCATAGGCCGCAACCCCAACTTTGACATTTTGTAGAGGAAAGAAAAAGAAGAAGAGATTGTATGTGCTAACATTGTGTCCTTGTATGAATCTGATGGCAATTCCTCTGCTCAAAGGCTGTGTTACCCAGTGCTATGATAGATCCAGATTGTAATTATATTACATTATTATACCTTTGCTACTTCAACAGTTGCAGTGAACAGACTTCCTAATTTTACTGCCATGCCAAACAAGAGCGACAACACACCAGGCCCGAACCACTTTGGAACTATCCATCTGAACTGTGAAAGGACCGATCTCTTGAACAAGGCTTACGACAGTGCAATGCTTGGGGAAATCCCTGAATTGTAAGTCATCCCCTTTCACACTTATGATAGTCATTGTGCAGAGAAATAAAGTTAAAGATAAACTCCAGTACTGGTAACAACAACAAAAAATTCTCACAGAATCAAACGAAACTTACACTGAATGTTCAAGATTACAAATAAATGACATGTGCCAAACAATTTTGGAAGAAAATGTATACTGGCTGAGTAATGAGCATAGAAAGACAAGGAAATCAAGGTAGTACTAGCCCCGACACCATGTGTGTTGTCCCATATATAGCTTTCTATGTGAGTGCTTGTTACTTTACCAAGACTTGGTCAAATTTATTATGATTTTGATGACTCCAGAACCTTGCAGTGCACCCCGATACTTACATGCTACATGATCAACTGTTTCTGATCCTTTCCACTCCTTTTCTTTCACAATGCAATCGCATTACCAGTACTAAAGTTTATCTTTAAGTCAGTTGTGTGGTGAAAATGAACAATCCTCTGGAACATGAAGTGCCATTTAGATTAATGACCCATCAAGCCTAGCCAAGAAAAAAAAGGAATTAATGAATGAACCCTTCATCCAATGAGGAGATGAAGAAATAAACCACCAGGGTCCCATCTGATAAAAAGCTGTTATTGATCCGAGTTGATCGCAAGTCCTCCAATCAATTGCAAGTTTGCAGTCTTCTATCTTTTATGATCATAGTTGCGATTGATATCAATCACAAATAGTTACTGTTAATCGCAACTGTTTATAAGATGGGGCCCAGATGCTTTTGAAATATTGATGAGCTTGTTTTCTGCTTTTACCCAATCAGGTTCATGAAGGCTTAATTTTCCTTTTGAGGGATGGTGATCAATTCCAATTCCAATTTGCTACTTCTTTACAATGTGAAGTAAAAAATTTGGCTAATGAACGTACATTGCAACATGTGATGTCAGTTTGAATGTGCCATTCACCAAGTCATCACCACGTTTACTTCCCCCCTGTTCGCGTCTTTTTTAAAGCTAACCTAGCCATCCTACCGCTGCATTTGATTGGCTCAATAGGAACCTATACGTCACGCGCTAGTCATACAATTCATGATACGCACGCACGCAGAATCTGATGCGATAATCTATCAAATAATGAGATTTCATACAAAAATTACAAGTGCAAAGCTATGTTTACTTAAAATAAATGATGATTGCGAGAAAATCGGGAGGCTCACTGTAAACGAATGACTACCCAGGTTGTAACTTGTCCATAATCATTGCTACATACTGGCTAGTCCAGAATCTGGCCGATTTAATTTTGTTCTCCACCTCACCGTACCAACGCAAATATTGATATGCAGCACTAGGATGGCTAGGTTAAGTTTAAAAATGTTGCATCCTGTCCTTCACACCCATAGACCCATGATAGAGATGTGCATCCCGTCTTCCCTGGACCCCACGCTAGCACCTGAGGGATGTCATGTGATCTCTCTCTTCACCCAGTACACCCCCTACGAGCTCAGTGGTGGAAGGCAGTGGGACGAAGAAACCAAAGACATGTACTGCGACAGAGGTAGGTTGTGTCCTCTGTAATATGTCTTATATTTCTTATCCAATCCAATCAACAAGAGGCGCGATAGCTCAGTCGGTAGAGCAGTAGTCTCGTAATCCGGTGACCAGGGATCGAAACCAAGGCGATGCGCTAGTGCCCTTTGGTAAGGCATTAATCCTCATAACCAGGTCTCTTGGAGAGGGCCTTAAGCCGCCGGTCCTCCGGTTGCTTACTAACAAGCATTTATGCTTTCTTAGCAGTCAGGTAAAATAACCACCACTACAATACATGGTTGAAGGTTGATTGGATTGTTTGTTTTACCTGACTGCTAAGAAATTATGTGTATACTTGTATAAAGTAAGCAACCAGGGGACCAACGTTTTAAGACTTCTCTGAGGGACTTAATAAGGATTAATGCCTTACCAAATGGCACTAGTGCATCGAATTGGTTTCCAACTCTGGACCTCCCAGTTACGAGATCACTGCTCTACCCCGGAGCTTTTGCACCTCACTAAAAAAAAAGTAGCTTACCCCTGTTCATAGATGTAGAGCGCCTGTCAATAAAGACTACATTTATTGTTTGATTGTGTGAACTCGCCCAAAACATTTGCCAGTAGAGAAGTAGCCAAGACTTTTGTACAAGTATGGAGGTAGCTACATGTAAAGACAATGAGACCAACAAACTATAGACAGGTATGATGATAATTAATTAGGCATTTAAAAGGTTTTCAAGTGAACAACATTTGCATGTTCCTTCTCTAACGGACCAGATTTTGTGTCTACTGCAATGAAAGGGTTAAACTATCAGAAAATTATATCAAACATCCTTGACTATCAAATGCATTATCTTCCCTGTAAAAAATGCATAATTTTTCTCTTTCTTCATGTCTGTGCAAGATTTTCAGTTTTGTGTTTTATTCTCTTTCGAATCGGACGTTATGCTATATTGTATGATTTCCTTTCCTTCTTTAATTTGCAGTATTTGATTGCATAGAAGCATATGCACCTGGTTTCAAGGACAGTGTTGTAGGAAGGGACATCCTGACCCCTCCCGACCTGGAGAGAATCTTTGGGCTGACAGGAGGGGTAAGTACCTTCTTCATAGTTTGCCAAGCTGAGGTTCTGTTTCATCGGTTAGATCCTTGAAATATAGGATAGTTTGGTGCTTATACAGTAGGCTTGCGGATGCAACATGTGAGAGAGAGGGAGGATTAGGGAGTCCTGAAAAGGACTCTCGGTAATCTTTCTTGAGGGTTTGTAGTCCTGAAAAGGACTGTTGGTGTAGTCTTGAAAAAGACTGTTGGTTATCTTTCTTAGCTTATAGCGCTTGTAGAGGATAGGTAGCGGGAGTCGCTCGACGTTTCAGACAGGTTGACTAACCGTCGTCAGGAGTGCATCTGCAAGCCTACTGTATATCTACATCACCATGCAAGCCGATACTTTCAAGCAGCATCTAGTTTAGTTCTTGTTGATGAAAAGGAAGGTTAATTGGATCAGTTTAATCTAAGTATCACACCAATTTGAAGTGAAAATCAATGTATTCATTCGTCTTTCCTCATCTTTCCTATTCCTAACCCTTTTTCTTTATCTTTCCACAGAATATCTTCCACGGTGCCATGTCTCTGGACCAGCTGTACTTCAGTCGACCGTTCCCGTCCTGCGGTAGCTACCGGACCCCCATCAAGGGCCTCTACCTCTGCGGGAGTGGCTCCCATCCAGGGGGAGGGGTAATGGGCGCGCCCGGGAGGAACGCTGCAATGGTAGTCAAGGCAGACATGCTATAATGTCTCCATGGAAACCACTCCTTTATATTACCGGAGGCCCTCGGGTGCAAAGGTTTGCAATCAGTTGCAAATTAGAAACAACAATTTTGTTTGGTTAATGGTCAGCACCTATTCACTACATTCCATCATTTTTGTATATTTTTGTAAACTCGTCGACGTGTTACAATTGGTTTTAGATTTTCTTTGAAATTTTAGTTTATGAAATAGTTTTTAAACCTGGTAAATGTAAATTAACACAACATTCCATCTTTTTTGTATATTTTTCTGATTGGTTTTAGCTTTTTTTAAAAATTTTAGTCAATGAAATTGTTGTTAAGCCTGGTAAATGTAAATTGAATGTACATGAGCAAACACTGCTTGTATATATTTAGTCAAAAATGATACAAGATTACATATTTTTATATATATTTTTGTAAACAAGAGTGATATTTGATATTAAACTTTTACATGACAATGTTTTTTAACCAGCGTAAATATAAATTTATATGATAGGTGAGACAACGAGTGATCTTATTCCAGTAGGATTTGACATTCCATGTTTTTCTGTATTTGAATTTCTACAAATGTAAGAATGTCTTCTACTTTTGAATTTTTGATAATCATGTTCTTCATCCATTATGAGGAGTGATGTATCAACGTAATAACTGGAATGCAGTATTCTGTATACCAGTAATCCCTGCCTAAGTATCCAAGCGATATGTTAAACGTGTGCTGCATTGAGGTATTATCACTTTTCTGAAATGAAAAATATAGATTTGTGCAAGGATGATGACCAAAATTTTGTTGACTGTGTGTGCTTCAATATACAAGGTCTTCTCATAATAAGGGTTATCAATTTTACAAGTGCTACAAGTCTGTGTATACATTATAATCACATGCGAATTCCCACATGTACAATTGTGTGCTCTGAGGCCTTTTACCTTTCCCATTATCACTTTGCTAATTACCAATTAATGTGTGTGACAAGGCCACATTGCTAATTTACCCAATGTATGGGTATGACGTTGTAATCAATGAATTAGCAACTCTGCGACATATCTTTCATAGTTCCTCTTCCATTCGTTCTGTACTGCAAATTTCATTATTTTTTTTATTTTTTTTTAGAGTAATGGGGGAAAGTTTATACAAGGGTTGTCTCAAGAATATATGCACAGTGATTGTATCTAAGGTTAAAGTTTATAGAAATTTTTTATTTTTTTAGTAGAGCAAATGGGAGAGGACCTTGAATGATACATCACAGAGTTGCCAACTTTTGTTTTATTTATTGCAACCTCAAATTTTTTTCTTTGATATCATGTCATCGCAATTTTGTCATGACTTTTGATCATTTTAAAAAAATTATTGGGTAGAGCTAGGATGATGATTTGTGCTCTATTAGTGTAACACTGTCCGACTCTGTACATGTATTAGGTTAAATAGGTTTTGACTTGCTGCACTTTTTAACTACGGGTATATAAATCATGTTCATTTGTTAACTCAACTTGACAATCGTAAGAGAAGCAGATCAGTTTAAGTTTGAGCAAGATTAGATTATTACTTTTAATAGTTTGACTTTCCTACATTTTGAACTCAAAAACAAGTCAGTACGCGACTCGTATATCATTCAATTTTGTCAATTAAGTTTACCTACCCAAATGCTTTCATACACCGAATCAAAATAGATTCTGGAAATACATCTGCAATTGTGTGAATTTGTGTGGTTTAGATGTCCATGTAATCTTGATTTTGGTTATGACACTGAAATTTGCTCTGGATTGTCGACCATGAACTTAAAGATAAACTTTAGTACTGGTAATGCGATTGCATTGTGAAAGAAAAGGTGTGGAAAGGATCAGAAACAGTTGATCATGTAGCATGTAAGTATTGGTGTGCACTGCAAGGTTCTGGAGTCATCAAAATCATAATAAATTTGACCGAGTCTTGGTAAAGTAACAAGCACATACACAGAAAGCTATGTATGGGACAACACGCATGGTGTCGGGGTTGGTACTACCTTGATTCCTTGTCTTTCTATGCTCATTACTCAGCCAGTATACATTTTCTTCCAAAATTGTTTGGCACATGTCATTTATTTGTAATCTTGAACATTCAGTGTAAGTTTCGTTTGATTCTGTGAGAAATAATTTTCTTTTTTTTACCAGTACTGGAGTTTATCTTTAAGTACATTTTGAATTTTCACATTTCATGTTTGTTTGAAAACATCTCCCCCAAAATAACTTTTTTTAAATGAAGACGAGCTGCCTGAACAAAAGTCTTTCAAACCAGATGATGGTACGTTTCTTTGCATATAATGCACTTATAATGCTTTTTCTCTCAATTTTGAATATTAAAATAAGATTCTTTGCCGTTTTGCAAATGTACATGTACATGTATGTGGGAATGCTATTATTGGGCTTTACAATCAAAAGATGTGCATTACATCAACAATGCAATTTGGGCAGGATATACAATTTAATTTGGAACAATATCTTATTATATTAACAAATGCACTAGTTTGTAACTGCCAAGTGTAAAAGTTTGTTTTAACAACTCAATTCATTAATTTCCTTGCATTCCAAGATTCCATCTTTTTAATTTTGGTTTAATGAGTTTGTATCCGATCCGGCTCAGGGTAATGATTTATATTATTGATGTACTATCCGGTATGCAGCAAGTTCAGGAAATCATTTTGCACTTGTATGTTTTCAGTGCAAAATATATCATTATCATAATCTGAAATACATTTATATATCAATATTCTTATTAAACCTGAAATGAATGCCATGTGATCTTTTTACATCAAATTGTAACGATAAAAGAATTAAATCTCATCAGTATAGTATTACAAATTAATCATGTGACAGAATATTCTGAAATTAAAAAATCATGCAATCGACTTTTTTCTTGCAAGATGTCCTTTTATTTGAGGATGCACTCAAATTTTTAGGTCAAGGAGAATGAAGCGAGTGTCATGTGACCATTATGATCATGTATACATGTAATGGGCAGGCCTGATAAAAACCCAATTTAAATCGGTTTTCCATTTTTTTTTTTATTTTCCCTGATTTTTTCCCGATTTTTGTTTTCTTTCCCGATATTAAAAAAAAAAAAAAAAATCCAGATTTTTTTTCCCTTCCTTATTTTATCCTGATTTTCCAGGTTCTCCCCTATTTTGTCCTATTTTTCCCCCAATTTTCTTACTCGAAAGGGGGGAATGTTGTTAGATGCCATTTTTTTCTCCGCGAATCCTCTTCTTTTTTTTTTACTCAAGGGGGGCGTGGTTAGGGGAAAACAAAAAACCTATTTTTTTTTTAGTGCTCACTATCACCCCTGAATGGGGTTATAACAGATGGGTATCATTCTATCACATCTGCGCCGTGTAACATTTTAAGCCCATATCAAGAATTTGCAAGCCCTCAAACTTTATCTGTAGCAGCTCGATGAATTTATGAAAAGTATGTGTAAAATAAAATTTCAGATCAAAAGACAATGGTTTTTCTATCCAAGTGAAAATTGAAGCCCTCATTTCGTATATAAAAAAAGTAGGATGAAGAAAACACTGCCAGTTGCAAAATTCAAATTTGAAAAGAAAAATGATTATAATTTTGCTATTAATGTATATTTTGCCACCATACTCTAAAGAAAGTTTTCTATTACAATTTTTTACATTTTGGCCCATTTTTGAAGTTTTTGAAATTTTCAGTGCAAATCCCTGCGACATGCTTTAAATATTAAGGCCCTTGGCAAACGTCTCCAGATAATCATGGATAACCTGCAATTAACCTGTATGCAACATACTTCTCTTTCATTCCATAGGATAGGCAAGCTCTCTCAGATCTCCACTTTAACTCTGTGTCTAACGCCACTTAAAGGCAACTAAATCTTTTCCTTAGACCCATTCCAACTGCACAATGTTTCATTTGGATTGCCCCAGGCATCAGCAAATGTCAAGCCTTCCTTCTCCAGAAAGTGATCTCACCTTTAAATTGTTTAATCTTACGAACAGGCATTTTTTCAAAGCGGCTTTTAAGTAGATTTACTTTCACATTGTTGTTGTTCATTTTGGGGGTGTATTTTCATGTACTTGTAATTTTTCTTCTCCATTGCACCTCAAACATATTAGTCATGTGGAGTTGGCGCCTAACAAATACTCTATATTTCTATTTATAAGTAGTAGCCATAAATTCTATTATTTTTTTTGTTGAGATTTTGGCACAAACTGAAATGTCAAATAAACGTTACGTTACATTTCTACTAAAAGAATGCTAAAGAGCTCTTGAACTACTAACGATACTTTCAAGTGTGGAAAAAAAAATTGCATGCATGGGGATTATATTCACTGGTTCGTAAGACTAACAACAATTTTCCTGCACATCAAGAAACAAACTCGTTAAAAATAACACATGGAAGCACTTTTGTTGGTGTGGTGATGACCGTACTTTATTGTCTAGTATACAAAGACAACAACTGAAAAGTTTGTGTGTATCAAGATCTCAATAGAACCAAGATTCAATCCAGAAAGAAACTGTCTGCTTGAGGGCTGAGTTTGTAAATGTCTCCATGGGTGGTAATGAAAGAGTCTGTGTTCTTGAGGCGGATCTATTCTGTAGCCATGGCAACGGATTCTTCCGTGTGCTTGCCCTTGGCCTTGTCGGAGGACAGTTGGCGGGACTTGGCCTTGCGGTCCAGGATGAGCTTACGGTCCTTGTCCATCTTCAGCTTGGTGATCACAACCTGAAACCATCAAGAAATAATACAGGATTGAAATACAATCTGCACGTACCCCATCCAGTTTCAGGCTAACTCTGGCCAAGTCACCATTGTACATTGACTAGATTTTAAAACACAAAGTACTGGTGATCAGACCTGGCATCATTTTTTTTTTAATTGTTAAAGATAAACAAGCATTTTTTTCTCCACAACCGGTACTTAACTCTCTACACTGTGTCTCACCTTGCTGGGGTGGATTCCAACGTAGACCTGGGCACCGTTGGCCTTCTCTCTCTGGATCCTCTCAATGTAGATAACAAACTTCTTCCTGTAAACCTGCACAACCTTTCCGACCTGCTGGCCCTTGTAGTGTCCACGAGTTACCTAGATAAGCAGGAAGAGATATAGTTACGACAGTCATTCACTGGAAGAGAATTTGAAAGAAATCTGTCAAGAAATGTGGCAGTAAGAGCTTACAAAAGGGACAAATGACTAAATCCACTGTACTAAATCAAATTATCCTTATATTATATTTACATTCCATCAAGTCAATGATAAATCATTGTTTTGGGGTTTTTTCTTTTCCCCCCTAACTGTAATTTCTCCTATGATCGTTTGTAAAAATGCAGTTATAAATGATTAATAAAACAAATAAAAAATGGAGAAAAAAATGAGGGAAAAAAATGCCACAGAAAATTCCTATTTTCATTATCCACTTCATGATCAAACTCACCTGAACTTCATCATCTTTGCGGATGGGGATGCTGCGGACATTGTACTTCTGCCTCAGATCCTTGGAGAGGGGTGAGCTCATCAGCTTTCTGCGCACGTGGGAAGGGGCATTGAAGTGGCGCTTTCGGTTCTTCCTCCTCGAGGATGAGACTAAAGGATTGCGCTTCATGGTGCTGTGGGGTAAAGAGTGGCAAACGGTTACAATGATTATTGCATGACTAAATTCACAATAGATGTTTCGTCTTCTTTGTAATGGCAACAATCAATAGCTACTCGTGCTCTAAAAACAAATATAATGAGGATCGTCCGCATGAACACGGACAAATTGAGTCCTACTCCAGGGAATAATTTTCCTCAAATTTTTTGATTAGCAATTTCAGCCGATGGATAAATATTTCAAATGAAATTCTGTACATTTCTATGGAAGAAAACTGCTACACAAAAGATATTTTGTATAGCAGTCATGCAAAAATGCATAGCAAATTGCGATGCGATACCAGGAAAATTATTCCCTGTACTCCTAGAAAAATGAGGATCGTTCGCAGAGTGCCAGGTGTAGGGTTTCTGATCCGCTCGCTGGCAATACGAAAACGGATTCCGCGTAATAAAATACCCCCAGTTCACCGTCTACTCTCATGGACTGTCCGTCTTCCCGATGATTTATCGCTCATCACGTGAAAGTCCTCTGTACAAAGAGAGTGTAAAAGGCATTAAGAATTTCATTGCAGAATCCGTTTTTTAGCATCGCCAGCGCACGAATCGGAAATAACAATCGTCCAAGAAAATGTGGATACTTGATGAGGTAATCCCTGAAGCAGCTTTTCCAAGCTATACTGGATGATCCTGATTTAAGCGGCACATCTATCTAAGTTTACAAAGACGTTCCTCGTTTAAGCAGACGATCCTTATTCTCGGACCAGCGCCCCTACTGATAAAAGTGCGCAAGATTAGAAGACAAAAAAACGCACACATGCATGTGGCAGTGCCAGTGCCAGTGCAAAATAGTGAAATTTAGATCACAAATATTCACAAAATGGCCTGGCCGAAACATTTCCACTGAGGGCATGCTCATGAAATGAAGTGCGCAAATGTGCGACTTCATTTCTTTCTCACTATCCCCGAATCTGTCTCTCTCTCAAAAAAGGCACAAGCACAAATTAAATTCTGCAGTTGTGGCATGTGCAACAGATTATGGAATGCACTTTGAGTTAGACTAATCGCAAAATAGCAATGACTATCCACTGTTAGTGTAACTATACAACAGTTAGCGAACAACAGTTTTGACCATAATTATGAATTTGTCCATCGGTTTGTACGTCATGCACGAATTCGCTGATAAAATTAAAGGGAACCCAAACCCAACACAATTATTCGTATATGGGACAGTATCATATTCGATTGTTGCGGCTCCACAACAAACAAATATTAGGGTCAATTTCCAGTATTTCAATACGAAATACAACTAGAAACACCATTTAAGTCCTAGCTATAAGTATTTTAATATAAATATCACTTTTTAACCAATGGATGATCATTGCATAGATATTTTTTAGATCGATTTCATAAGGGATTCCATCGCACCTTACAATGAGTTTTCAGGCCACCGTAAAAGAGGACGATTGCGACCGCTCATCACAGTCATATACGTCACAGAACTAGTCTACTTTCGAGCCCTTTACTTTATTTTCACTAGTCTTTCATTTTACTTCCCAATGAAAGATTTAGGCTATTATGTATATATCGGTTTGAAATACAAAGATCAAAGTTGAAATCTAAAAGCTGACTAGTTACCTAGCTATAGAAGTAAGCTATTCAAAATATTCACCTCCACGATGGAACTGACAATTGACTGCATGATTGTGATTGACATCATTTTCATATGCGCTATTATATAGATCTATATGTTTGATTTATAATAAACATTGAGAAAAGGGGATTAAGTTGTAATATAATCCTACACAATGAATAGAGACATAAGAGCTAGTATAACACTAGTCAAAATGGACGTCTACTTGTCAATTGCAAAATCGGGAATTCACTGATGGGTAATTGTTTTAGCTTGATTAATTTGTCCGATTTAGTTTCTTAATCTTTTTTTTTTTCCTGCTTCCTGAACTAGATTGAATTTTTCGGATCTGCATGGAAGAGGGGGTGGGGGGGGGGCATGATAGGCAGGCGCTCGCAGGTGGATAATAACACAATTTACCTATGGCGATCTCAGAGAAGTTATTATATAAAGAGGAGCTTAATGGGTAGGGGTGCCGGGTCTTGGGACCGGCCCCGGCCACTCCGGGGTCGGAATGACCGCATATGCGTGTTACCAAAATGTCCGGTAAAGGGGTATACTTTTCGTGCGACAAAGCCCGGCCCGAGAATTGTAAAAAAAGGGGTGTATCTGACTTTTCACCCGGAGATTTCTTTAAAAAGGGGGTGTTTTTCTTTTTTATTCTCGTCTCTTTGGACTCCTGAGAAATTATTCCGAATTTAGGGGGGTACATTGAGCATTTTTCCGTATTTAGGGGTGTCTCCAAGGCAGGAAAAACCCGCGAAAAGCCCGCGAAAGGGGGGTTCGGAAATGTTGGCAGTCCTCAGATAGGGGGTGCTTTCAAAAAGAGGGAACGGGCATACGCGTACCCTTAATAACACTGAGTGGGGGGGGGGCCGGGGTCTTGGAGCCCGATATCTTCCAAATGTTTATGTCTCGCTTAAATACAAGGGGGTTGCCCCTCCCTCTTATCGCTACTGCCATGGTTATCACATCATAAAAAAAAAATGTGTTTCATTGTCATAGTATAAGAAGGAAATTAATGTCTTTTGAGTCTGCCTTCTGAAGAGAAATATAGAACTTAAGAAAGAAAAAAAGAAATACAGACTGAAAGAAAGAGAGACTGACAAATATAGGAAAAAAAAGTGAATGCATGCATCCATTTTTTAAATTTGTTTATCAATCGAGGTCGAGATCTACCTTAAATATAAAAAGGGACTGGAGTCAACCTTATTTCGTAGATGAGAGATGAGAGTTTCAAACTCGACCACTGATATGAGATGTGCAGAAATGCCGGCGATTTAAGTGTTTAATTGGCACGAGTTTTGGCCTACTATCAGGGGCGGTCGAGCGACTTCCAAAGTGGGGGGGCACCAACAAAAAAGGGCACTTTCTGAAGAAAAAAGGGCACCTACAGTGGGAAATCTCAAAGCGAAAATATACAATTTTTTAGACATTGGTACATACCCCTGCATTGTGATTACATTATCAGGGATGATTTCAATATTTGTTTCTCTTCATACATCATACAAGATATCGCTTAAGCATCATACTTTACAGTTGGGTGGGATGTCTGAATATGCATTTACGAGCGAGCGAAGCGAGCGAGAAAAATGTTAAAGATCTGCGAGGTCGCAGTGCGAAAAATTACATCTTATAAAGAGGAAAAAAGCCAATCGTGATGGGGTTATAAGCACATTCTCTTAACGGAAGACTGAAAAGACCTTTGATAACTAACATAATTATATCATCTTTAAATGCGAGCGAGCGCAGCGAGCGAACTTTGGGGGAAATTGCTCTTAGTCGCTTTAAATAAGGGGCATGTTTAATGATTTCATGAAAAGGGGACAATTATCGAAAGGGATAAGACACTTATTAGAAAAGAAAAGGAGCACGTGTCAAAGTACAAAGGATAATTATAAGAGGTGAACATGAGGCATTTTTTTCACCTGAAAAGAGGCACTCACCTGATGAAAAAGAGGCGTTTACGAAAATGGGAAATAGGCATTTGTTGACGGAAAAAGGGCACCCATCAGATTTTGATAGGGGCATTTATAAGAGGTGAAAAGGGGACAGGTCCCTTATTAGAAAGGAAAAGGGGCACGTATCATTATTAAAAAGGGAATTATCAGAGGTGAAAAGAGGCACTGACCAGATATGAAAAGGGGCACTTATGAAAATGTAAAAGGGGCACTTATAATAAAGGAAAATGTGCATTTGTTGAATGAAAAGGGGGCACCGTTCAAATTTTAAAAAAGGGCCGTTATGAGAAGGGGAGGGAGTTTTTTCTTTTTAATGGGGGCACTTATCATAAGGAAAAGGGGCACTTATTAGAAAGGGAAAGCGGTAGTTATGAGAAGGGGAAGGAGCTCTCTCTTTTTAATGGGGGCACTTATCATAAGGAAAAGGGGCACTTATTAGAAGAAAAAAAGGGGCACATGTTAAAATTAAAGGTGTGCTCATCCGAGTTTAAAAAAGGGGTAGTTATTAAAAGGAGAAGGGGCACTTCTTACAAAGGAAAAAAGGGGCAGTTGTCAAAGTAAAAGGAGCACCTCTCAGTTTTGAATAGGGCAATTATCAGAGGTGAAGGGGGCACTTATCAAAAGTGAAAAGGGGCACTTCTCGTACCTGAAAAGAGGCACTTACTAGAGATTAAAAAGGGCACTTATTAAAGATAATTTCAAGATTTATGAGAATGGAAAATGGACACTTATTGCAAAGGAAAATGGGAACATGTCGAAGGAAAAGGGGCACGTGTCAAAAATAAAAAGGGCACTCGTCAGAGGTGAAAAGGGGGAAGGGGCACTTTTATTTAGTAATAGGGGCACTTGTCAAAGTAAAAGGGGCACTTTTCCTATGTAAAAGGGGCACTTCTTACAAAATAAAAGGGGCACTTTTCCTATGTAAAAAGGGGCACTTTTGGGGTATCTGAAAAAGTGGGGGGGGGGCACTGTGCCCCCCTGCCCCCCCGGGAGAACCGCCTCTGCCTACTATATTGAAATCTATTTGGCATCCAATCCCAGGGGCGGATCCAGGTGGCTGCACCGGGCCAAATATAGGGGGCCGGCCAATTCGTAAGAAAATATTTAGCGGAGAATCGTGAATCAGCCAGCCGGCGAATAAGTTGGCGGGCGGTGGGGGGGGGGGGGGGGGGGGGGGGGGGGGGGGGGCATTAATTATTTTTTTCTCTTTTTTTTGCTCAACGGGTGAAGGGGGAGGGTAGTGAACACTATTTTTTTTTCAATACTCAACACCACCCTCCCCCTCCTTGAACCAGGGGGAGGGGGCCTCTTTTCCTTTTTAGGTACTGGTAAATTTGTCCTGTTTGGGCGGGGGGCAGGGGAGGGGGCTGGGCACCCCGGGCTTCCCCCCCCCCCTCTAGATCCGCCACTGTCCAATCCAGGCGCGGATCCAGGATTTCTTAGGGGAGGGGGCCAAACTTTTTTTTTTTTTTTGCTCCCGAAAATTTGAAAATCGCGCCGGCCGAAAAGTCGCTCAGTGGGGGGGGGGGGGGGGGGGGGGGGGGGGGGGTAAGCGGACTTTTTTTTTTTTTTTTTTGGAGTCCCCAAAAAAGCTCAGTGGGGGGGGGGGGGGGGGGTAGTGAGCACAATTTTTTTTTGGTCCTCGAAAATTTTAAAATTTGCACCCCCCTTGAGCGCCAGGGGGGGGGGGGGGGCCCAACCCCCCAAAAAGTAAAAATCGCGTGATTTTGCATGATTTTTTTCTCAAGGGGGGGGGGGGGCCCCGGGCCCCCCGGGCCCCCCCCCTGGATCCGCCACTGGTCCAATCCATTTGCGTAGAAAGATTCTACCCATTTGGGGGCATCATGGTCCGATGGGTCCGATCGATGGTGCAGATAGTAAGGGTGAGGCTACTTCTCACTCGGGAAAATTGAATTCAGGCGGCTATACTGAATTTTGGTTCCTGTTCCTGTAGCTATCTACGCCACTACTGGTCCTAATATATTTTTGGAGAAGTTATGCTCCATCAACGGGCCAAAGGTGTTTTCTCAGTAAAAGTTCAAAGTTGAAAGTCCTTTTTTTAGTCCAAGTTCTTATTTGGAGTAAAAATCGATCTTTCCATGGTATATTACGAAAAGTAACAACGGATTGAAATAAGACTAATTTGGAGGCTCATCTGTTGCACTATATGGCCAATTCATGATTACGTGATCCTGAAATCTGCAAGAAATTGACCGAGTGGATGAATTACGCAAAAACAATGGCTCTACGAGTTTGTCGTCAAAGCTATGTGAGTTGCCTATTCAATGAATTTTACCATTTTCGATTTGAGATGAAATAAATATCGCTATGTTTCGTTATGTTTAGTCTGATTGTTTGAATGCACGAGTGAATGACGCACCATGTCTTCCGATCGAATCGGTAAACGTTTGTTCCCCCGACCAGTCGGCAGGGCAAACTGTTAGTGTCACTGTGCGTGTACGGTGAGGAGAGCTAAGACTAGAGAGCGCGCAGGATATCGGATCGGCGATGGCCGATGGCGAGTGTCCCCCGGGAGTGTCCCAACTTTTTTTAAATTGAGAACCTCAACGTCATGAACGTAGGCACGACTCTTATCCACTCAGATCAATCATATTAGTGATGCCACTAGCATTTTTTCAACTAAAAAATAAAAGGTGATTTGAACATTTTTTTAGCAAGACTGCAATGCTGACATTTTTTAATTTTAATTGTTTGTTTCTTTTTATTTTTGTTCATCAATTTCTATGAATGATTTCAGACTGCTTATAATATAATTAAGATGTAATTTCAAATCTCTCTTCAATCTTCCATCTTCTGTTTCTCTCTTCCAGGCTCTCAGGAACGTGGCCAAGTCTCTGCTGTCCTCTCCGGCAGCGAGATGCCAGTCCACCCTGTCGGCTCCGGACCTCTCTCTCCCCGTCACTCATCTGAATGAGGAGGAGAGCATGATGAAGGAGGCTGCGGCAAAGTTTGCCAAGGAGAGGATAGCTCCCTACGTTCAAGAGATGGATGCCAAGGGAGAAACTCATCCAGATGTGCTCCAAGGAATGTTTGAAAATGGGGTGAGTTTGTTTGTTTAATCTTGCAAAGATACATGAAATATGAAATATGCACTATGAACATGACGTACAAAGAAAGCGGACAAAATATACAGTTCCTCAGGTAGACAAAGGAACATCCCTTCACTGCTATTATGTAAAAATGTGTAGAACAGGTGAATATGCATGTGACACCTGTTCTACACATTTTTACATTATAGCAGTGAAGGGATGTTCCTTTGTCTTCCTGAGGAACTGTATATTTTGTCCGCTTTCTTTGTCCGTCATATTCATAGTGATGAGACCTTGTAATATGTAAATGAAGAGAAGGAGGAATATAGTTTTTCAATTTGTATCAAGTTATTATCTATATCCATAACATATAACAGCCTCAATCTAAAGATTACCATATCCTTTTGAAAACTGGTTAAGTCATACAGTTACTCAAGATTGTGGTCGCTAAATATTTTTATCATGACTTCATGAGTATTTTAATAATTCTGACTATATATGTATGATTAATTTACTTTGATGTTTTAGTGTAAGCTTTTAATATTCAGGACCAGGATGTAAACCAGTCTTCCCTGATCTATTTATCCTGATGAAATGTGTTCAAATAAATAAATGCTCCCTGTGTCTCGTGTGCAGTTCATGGGTATCGAGGTCGAGCCAGAGTACGGCGGTCCAGGCTCTTCGTTTGCCGTTGCTAACATGGTGATAGAGGAACTGTCTAAGGTGGATCCAGCCATCAGCGTCTGCTGCGACATCCACAATACTCTCATCATCACGGCTCTTAGGAACTACGGCACCAAGGCACAGAAAGACAAGTACCTCCCCATGGCTGTTACAGACAGTGTGAGTAAAGACACTGGCTTGTATTTTCTAACGGTGGACTAAATTAAACCTTGTTAGTCTTCTTCTTCTTAATGGTTAATCTGCCTCCTTCAATACTGAAGATTCTTGCAGATGCCGTTTATACTCGGCCTGATTGGGGTGTGCAGGGGGGACCACTACACCGGGTTTTCCCCTCTTATACGAATAGTGAAGTGGGTTCTTAACGTGCAAAGGTGGTGACTCTCCTCTACATGGGGCTTCCATTTAACGTCCTATCTGATGGATGGAGTGTTTTCCACTTAACATAGCCTGCGTCTATGAAAGAAGGGGGGGGGGGCACGTTAACACACAACCCAGGCTTCAGTCATCCGCCTGGGTGGGATTCGAATCCGGGATCTTTGGTTCGACAGGCAGACGCTTTACCGACTGAGCCAACTCCCCTCCTCAGTCTACTGCTTTAAATTGCAAAGATTCTCAAACTTGTTAATATTATTACATGATCAGGGCTTGAGACTAACCGTCACCCAGGACACATGGGTGCCCAAAATATAACTCTGGGACCCCAAAACTTTTGAAGCTTTTACATGGCTACAGATTGTAAAAAGTTCAATCTGGAACCCCTTCCAAAAAGGAAATATGGAGCCCTGTTATAACCAAAAAAGAATTTTTAAAAAACCCAGTAATGTAATGAAAATACAACTTTGATTTCATATTAACATGACTTTTGTTTTAACACCAAATTCCGAACTTACTCAATCAAACATTTTTCATTTTCAGGTCGGCAGCTTCTGTCTATCAGAGCCGTCATCAGGGAGTGATGCCTTCGCCATGAAAACCAAAGCCACGCGTGATGGAGATGATTACGTCATCAGCGGACAGAAGTGCTGGATATCTAGCGCCACCTTTGCCAAGATCTTCCTCGTATTTGCAAATGCTGATTTTACAAAGGTACTAACAATTTCTGTATCTTTACTAACAATTTTGAAACGTGTTCTGTAGAATCGTATGAAAGATATATCTTGAGTGACAATTTAGTGTGCATATTTGATTTTCAGGGTTGCTGATTTTAAAGTGTGTTGAATATCGGTATCACAGAGATGCCAACTGTTCTGTTTTTGCCGTATTTGTTCCGTTTGTTCGCTATTAATACGGCAGTACGTTTTTTGTATGTTTTGTTACGTTTTTTAAATTTTAAATTTTTTTTTTTTAATTTATTTTTTTTGGTGATGTTTTTCTTAATTTCTGATCATGGGCTTTGTGTCGTAAGTGTATTATGCACCTACATCTTAAAATGATGCACGCAGGATGGTGATACGGGCCCCAAACTGCGCACATTGCGAACAACCCATGTGTAATGTATGCACATCGCGCTCCGATCCGGGTACGTATACGTGGTACTGCCTGGTTTTTTAAGCTGCTCGATTGGGCGATATGTTAAGTTGAGAGATTTTTTCAAAAATACTATTTATTGTCCAAAAATACTGTTTTTTGCTCTTAAGAATACTTTTCTTTGTTGAAGAAGCTTGGCATCTCTGGTATCAACATACAGAGGATTTACTATAAGATTTACATTAAATTCAGTTGACTTTGAATTGAACTTGAATTCAATTCATTTATTCACAGTAAAATGTATACGTTCATTCAGCCAAACATACAGTAAACCATATATAATTTAATTAGAATATCAACAAAAAAGAAAAGGACAGCGTGCACAACAACATTACGACGACGGATAGTCAACCTGTTCGAAACGTCGAGCCACTCCCGCTATTCATCCTCTCCAAGTGCTATAGTTCTCCTTAGAACTATAAGCTAAGAAAGATAACCAACAGTCTTTTTCAAGACTATACCAAACAGTCCTTTTCAGGACTACAAACCCTCAAGAAAGATTACCGAGAGTCCTTTTCAGGACTCCTCAATCTTCCCTCTCTCTCTCACATGGTGCACCCACAAGCCTACTGTATATCATTAAATAATGTAAACAAAATGACATAATCTCAAACATTAGCTTTTAGCTAAAAGTCACAGATTCTTCTTCGCAGATGCTTCTTTAGATTTATTTCAAATGTGTCTTATCACTTGCTGGAGATGATGTGTATATCCCTTTTTTTTCTCTTCTTCCTTCCTTCCTTCCTTCCTTCACCCAGGGTTACAGAGGTATTACAGCGTTCCTGGTAGATCGCGATACTAAAGGTCTAGTTATTGGTAAACCTGAAAACAAACTTGGGATCAGAGCATCGCCAACCTGTCCTGTGTACTTTGAAGATGTCAGGGTAAGGTTTTAAACTTCAAATTTCAGCATGAACATTCATTCAAATGCTACATTTATATTGGACTGCAATGTGACATATGAATTAGTAAAACTGGTTTATTACGGTTTGGTCTACAACTAGTTTGACTACTACCCAATAGGACTATTACCATTTGGTCTACACTCAGCCCACATGGTCTTATAATCATTCCATTTACTTATCATTTGGTCTAACAACCATTTAGGCTAATAGTCATTTGGTCTAATCTCCAATAAGTCCACTACCCATTTGGTCTTTTGCTCATTTAGTCTAATTCCCAAACAGTTTAATTCCCAGTTTGTCTAATGCCCATTTTGTCAGCTATCCATATTGTTTAATAATCATTTAATCATAAATAATGATAATCATCAAATGATTATTTGACCTAATTTATAGTAGATGAAATGGGCATTAGACAGACTGGGAATTAGACTAACTGTATCGATGTGTACAGTTAGTATTTAGAAAATCAACCCCAAGGTTTTTCCTGACTTTCTATGGGTTATTGGTCAAAGAGAATGAAGAAAACAATAAAGCACTGTGTACATTAATACCCAAATCGCCTTGCGCTATGAAAGACCTGCCAACCAGTACGATTTAATTGTATTTAGTACGACTTTTAGAAGTAAATATGACAGTACGATTTATAAAATACAATTTTCCAAAACAAAAAACAAAAAACTTTAAATTAAAAAAAAATAAAAAATGTTTGTGTGTGTGTGCCATTTTCAATGGCAAAATGCCCATTCTATCCTGTAAAGTATCCTACAAGCATCTCACATTGGCAATTTAGGGATGTTCATTGGTTCATCGAACACACTAGTCATGACGAAATCATGCATATTTAACCAATGATCCATACAAAAATTCTTCCTGATCCCTTTTTTTTTTTTAAATACAACTTTTGTCAGTAAAATACAACTTTTGGTATTGAATAATACAGTTTTTGAATTCCAGAAGTTGGCAAGTCTGCTATGATAATCTTTACCCTAGCTCTAGTTCCATCTGTGTGCATTAATTCATAAGGAATAGATACAACCAGGTGGCCATTTTTTGCTCCTTGATCAAGTGATAATTATGTATGGTTGTCATTGTTGCTTTTGTAACAATTTATGAAGGGTTTGCAAAGTGGATGTCTACTGAATTAAAGATAAAGTTGACTTCTGGTCATGCGATTGCATTGTGAAAGAAACGTTGTGGAATCGATCAGAAAAGGTTGATCATCTAGCATATAAGTATTGGTGTCTACTGCAAGGTTCTGGAATCATCAAAATGATAAGAAATTTGGCCCAGTCTTGGTAAAGTTACAAGCACTGTACACAGAAATGTGTGGCATAAAAATCTGTCCCGATTTGTATGCTGATACATGCTATATTTAGAATTTAAGGCATTTGATGAACCATGCTGTTCAGGGAACATTTTTGATAGAATGTTCTTCCACACTTGCATAATAAGAATGATAACGCTCATAAATTATTGTTCACCTCTTCCCAGAACTCAACCTTCTCTTTAAATTGATCTTGAATGACCAACAGGTACCAGCAAGTAACGTCCTGGGTGAGGTAGGAAAAGGATACAAGATCTCCATGGAACTACTCAATGAAGGAAGGATAGGCATAGGGGCACAGGTGAGATTATCATTCCTTCTTGGGTTTCACATGTATGGTATAATATATTGTCTTTTCAGAGCCAGAAGGGCATAGACATGCTCTGGGCCACGTCTAACAAAGAGTTGAAATCAATCTCAACTTATTTGTGATTGATAGCAATCGCAACTATGTACATAAGACATAGGAGACTGCAGACTTGCAATTGATTGTAAGACTTGTGATTGATTTGGATCAATCGCAACTCTTTGTAAGACGGGGGCCCTGAGCTAAAGTATTTGAGTTAATACCCTTCTGGCTCCAAACAGACAGTATTGTCACTGTATGGATTGAACAAGCCCCCACCACACCTTCTCACCCAGTTGAGGTGTAGCACATGATTGGAAGGGGGTGGGGGTTAATGATGAAGATGATGGTTGTGTTGATAATGATGTTGGTGGTGGTGGTGGTGGTGATGATGACTGTGGTGGTGATGGTGATGATGGTGGTGGTGGTGGTGGTGGTGGTGGTGGTGGTGGTGGTGGTGGTGATGATGGTGGTGGTGATGGTGGTGATGGTGGTGGTGGTGGTGGTGGTGGTGGTGGTGGTGGTGGTGGTGGTGGTGGTGATGATGATGATGATGATGATGATGATGATGATGATGATGATGATGATGATGATGATGATGATGATGATGATGATGATGATGATGATGATGATGATGATGATAGCTATGGTGAAGATGATGATGGTGTTGATGATGTTGATTTAGATTTAGATTAAAAGATTGAGGATGAGTGTTCTGATGATGAAGACTGATAGATTAATTTAAAAAAAATAAACGAATGTACATGTATTATAACAAGCTATGATGTATCAAGTGAATTACTATTGTTTCTCTTTTGTATAGATGATTGGTCTAGCCCAAGGTTGCATGGACGCTACAGTGCCTTACATCATGGAGAGAGAACAGTTTGGACAAAAACTTTGGGACTTTCAAGTAATGCATCAATAGTTTAATTTCTCTCATTTGTTTATTAATTTTACAACTTTAATCAGGGTGGTCTATTGAGCAGTATAAGCCTTCTCGTACAGAAACCTGCATATAATTGATAAGTGTGCAATTGTATTAGTAAAGGTACTATAAAGTTTAGAAGGTAATTTTTTTTTTTTTTTAATTTTTTTTTTAAGATATGCAATTCAAGATTGAGTGTGGATATCTCTCTTGTTACTGTATTATCACACTTGATGTTGGTTTTATTGAAAAGCCTGTTTATTCCCCTTTACGATGATGCCCCATTTGTAATGATTACGTAATTATGGAATGTGTAGTACACCTGGATATGGGGCCAAGTCAAAAATGAAATGTTTCAACCTGACATGATGATGATTGATAGTTGAGAGCGAGTTCTGTCAATGTCAGTAGAGAATTCTTCATTTGTTTGGAGGATGATTGTGTGTTGAAGAATGCATTTTGCATTATGTCAACTTTTATATTCAGGTAGGCTGCACATTTCATAATAATACAATAACTACAAATCGGTCATCATTGTAAATGGAAATAAATAGGCTTTTCCTTGATACCAACGTCAAATATGACAATAAAGTAACAAGAAAGGTATCAACACTCAAACTTGATTTGCAGAACACTATGTTTTGTTTTTTTGAGGAGTTTCCATGTTAAGAATCAGTTCATAATGTGTTTGTAATGCTGATTATGTCTGTGATGACAAGTATGTGGCATTTCTTTAGAACTATACTGCTTTATTAAACTATGATGATATCTATGATTTTTAGGTTATTTGTATCATGGTGGAACCAGAAACATTATTCATATTGAAAAATTATTACCAATTACAATGTGAAATCTAAGTGTAAGTTATTGAATCTTTGTTATACTTTATGTTCCCACAAATCACTGCATTCTTCTTCTCCCATCATCGACATCCTCACAGAGCATGCAGCACCAGGTAGCCCACGTGGCCACGCAGATAGAAGCAGCCCGGACCATGGTCTACAATGCCATCCGTCTGCGGGAGGCCGGCCAGCCCTTCATCAAGGAGGCCGCCATGTGCAAGCTCCTGTCGGCTGAGGTGGCGTCCCTCACCACCTCTAAGTGCTTGGAGTGGATGGGCGGGGTCGGCTTCACCAAGGATTACCCCGTGGAGAAGTTCTACAGGGATTGTAAGATAGGTGGGTGTGGTAAATCATCTTGTTCATAACCTTTAAAGCCCCACAGCACTACTTATAGCTACTTGTGCCCTCTATATAGCAAACAATGACTGATCCGTGACTGTTGGTCTGCCATGGTCCCCTTTTTCTTATGTTATTTGAGAGCTGATTTGATGAGATAACCATCTGGTTGGTGCAGGGAGGTCTAATCCCTCTAGGCCAAACTAGTGCAGATAGGCTTAAAATGACCAGGGCCTGGTTTGATAAACAGTTGCAATTTGCAATTGCTTTCAATTGCAACTATGTACATAAGAGATAGGAGACTGCAAACTGATTGATTGGTGGCCTTACTTGATTTGGATCAATCGCAACTTTGTAAGACCGGGCCCTGGTTATTTCAGCTTCAGCGCTGTGCGGTACCTGATGTTTCTAAAAAATTTATCAACCGATACACTTTAATATTTGTCTAAGATTCTTATTGATACTATGTTCATTCGTTTGTGTCTCCTTAACTCAAGATAGTTATGTAAAGTTCCTTAATTAAAAGTAAATTAAATTAAATTAAGTTCTTCCATCGCCCGATTGCTGCAATGGCCGCTTCATTAACAAGGGCCAGGTCTTCATCTGTGCAACCCGTTCCACCACACTGCAAGATGTGGTCCAACCTTCAACTTCTTCCCCCGTAGCATGAGAGTAATTTTAATTGCTTCATTCTTGTAATTAAGTGAAATGTTATTCATTATTGTATAATTGTGTTAAGTGGAGCATGGGTCTGATTGATAATATGTAATATGTCATCATTGATTTGAAATAACTCTCAGACAGTTCATTTTGAAATGATTTATTACCAGAATGCAAGATTACCTGCAGAAAGGGTCTGTGGCTTTCATTCTTCCTGCAAAGGAGGACCATGCAGCCAGCTAAACTAAACTCCTGTGTTTCCATCTCTCTCTCTCGCTCTCTCTTTCCACTAGGTGCAATTTACGAAGGCACCAACAATATTCAGCTGAACACCATCGCCAAGCTGATCAAAGAGGAATACTTAAGACAGTGAGGAACGACGCAAGCAGCTGAGGAGAATCATGAAGAACAGTTTAGGTGTGCCATGACTGTGAAATGACTTTCTGCTAAGAGTAAGACACATTGCAATAGCTGGCCTTCATGGTTGAGGTTCAATTTATGACAGAATTGAACTCATTAAAGGCAAGGCATTTGTTATCCATTTCTTTTTTAAATACCAAAAACTTGATTAAATGTGTAAAGGTAGTTCCATCGTGTGCTCTGGCGTCAATTGCTCTGGGGCTTAGGGTTAGGGTTGCAATTTGGTTATGGGTTAGGTCCGGTGTGAGAGTTAGGGTTAGGTATTATGTTTGGTCCAGGGTGTAATGTAGACATTCGGTTTAAATAGTGTAAGACATTGACTGTGGTGCAATTGTCATAGGAGCAATTGTTGTACAACTGTTGTAAGAGCATGAATTCAGTAGCTATCCTAGTGCTTGAGTCTGGTATTACTTTCTTCAAAATAAGTTAAGTTTGGGCAAAGTATCTTATTGTTGTCAGCTTTGCATAACATAGATGGGCACTTTTTTAATAGTAACCAGTAAAATAAAATGTCTTATGGATCTTTTTGTTCTCTACCTCATATGCAAACGATGTCCATCACAAGAGTTTATCACCGATTTCCTTTAATAGTGCATCTAATCATGGTTAATCATAAAATGTGAAGGGAGAGCTTTGCTTTCAGGTCACATGTATCATTGGATGTTGCTATGACAGACACTCCTCATAAAATATTGAACTTTTCTAATAAAGGCATATTTTTCAATTACACAGTATGCTTAGCTATTTATACAGCTTTATATCTTGATGGTTTGGGATTAAATCTCTAACTATATTTTGGCTGTCTTTTGCACAAAATCAAATGTCTTCTGGTGAGCTATCTCAAAGTTACTCACAAACAGATGCAAGGATTGGTTTGCTTTGTTTAGCATTTTCTCATATGCTGGCTGCACAGGAAGGAAACTCCATGCATGCTGTGTACTATACTTCAAGGAATTGAGGAACTTTACATAACTTTAATTAAGGAACTTTACATGACTTTACATAACGTTCTTGATCTAAGGAGACACAAACAAACGAACGAACTATACTTCACTGTTCACATACTCGTGCACATGTACTGGAGATCGTCTTGAACTCCAAATTATGAGAATTGCTGAAGATGTCAGAATCAAATATCAAGGTGGTATAATTTCCCATTGAAAAACTTGCAGTGATGTTGAAAGACAACCTCAAGTATCGTTTCCCTGACTGTGTACCCGGTAATTGACAGATGAGTTGAAGATGTGTATTTTGGCTCAACATACATGTATATGTAAATATTAAACCAAAGGTAATATTATCTGAGCAAAAGGCCCTTTGCAGTTGATATTTTATGAAATTGTCAGTATTGATATTGATGGCTGATAGTATGTGGTCGTACATATTTATTTTTTAGTTAAGGTGCGTTGTGAACACCATAAATTTCTTTTGACTTGCTCAAATATTTTCTCGCTTTGTAAATCCTTGGTAGATATGTTTTTGCCATCCTTCTTTTTTAGATCCTGAAATATAAATTTATGTATTGATACTTTAAAACTAGTCACCCTTTGCTCATGTTTGCTTGGAATCAAAAGTACCTTTCATGCTTTAAGTGGAGTTGATTTTAATCTAAATCTTCTCAGTATTCTCTTTAGGTATAGGTGTACATGTATGATTGCAAATCATGGCTATAAGTATTCATATTAGTCAATAATGTTCCTTACCGTTATCCAGTAATGTATAAATATTTAGTTATTTATTTAATTTTATTGATTTTTGTGAGGGTGGGAGGGGGGGGGGGGGGGATACTATCTGCAGTATACATTTAATGTGTACCAACATAAGTGGCAAATGTTTTATATTTCTAAATCAGAAGGCTTAATGTAAAGGTGCTGAGACATATAGGCTCCGGCAACAATTGCTTCTGGCTTGTATCATCAGATAAAAGTTTAGGGTTGCAATTCAGTTGGTGTAGCATATTAAACACGGAGCAATTGTTGCTGGGGCATTTATCGAAGAACCACTGTTGAATAGAGGTTTTTAGAATATCATGGATTCCGTAGTAGAATACATAAATTCTTTTTAAATTTGTACTGGTAAATGTTCCTATTCATTGAGCACAATTTGGAAGTCAATTCTTAATTTCTTCAGTAAGCACGACTAAACACACCATCGCTCCGTCATATTTTTTAATATGTGTGTGTGTGAGGAAATGGCTATAAATAATGTATGAAAAGAGTATATTTATGGAATATTCAATATTGTGGTGTATGTAAAGGAATCATTAAATGACATGATGTATTATTTACGCACGATCCCTATATATTTCATTATTCAATTACGTGTGAAAGAGTGTGAAGTAGTTGCAGTTGTGAAACCCATGTTGTAAAGAGAGAGAGAGAGAGAGAGAGAGGGAGAGGAGAGAGAGAGAGGAGAGAGAGGGAGAGGAGAGAGCGAGAGAGAGAGAGAGAGGGAGAGGGGAGAGGAGAGAGAGGAGAGGGAGAGGAGGGAGAGGGAGAGGAGGGAGAGGAGAGAGAGGGAGAGGAGGGGGAGGAGAGAGAGAGAGGGAGAGGAGAGAGAGAGTAGGAGAATAAAAAAGGGTGGTATACAAGAGAGAGGGGAAGAAAGAGATTGAGGAAAATCAAGGAAGGAGAAAAGAGGTGTGTAAGATGGAGAGAGGAAGAGGGGGAGGGGTAGATGGAAGAGTAGTACGAGATGGACGTGAAAAACATACATTGTCCTCCAAATGAAGAAGCAAAGAGGCTACATATGTGTTTAAAGATGCACAGTTGATTTTATTATTTTCTTCTCTTTTCTTCTCCCTCTCTCAAGGCTTATGTAACATAGTCTGTCTGTTTTTTTCTTCTTCTGCATCAACATAAAACCTCTGAACAGGCAGAACAGGATGTATCCCATATACAACATATTCTCCTACGTTTCACAGATAATTACAATATGTATAGGCTAAACCGATTCACATTTAATGATGATTCCACAGACCAATTCCGTGTCCCTCCATCTCATCTTTTCAAAGTGCCCAAACTAACTCTTTAAAAAAAAAAAGGCCCGTGTCACCCTAACATGTATATATATATTTATTTATATATATATACACACTTTGCATTTTCCAGTTTTTATCATTTTTTTATTCTGTATATCATAATATAGTACCATCTTTATATTCATTACAAAAGCATTTAAATAATAACAAAGAACATCACTGGGCACGTACATCACAAATGATTTTGCAGTCGGTAAATACTACTACCTGAAATTTCAAATTTCATCTGAATAAAGAGATATATAATCTTATGAAAAACAAACAAATAATAGCGACATCATACTCAAAAAGATTGCATGATATCAACGGTATCTAGTGCAATTACTGTAGTGACAAAATTTTCAAACAACTTTTGCTCCTGCAATTTTTTAATGATTGGTCGAAGCTTATTCAGGATAGCCGTTTGTGACAGAATGACCGTTTATTGGTTCACCTCGAAATGATCTAGGAAACCTCACAAGCCTTGCATATGCGCTGATAATTAAGTGTCTAATTTCTTCCTCCATTGAAAGTCGGAACGATTCTCGGCAGATGATTTATGACTTTAAGCCAAAACTCAAATTGGCAACTCCTGAGCAATCCTTAAAAATTAGAATTCAACCCTTCTCTTGATATTTTCCATTGGATCTCTAGGTATCATTTACCATTTTCCAATTGATATATCATGAGATCATTTTGAATTTTGAATGAATAAATCAACCTGCTTTTGTTTCATTCACAGAAATTCCTATCCACAAGAAAACCTTCCTTGGCTAATGTAACATTCATTTTCGAGTGTTTGCAGTACATTAAACGAAAGTCTAGACAGCGGCAATCAATGTGATTTGTGAAAAAATGAGGCTGAAATCTAGAATAAGAGGTGTCTTGTCTACCGTGCAATCCATCTGCATTTAACCCTTCCAAACTTGATACAATTTTTTGTTGCGTCTGTTGTGATTCGCTTGAAAGTTTACACTGTTTGGTTATACAACACACTGGATGTTACAACTTCCTGCCCGCTTTGGTCGTGTAATACAACAAACATCGGAGTGCCATGCTTGGCTTTTGTCACACACACAGTGTACATGTACCAATGCGACAGTCTCTGGTTTGATCCTCAGCAAAATAACAGATTGAAATATTAAAGAGCAAAGGGATACCCTAGTGTAGGTGGTAAATAAATCATATATCATTGGATTTGTGCTCTTGAATTTACAAACAAGCTTTAATTACCATGGCAACGTAGCCATGATACATTTACCATAATTATACTGAAAATTTCACCAATTAGATTTGACTATTTCCATGATTTTATCTACCTCTACATTACACATGTATTACTGTGAACCACATAATTGAAAAGAACAGACAGGATTTTTTTCTTTTCTTGTATAAAATGTGATCCAGTCATTAATCTCAAAGCTAATCTACAAATATTTTTAATGTCATATATTACACATTTTGTACATGATGATACCAAAGAGATTGAATGGGTAACTATACAAATTCTGAAAAACACACATTTACACTCAAAAACTTTGGCTGCGAATGCTCTTGATCAACTTAACATACAGTAGTTATAACTGGAATTTTTTTCCTTCTCAACAGAATGCAAAAAAAAGTGAACATTGCTTTGACGAAATTGCAGAAATTTTAGTTGTATAATCTTACACTACCGTGAACATAATTACACTTCATAGGGGATATTTCTACGATAATTCTTCCTCACAGAATTACAGATTAACATAAATTATACTTATGTTGAAGCTGTCGGGACATTACATTGTACAATTTTAAGTTGATCATAGTTTTGACATGAAAACAAAAACACATGACATTAAAATATTTCAATTCAGCACCCATGATATAGGAAATATGTCATTATTTAAATTGTATAGTACATTATCTGGGATACAACGAAAGCCAAGAGATAACCGTTAACCTCGTAAGAGATTTTTAATAGACCATTTTCGAAATGTAATCAAATTTACGGATAAATTTGTATATAGTTCTATGTTACTAATTGTTTCATTTATCTGTTACAAATAATTGTATTTCAATAGTCAGAGAGTGAATTGCACACATTAATTGTTGCTAGGTGAGACAAACATGATAGCTTGTCCTGCCTAACAACACGTAATGTATGCAGCTCACATTCTGACTTTTGAAATACAATTATTTGTGACAGGTGAATGAAATAATTTGTAACGAGGCACTTAACAAAGATTTGTGCATTAAATACAATTACATTACAAAAATGGCCTATTCCGTTCCAATCTTGCATCAAATTAGAAAATCAGTACCTGTTTATCTTTTGGATAGAAAAGACGGACTCTACAATGACACCAAGAGAAAACACAAATGAGAGAATATGTTGGAAGAAGAGAAGGAAAGTATAGAGGGATAAAAGAAGTAGGAGGGAAGAGAAGAGATAAGAAATTACAGGAAAGAGGGATAAATAAAGACGAGGAGAGAGGAGAGATAGAGAGAGAGAGAGACTAAAGCAGTATGACTGCAGAGATAGTCTGAACTATGGATTCAGGAGAAAATGAAGCAAATATTTTTAAGCATAACACAGAGAATGGACTTCGTTTATCAGCAGCGCTTAAAAATGAGAAACGCTCTTAAAAAGTAAAATAAAATATTCTTTTCAACATCAACATGAGTATTCTCTTGATGCAAGATTGGAAAATTTCTGGTTTGGAGATCGGTTCGACACAAAATTAGAAGGCAATTACTACAAATACAAACAAAAATATGATCATATTATTGACATATGCTGGACAAGGATTTCTCACAGAAATCTGTTTCAATTAATTGGATAGCCTTGATTTTTTTCTTCAAAAGGAAAATACTAAGACTAGCCCTCCGGAGGGGCTAGCACATCTACACTCTTAGAAAAATAACAAAACTAAAACAACAACAATGCAATAAGCAAATTGTGCTTATTTATGATTTGATTTTACAAACGTTACACACATCAAATATCACAGCCCAATCACCCGGTTATTTGTCAATCATAGAACAGTACCCAATAATCAATTGCACGTCATCTTTTTTTCTTTTTTTCAAATTTTAATGCATAGCCTCAAATAAACACAAAAACAGCTTACTAGGTGGATAATATTTCCAGTAATATTTATACTCATTGTACAAGCCCATTACCTCTTAATCTAGCATCGATAAGACTAAATCTTTTGAAAAAATGTTAGCGATCTGAAAGAAGTGATCTTATACCTACATGTATCAGTTATACAACAAAAAAAGTCCAGTCATTATAATATTACCATCGCATGGCACTACTTATATCTTTAAGGATATCTCTACATTATTCTCTTGCGTAATTTTTACATTTCTGTAGGAAGCAAATTTCCTACCCTTGAAAACTCTACTTTACCATTCGCTTGGAGCTTATTATCATTGCATTTGGTCAATCCTACATGGTTGAGAAAAGCAGATTTTGAAGGGAAAAAAAATTCCTTCACAAATCTTCAGTGCATTGCAAACAGAAAGAGAACAAGATATGGGATGTGGGGTACGTGCAGCATTAAAACATTGTGGATTGTACATTGCGACGGGCACAACTTCAAGAGAATGTTGAGTTCGGAAGAAGGTGAAAAATAATTCTTAAAGATAAAGTTGAGTTCTGGTCATGCTATTGGATTGCGAAAGGAACAGTGTGGAATCGATCAGGCAAAATTGATCATCTAGCATATAAGTATTGGTGTGTACTGCAAGGTTCTGGTGTCATCAAAATGATAAGAAATTTGGCACAGTCTTGGTAAAGTAACAAGCACTGTACACAGAAAGATATGGGACTACCAGTACACAAACATGTGGCATAAAAATCGGGCCTCATTTTTAAGCTGTTATTTGTCATATTTAGAATATGAAGGCATATGAAGAGCCATGCTTTTCAGGGAACATTTTCTCTCTGATGTTCCTTCACATTTGTATAACAACAATGATAACGCTCTCAAATTATTTTTCACCTCGCCCCAGAACTCAACCTTCTCTTTAAGCTTCCTCATTCTTTATCCCTTAGTTTGGGAAATTATCATTCAAGAATTCTCCTCCTAAAAAAGCTGGTACAGGAAGTATTTTAATCAGAATTAATTTATGGATTGTATTAAAAAAGCTGTACACCTAAAGCCAGACACAATCTGGGATCTCTAGACAGCAGTACAGTAAATCACAAATCAAACAAAAAGGGACTTTTGGAATCATTGCAAAATAGTGAACGATAAGTTTCTGTCAAGTCTCAAACAAAAACGCATTTAACAACATAAGGCAAAAAGACTGCCATGTTTTGGAGTGATGACATCATTGGATTGCTAGAAGGTGTCTCATAAAAAAAACTGTGTGAGTGCGCGCTATCCATGCAAAGTCAACATTTCTTCCAAAATAATGATGCGTGAGCATTATGCATTGTTCAACCTAGCTTCAACATGGCGACGCCCCGCAACTCTCTTGACAAGCGCCATCTATAGCCTTACAATGGTCCATTCTCAGCTGGCCACATATTCTTACATTACCCATAGGAAAAGAATCTTCGACAAGAGAATAGTTTCTACGAGCCATGAGTCAACAAGTCAACTTTTTTTTTTGACATTACCAACACAAAAGGAATTTTAGGCAAGAGAAATAGTTTCTACTCGCCAGGAGTCAATAGTTTGGTCCACTGTAACTCACAAGACTCACTCAAAAAATAGACAAGCCTATAGATTCAAAGCCTGGTGAATGGTAACACATACTTACATATATCTATGATTCGCAAGACCAGCAAGAGCTTGTAAACATTCAATTTTAAAATGTGGATGCATAACATTAGATTTGCGTAATTAAAGTGTTCTCGTCAATGTGTTTTCAAAAAGTTGTATACTATTTGTCCTGAAGAAAAAAAAAGAAGGATGCAAAATTGCAGGATTCTGATTTAGAAAGAAGAGCTTATTAGAGCCCCCCCCCCCCCCTCCACCCAACCCCAAAAAGAGAAAAAATATAATATGTATTTTAATAATTCAAGAGTTTTGAATGTTTGGTTCATCAGTCTATTTCAAAATCTGCAAAATTTCACTTCAGCAAAGAGTACTTTACTACAGACAGACACGACCAATACGCAAAACTTGCAGCAATAGTGATAGGTGGAGCAATTTAAAGAAACCCGAAGGAAATATAAACCACCATACTTCTTTAAAAAGATTTGGCTACCATAGTAAGCGTTACACTGAGCAGATATATAAGGTAAGATATACTCGTCTTTGTATTTACAGAGCCTCGGAAAAAGCGAAAAAATCGAAGGAATCTAATATGTTGCAACGCGAGGTAAGGTTTTCACGTCGAATCCCTGACGGTAGTCATCTACAAAATAAAAAGTTCTCTACAAGGCTGTTCTTACTGATGCTCTTTGGTGGTGTAACTCGAGCACTTTGATGCACAGCCTCTCTCTCCCATTTCTCCTGAGATAACACACATAGAAGCCAACGGGCATCACAATCCTTCAACATGACAACGTATTTCTCCAATGCCACACACAGAGTTGATCGTCGCGGTAACGGAACTTTGTAGATGTACTCGGTGAGTTTCCACACCACGGTGAGTATTCATGATCAAAAGATTTTGATGATGCTGTGAGGTAGCCTTTGTGAAAAGGTACATCAATTTATTTATTCAACGAGGAACCCACTTATAGGGCTCTTTAGATTTGTTCACATATGACTGAGTACACGGACATTTTTGTTTGTTTTGTTTATGAAGCTGGTATAGCACCATTCAAGTTTTGTATCTCATAACAAACGGATTATTGAATTATCTGAGAATCTTTGTTGTGGGTGGCTATCTTTTTTCTTTCATTTTTATTTGCTATTCACTTAGGAGTATAAAAAAAAAAATCCTACCGCAGGTTCCCCTGTCATATGTGAACAAACCTATAGAGGAATTAAGCTATCTATTCATGAAGGCTACCACACCACCGACTTGTACTTGCACTTTTGTCGTTCATAATCTATCGTGCTCCTGCATGTGGAATTACCTCCTTTCATACCATAGCTTGTTCGAACATACATCCAAGCATAACCAAGCATTAAGTAGTCGTTATTTGCACAGACACAAAAAAAAGTATTTTCGGAAAGCGTAGCAAATAGCAACATCCATGATTCAGCATGCACTCCCTCTCAGAAGAATGCGATTGCCGTGCGTTCAGGTTCAGGAAATAAAGAGCTGTACATCATACAAAGTGGAGTTCACAAGACGTTAAAAGCCGTGGCAGTGTTGGCAGCCCTGTGTGTGTTCATCAGGTTGTGTTTAATTAAAAAGCAGCATGGTCCCGCTTGCTTCAATCCAGTTGAGCCGAGAGTGGACCAGCATACTGAGCCGGCCAGTCGTGCGTGACAAAGGTGAGTTAGAGCGCCCTCTCTTGGTCAGGAGGGTTGTTTGGCAAGGTGTCATTGTCGATCATCGCTGCTCTGTTAGAGGAATAATGATAATAATATTGGATATTTATAAAGCGCACATATCCACCATGCATGGTGCTCAAGACACTCCAACTATTACCCCGGCTCTGCTAGGCAACCGATTTCGGCGCTCACAGCATTCAAGGAAACCCTTCCTACAGGTACCCATTTAACACCTGGGTGGAGAGTAGCAAATGTAGATTAATATCTTGCCACAGGACATTAGAGCCTTTGCATGACTTGTGATCCTGTGATCCAAAGTCCAACGACTTATCCACAACACCTCTAGGAAGGAATAACATTTCAAGGAACCTCTTATTTGGACCCGTTCTGCTGCAGGTTTCGGCATGTATGCCATTTGATTGTCCAGACTCTCATCAACTGAATTTTTTTTTACACTAGCTGCATAGACAAGATAAAACAACAACCCACATCATGTGATGTACATATCTTACAAGTCTATGTATTTTAGATTCTTTGTAGCAGGGACAAAATTAATATTTATTTTTCAGGGGCTACTTTTCAAACTTGCCTGCATGAAACTGACACTCTAAAATTTGTTTTGCATTGAACTGTATGCAGATTTACAGGGGCTCTTTTTTATTTTCGGGGGCTGTTTTGGGCATTTCGGGGGCTATTTCGCCCGAGCCCCCGTGTATTTTTTTCACTGCTTTGTAGGCACTATGGTCCTTTAAAAAAAATACTTTTAAAAGAGTAAAGCAAGGAAAAGAGTGTGGTACCTAAATATCCTCCTGAAGAAGCCTTGCTTTCGGGGGATAGCATCAGTTGCAGAACCCCCCCCCCCCTTCCCTTCCCTTTAAGAAGATCTAAGTAACTTTATGTAGAAGTTAAGCTAAGAATATGTTGGTATACAAACCTTAATCCTAAATATCCTCCTGAAGAAGCCTTGCTTTGGGGGTGGTGGCGGTAGATCAGGCATCAAGTCAGCTGTTAGAGTGCCGTTGGGCCCAAACACATTCAGCTCAAGAAATACTTGCGTCTCAATCATCTGTATTTAATGAATAAATGAGGACACACTGACTTAACATTTGCCCTTTAATACTTGCTCATAACAATACCGGTAATATGTCATCAGTTATCAAAACCAAGGGCTACGCATTCATATTACTACCCCAGCTTTAGCTGAGCTACCGTTATAAAACTGCTCAAGCATTCAATGAGTTTTTTTTATTGAGTGTGTGGAAATTTAATTGGATTGATGTCTTGCCAAAGGACATCGGTGCTATGGCAGGACTTGGATTGTGAACCATGCGATCTACAGTCCAGTAACCTACCAAGTAGACTTGATTTCTGTTAACCATTCTTCTCTCGTACTTCAATAGGCATGTCTTTGTCATATACCAAGGAAGTCCAGTCACTTCATATGACTTCATCATCATTATGAACATGGAAAAGCAGTTGTATATTTGTTGCACTGTATATTTGTGGGAAAATTGCCATCACAGATATTTCCTTCTTGTCAAATATCAAGAACTACAACAAAATTCACAATACCTATGTATCTGTGATGTGTATTTGTAAACTCAGTGGCCCATGAATGGTAAAAGCTAATCTTGAGCTCTGGTATGGGAATCGTATTTTGAGAAAGAATTGATATGATTTATTCCTGATTGTTTATCCAGCAGTAGAGTGGTCCCGGTATGAAGCCAGGGGGGTGTTTCACAAAGATCCTAAGTTGAACTTATCTCTAAGTTGGACTTAAAAATTATGGAAAGCCATTAGCATCTTTGAAAATATTTTGTAAAAGTTATGTTGAAAGGCATTAATTGTTTATTCAAATCATTCATATTTTCTATCATCAAGGAAATTTCATGTTCTTGATGTGGAATTTATAAAAAGTCTAAAAATACTTGAATTTCTGCTTTTGAATACATTTCATTTTAAGACTCCAATGGCTGTCCATAATTTTTAAGTCCAACTTAGTGTTAAGTTCTACTTAGGATCTTTGTGAAACACCCCCCTGGAGAATGAGGGAATTCAGCAGTCAATGGGCTTAAGTCAATGAACAAATGGAGTTGCAACCAGGGATGAACATACCTCCATTTGCCATGGAATTGCTACACTCCCCGAGTTGAATTTGGTGTAGAATCTGTCATCGTTTTGGTCCAAGTTTACTCCTTTGACGGTTGAGAACTGTTCTATGTCCAGCACGTCTTTTGCATACACGGCCCTCTTCTGCAAAAGTTCAAATAATAACAATTACAGTCAAACCTGCATTAACGACCACCTGCATAGAAAGACCACCTGTCTACAAAGACCACATATTTTGTTTCCCTTGAAAATGGTTTCTCATTGAAACATGTACTAAAGGAACCTGTACATAAAGACCACCTGCCTATAAAGACCACTTTTCCTGTCTCCCTTGGGTGGTCTTTATAGACAGGTTTCATTGTACAGACCTGGATGATAAAAGCATTCAGATTGAAGAATAAAGACAGCAAGATATTCACTTACAGGTGCACCCAAGGGTTAGACTTAAAAACATTGGGTTTACAAACACAGAATTATCAATGACGTCAATAATTTGCTGCCTTTTACTACACGTAACAAATTGCAAAACTTTTCTTGGTTTTCGATTTACGTATCTCATTGTTGCAACTTTACAGGGTTTATGCCTCAAAAAGAACTTTTGAAATTCTTCTGCTATCAAATTTTTTGATTTTCTGTTGTATATCTATTTTCTTCATGTCTTGTAAATTTCTTTCTTTTTCTAGATTTGTATGAAGATGTATTTTATGTGTTCAGTTCGTTTGCATTTTTCAATAAATTAATTTTTTAATTTAATTTAATAACCACTTTCATAAAAACATACAAAGACAAAGAATACAATAAAATATTTCTTGCAAACATAGATAAACCAATAAAATGGAAAATACACTAAAGGAAAGTACGAAGGGGCTGGATCATCAAAAAAGTTACGGAAACTTATAGGTCGATGATCCTAAATAATAGAATTATGAAATACATAATCTAAAATATGAAATAAATCTGAATGTGAAACTTACATCAGGTTCAAAGGGTGGATCGAGCTTTCCAGCTTCAAGCCGGCTGAAGCTGATGGAGTTGAAGAATGAATGATCCTTGACAGTCTGTGCGGTGCCGTTCTCAAACCCCATTCTTAACGCTGGGTCCTTCTGCAACAACTGTCAAACAGATATAACCGAAGGTCAAAATATGATCATTAATGCTCGATCCTTCTATTACGATTGAGAAGTAGAAATCAATAAGCCGTTATTCAGTTTCAGTTTTATTTTTCATTTCCAACAGAACAGTAATTTTGACAAGAAATCAGATATACAATTCAATATTCAATAATATAATCCATTTTACATGGTTTAAAGTTTTGAAATAGAAAATATAAATAAATATCCAGTATAATGGGTTTTTAAAAAGTTTTTAAAGGTAAACCTGTGGAAATGGAGGGATCCACTGAAAAGCAGAGCTCGTAAAATGTAAAAGTTAAAGAATGGATGATGTGTGACTGTCTGTGCCGAGCTATTCTTGATTGGTGGGCTTTTGATCCATGCCAAGTAAGAGTCAAGCAGTACAATTGCATACCTGCCAACATTTGAAAATAAGAAATCTGTACCCCTAGCAAGGGTTTATCCAATACGGAATACAAATTGGCTGCTCAATCGGTACATGGTAAAACAAGCCTAATTTGGCTGGAAAATAGCACAATGAGCGATTTTATTTTTGTATTTATTTATTTTTAATTTTTTTTTGGGGGGGGGGGGGAGGGGGTCATTCAGAATTTTGAAAATCATAATATTCCGATTAAATCGGAACAGTTGGCAGATATGCAATTGCAATGTCCTCCTCAATTGTACACACTTTGTTTACATCACACACAAACATACACACACAAGGGTGCGGAGAAGCCATTCCCATCAAAACACCTCACCTTTTTACAGATGTCCTGTGCTTCGGTGCTGAACTTCTGGCTGTACTTCTCGTCGTCTTCTTTGACTCTCCGGTCGACCTCTTCCCTCTTGACCTTCTCCTTCCTCGCTCGGAATGGAGCCTGGAACAAACAACATAGTTCATACATTTACCATGACAACCGCATCATCACTTCACCATGATAATTGCATCATCATTTCGCGGTACTGGTAATAGCATTATATTTGAAGCATGTCATTTCTGATGTACAACAATGTACAACATCCCTACTCATATTCACCTTTTCCACAGAAAACATGGCGATGACAATGCTTCATACCAAAGAAAATATGTGGAAACAGATGATGAAAGGCTGGTTCGCATACGATGTGGGATACCAATTTTTTTTTCTTTCTAAATGATAAACGTAATGCTACATTTCTCTATCATATCAAACACAGATAAGTGATTATTAAAGACATTTGTGGAACGCAGCTATCTTTTCTTCTCCAATTGATTAATCAGTTTAATACACATACCAACAACAAAAACAGTGCAGTTTCCGATGTCATGCACTTGTATGAGAACAAGCTTTAATGGTATAAAGAATAAATAGACATGATGCTAAGGAAAAAACAATTGGTACTGCTAGAATCATCTTATTGCATTCATCTTCCTGTGACAGTAGCCTACTTCTGCTGTTGTAGATTCATCAAAAGAAAAAAGAAAGGATGTATGATGAAATGAGAGATGAAATATGGTCTTACCCTTCCTTCTATCATCTCATAGATAAGACATCCCAGACCCCAGTAGTCTGGACTGAATGTATACCTCTCGTTCTTCACCACCTCAGGAGCTAAGGAATTTAAGACAAGAGTGAGAGAATACAATATTGATACATAAAATAGTAATATCTGTTTCTTATGTAGTACCTCACCAGGGATAATGTAACCAACCAAAGTGCTTACAATGAGTGACCGGTTTTACCATACTCATTTTCCCCAATAGACTGTAGTGTTATGAAAACTGTTAGGAAAACGCACAATTTGTTTTGATTTCCAATCATGAATATCTTGATAATCAGACAGGCGATTGGCTTGTAAAAGTCATGGCGTTCCTGACTGACCTAAAGGTTTATAATTATCATTGCAGCATGAGCTAAATCCAGTTACATTACCCTGAATGGAAAAAAATGTGTCAGTTTGACTATTAAAGGCATTATTTAACAATGTCAGGTGTCGGTCTGGTGTCAGTCTGGTGTAGGTCTCATTAATGTGACTGGGGTATAAGTTCATATATGCTTCCACCCTATGTATCAATTTCCGGATACGCCACTGAAATTTTTCATTCCACTACCTTAGTCATACCACTGATTCTTTTTTTTAAATTTTGGGTAATGTAACTGGGTAAATATAATGTAATGGGTTTGTTCGGTCTTTGTCGGTCTGTCGTCAGTCTCATGGATGTGACTGGGGTTTACTTACCCATGTAGCCCACCGTTCCTACTCTGCCCCTGATGGTGTCATTCTCAGGTATCTCCACTGCTAGACCCAGGTCAGAGATACGTACATGACCTGATGAAAATAAGCAAACCAATCGTATCAGTCTCCTTTATTTTCAGGGAAATCAAGAACTTGTGATTATCAATTTATAGTCTCTTTGGAGCTAGGGGGGATTTATATGTAACACGCATCATTTTACACCAAAATAATGCCCTTCTGGCACCGAACACACTATATGATATCTTGAGAAACAAGGCTATGAAGGATGAGAATGGATCTTCACAAAAAATTGTTGATATATTTTGTAATTGAAGAATACTGGGCCCTGTTGCATAAAGCTTACCATTGATGGTAAGTTTGCCATCAATGGTAACTACCATGGTAACAGGGCTCACCATCCAATCAAAATCAAGGTTTCCATGGTAGTTACCATTGATGGCAAAGTTACCATCAATGGTTAGTTTTATGCAGGACAGGAAAGTTCACTAATGTTCATTGTAAAATGTTATACTTTGGTAATTCTACGGATTTACTGTAAAACACCTTTTTTAGGAGTGTCACACATAAAGGTACTCAAAACTGTTGTTACAATCATATCATCATACTCCATAAAAAGCTCACCATACACCATAAAACGTTTTGACAGTTAAACAAAAAATTCAAATAACAGAAAATATGCAAGCCTATTAGATTGAAAGATTAAACGAGAACTCGTTTGAGATTTAATCTCAATTATATAAGTAATAAAAAATTCTCTTCCTCCCAGACGGCGCCCGCTTCGGTTGCATCCGTGGGTAGACCGTAAAAATCCATGAGCCCGGTGGGCGGTATGTCATTCCCATGGTCGAACGGAGGCCGTTGCACATAGTCTTCCCCGCCGGTAGCCCCGGTAAAGCCGCGAGACGAAGACGGGTGTGAGCTGCCGGTGACAGCCGTAGCATTAGCAGCGAGCAAGGCCTCAACCACTCGCGCAAGAAGTGCTTCCATTTTATCAAGTATGTTATTAAAAGTAGAAAATGGAACCGTTGATTCCACTTCCTGATTCTTCTCGCTCATTGCCTTTGGCTCCGAGTCCGACTTTGTTTTACTTTTAGCTTTCCCCGGCCCACTCTTGCTGACTTTGCCAGCCGTGACTTTGCCACTGGAGTTGGGTAATTTTTTCTTTCCGTCGGAGCCCGTGGCTCCTGCGCTACCAGGCGGGGCCTGGGGTGGAAGCGCGGACAGAGGAAACGCAGCAGTGCTGCTATCCATTTGAGACATTACAATTCTATCGTTAAAATATCACTTCAGAAGGGCGTGATTTATAAAAATAAGCGTCTCAAAGTTATCAGTAAATGTCAAGGATGAAACTAATAACGTTTTTTACCTTTGAATTTCGGGGATTGCGTGGATAATAATATCTGATTTATTGAGCCAGAAAGGTGTCCTTTCGCTCAAATAACACGCGACTGACGAATTGCTGATTAGCGCATGCACACTGACGGGGTCTCATTTAACGTAATCCCGAAATTGGTATTACGTAGTATAATACAGAATGATACTGCACGTTTAGAAAGGCAGGATAGAGCAAACAATAGGGAGCTTTCATAGAGTTATGGTGGAGCTTTCACAGAGATATGGTGTAGCACACAGGATGAAGAGTTAATCAATTACAACAGTTATCCAACACAAGCTCCTGTTCTTCGCCCCATTGCATAAAAATTACCATTGACGGTAACTTTACCATGGTAACTTCCATGGAAATCTTAATTTGATTGACTGTTGAGTGATGTTACCATGGAAGTTACCAGTAAAAGCGATGTTGCCATCAATGGTAAGATTTAAGCAACGGAGCTCTAGTTTGTAAACTTATCGATAAGTGAAAGAGGAATTGAATCAGGTTCCATTTTTAAAACGTGACTCACCATGATCATCTAGGAGGATATTCTCTGGCTTCATATCCCGGTAGACGATCCTCAATCGGTGAAGGTCCTCCAAACCACAGAGGATCTCTGCTGCGTAGAACCTAGCCCTCTCCTCCTCAAACCCTGGACTACCCATGTTATGTATGTGGAACTTGAGGTCACCACCATTCATGATGGTCAGGACCAGACACAGTGCTTCTTTCATCTCAAAGGCATAGGCAAGACTAACCTGAAGGTGATTTAAAACAAAATGAATAAACAAGGTTACTGAAGTTGAAAGGGGAAAGTAAGAATCTTGAGAGAATCTAGCCCACTTTCTCTTCAAACCCTGGACTTCCAATGTTATGTACGTTATGGTATTAAGACCAGACACAGTGCTTCTTTCATCTCAAAGGCATAGGCAATACTTACCTGAATATGATTTTTTTTTTTAATGAATAAAGAAGGTTAATGAGGTCGAAAGTAAGGATCTTGAGAGAATCTAGCCCTCTCGTCCTCACACCTTAGACTTCCATACGTGGAACTTGAGATCGGCTCCGTTCATGATGGTCAAGACCAGACACAGTGCTTCTTTCATCTCAAAGGCATAGGCAAGACTAACCTTAACATAACATCTCTGGAAAACAAGGAAGCAAGAATCTGTGCACTTGGATTGAACTTGGTGGAATATCGGAAGCCATGGTGATCATACATGTATGTAACATCAGCATCGATCAAACATTCCCCAGTTTAATAATGGAGATGGTTTGTGTCATCACTTGGATATCTGACTAGCAACCACAGAACCTCAGAGTAATCAGGCTTCTTCAGTCATAAGAAATAAAAGCAACACTAACTGTTCATTCTTTATATATGACCCAGTAAACACGCAGCTTTTTATTTTATAAGGACATATTAAAAGCTTAAAGCCTATCTGCACTAGATTGGCCAGGAGGGATTAGACCTCCCTGCATGGTCACTGACAGGTGGTTATGTCATCAAATCAGCTCTCAATTAACATAAGAGGGGATCATGGGGGACCAACGGTCACTGATTAGGCATTGACTGCTATTTAGAGGGCGCAAGTAGCTATAAATAGTGCAGTGGGGCTTTCATATGCTTCATATTTAAACATCTTTTAACATACAAAAAGTGAGTACCATCCCTTCACCCGCCCATCTCCCTCTCTCTCTTTCTCTCTCTCTCTCTCTCTCTCTCTCTCTCTGCACCAGGAAAAGAAAATATTAAAAATTAGGCTACAAATATACCATCGACCAAAATTATCACTAATTCAGGATTTTTGTTTTCCTTTTACATGGACTAAAAATACCATGAGTTAAAAAAAAAAAATCTATTAAATAAATACTTCAAATTTTGTGTACTTTATAATCATATCTAAATTACTCTCACTACACACAACAGTATATGAAAAATAAAGAATAAATTAATGCAAAAAATTATGATTCTCAATTCTCTCTTCAAAAGCAATTATCATACTCAATTCACATGTAGTATTTTCTACTATTAAAATACTCCTGGACCATTAATACGACTTCCGCTTTAATCACTCTTCTATTCAATCCGCATTCCATTAAAAAATTTCATCTAACCACCGAGTGTGTGATATATGACAGTTGGACAAGCACATTACATGGAGATGTAAGTAATTATTTATTCATACAGAAATGATGCGATGTGTGAGATTCCGTGAGTCATCCATCAAACTTCACATAATGTCAATTCAGATAGGTACTCGAAAGCCAGCCCCGCTCACATACGATGCAGTCATTGCAGTGAAAACGCAGTATTTTTTTCTTCTTCATAGTGTGACATGTGTGCCATGTTTGTACATTTTTCTTGTTTATGTGCTAAGTATCTAAAAAAGCGTTTTATAAACGTAATATTCATCACATTCATAAGCAAGATGTAAACATTGCCGGAAAGAGAGAGAGAGAGAGAGATTATTATTCTTATTATGTGAATAACATTTCTGCATCTTGTGACACACTTGTACGTGTACGACCTTTGTGACTTTTACTCATTCCTACTTGAATTCACTTGTAATTTAAAATTTAGAAAAAAGCTGCAGTATAAAACCACAATTTCTCAAATCATATGTGAACAAGCGTTAAAAATTACAATCCTTTGAGGCATTCATAAGCAAGATGTGAAAATTGCCAGAGAGAGGGGGAAAGAGAGAGAGAGGAGCCTTGAGAGAAGAGTCACAATCCTTTAAATGCAATCAAAAGCAAGATATACATAATTTACCACAGAGATAGAGTGAGAGAAAGAGAAAGGGGGTACAGATAGAGGGAGAGAGAGAGAGAGGGAGGGGGGGAGAGAGAAAGATAAATGGGGAGGGAAGGAGGGTAAAAGGAGAAAGAGAGAGAGAGAGGGAGAGGGAAGGGGAATAGGAGGGAGGGAGATAGAAAGAGAGAGAGAGAGAGGGGGAAGGAGGAAGAGAGAGGGGGAAGGAGGAAGGGAGAGAGAGAGGGAGGATGGAAAGAGGATATGAGGGATGGAGAAATAGAGAGAAGGGGAGGGAATGACCGAGGGAGGGAGGAGAGAGAGAGATAGGGAAGGGAGAGAGAAAAAGAGAGGAGAAAAGGAGGATCGGAGGGAAGGAGAGAGAAGGACAGGGGGAAGAGAAGAAAGCTCATATAAATAATTCCAGAAGTGGAAATCTCTATACAACATAGCAACTAAAACCCCAGTGTAGATGATTCACTCAATTGGAAAATATGTTAATGAGACAACCCACATGCAAAGCTTTTAGGAGACGCAACCGGAACAGCTCAGAGACACCCCAGAGTCTAAAGCGTAACGTGACATCGGCATCAAGCCGGCCACGGTGGCATTTGGACGTGCGATTGCCTGGCACATGATGACGGTAATCACACGCTCAATGGATTCATAACGAGCCCAGCCGATGAATGAAAGACATATGATACAGTGCTGCTAGCCTCCTCTCAACGCTTGGCAGGATTTACAGAATTTAATTGCCCCATCATGATCATCGCTATACAAAGAGCCCCATATAACACATACTATAAGAATATGCAGCAAATAGAAAATGAATTTTTTCTTGGTATCGATAGATAAAAACTAGCGCTCTCGTTCTGTTCATTTAAAATGGGTCAATTTGCTAAAAGCAAATTTGACAAGTGATGTATTTCCAGCTTATATTTTTTTGACATCCCCTTGGGCTATGCAGTGCATAATATCTAGTTACTCTGAATTAAATGACTATTACATCTGATCACTCTGAAAAAATAATTAAAATTTTTGTATTAACAAAAATGTTGCTTGTACATGTATGTATAACTCCAATCCATGTTTTGTTTTTTTCTTCATGAAATTATCAAAGAAAATTATGCCTGAACAATCTAATATAAGTGACAGATAAGTTGCAATGCTGATCTAAGCTAGACTTCAAGATATTTGGAAGCAAAAAATATTTGCAAAAAGGACACAAACCCTTTAAAGAATACCACTTTATTCATGTTCATTTTTCAGGATAGACTAATGTGGTAGGAAGTGACCCTTCACCTCAGAGGACACCCACTTTACTTCCCTTTCACTCCCACACACACCTTGCTAGAGAAATCAATCTTCTTGTGAGATCTCTATCAGTTTCCTCTGTAGAACACAGTTTTCCCAGTAAAACACAAATTTTGGTACTAATCACATTTTTTCCTTTTTTCATCACTAAAATTTAAATGTCTGTATTTTCTATTCTTTGTTTTTGGGGCCAAAGCAAGAGCCAGTGTGAAAATAATGCAGAAAATGACCCAATATTAAACACGTACCTATTGGGGAATCGACACCAAATATAAATGGCACAAACACACAGCCATGCATAGGGGCAAAAATGGAATACCACTCAAAGAAAGCTCCTGAAAAAGACTTGATATTTGGGATTATGTCTTTTCTATAAAACAAAACAAAGACACACACACAACAAAACTAGGTCAACTGATGGCACACCAAAATAAAGAGAATAGGATAATGTTTCCTCAAGACGTGAGGAATTTGGTTCATCGTGCTATTAGAGAGAGATGAGTGGAAAGATCTTTGCCTCTAACTCTCTATACTACCAGCAGAATCAAACAAGAAATGTCGATTGATTGCACTACCTCGGGAAAGAACTATAACCCTCTTCACACTGTAGGAAATTTATACGTAACGTTACGTCGCACGAAGAAACGTCTTATGAAGAAACGTTGTATGAAGAAACATTGTATGAAGAAACGTTGTATGAAGAAACATTGAATTAAGAAACATTGTATAACAAAAGGAGCGTACAAATATTAAAAACATGATTGTAAAAGGAAACGTTGTATGAAGAAATAACTTTGATGCAGTCAGTAGACAGGACAGCTGCAAAGTCATCAGTGCGCGTTCGTGTTAAGCCCCGCCCAATTATACGATTTACGTTCAATAAAACGTTAAGACTAGAGCAAGACCCTGATTCTTTATCGGGTTTTTGTTCGAAAGGGTGCCCAATAATAATACTACTAATAATCTGGATTTATATAGCGGTCAATACGGAATACCGTCTCACAGCCCTTTACAGATATTATTACCCCAGTCATTGGATTCATTCACGCACAATGTGCACATGTCCACTCCCTGGGGAGCATTTCTACCATATGGTCACCATGAGGGCATATGGCAATTACTAACACAAATGCTTTCGTCATCCGCCTAGGTCCCCATTTCTTTCCTGGGTATGGAGTGGCAAATGCAGATTATTTATAATATGCCTTGCCAAAGGACATTAGTGCCATGTATCGGGGACCCTTGAATTCAAGTCAAGTGCTTAAAGCACTTGGCTACAGCACCTCTAGCATGTGTGAGCTATAAAATGTTTTGTTATACAACATTTTTTTAAATAATGTTCAGACAAGGAAAAATTATTGTACAGCTATACGATGAATGCTTGTAGTCTGAAAGCAGGGTTTCTCTCTCTTCAATTACATATTTACAACGGATGATTGTGGTCAACATAATACTAATATTAAGAAGACGATTTCCGGCCCAATTTGCTGATTGCATCATTGCAATCAGTGTGATAGGACAAGCTTGCCTCTCAGCCATCTCTGCTATCATATTTTTTTCTTCTTCATTTTGACCTATTATTTTGCCAGAAACCAGACAATGGCGATCACTAACAAGAAGAACTTCTTGCAAGTCTGAATTATAATGCATGTGAAATATTATCATTATTATTATCTTACCTCCAAATCTATTTAGTCGGTAACTTGTAATGCAACAATCAATATAACATGACAAAACAAAGAGGCACAGGCAATTTAAAAAATCTAATCAATGAATTTTTAGGAAAATAAATCTGAGAGCATGTTTCTCTTTATATCTGATATTGTAATGTGTGGGTTTTTCTTGTTGTTCTTATTGTTTAATTACAAAGAATACTTACTACAAATCTACTGTTGACTCTCTGGAGCAGTATTTTCTCGTTCAACGCCATCGTCTCTCCTTTCCTTTTCTTTATCCTCTTCTTCTCCAGTTTTTTGCAGGCATACATCTTGCCTGTTGATCTAACCTGGCATGCACAAACCTGATCCAAAGAAAAGCAGTAATGAAAGCAAATATTAATCCTTTCCTTCTTCCTTATTTATATTGATTTTTAAAAGGTTAAAGCTATGATTTTCACATGTTCAATGTTTTTTGCCCATCCTGTTCAATACTGATTACATACTCATAGAGTATTTCCTAATGTTTTTGTATCATTGTATTTTCCATAAAGTAGCAAGAAACATACAAGAGGGCATGGAAAATAAATAAACTGAAATATAATACAAATATTTAAAATAACTATCTATGAAACTGATAGAAGCAATTTGTTGTTTTCTTTAGATGTTGTACAGGTATGTATACAAAATCATAACAGTAGATAATATGTCTAAAGTACCCAAGGCATGGTTTATCCCACCAATTTGCATCTCATTAACTGCACGTTTGTTAGAAAAAACAAGACTACCAGCAGCGTTTTCCTAAGAAGGGGTGTTTCCTCAAGAAGTCTGCTTTATTTCACAAATTAAAGAATTTGAAGATTTTACATTGACGGGTGAATGGACTTATCAAAATGTAATTATTCCAAGTGATTTGTATGAGGCAGTAGTCTTTAATAGTACCTGTTATAACTTTTAAAAGAGATCCTCTCTTTCAGACATTGAAATAGAACAGAACAAACTTCCTGCTTTAAAGGAACAGATTAGCGTTCAAATAAAGGCAAATTTAATGCACAGACGTATGAACTAATTTTAGAATAGTAATAATCAAAATAAAATAGTATTTATCAATGATAAAATAGTAATAATTAAAAAGTAATAAAATAGTTATTTGATATGCATGTAGTTGTTGATTTTATTTAGACACAGCAAAAACACACAATTTCAGCCCAAAAGGCCGTTTTTCAGAATGTCTGTATGAGAATGGAGAAGAGAGAGGAGAATAACTAATGACCACCAATCAGGCTGAAAACTTACCTCACCAAAGCCACCTTTGCCTAACACTCTGTATTGCCTGAATGTATTTTTTGTTACTGGTTGCCTGTAGATAAGGAATAGAGTAAGAAGGGAAAACAGAGGGTGAAGAGAAAAAAAAAGTAGAGAAAATAGATAAAAGAAAGGCAGAAGAAAGAAGCGAAAGAGAAGTGAGAAGAGAGAAGAAAGGAGAGAGAGAAGGAAGAAGTGAGAAGAGAGGAGAAAGAGAGAAGAGAGAAAGAGAATTGAGATAAGAGAGAAGAAAGGGGAAAAAAAGACAGAAGAGAGAAGAGAGAACAGGGGGAAGTGAGAAGGGAAAAGGGAAAAGAGAGAATAGAAAAAAGAGAAGGGAGAATGGAAAAGAGAGAGAGGAGAGATGAGAATAAATAAAAGAAGAGATATTTATTTCACGATAGAAGATGCTTTTTTATAATATATTTGAAAGACATCCTAAATGGTAAGAATATGCTTGAGAGGAAACACATTAAAATGCTACAAGAGTGTGCCTGTCACAACCAGGAAATTTCCAAGTCGTTTTAATGTCATATCCATTTTATGGCCAAAAGTCCACAGCCTTAAAAATACATGCTGTAATAAAGCACTTCTTCGGGCATTAACACATGGCCCGGTGATCGCCAGTATACAAAAGTGCAGGGAGTACCTAAATCCACGTTTCATGTACACATAATAAACATGATTGAACGCTCTACATGCACCGCGTTCAATATCGGAATTGAGTAAAAAAAAAAAAAAATTAAAAAAAATACATATGGATTTCTGTGCAGTGTTCATTGCTCTTCTACAAGAAAACACTCCAATATACCGTCAATAATCATAAAGAGACAAAGCCTGAGAGCAAACTAAAACAACTGGCCACACATAATTTACAAGTCGTCTAAGTGCAAATGCCAACTGCGTAATGGCAGTTGACACTAGAGGGCTTCATCAGACTCCACACCACGGGTCATTAGTTTGATATTCCCCCGGAACAAGCCAGCCGAGCGTCACCATTCTCTATCTCTGATGGCATCGCATCATCTGTACGAAGCGTGCTCACTGCAGCTGCGTATCTACTGAGCGAACCATTCATCTATAGGCATGCAAATGGAATACGTCGAGGAGCTACTAAAGTGGTTTTTCAATTAACTTGGTACGATTAGGACTGCCTTGCAAAATGTATTCAAAATGGCATAGAAGCTATTGTGAAGTCATAAAAGAAATCGTGTCATGAGCCGAAAGAATCAGAATTTCAAATTAGATTTTACCACGATCAACTTGATAGGAGGCTTCATGTATATGACAGTGTAGTAATTCATCATAACTAAAGGTCGGGTGACACCCAAATATAAGTTGATTCCTGTTGATGTGCAGGGCTGCATACAACTCCTATTTTGTTATTCAAACGTCTAAATTAATTTCATAGATTTTTAATTTTTGTGATTTTCTCAGACCAGCTAAGCTCCACATAAGTCTATCCTCCAGAAGACCTTTTCCGGATGATTTTCCAAGAAGAAAGATTCATGCAAGCATGGCTAAAATACTACAGCCTACTGCTACCTAGAGTTTGTTGCTTCAAGTTAAAGAGAATGTTAAGTTCTGGGAAAGGTGAAAAATAATTTGTGCACTTTTTAAATTATTCAAATCTTAGTTTGGAAGAGTATCATAATAAAAAATGTTCCCTGAAAAGGATGGCTCTTGAAATGCCAGAAGTCATGTTTGAAATATGACACGTAAAAGCTACAGGTTGTGGACCACAAGTTCATGCCACATGTTTGTGTAGTCCCATATACACATTTCTGTGTACTTTGCATGTGACTTTCAGCAAGATTGGGCCAATTTCTGACCATTTTTGATGATACCACAACCTATCGAACAGTATACACCCTAGCGCTACATGACCAACCTTTTCCAATTGTTTTCCTCACAGTTTCTAACACAACGCAATCGCATGACCAGAACTACTACTTCTATAATTAACCCATCTTAAAGTGCCGCAAGCCAGGCCAAGAAAAGATGAGACACTGGTGACGAGTGTGGTCCGTGAAGATGATCACTGAGATAAGAATGCTCTTGTGAAAACTACCCCAGGCAACACTTGACATATTGAATCTTCTGTTTGGAGCCAGAAGGGCGCTAACTTGTATTGTTTTAATCAGAGTTATTGCCTTAATGGCTCCAAAACAGACCTTACAATAAAAAGTACAAATATATATATTTTAAAGTTGATCTTCTTCATTGTCTATTCTGAAACAATTGTAGTTTGTAGGCGCAAATCCATGTCAGTCGTAAGGGGTAAAATGTCTGTGCCCACAAACTATTTAATTGTACTATTAGCATCAGGGGAAAAGGCTACTTTTCAAGCTACTCTGCAACCTGAGCCAGCAACATGCAGCAACCCTCTTCCAAGAATATAATGTGATATCATGATCAAAATCAGTGATTGCGTAATCCATACTCGAATTGGCGTAATCTTAAATGGATAGACATGTCACTTTCAATGCAACATCAACCAATCATGGATTAAAAGATATTTTACTCATCTTATTGCCAATTTGAGATTTGCATACTGTAGACTTGGTGAACTCATATTTCAAACATTACTAACTTCATTGGTCTGATTAATTCATACTATCGCCATTCTGCTTATCATATTTTTCTTTTTTCATACAAATGAACTTATTTCAAGGGTTTGTTTGCCCTTTAAGATGCAGCATCACATCAACAAAAACCTTTCTTTCATAGACCTATTTACCTATCAAACAAGGTTCACCAGCAATTTCCTTCAGATGCAATTGTTCACTTTTTTATTCTCCAATATCAATGCTACATAGTTCTGCTCTCCAATAAAGTGTTGCTAATTGCTATCAATGTTTTGATCATCTATGTTCTCCTGTTAACTTCAACGACATTCAAGAAGGTTTTTCTTCATGTCAAGTCTTTCTTTTTGCATTTTAAAGCCCCACTGCACAATTTATAGCTACTTGCGCCCTCTATATAGCAAACAATGCCTAAGCGGTACCTGTTGGTCCCCCAGGATCCCCTTTTTCTTATGTTAATTGAAAGCTGATTTGATGAGATAACCACCTGTCAGTGACCATGCAGGAAGGTCTAATTCCTTCCGGCCAAACTAGTGCAGATAGGCTTTAAAGGTTCCTAAATCTTGATTTCTAGTAACAGTTGGAAAAAGATTCCAATAGAAATATATGATTCTATCTTCATTTCCTTGAGGATAATTACCGAAGATGTGTTTGCACACAGCTTAAATTTCAAGTGTGAACAGATCTTTTTTTTCTTCTCAACTTCGAGGACATATGAATTTCAATCTAGCATTCTTTGTATTACTGTTCTGATGGAAAGCCACTGTGCGTTTTAAAAGCTCACATTTGAAGTGTGAACAGGTGATCAGTTGCCCACTTTTCCTATCATTCCCTAGACAATAATCACGGTAAATCTACAGAGGCCAATTTGCAATTACAAACAGACTCCACTCATCATCACCACAATCTCACAACATTTTTCTATTCTAGTTCGACTCAAGAGCTACAGAAATAGGTCTATGCCGACACCTTGTTCGTGTAGTGCGAGATCATCATTCCACAATTAAACTGAAAACAAGATTCTTTAGAAATGTGAGCAAATATGCTCTACCAATTCCTGTGACATTTGAGCGAAAGGATCAAACATAAATAACAGTTTCTACGCATGTTTTGTCAAATTCTGGAGAAAATATCAACCCTCCTCTGTCCATGGCTTCCGAGGATAGCAAATAGTCGGTGAGCAGAGCAAATCAAATCTGCGTATTTACATTGTCTCTTCCAAATCAGGGGGACACGGTCTCCTCAAATTGATGGAGGCCTGCCCAGAGTGTATGCCATCTTCCATTTGGAACAACTTTCATATTGATAAAGGACACAATAGAGGAGGGAGGGTCATTCTAATATACAGAGAAGGGTTATGTACACTGAACATGTGAGTTGCACTTTTGAAATCTGTACAACCCTCACAAATATATAACACATACATGATAGGTAGGTCATTGATAGGCAACCAGAGCCATGCCTTATAAAAAGTTGTGATTAATCGTAACTTTTCTGCAGTTGATATCAATCGCAACTATGAGCATGAGAGAAGGGGAATGCAAACTTGAGACTGATTAGAAGACTCCCTATCGATTTGGATCACTCGCAACTCTTTTTAACAAGGGGCCCAGTTCATACATGTGCTTGATGACTCAATCAATTTACAATCTTTACTATTTTTTCATTGAAATAGTTGATGAGTTTGATCCTGGGAAATAATAAGGCATATTTCCTTGAAAAACATGAAAATCTTGAAGCATAGTATCCTGTACTCTTGTATGTGTTCCCTCTATACTACATTTATATACATGTACATGTACTTTGAAGCCTATCTGCATTTGTTTAGCCAGAGGGATTAGACCTCCCTGCATGGTCGCTGACAGGTGGTTATCCATCAAATCAGCTCTCAATTAACATAAGAAAAAAGGGACCAAGGGGGACCAATGGTCACCGATTAGGCATTGTTTGCTTTATAGAGGGCGCAAGTAGCTATAAGTAGTGCAGTGGGGCTTAAAACAAAATGGTTAGGAAAATGAATAAATATAAATCACCTCTATTTGAGGAAAAAAACATTGAAGCCTAGGAATGTCTCACTATATATATATATATATATATATATATATACATATATATATATATATATATATATATATATATATATATATGAATCAATGTAGAAATAGAGCTTTGATTGAAATCACAATCTGATTCAATGGTTACCCTTGTATACTTGTTATCTAAAGAAGATGTGGAAACCTTGCAAAATAAAAGGTTGTAGAATATTCGCCTTGTCAAGTTTGTTTCCAGCCTAATTTGGGTTATTTTTAGAATTAAGACTAATTTGTGGACTTACAAACCAGGTGTGGGTGTGTGTTTGTGCGTGTTGTGAGCGAACGAGCGTGGGTATGCATCAATTTAGAATTTACCTCCACAAGTCTGTTCTCAGCCCAATTCTTGTAAGTTTTAGAATATAGACTCATTCCGAGGCCTACAAACCAATATTTAAATTCACAAACCCACATGTGGGTGCATGTGTGTGGTTACAGTATATGGATGTGTATGTGGGTGGGTGTGTTTGGGTGCGTGCATGCTTTACTACAGCACTTAAAATCAATGTGCATCATCGGTGCATAACATGATTGTGTTAATTAGGGTAAAGTACGTCCCTCGTTAGAATGAATGTAATGCACACGGCTTCATGCACGTTATAAAATATGACAGCGTAAATGCCAAATTCAACCACTGAGCTGAGCTCCCCACTCCATCATCATACATGTACAGCAACATTGAATGGTACCGAGAATAGTGAATGAAGTATCAGCCATCCATACTGGTAATCAAATTATTTGACAGGAAGCAGCTCATGGTCGTGATGTTAAACAATGGAAGAACGGAACGCTGCTTTCTGAATATTTCACAACTATACAATCACCCCCTGTTTTATGTACCTATAGGGGTTTTTAACAATCATATACTTGAGCGAGAACAAAAAAGAGCTCAAATCCATCAAAACAGTTATGAAATTATCAAGAAGAAACCTCCATATTTTGAGAAACCAAGGAGACAATGGCTTTCATCTTCATGTCTTCCGATGAAGTACATCTATCTGTTATTGTTCATTTTATGCTATAATAAATGGTTGGTAATGCTACGAATAGGAATGATTGTGTAGAATGAGGTTTTCGAATCATCAAAATTCCTTTTTAAGAACTAACGAACATCACGATTATTCAATACAAATAATCGTTGAATAGGATCATCGGTTAACATCTGAATTGGTTCAAAGTTGTGAACTATTTTATTTTAAATACCACAACATAATATATAAGCAATCCATTTTATATGAAACAAACTGATGTTATATATATTCTTCCATGTGACGATAAAACAAATGGAAAAGCCAACAATTTGGGGTTTTCTTTACTTTTACCAGAAATACAAGATTTGTTAAAATGTGATGTAATGTTGGATCTTACCTTTCTAACCATTTCCACTGTAAGAACCTGGAGAAATACATGCTATCTAGATACTCTTTGAAAGGTTCTCCTTTTAGGTATTCTCTTACAACTCTGCAAAGAAAAAAAGAAAAGAATCAAATTAAAACACAATAAATATATAATCTCAAAGAAACAGGTACTGGTATTACAATGTCATATTTACAAATATATAAGAATGATAATGGCTGTGCTATTTTAACAATGTTTGACAGCACTCTGATGTTTTTGAAGGTATCTACACTCCTAAAAATAGTTATGCAATGCTAGTTGGAGTGTTGATATCTCTCTTGGGACTAAATGTTCATTATCATATTTGACAATGGTATCACAAAGCGTAGAAATATTTATTGCACTCATAATATAACCCCCCCCCCCCCTCTATGGATGGCAGAGGTAAATTGTTCTAGATAACAAGATAGATGGGATTGTACAATGAAAGAAGGTCTTTATATCTGAATGGAATCAGTATGGAAATGTTTTGGAAGCATGTTATTGATGAAATATCTAGTTGTTTTAGATCTGTACATTTCAATCTCATTTCGATTGGCTCACTTCATACATAACAAGACACTTTTGACCTCAAAACCATATTACACTAAGCTTTCAAGTACACTGAGGATTTGCTGGGCAGAAGATGGACGATTCGTTCTTTAGGTACTGAAGTCATATCAAAATTTGACCCATAAAACCCATAAAAAATAGAAACGCAATTTCAATTTATTTACAGATAAAGTAATGCATACAACTATACCATCGTTTAGTCGTGCACACATATATTTCAACTGACGTCATGGACATGTCTATTAGTAAGTTAAGCTGAAAACCTATTTTTCTTACCTTTACAAAAAAATATTTTTAAAACAATTTTTTTCTTCTTTTCTTTTAATTAACCCAAAGATTTATGGGAAAGGAGAAAAAACAAACAAAATGAAGGGGAAATATTTTGTAGAGTACTATTAGGATATCTGCACAATTTCTCTCATGTCACACATCTCCTTGTATTTAACAAAACAACACAAAATAATTTGGAAAATAGAGGAAAATTCCTCTTACCATACTTCGTTTACAGGACAATCAGCTTGCTTATAACTGTCACAGAGTTGGAATAGAATTGGGCTGTTTCCATTACTGGAGACGACAATAAAAATTGCTTGGATAGTATCACTGACGGGATCCTCTTGGGGATAAATTACTATATAATACTCATTAATTTGGCCCTCCTAATGAAATGGGTTTCTGATGAGAAATTATCTACACTTTATCAAGCGTTTTATGAGCACACCATCTTGAATGATTGATATTAACACACCCGGCACATGCATCATATGAGTTATTGCAAGTTATACCGCAAAGGCATCCTTGAAATGTTATACTAGTTTTCCACTTCGCTACATTACTGCCAAAATGTAATAAAAATGTGCAATTCCATGTTGCCAATTTCACAGTAATGGCATTAAATAGTGGAGAATAGTTCAGCATAGGGGAATAAGCAGGGAGATGGGAGGGATCCCTGTAATAAGAAAGGGAAGTTCCCTCTTTTTCCACCAATGATTTATAGATCCACTAAACACACCTTTCCTACGGTTGCTCATACAGGCGTATGGCGACAATAGCGGACAAATTAATGCATTTTTCTGAGCCTTTCATCGGCCCTAAAACATCACCTGCTTGCTCTAAATGTTTGCATCACTAGCTTATGATAATATTTCAGGTACTCCTAGAAATCGTAACCCCTACAAAAGGACACTTTAATGTCATAATTCAGAATTCTGAAAATTCAAGCGGGAGCACCGCCCAAAATCAAGAGAATTCCACAATCCTCGTCCATCAGGAAAGGACTGTCAAAATTGGTTATAAATGGATAAACTGCCTGTTTTAACATTTTTTTACATAAATCGGAATGTAACGGGCTTTTTATTGTGCGCCTGTTAAGTAGCACTGTTTAATAGGTGTTTTGTTTTCATCCCAGCACAGTAGAGCATTTGTATATAGTGACTGCACTATATACATTGATCCAATCAGTAATTATTTGGATAAAAATTCTTCTTGATATGACAACACAATCAATTCTTCATAGGAATTTTCTGCAATTTTTTTATTATTAATTTTTTAACTACAAAGAGGGAGAGAGAGAGAGAAAAAAAAAGGGGGTTATTGTTTTATAAAAGTATTTAAAGGGAAATATGTTCCCCGTTCCAAATACTATTCATAAATCACAAGTGAAATTTGTTTACTTTTTTGCAAGGTAAGAAATCTCCTATTTACAACACAATCGCAAAGACTTAAAAAAATTAACACCTCAGGCTACGTTTAAATAGCCCTGTTCGTCTCCTTTGAAAATGTGTGAATACTGCAATGATCTTTTTATAGAATCTGAACATGATTGCTATGGACTGTAGGATATTGAAAACACCCTGGGGCCCCGTTTTACAGATTTGATGCAGTCAAACCTTGCTTCAGTGACCACCTGTATAGAAAGACCACCAGGTCCCTATTTCTTCCTGGGTATGGAGTGGCAAATGTATATCAATGCCTTGCTGAGAAAAAATTTGGTAGATACTTACGTTCTACATTCAGAAAAAAGCTCTGTTCCTGGTGAGTCTAGTAATGCATTCTGACAAGCTGTCACTTTGTCCTCTTCAATCATCTCCAATCTCTGTAGACTCTGAGGAGAACAAACAAACAAAAAACATGGAAAATCTGTATTAAAGTTAATAATAATCATAAGAATAACAACAACATAGTGCACAATCTCCACTCTACTTTAATACTTGAAGGGGCATTCTAGCCTGCCTAGTGGCCATTTTGATTTTACAGGCACATATATGTTAAAACCAATCAATGATAAGAATAATAACAACAACAACAACATAGAGCACATTCTCCACTCTACTTATTTGGAGGAGCATTCTAGCCTGCCTAGTAGCTATTTTGATTTTACAGGCACACACGTATGTTTAAAACCAATCATAAAGACATTTGCATCCTATCAGGAACCCATCTAACACCTGGGTGGAGAGAAGCAATGTAGATGGAATGCCATGCTTAAATATATATGTTACATGTATCTATCGTGTTGGGGCTCAAACCCATGACCTTTCAATCAGTGTCAAGTAACTCAACCACTCGACTATGACATCTCTACACTTAGATACATCAAAGGAAAGGATGGATGTCAACTATAGCAATGAAAATATGATTATGAAACTACTAACTCAATAATGACCTTCAACAAAAGATACGGGTAGTAGTTTTCTGGTTTAGCAATATGAGTACACATGTTTGCTAACACGATTTGTGCAATGGAAAAAAAAATCTAGATTTACACATTCAAAATACATTCTGGTCTGTCATGTATGTCAAAGGTCAAATAGCTTAGACTTGCCGGAATAGGAAGAAATTAGTTTTGAAGTGGTGAGTTCACACGACAGGTGGCCAGTCAGAGCAAGGCTCACGATAGATAGGAACGGCCCATACATGTACCAGTAAGTCTAAACATGGTTTGAAACGATGCTAGCAAACATATGTTTCACTATTCAACGTTTCATTTAATAGAAATTAGTTTTGAAGTGGTGAGTCCACACAACATATGGCAAGGCTCATGATAGAGAGGCCTGCCCATTAATAAAGTCTAAACATGATTTGAAACAATTCTCAAACATGCGTTTCACTATTCAACATTTCATTACACGCCATATTTTGATAGTCTGAACAGTGGTAGAAGGATGGACAGCAGCTGACAGCCAAGTGATATATCCATCCCATTCATCTCCCTCTAAATTCCTAATCCATGCAATTCAAATCCATGAGTTCACTCTTGAAAGGGCATGTCATACATTTATATTATTTCGAGGGGCGTGCAGGTTCATGAAATATTTATTCAATTCTGCGTAAAAAGAGGACATTTATCTTCGTGATGGACATCGTTCAAAGAGGTTGCGATGATAGCTCTTGATACTGAGAGCAAATCTTAGCTGTCATGTATGATCTAAAATGCACCCTTTGCTGGGATGATAATATGAAAAGTCCTTTGGAAGTGCACAGAGATCATATGTCCTAATGTGGCGTACTTTTATTATCATTATCATTGTTTGAAAACAAATATACATAGGACTCTATATCAATACTTCAAATGAGCATATATATATATTTTTTTTTTTAATCGCAATTGAGTATTTAAAAAAAAATCTTTCCTTTTTTCCCCCATTTGTCAGCATTCTTTTTTTTCTAAATAGGAAGTTAAAAGAATTAATTTCCTTTCTCAACCATTCAATTTTAAAAAAAGAGTTTTTATTTGGTAACGAATATGATAATACTATCAAAATCAAGTACAATAGAAAAACAAGGTAAGATTTCTCATAAAAAAAAAAAAAATTAAAGAGAATTACTGGGGGGGGGGGGGTCTCTCTTGACCCCCATGTCATATCCCTCCGACGTCTATCTTCACTGAAGTATTTGTGACATGTTTGTGCTCAAAACACTTGTGTTCATGATATTCTCTCTTATTGCTCTGCCAAGGGTGTTCAGCTGTCATAGAAATGAATGCAGTGCATTTAAAGCTGCATTGTCAAACATGGAGGCACTATTTTTTTCTTCAAGTCTTCAGGAGAATGATTTTCCCATACTACATGTAGGAAGTTCAAAATTCCAAACAATTGTTGTATTTCTCAGAAGATTCATTATTTTGAAGATTCATGATTCTGATAGTGAACTGTTACAGTAACTGTTCCTATCAAGGTTTGTGAATTCAAAATAATGTACCGTCTTATTACTAGGAATTTCATCCTTTGGAATGAAGTCTTTCAGGGCCAATTTTTTTTGTAATAATCTGTTTACAGTGTTAGTTTACAGCCCAATTTTATTATTCTAAACGAAATGTGGACATCGAAAATAAATGTCATATATTTGAATATAAAATCTGAAATTCTAGGAATTTTGTTGAATTCAAATGTAAACAGTTTTGCTTCTACTTGTCATTAAGCAGTAGGTTAACCGTTTTGACTCATCAGCCGTGCACTGCAAACAATAGGGACTTTTAGATTCTGCACGACGAGAACGTGGACTGCCCTTTTAAGGCAATGTGACGTCCTTTTAAGGCACTGGCAGTGGCGTCACATTGCCTTAGAAGGGCAGTCCACGTTCTCGTCGTGCAGAATCTAAAAGTCCCTATTACCTCTGTTCCAGAGTGAAGTGCTTCCAGTATCAATCAGTGCATACATGAACTAGCACTAATTCTTTTCTTTATCGAAAACAAGAGTGCTATTTTTACAAGATGACCCAAGATGAAATCATGTCAAACAATAAAAACTACTGAAAATTACTTATTCCAATATGCTTAATACAGCAACCATCCAGTTCACTGGTCAATGGGTCTAAAAGTACATTGAGCAATCTGCTTACCTCTTGTGATATATATTCATGAAAGATTTTATGGCTAACTAGTTCAATAGACGTCATGCATATTCATGAGCAATCTCCTTGGCTTACCTCTTGTGATATATATTCATGAAAGATTTTATGACTAACTAGTTCAATAGACATCATGCATATTCATCAGCAATCTGCTTACCTCTTGTGATATATATTCATGAAAGATTTTATGACTAACTAATTCAACAGACCTCATGCATATTCATGAGCAATCTCCTTACCTCTTGTGATATATATTCATGAAAGATTTTATGACTAACTAATTCAAAAGACCTCATGCATATTCATGAGCAATCTGCTTACCTCTTGTGATATATATTCATGAAAGATTTTATGACTAACTCTGCTCCTGTCCTCTTGTGACGAAACCTCGACCTCATAACAACTCTGAAAACAAACCAACAAAACAAAACAAAAATACTAGTAAATGAAGAACAAAATCATGAAACATAACAAAGAGAGAATGATAATTGTTGACAAAAACAAAACATGTGTGGCAATTCAAATTTCTTTGCTTTTATTATTACTATACAACCAAGAAACTAGAGATGTCTTTAATGCTCTCATGGATAATTGCAAAAATGCAATCAACAACAACAACAACAACAAACAAAAAACAAAAACAAAAATATTTCATGATTTTAGAGCAGGAAAATTTCAAAATTCTGAACCACTTCCAAACTTTGTGAACAATCAATAGTCAGGGAGCAATACCTGTAATTTGCTTCATTGCACATACTCATTTTCTCCAGAGCATCATCCTAATGTCCCAGTCACAATAATGAGACTGACAAATGACCGACACCAGATCAAACAAAAAATTATGTTGCCCCGAGGTCCATGATTACTCGTCGACTTGGGGTCGGTTTGGCAGTGTGCCTCGAGTTTGACAAGCTAATTTGAAACATTCTTGATTTCTGTGGATGTCGATGTTACTCCCAATAAATCAGAAAGACATTTCCATTACCAGCTTGATGATGCAGGGAGGATACATTTAAGTGATAAAAAGGAAATAAAGAAACAGGTCAATACATTTTACCAGAGCACCACGTTACTTTCATCTGGAAGTGCCATCATAATAATAAACACACGCATTCATTTTTGTTGGGCAGCGTGATGTTCTCTAGTCTAGTGCGCAGACACAACCCTGCTCTGAATAAAAATGACCATGCCGGGGAGGGGGGAGGGGGGGGGAGATAAACTTCCAGTTAACAAGGAAATTGAAAGACAATACACTGATAAATGGTTTGTTTTTTTAAAGGCAAAATCCCTATCTCTGTTGAATCATCAGCATTTCCTTAAAGTACAAAGAGTCTTCTGTTCTCTCACATTTTATTCATGTTTTCATGATGTTTATGACAATTGGTGAAAGCTTGAAAAAGGAGGTCCAGACAATTAAAGACTGGTGGTGTTATAATGTGTGATCATCTACTTGCTATCCTTACCAGCCTAGATTTCAGAACACTTTTTGTTGGAGGGGGGGGGGGGGGGTAAATTTCATTTTCTGGGGAAAAAAAATAATGCGAGTCTGGTGATGTCACATGAAGACTATTTTGTCCTTTCTCTCTTTCTATGGTAGTAGTAGTGAAAATCAATAGTCTGCATACTCCAGGCTCAGTTAGACTCATCTTATTGCAAATGGGGGGAATAATGGGGCAAATGAGGCGGGAAATGGCTGGGAACCAGGCTACATCCCAACTAGAGCATGAACATCCAGCAATGACGAATGATGGCTGACCCATTTTAATAACAGATATATTCCCAATTAGCCATCCCCATATCCAATTTCGGACATACACGTACATACACGTGGGTCTTTAAATGTAATAACTGAGAAAAGGTCATCACTGAAGACTTGGGAAGATCTCACACCCGGCCACAAGGCCTTCAGGCCTGCACAATTGAAAGCACATCACACTGGCCCGAAGCTAACGGCACTCTCAAATGCAATTCTTATTTTCATATCTGGATGGATGTTCGATTTGAAATCTCATTATGATGGGGGGGGGGGGACATTTGTCATAAGTGATTTTGACCATATTGTTCAGTGTGAAATCATTTACATGTTCTCATGTTAACTTGTACAGAGGAAGTATTCAAACTGTAAGGATAGTGTACCTGTATAAATTGAAAAAATGTATGGGTTTTTCAATAACGGCTTCAGTCAAAGTGAGTGATTTCAGTATTTTACTTTAATATTGTTTACCTGGGAAGGTGGAACTGTCAACAAATGACAAATTGGTCGTTTGCAAGTATTCAAGTCATCAATTGCATGTGAACTATTGTCATGTGTGGTGTTCAGTTATTTAAAAAGACCCCTTGTAAAGGTTGGTACCATTTCTAGCTATTAAACCTTATTCAGTGGAAAATTGCTCTTACTTTTAAAAGACTGTGCTGGATCACATGAAAATGATTTGAAGTGCCAATTACCTCAAAACTTTCCTAACAATAATCTATGGAGTCCGTTGGTGCATTGTTTGCGCTTAGAGACTTCGGTGGTAAGCGCTTTATAAGTAACGTTTTTATTATTATTATTATTATTATTATTATTATTATTATTATTATTATTATTATTATTATTATTATTATTATTATTATTATTATTATTATTATTATTATTATTATTATTATTATTATTATTATTATTATTATTATTATTATTATTATTATTATTATTATTATTATTATTATTATTATTATTATTATTATTATTATTATTATTATTATTATTATTATTATTATTATTATTATTATTATTATTATTATTATTATTATTATTATTATTATTATTATTATTATTATTATTATTATTATTATTATTATTATTATTATTATTATTATTATTATATATTATTATTATTATTATTATTATTATTATTATTATTATTATTATTATTATTATTATTATTATTATTATTATTATTATTATTATTATTATTATTATTATTATTATTATTATTATTATTATTATTATTATTATTATTATTATTATTATTATTATTATTATTATTATTATTATTATTATTATTATTATTATTATTATTATTATTATTATTATTATTATTATTATTATTATTATTATTATTATTATTTTTATTATTGTTAAAACCGTTTAAAAATGCTTAAAATATAAACACTTTTGGTTTCTTGTCTTGCACTCAGAGGAGACGTGATGGCTCAGTAGTAGAGCAGTGGACTCGTAACTGCGAGGTCTTGGATCAAACCCAAGTAGATGCCCTAGTGCCCTTTGGTTAGGCATTAATCCTCATTTTAACAAGTTCCTCAGAGAGGACTTCAAGCTGTTGGTCCCCTGGTTGCTTACTTTATAAGCATGCAATTGCTTTCTTTACAGTCAGGTAAACAAAATATTGAAAACACATCAAACCAAACTCACATCCACAACAAAAAGTGATGTTTGCAGGGGGCAACCCAGCGTTAGGCTTAAGAAATGACCGCGGAGCTCAAAGCATTTAAAAGAATTCCTTCCTACCAGGTACCAATTTCACTACACCTTGGTTGTGAAAGGCAACTATGGATTAATAAACTGCTAGAGAACATTAGTGATGTGCCATCAATCTAGTAGTTAATATAATAAAATAAAATAATCTGATATTATGCAATCTTAGTAATGTATCCATGGGCAAAAATAGCTTTGACTTGCTTTTGTCATTTGCTGGTACTTAAAAATACGAACAGAAACAAAATGGAACAGCTTCCAACATACAGATAGAGGTGAATCTACTGGAAAGCAACTTTTAGCAGATCTCTCAGTTTTGAGGGCATTTTTAAAGCAAGCTACTCTTGAAAAATCGCAAACTACCTTCTGGCAATGGATTCCATGGCGACCTTCACCCTCTATGATTCTTCTCAAGAATTACATATCTGGGCCCCGTTTCATAGAACTCGTTATCAACAACCAATGCTAGATTTCTATGACAAATTTGCTCTCGGCCAATCAAATGCCACGATTTCAGTAGCTTATAACAGTAATTGTAACTAGTCATTGATTACAAGTTTAATGAAACAGGGCTCGGCTTCTATTATTCTGCTATTGATGGACTTACACACAAGAACAGACCAGACTCTGTATTCAAGCCCCCAGATTATAGTGCTTCATTTATATTAAGACGTGAATACTTACAACTTCTTTTAAGAATGTGATGGCTCTTTTCAGCTCCGGTTTCGTATCACAAAACTCCTTGAACAGTAACTCGCCGATGGGCTGCTCCTCACATATACTCTCATACTCTGTCAAGAGAAGAAGTCGAAATAAGAAGATAAAAACTAGGTCGCAAATTTAAGATGCTGTGGATATAAATTATTAGAAAATCTGATCATAGTAACATCAAAGTTAACCACGATATTCAAAATAAAAATGCAGTAAATTTTTCAAAATTGATGAAATTCTGAAGCATGATCGTATTTTTCCATTTGCCGAATTGACAAAGATAAATCAGGGGAATATTACTCTCTATATACATGTATATATTAATCTATACATCACAAAAGAATCATAAAGCATTCAACAAATTAACCATACAAAAAAAGTTAAAATCTGTGGCTTTTGGGATCATTTGAAGTTGAACTGTTGAAATCTATTGAAAAACTGTTTCAGAGACATTGTTTAAATTGCAACTGTCAGTCATTACTTGCAATAAAAAAATTAATACATAGGTATATGAACTGGTGGTAAGTCTTGCTTGTAATTGCATGACACATGAACACGAGTGGACTACTCTTGAATGATCATTGAAGCTCATAAAAATGCTCGCATGATGTTCATATGAAGGTTTATTCACTAGTAGTTGTTCCATTCATCAGCAGTCAAGGAGGATACCAGCACAAAAAAATTGTGCAGCCAAACTAAACGAGGGAAGTGCCCCTTAAATTTGTAACAAAAAATAGGTGCTCTCAAATTTCTGGGCTTTCTAGAGAGTGGGTATGTGTCACTGTTTCAGCATGGCTTGCATTTATGGAGTGTTTTGGCGCCATAGAGGTATGATACTCGTTCATACTGGAAGTACATGTGTACAATGTGTCTCTTCACCTGTAACAAGCAGCTACTGGAGTGAGAGCACCATGATATGCATGTCTAAGCGCTGTAAGTGACTCAAACATGCTGCATTATTCAACAACAAATGAGTCATCAAACTTAATATATGAGGTAAAATAGCATAAATTATTATCATCGAAGTAGCAAAATGATGAAGACTGCATTATTCTTTATCTGTTCATGAAAAATAGCATGGATTCTGCACAAAAAAAGTAAGGAATACATTATTATATATCCCTGCAAAAAAGGGATATGAATGTACACACATTCTTAAATTAAGGCCAACCTGCAATACCAATGCATGAATAATTACTGTCTTTAATTTATGATTATGATCTACATCACATAGAATCTGTTGAGTCCCTGAGAGACAACAAAAAACTTAGATGCAAGCTTTCAGCAGATGAGAAGAAGAAAAAAATCAAGTTTATGACTTGAAAGGAGATTTTTAAATATTTTTATAAAGAAAACTGAGAAGAAGCAAGTATATATAATTTGTTAAACTTACTTCCATAGAGAATTGAATCATAATATTTTCTTCATACTTTGACTGTCAATAGTAAGAATCGAAACGTATCCTCATTTGACCTCGCTCAACCCTTTCCATAACCATTACTTCAAAATTTGATTTAGACTTGGCACAGAGAGAATATTTAGGCTTACAGTCAATTGGTGCTCCCCCTTACAGAATGTACATATCTAAATCAAATTGAGTGGAAATTACTGCCTGGCAAAATGGGAGTGAACCAAATATATTTGACATTTAAAATACATTTGAAGGAGTGACCTTCAACCAGCGAACATGTGATAGAGCTAGAATGGCGATTTTTATGACTTTTCCAAATTAGGCTGATTTGGCAACCGTTTCAGGTAAATTAATGAGAACTGGGGCTGTGTATGCAATGTGCATGGATTTATTTGGCATTGGTTTAATACGTGGGGTAGCTTTTATGGCAGAAGAAGAAGGAGATACATTTGTGTCATCAAAGAATGGATGGATGGAAAAACGATTCTTTGTTTCGACCGCTGCAGTTTGATGGAGTTCAATGGAGTTTATAGCTCGCTGTGAATGACACTGGGAAGCAAGTGGCTCCTTTTTAATGGCCTGCGGTTTGTGAGCAGCGATCTAGACAAAAGGTGCAAAACTTATACTGCTTTTAAGAATTTAAAGGAAGAATAGCATCTCCTTAGAGCAAGAAGGGCAGTAACTCATATAATTTTAACACATACAGTAGTTAATGCCCTAACGGCTTTCAACAAACAAATGCACCATGTATCATAGACTGACTGTGCACGTAATGCTGGAGTATGTAAATTTACTCATTAATTTGAAGAGCAATGTTCCGGCAAGCGCTATTTCATGAAACCATTATCTTTGCTATTACTCAAATATTTTATATAATTTATTTGAATACTCTCTTTCTCTCTCTCTCTTACTCTCTCTCTCTCTCTATCTCTTCTCTAATGACTGAAACCATTAGGCAATGAAAATAATGTGCTTGGTATGGAAGGCCTATCAAATTGGCAACACTACCGTGAATGTAAACACGCTGATGTATGGGTCCACTGGTTGACTGCCTAATGGAGTGACCTACTTTCACCGCTTGCCCCGGAGATATAACAATGAACGAAAAGTGGATACTGGTAATGCCACTAGGATTCTGTTCACACTAAGGAAAAATTATTCGATCCTTGTATATAGAAACGTCTTTAATAAAAAAAAATTGTCGTATAGCATAAAGGGGAATACACAGGTGGAAAGTAGTATTAATAAGCATAAATATAGAAACATCGTGTGAGAAAAAAACATTTTTGAAGTGGTAAGTTGACAGCCCAGGCCTTAGAGACATTGTTGATGTATAAGCGCTATATAAAAGAGGAATATTATTATTATTATTAGCCAATCATTAGCGCATGCTCATGATGATTCCCAACCCAGTTAAGGCAATTTTTGTAGGATAGAATGTTTACATAAGTACTGGAACCTGATCACTTATTGACTTATCGTCCAAAAAGATGTTAAAACACTTGTTTTGCTATAAAACGTTTCATGATATGTTTCCTCCTAAAGGCGTTCAGGCTACAAAAGAGTCAAATGGTAACCCTATACGTTTATCATACAGCTAGTATATGATCAATATATGCTAGACTGAACAAGGGGAATTTCATTCTGATAGATAGACATACAGCATAGATTTGTTGTTTAGGTGTATCAATACCTAATATGAAATGTAATATTACTGTGATGCAACATATCAATTTGTTTTAGTTCTTTTGTTTTTCTTTCTTTCATAAAATACCATTGCGCCTTTATCTTTAATATACTACAAATGGTGCAATGTTTTGAATTTTACATTTACGAGAATGCGTGCCAACAAAACAATTATAACGCAAAGTAGGTTTAATAAAATGTAATAATATTTCAGGGTTTTGTTTGCAAACTATAAGTGATTTTTTTTTCCTTCTCTATTATTTTCAAACAGTACACTCTTAAGACCTGCACAGCATATGATTGTTTGATATTTATGATATCAAGAATTGTTGTTTGCATCTTCTTGATAGTGAATTATATATATCTTATTTAATTATGTATCTTTATTTATATGTTATATACCATGAGCTATAAATGAGGAGAGCCTTCTACAGAAACCCAATTTCTTTTAGTAATCCACAGGCATTAGTTAATGGTTTCTTTTCTTTTGTTATTAGGGACTTTTAGATTTGCACGTCGACATAGTGGCCTGCTACGTGTGACGTCCCACTGGCAGTGCCTTGAAAAGACATCACAGTGCCTTGAAAGGACGTCACACGTAACAGTCAACTATGTCGACGTGCAAATCTAACAGTCCCTAATGTATTTATTATTTGTATTTCGTTTACTTGTATTCTTTGTTATTATTATTAGGTTATACTCCTTTAAGTTGCCGGAAATGAAATAAAATGAAAAAGAAGAAAAATCCTCAATATTGTTTGTGACATTGTTTGGTGAAAGGAACAACGGCATTAACTCTTTGTTAAAGCACAAGAATTTACGCCCTTATGACTCTCGGCAGTAGACATGAAGATCACCCGTCATTTCAATGGGTGTATGAATAAATGAACAGGTAGGAGAGTTCACGAAGAGGGCTAGAGAGTTGGTAAGCCATCACCGATGCCTTGAACATCCACTGAGAACGAACACCACTGCTCAAGCAATGCTAATAGGCTATCATTGGACACACACGCTATACAGTATCATCATTCGGGGGATGCCAACTCCAATTCTATCTGTATCTATTTGTAAGTATCCATTTGTATCTCTTCGTCTCCCTACCCCTCCCATTGACTCTTCTGCTTGCTTGCTTGCAATCCCCCCCCCCCCCTCTCTCTCTCTCTCTCTCTCTCTGTACCTTTTAATCTCTTGCTTGCTCGCTCTCTCTCTCTCTCTATCACTCTTCTTTTCTTTTCCTTTCTCTTCATCCTCCCCCACCCCCCCCCCCTCTCTCTCTCTCTCTCTCTGTACCTTTTAATCTCTTGCTTGCTCGCTCTCGCTCTCTCTCTCTCTCTCTATCACTCTTCTTTTCTTTTCCTTTCTCTTCATCCTCCCCCATCCCCCCCCCCCCCTCTCTCTCTCTCTGTACCTTTTAATCTCTTGCTTGCTCGCTCTCTCTCTCTCTCTCTCTCTCTCTCTCTATCACTCTTCTTTTCTCTTCCTTTCTCTACATCCTCCCCCATCCCCCCCCCCCTCTCTCTCTCTCTCTCTTTCTCTCTCTATCACTCTTCTTTTCTCTTCCTCCCTCTCTCATCTCTTCTCTCTTATCCCATCTCACTTCTGTATCTTTCGATGTAATGGGTTTTTTTCTATCTACCGTATTCCAGACTTGAGAAAATTCTTATATCGAGTCCAAATGAGCTCATCTCATAACAGTTTAATGTCCTTCTCGTCCACGATCAATTCCTAACAAAATCTCAAAATGTCATATCCACTTATCCTCCATTCACTCTCTTAATCTCTCTCTAATAGTTAAAATCTGTTCAAATCCTGAATGTCATCTCTTTCTATTTCTCTCTCTCTCTCTCTCTCTCTCTCTCTCCCTCTCCATCCTCCAATACAATCAGTACATAACTTTGCTACATTTAAAGACTTCCATTCCTTATCCAAAATTCCAATTGTTTCTTTTTGCCCTCATCACATCATCTCTTCCTTCCACCTCCTTCCTCCAAGCCTCCATCCTCCTTCCCGTTGAGATGAATTGAATTCCACAGCGCTAATGCTTGCTGTTATTCACTGACTTACGACTAACTTACATCCATTATTTCAGCCTGTAGCTTTGGAGTAGGCAGCTTCTTCGACACTCTCTCTCTCTATCTCTCTCTCTCACTCTCGCTTTTCCCCCCAGCTTCCCAACCAACATCATGCATGTGTGTATATCGTATCTGTGTGTGTGGGGTGGATGGGCGCCGATGCATCCATCTACATGTGACTCCGATGGATGATACCGTATCGCCGAGCGTGCGTGCGTGTGTGTGTGTGTGTGTGTGTGTGTGTGTGTGTCGTATATGTACTGTATGTTTAGATAGCAGTGATGATTTACAACACAAGGAGATCACGATAATATATCTCATCATATGCTTCCCTACTAGCATAGAAGCTAGAAGGAGAGTCTCCCCGTCTCCTACACCCGGTGTCTACAACAAAAATCAATTGCATCAAATCACGCCACGCAAGTTTGACCAGAGATCAAGCCGCGCGCTCGGCTGCACATGGGATAACTCTCTAGAAAGAGATGAAGGAAGATTCATGCATTGTACACAAATTTAGATTGCATCTTGCAAAGCCGAATTGCTTTAGTTTTTAGACCATATTCCATTACGTGGTACCACCCCGATGGATTCTATTATCTAAACTCGTCTGCTGCTAATCAATCCAAATTTCAACTGTGAATGAATATCCTTGTATATTGGATTTTTATGCTTTCTGAAAAAGAAATGCATGCAATTACATCATAAAATAATAATAATAGTGGGTTCTTGTATAGCGCTCATATACATTTCATATGATTTTTTTAAATTACACTTTAAATCTCCTGGTATATATCTATTTCTAATTCAATGACTTAATTGAAATTAAAAATCATGTTATTGTAAAATTAATTCTAAATTACATTTCACGACTGGATTCTTTTTATTCATTTGTTTTAATGAATAATTACAGTAAATTTGAACGAAACAAAGATCTCAATATTTAGGGCCCACTGAATCAGTGGAGTTAGATAAACCAGGTTTGAATTAGTCCATCTTATGAGATAACAAGTACAAGCCTAGAATAGAATGGCACATGTTTAAAGAGGAAGCAGCATATTTAAAGTGAATTCTACCCTAATAGTTCAGATGGTTTTTATTAAAAGCAGATAATAATTGAACCAGATCAGAGAAAGTTTGAAGAAAATCAGACAAAAACAAGATATATTCAACAAATTTTGAGTTGAAATCAAGCAAAATTAAATATCCAATTCAGTGATGCACTTCTTGAGGTCCTGCCCCATTCGCTCTGCACTAATAATCATACATTTACATTTACATGTATGTATGTATACATGCACTCAATTACTACAGTGTGTTTTAACAATCTCTCTTTAATAAATAAACATTGTTTTTATCAACATTTGAAAAATGGATGTTCATAAAAAAATGTTGATACAAAGCAAATGGAAATAATGCTTGAAACATATGTCACGGAGGTGCCAACTTCCATTTGATCGATTGCATCTTTAGTTAAAATTAATACTTATTTTTCACTTGAGTTTTCTCATACTTTCTCTAATCTTATGCTGGACCATCCATCTGGAACACTCTACCACAACACCTCCGCCTATGCAGTACAGAAGACACTTTCGAAAAGAAACTTAAAACCCAACTCTTTCCATCTTGAATCCATTATATAAGTTTTGAGTACCGTATTTGCCGGCGATAAGGCCACAGCGCTGCATAGGCCGCATCCCCAATTTTGACATTTAAAAAAAAAAAAAAAAAAAAATTGAAAGAGGCGTGATTCGAACTCTTGCGTACAAATGTAGAATGCAACCCAAATCACCGCCTTAGACCGCTCGGCCATCCCGTCCTTGATTCTATCCTTTGCAGCTTTTTCTTGTGTATATATTTGTATATAGCTCTATGATTGCGCCATAGCTTTGCTCGCGCAAGCTAGAGGATTCAGGTTGCTTTAGCTATGGCAAAAACTTAAATCTAGATCTACCAGTAGAGTTTAGTTGGTAAGTTATGAATTTTATTTACGAGATTGACAAAACTTTGCCCTTTTTCATTTAAAAAATATAACAAATAATTGTCTGTAAAACATGTATTATTCCAGACTGTTATTCTAGAAATGTCCTTCACCTTTCATTGCTGTCCCATATGTACAAATTCGTTCTGTGTTTCATGGTTTTGACTTAAAATTTTTAATATTTTTTTTACTCTTTCGCCGCAAAGGCTGCACCTAGACTTTTTGAAATTTTCTCTTCCAAAAATACTGCTGCCTTTACGCCGGCAAATACGGTATCTAAATTTGTTTTTGTTCATAATATCTCAATTACTGTTCCTTATTTGATTGTTATGATTTGTATGTTTCTTTTCTGGTGTATTAGAGCTCTGATCAGTTGGTCTCTAGTAGCGCTCAATAAGAATCAATTATTATTATAATTGTTATAATCTGTTTTTCTCATTTGTTTGCTTTGAATAAAATCAACTTCATGTCAATGTCAGGGTGTAGTCGGTGGACTCCCCTTCTTTTAATTAGTGACTAGATTATATTAATACAAACCTGCTATTTCTGTTGGGCGTTGGCATTCTGTTATGTGAGGGAACTTGAGGATCTGTCGCCACTTTTTACTCCGGCCTTTGCGTTTGCCACCACCACCTGAGGGAAGAAAGAAAGATAAGAAAAGAAGTTAGTTTTAAATGTCACAGAAGAGTGTGTTCACATGGGACCATCTAGTTGTAATCAAAGTCCCACTATTAAACATTACAGCACTGAAACAACAGCTAAAAGTTTTTAAATACACCTTTTCATTCCACTGCATGCATGTTTTTCAACACTCGTATCTTCAAGAGAAAAAGTTGATGTATAAGATGTCATTTGTTTCATAAGGAATACACGGGTGAAACGACATTACCTATAATAACATTTGCTCAAGGCTTCGATTCATCACATATACATGTATACGTGCAGGGTTAGGGTCAGAGTTGTAATTGGGTTTGGGATAGGTTGAGGTTTAGGGTCAGGGTTAGGTTTAGTGCTAGTGTTTGGTCAAGGGTTGACTTTGGGAATTCTGTAAAGCATTAGTATTAGTCGCACTGACGGGACTGACCCCGAACTGACTTTTAAATGGCAACTGGCCGGAATGCTCCCCAGGTAGTGGAGAATGTGCATACATTGTGTGCGGGTAAGCCTGAATCCGATGACCAGGATAATAATATATACTGCGCCTAGAAACAAAGTATTAGGCGCGTTATAAACGTGATGTATTATTATCATTATTTAGTCATCGGTCATTCAGCTCAGGGTAACGTTATTTTCTGATCGGTTTCTGGTCGGTCTGGTGTTAGCCTTGTGGGTGTGAATAGGGTATACATCTTGGACAACAACCATGAAGCAAATGTCACTGGAGCACATGTCGAAGAACTGAAAATGAATGCGGCTTCTACTCATATAAACCCTACCCCTAACATAAAACCACATTTCATTACACCCCTCCCTTTTTGGTTTTGCCAAACCCATGCCACCCGACCCTACTTCATCTCATCCCACTTCACCCTACCCCGACCAGGCCCCACCCCTTCTCAGTTTTCATGACAACAGCTGTATTCAGAACAGCACCAGGTGAACATATGGACTCCCGTCTCAGGTTTGTGAAGGTCAAGTTTACTCAAAGGTCATTCTGGTGCAGGTGCAAGGCTGCTAAGCACCTGTTTCTCTTATAATCTGACTGGAAATGTTTAAAGATAAAGTCAAGTTCTGCATGGTCATGTGCTCGCATCGTGAAAGAAAGTGTCTGTGAGCAAGTGGAAAAGGTTATGTAGCCCATTCATATTTATGTATACTGTGAGGTTTTGGTCTTTTGGAATCATCAAAATAAAATGAAATTGATTTTGTCTTGCTGACAGTTATATGCACTTAACACAGATATGTGTAAATGGGACTGCACAAACTTGTGGCATGAAAGGTTGATCCTAAAACTGTACCTATATTTCTTATCATATTTCCAACATGGAAGTACCTGAAGAGCATTTCAGGGGATACTTCTGGTACCGGTATATTCTTCTACACCAGAGATCACAACCAAGTGTGTACCTTTCCAGAACTCAACATTCTCTTTATGCATACAAGGTGTAGAATCCTGGCTTTGGTTATAATAGGAGCAGAAAAATGAGAGTACTAAATTTACTAAATGTTTCATATATTTAGAATACCAGTAACTTTTAGACTTCAAGGAAGACAGTTCCATTATCAAAACTCAAATTTATATATTATTGTAAGTATCAGAATTAGAGGATTATTTCGAATCATTGGGTCAACACGTTGGGTTGCATTACCCGACCTTTGTGAAAACACACCCCTTTAATCACAAAATGTTGGGGGTAATGTTTATGAAATAAGCCCCTCGCATCTACAAATGGTCCTGTCAGATTTACCAGACACTTTGTTAGATTCCTACGGCAAATCTATAAAAGGTAGCATCCTCAACGTGCATCTCCAAATGATTTTCCATTTTCATTTCATGAAAGGTTGTGTGACGTGACCATCCGAGCAGACACGATAACCCGATGATTCAAGGTAAACCATTTTAGAAGGCATGATGACTTTTATGTCAGCTAGATGATTCCCAATCTTTGCCCCAAATCAATGATATCAGATAATCTATAAAATATGCAGGCACTTATGATAAACGTGGCTTTCTATATAGACATACATTCAAACCTCTCCCTCTCTCTCTCTCTTATCTTCACCTTCTTTCTTTTTTGTTCATGGATATCAATCTTCCTTCCCCTCCATTTTCTCTCTCCTCCTCCCTTCTGTTTTAATCCTGATGGGATTAATTTCCACTTTAACAACACCATACACATTCAGCCCAGTGTGCAGAAAGGTTAATTACGCACACGAGAGATCTACCATGTATTCTCTGCGCTAATTAAGCTGTAACAGTATACATCACATGTGAAATACTAATTGAAGTCACATCCATCACGACACCATAAACTCTACATTAATGGCGCAGAGTAACTCAGAAGCTGGGCTGCCATGATCACATAAAAGTAACAACAGTCACTATATACCATCATCCTCTACAGACTACAGACTACATACATGTAGTCACTCAAAAGCTATGATTTCAATACCCCAAACTAAAATGCTAATCCAGTCAATATATACCATCATCCTCATACTATAAAGAGTCACTAAAAAACTATGATTTCCCTGTCCCAAACTAATATGCTAATTAATTGAAGTCACAACAGCCAATAAACCTTATCCTCGACAGACGACAAAGTTTTCTTAACCAGACCTTCTAACGGTTAAACGAGAGTGCCCATACAAGCATGAATATTCAAACCTTTATCTTAATTGATATTGATAGTGTCTTAATTTTCCTTTAATTTTTTATATATTTTATGACAGTTTATAAATATTAAAATTAAGAACAAAAAGTGTCCACTTTTTTCTTCTTACAGAGTATAATTTGTTAACTGTACCTAATAACAATAACGCAATTTGCTAATTTCTGAGCCTGGTTACATCATGGGTGATCACCATCAAATTCTCTTTTAATTATTTACACCACTGAATGATGGGCTTTCCACGAGACGCGATCTCCTTTTTATGCATCGTTGTCGTAAAGTAAAATGGGTTTAATTGGAATTTGCCATGCATCCCTTGATATTGGCAAAGGTTTTCATTGTCGGGTCACCTTCAAAGATGGATTAAAACCTGAAAAAAGGAGAAAAGCTATAAAAACAAGGTAGGTCGTGTGTATTGGATATTTTCAGAAGTACAATAGCTTTTACTCCACATGTATTATGTATATTATTTTCATTATGTTTTGATCCCATTCATCAGGGAGAAAATATTCCATTGGTATGCATACTACCTTATATTCCCATTTTATCTTATTTTCCTCACAATCTATGGTCGAAACTGCTTTAGCAAATGGCTTTATAAAAATGTTTGTCTTGGTTTTTGTTCATGAGTTCAAGTTCACTGATGCCACTGCCCACACAATTATTAAATATCCATCCATCTCTATATCACTACGTGTCTCCTTCACAACACACCCTCAAGGCAATCATCTAATTGATGGGGCCAGCTTTCAGCAATTTACCTCATCTGATTCGTTCATGGATCAAGGCCTCAAATGGCAAAGAAAAGTGCTTTCACATGTCTACATAGACACTTTCTTCATTGAAAATGGGAATTTACGCTTGATTGATTACAACTTTTAAAATATACAACTTTATTAAGTTCATTGGATTTTTCTCAAAATTTCAATGATCCGTTTCTCCCATGTTTCTGCTTCCATTACAACCAACTTAATATCAGATTTGACTTCCATTTACGGGGTATTTGCACATTTTTTTTTTTTTAAAGTGTAGTCCAAAGAATAATAGGCAACAAATGCAAACAATTAAGGTGATATAAATTTTTTTATCAGGTAGAAACATTTTAGGATAAATGGAAGAAGAAAAAAAAATCAAATTTGGAAAATTTCCCCTTCTGGTCTTTGCACCAGCCAGCATAATTTTCTTGAGTGTATACCGGTAATGTACTTTTTCTTATAACGTTAACCATTTTACATTGTAATTCTAGGCGTGGTTCTGTGACACAAGTGAATTTTATCAAGGAAGGAATTCATAATTCATGACGTCTCCTGTTCAGTTTTATAATCGTTCAGGTGGTGGAAACGTGTGATGGAAGTATGGATACTCTGCTATTTATTGGCTCGTTACTCCTCTTCCTGTTAGTGTATTTCTTCTCCTTTTTTTTCTTCTTTCTGTATTTGTCTCAAATTTTATTGACCTTGTATACAATTATTTGTCGAATAACTGCCCTCTTACATTTGATTTTGTACCTCTCCCTAAAGTAAACATATTCGGTCCATGTCTCCCAGGAACCTATTCTTTACAAGCTAAGCTTTTCTATAAGTTCCTGCACTATACCAGTTTTTTTTACTTCTCTCATCTGGGTTTTCATTTAACATTATAATAGTTGTCAAACACATTTGGTGATGTATGATTTTGAAGTCTGATTAATTTGTCAATTACTATAATCAATTTTTTTTTTTAATTACGAAACAATGTCTTTTATGTGTATTTTGTTATCTGTATTGAATCTGCATGTGAAATGTGAAATCGATAAACTCAAACTCAAACTCAATGAGTCTGTGCCTCAAGACTAGAGGATGTACAATGTGCAACCAGGAAGTGAAATCTATTAAAATGTGCAAGCATAGAATTGCAGTTTTGGGGAAATAGGACCGAGATCTTCCTCCTCCAAAAATGTTATCTTAAATTGAATAAAAATGGATTAATGCCAATACATTTCTATTCCAATGTAACCTTGCTAAAGCCTTGACTTAACACTAAATGAAGAGGGAAAATCAATAGCATTATTATGAACTCTTTGTATCGTATCGTCATTAATGATCTAATATAGCCAGCCCTTACCACTATCTAAATAAAAAATTATCAACTGAAAACATTCAGTTCCCTCAGAAAAAAACACTGGCTCCGTGTCTGGGTTATTCAAATTGATTTCTAGATCTCACTAAGCACATACCGGTGTGTACATTAGTAAATGAAGTTTAGGACACATTGACAGGAAAAGGGAAATGCAGTCATAAAAACAAGGCTCATTTTAATGGTTACAAGTACTTCCTATTAAACCAAAAAGAGCTTTCAAATACGTAACAATTTAGTCCAGACATTTCAGGCACAATAACAACCAGCAAAGTTGACATACATAAAACAAGTGTATTTAATTTTGCTTGAGGTTTGTATGACTATGAATGATGTGTATCATCCATACAATGTAAATACCACAAATTTCCATTGTTAAATGAACAATATGAACCTTAAGAACCTTGAGATATTATTTGCATTCTATTTTTGGCTCACAACTGTACTTGTAAATACGTTACCAAATGTAACCTGAAACATTGGCCAACAGGCATCTTAGTTTGCAATTAATAAGAGATATAAATTCTTTCAATTATGTCCATCACACTCACAGGCTTAGGGTAAATAAAAGTTGTGCTTCATGAATGTAATATTCATGTCCTAAAACATACATAAGCTGCATTTACACTTTCATCATCACTTTCACCAACACCATCATCATCACTATCACCAACACCATCATCATCATTATCATCCTCATTGGTATCACCAAGTAGGGTCCATGGGATCACTATCATCATTACAAGCAGCAGCAGCATCACCACTACCAATAGCTATTAGTAGCAGTATATCATTTCCTGATTAGATATTGTATGTGTACATGTAATCATTCTGTGTGCTATCACCTAGTCAAGGTGTGGTGAGTTTCCATTATCTCGCTGAAGCCAGGCAAACAAGCAGAATGAGATCAAACTGCAAAGCTTAGTCATGTGAACACAACAGCAAGCATTCACGGGAATCATCATTGCCACCACCACCACCATCATCATCATCATAATCATCACCGCCATCATCTCTATCATATCCACCACTGACAGGCAACAGCATCGTGCCGTTTCTCTTTTTGAGGGATTACAGTTAATCATTTCCTAATTATATTCACTATGTGTGCTTTTATACAATCAAGGAGTGATGTGTTCCCACTATCTCACTGATTCAAGGCAGAGTAAGATCAAACTGCAAAGCTAAGTTGTGTTAACACAGCAACAAGTATTTATGTTGTTTCTAAATGAAGAAATCTTTATAACAGGGAACGTATTCAAATTTAATAATATATAAGGAAAATATCGGTCAATATTACCAAACGTGAATATTATGAATATTGTAAATCAATCAACAACACATCCATCCAGTGAGGACAAGGCTATAGCTTCCAATTGCTCACTCCCCGATGATAAAAACAATCTATTTACGATCACAGGCAGGCAATATGAAAGGTATGGAAGAATATGATATCATAAATAAAAGGGTCCCTGGAAAAACCTACACTGAGATACAAACACACAATGCTGGCACACACATGCACCATTATACATGTATCTGCATCAGAGTAGATCACGTGTCATTTCATGGCTGAAATGATGGTCGTATCAATGGCATTATAAACAGAAAACGTCACAACTGGCATTATGAATTGCAAACAGCCATCTTGTTTCTTTGTCTCGCATTTTTAAGTGCAGAAAGTTTGAATTTTATCGGGAACGTTTCTTGTAAAAATAAATAAAGTCATCATTGAAGGCAGTATTATGATCACAATGACTGAAGAACTATTCAAATACATTTTGACAATAAAGTCAGGGAAAGCGACAAGTGCATCCCCACCCCCCCCCCCTCCCACACACACCCCTATATCTGCATCGGAGTACATGTAGATCATGTGTCATATCCTTGCCATGACAGGGAATATTCACAATTTATACACAACTCTTTGATATACCTATAGATACCATACACCAGCCTGCCATACACATTTGATTTTTTTTGTGAATGAATGTCGATCTATGGAATATCGGGCCCATTTACACAGACCAAACACCATTTATTTTTTGGACTGCCATTTTTAATACTAGAAAACATTGGTGTATGCTCATTCCCATTTTTGGGTGACCAATAAACAGAATCATCCGCAGATGTTTCAAGAGCGGGCATTAAAAGTGCAAAAATCAGTCAAATTTCTGCCAGCGTTAAAAAAAAAACACTCCGGAGGTGGATTTTCAATTTTGTTTTTTTGTCATGTTTGCCAGTAGTTGCTTAGAAATTTCTGACGAAAAATTGAAATGTGCAGTGTAAATGCAACTAGTCTCCATCTTATGTCAAATCCGTGACAAATCGAGGTCGACAATGTGTGAAGTTGAACAACAGCTGCACTAATATAGTGCAAGCTAAAAAAACATCAGTTTTTCACACATTTCAGACTCTTGTTGGAAGTTGCTAGGCAACTAGCCATGAACGCGACAAAAAACCCGACTCTGGAGTGTGTTTTTTTTAAACGCCGGCTAAAGCTCCACCAGTTTTTGCAGTGTAAATGCTTGCGCTCAGATCAACATTGAACTATTCCGGCATTTGGTCACGTGACTCTCCTGACTAGCTACAAGTGGAGCATGCGCACAATTCACCAAAGAACAACAACAGAATTATTAAAAAGACTGATGGGGTTTTTATGGGCTTTTCCAGTACTGTAACAATGTAAATGGGCCTTTTACATCCATAAAATGAAAACTATGCCTAATCCATTACTGTGAAGGGCATTTTGAAAAGCAAAATCATTGAAGTAGCCCCTCCCTCTATATATATCTCTCTCTCTCTCTCTCATTCCCCCTGTCCACACACAACATTTTCCATGATTAAGCGTGATTACCTATACCGTTTCGCAATAGGTACATGTATACAGTTTTGCGAAAGTTATACAATGAAATTGTGTGTGTGGACGCTCACTAACGATACGTCGTATAACGAAACGCAGGTTTAGGCATCTTTTCGAACTAGAACTCAATAAAGTATCACGCCTAATCACGCCTAATCACGGAAGGTGTTGTGTGTGGACGTAACTGGTGTAACTAGTGTAACTAACTGGGCGGGGCTTAACGTGACCTCGCACGAAAGGAGACCTGACCTCTCATTTCCGCTTCCATTTCATGACCGCAGTAGCAAACTGCGCACATATACGACATTTCGCTGTATAGTTTCAGGATTACTTTCTTCTGTGTGTGGACATCCTGGAATTTATACGATGATTCTTTATACGACGTTTCGTTATAGAGTTTCGGGATAAATTGTTTTGTGTGTGGACACGCTGATTCTCTCTCGCATTCATTCTCTATTGATGTCTTAACATCTGTAGGAGCAATAAACCTTGAGACCATTCAGCTTTACAAGCATTTGATTCGACTACTTTGACATTTACAGAACATTCTTATTTGTACTGCAAAGTTAATGTTAAGTGGATGTCATACATGCTTTATCATCATTGGTTAGAGTCCACAATGTATCCTACATAACAAATGATCTTCAATATATTTGATACAATACTGATACACTAATAAAGAAAAAGCAAGAAGTTAATCTAAACCCCAAAAAAACATAGTCTGTGATCACTCTCCAGACTTTTATATCCATACTACAGAGCTCCTCATTTTATTACAGGCTTTGCCCTTTTCTGCTTGTGAAGATTCCTTTGACCATCAAGTGACCAGGAATAAATAGACCCGTCTCCATCAGCTTGAGATTGCCAAATAACCCGTTATTTTAACTATCCCGATCACAGATTATCCAGCTAGTTTGCGTCTTCATCAGCCCGCAGTTGTAATTAGCGGGATATTTGGTCATCCCAAGATATTGGGCTACATGTAGTTTGCAAAATATCCCGCTATTTGTCCGGTGCGTCCTCACCAGCCCGACTATGTGCGATTGCTGAGCAAAATATCTTGAGCTAATTTCCCGAGCTCAAATTTCAAGTTTCGAGGTCGAGTCTAGAGCTGATAAAGATGCGATTTGTAACTTCTGGCTTATTTCCCAAATTAGAAATAGCGGGCTATTTGGCAATCTCGAGCAGATGAAGACATACCTAATGTGACTGCCCCCACTCCTAAAAGTATGGAACACAACCACCCCACCAGGTGATCCAGGGCTCTTTTGATTTTGACTTTTGATTCAATGAAAGTTGTTTTTTCCACTTCATACAGGCACAGTATACATAGATGTTGTGTATACAGACTTTTGATTTAAAATAGTATTTTGAAGAAGTTTACATGCAACATTACATAAATCTTTTAAGAATTATGTTAGACAATATTATAAGGATAAATCTATGTGATGGCTTACAAGTGCTATTTGATGCATACATTTCTTTAAATCCAAAGGCAAAAGTGTTGGCTTTATTTTTGTTAAGCGTCCGGACACACAAACCTCCCTTCATATTGGTACATGACTGTATCACTTATTATGCAGATGGCATGACATTCAAATCTGTATATATACTGCAGTATCTGCAAAATAGCCACCAATTTTTTTCACTTTTTATCTCTTTTTATATTTCAGAGTTCTAAAAATAAGTTAGTTCATTCATAGGTATATCTTTATACAAAGAGAGCACTTTTAAGAGCAACTTAAAGAGAAGGTTGAGTTCTGGGAAGAGGTGAAAAATAATTTGTGATCGTTATCATTCTTATTATGCAAGTGTGGAAGAACATCAGATAAGACATGTTCCCTGAAAAGCATGGCTCTTCAAGTGCCTTCATATTCTAAATATGTCATGTTACATCGTAAAACTCGGGGTAGGATTTTTACGCCACGTGTTCGTGTAGTCCCATATACATCTTTCTGTGTACAGTGTTTGTAACTTTACCAAGACTTGGCCAAATTTCTTATAATTTTGATGATTCCAGAACCTTGCAATACACACAAATTCTTATATGCTAGATGATCAACCTATTTCTGTTCGATTCCACACCGTTTCTTTCACAATGCAATCGCATGACCAGAACTCAACTTCATCTTTAAGCCTCAGAATAATTTGTTGATAATACATATGTCAACATGTTACTGAGATATGTATAAACATACATGTACAATATTTAAACATGACAATACATAGTGTGCGTGTCTTTAAAGATCCTTTGCAAGACTTGTTTCTGTTTTCTTTTTGTGCAGTGTTAGCATTTTACTTTTTAAAAAATTAAAAATATGCAAAATCAATGGAAATATTTGTTAGTTGAGTGTGTAAAATTCATTTTAAAATGTCAAAACAAAAACAGTAAGTTGGAAAAGAAATTGACACCAAAGTAACCAAAGTCCATGACCCAAAGAATATTTGTTAGTTGAGTGTGTAAAAATCATTTTAAAATGTCAAAACAAAAACAGTAAGTTGGACAAGAAATTGACACCAAAGTAACCAAAGTCCATGACCCAAAGAATATTTGTTAGTTGAGTGTGTAAAAATCATTTTAAAATGTCAAAACAAAAACAGTAAGTTGGACAAGAAATTGACACCAAAGTAACCAAAGTCCATGACCCAAAGAATATTTGTTAGTTGAGTGTGTAAAAATCATTTTAAAATGTAAAAACAAAAACGGTAAGGTGGGAAAGAAATCAATATCAAAGTAACCAAAGTCCACGACCCAAAGAAGTTAGAAAAAAGACCAACTAATATGGGTTACGTATGAAAGTTTAAACTAAGGAGTGATTACAGATGAAAAGTTCATTTGACTATTACAGTCACCAAATATAACTGACATTGATGAATGCGGTAGCCATTAGATGTGTCATGGCTTTGGGATAAAATACTTTCCTCTTTAATACTTTGATATGTTAAGATTTAATTTTTTTTTTTTTTTTATATGTTTATCAAAAATAATATCTCAATATGATAAGCAGAAAATCAATTTGATTACAACTGGCATAACAGATTTTTGGATTTTAACTATTTTACAATGTTACAAAATAATAATTTTTAAAAATATATATTTTTCCCTTCATTTAGCAAAGCAGATTTTTCTTTTAGTGCATTCCATTTTATTTCATGCATCAAGTAGAAGTACAATTTACATTATGTAATATATTGAAAAAGAAACATGATATATACCTAGAAAGGATAACCCACAAAGAATCAACTCTATGCACAATAAAATTAAAATACTGTAGCTGACACATGAACCATAATAATGTACAAATTAAATGTATGAACTGGTTCCAACCCTTTTTCAGAATTTTGGAAATAAAAGAGTATGTACAAGTATCAGTGTTTTTAAAGTATTATTTTTCTCTTACGAGAAATAAAACATTGCTTGAATGGAAGAACTTTTATTTAAAAACCCTGATTTAATTAATACCAAAATTAGGTGCAATAATGCAAATTAAATGGTGACATTAGAGGTGTATTTGAAGGCCAGCACAAGGTATTTAGTGATTTGTGAAAGTGAATGAAACTTAAAATTGCAAGTGTTCTCTTCCTTGTCATTTGACAGAGCCCCCACACCAACTTTTTGGGACCGGGATCTGGATCTATTTTATATAAGAGCCTCTGCATGCATGTGCCCAATGTTAAAAAATCAAAATGAGGGGGGAGAGGGGAGAGTCCAGGCTTTAATTTTGGGCACCCACTTGTCCCAGGCACCCGTTACGTGTCGAGCCCTGCATCTGATCCTCAGGGGGGGGGGGGGGGGGGGTTCACAAAGATCCTAAGTCAAACTTAACTTTAAGTTGGACAATTATGGAGAGCCATTTGTAGCCTTAAGATTAAATTTATTCAAAAGCAAAAATTCAGGTATTTTAGACTTTTCATAAATTCCACATCAAGAACATGAAATCTCCTAAGGTAATAGAAAATATGAATGATTTGAATCAACATTTTATGCCTTTTAAAATAATGTTAACAAAATATTTTCAATAAAGCTAATGGCTTTCCATATAGTCCAACTTAGAGATAAGTTCAACTCAGGATCTTCGTGAAACACCCCCCCCCCCCCCCCCCCCCCCGAGCTCTCTCAAGTTGTTTGCATCAAAACTTTGATGAATCATAGACCTTAGCTGGAAAAAGACATTGGACTAGCTTGCCCTCGAATTACATGTTAGTCATGGCATGCTTTAATAAACTTGAATGATTTCCCTCGACTGACTTCACCCAACACCAAATGATATTATTAGTGAGTAAGATGATGAGCGTTGGTTAGTTTTGTCTTGAAACCATGAACATGAATGGACTTACTCTCTGTGTGTCATGAAAGGTCATGAAAGGTCATCGCAGGGTCGGAGGCAGGTGTATTCAAAGAGATATCAAGGTAGAAAAAAGCAAGAAAAGTGAATCATCTAGTCCTCAATGAATTTTAGATCTTTTGCAATCAACATGAATACCATGATAAGTAAACTTACATGTATAATTATTAGAAAATTCTAAGCTGAACAGACATGCTATTTTAAATTATAATAACAACTCAATATCTCTATCTAGACGTTTTATAATAATAATAATAATAATAGCTCACATTTATAATGCGCCTAATACTTTGTTTCTAGGCGCGGAAATTATTATTACCCCGGTCATCGGATTCAGGCTTACCCGCAACACAATGTATGCACATTTTCCACTCCCTTTTATTTTATTTTTATTAAGCTTAAAATACCACAACAGTCAGCCAGAAAATTACTTCCAACTATTAATTTTCAAGATATATGTATAGTGAAGTATGAACAATATACAATGTACATTAGCTCTCTTTGCCAAAACACTTATTAAAACGTTAATGTATTTTACATTAGGTCTACTTCAATACACACTGCAAAAACCCTATCTATCCACACAGTTTGTTAAAAAACATGGGTTGGGCACTTTTTCAGCCATGAAGGAAAATCTGTCAATAAATCTCTTTTCCTGATGTACAAATAAGTGGTGTTCATATCTGTAATACATGCGTATATTGTGACCTCAAGTACCTGTCTACAGCACAAAGTCCTTTTTACCCAACGGGTGCTCGATCTCGAGCAACTTCCTGATTCTCTATAGGCCTGTCCTCATCAGCCTGAGTTTGTCAAATGACCCGCTATTTTTAGACTCTGGATATTATCCCAAAGCTCGAAATTTGGTCTTCACCAGACCGATACGCTCATCACAAACTAGCTCGGACAGGCGAAAATTAGCCCACTATTTCCCAAACTGCTGGATATTTTGGAAACAACACCAACATTTCTTGAGATATTTTCTCGATCAAATATCCCGCTAGTTGCAACTGCGGGCTGATGATGACGCAAATCAACTGGCTAATTTGAGATCGGGATAGTTAAAATAGCGGGTTATTTGACAAAGTCGAGCTGATGAAGGCAGGCCTATTGTGTATTCAACAAGCACACATTATAATGGTGCCATTCATGTCAATATCGCTTCAAACAATTTTATAAATAGAGTGGCCCACAGTCGAGACACAGAGAGAGAAAGATCAGTGATGCTTTTCACTAGAAACTACATGGAAGTATAGTATTAGTTCAAAACTTTGGGTACGACATTATGTGTTCTGAATGGTGTAACAATGTGACGTAGGCTATTGAGCCAAGTCATCTTTACATAATTGTCTACATACACTGTACATATGCAATCCCAATAGACAATGTACACCATGAAGAAAATACATTGGTAGGATGCTACAGATGTATGGTCAGATTTCTTTCAAAGTATTGGTCAAAAGCAAGAAAAGAAAACTTATCAGTGCCATGAAAACAAAATTGGCAGGCACATTGAAGCACACACCCCAAAATGTCTATTTTAATCATGGATACTTTGAGCAGCAACAGATTTAGATATATACATGTATGTGGAAAACCAACTATCATAATACTGTAGGCCTATATGTCCAGCATTGTGCACTTACACAGATGATCCATTTTCCAAGGTCTTAGTTTATAAGTCCATTTAGTGGTACTGTATATACAGTATACTGAGTACACCGTCCTACCAGCACATTTTCATTTAGGGTTCTGATATTTCTATATCAGTTTCATAAAGGGTGTCCAGTAATACCATGAAGAAACAAAATCTAACAGTGATCATTTTACAGATCAGTTGAGTGAATGGCTTTATACTTACAGAGCCAACGCCTTGCTCCAATATATGTCAAATCCATTCACAATGGAGATATTTTCAGCTATACTTCCTTTTCCCCATACATATTTATGGGTACATCAAACTTGTACATCATGAATGTAATGACTATCCCAAATGTGTTCCTGATCAAGACTACGTACTGATTATTGATTCTGGAGAATGGGGTTCAGCCGTATTTCTTCCAACATGTTCTTTGCTTAAATTTTGTCTCTTTCTTTCTTCTTTAATTCTTCTGATCTGATTACAGAAGCTCATTCTATTTAAATCAAGTAATTAATCACGCTTTCTGACAATCAGAGTCCGTTTGAGCATCGTTTTGAATACAAAACTGACAAGTCTTGATGTAATATTGTACAAAATCTGTCTGGGCGGGGCTTATCACGAGTACGCACTGATGATTGGCCAGGTGCCATGTCCCTTGACCTCATCAATACTGGTTTCTTTATATGATGCTGTTATCTAGTCTGTAGGCTCCTTTTGCTATACCAGTACAATGATTCTTTATTTACGTTTCTTTATATGAGTTTCGTATATGTAAACTTCCCACGGTCTGAACATGCCATTAAAACACTTGCTTGAAAGAAAACTCTAATCAGAGCCATTATATAAATATAAATTTCAAATTTTCAATCATTTATTTCTGATATCCACAGTACAGCACAGTTACAGTGCACAGCTTACATTATCGTCTGGAGCCATAATAATTGTTTCTTATTTACAGAAAAATGATCAGAGCGCTGATAAAACAACAACAAAAAATATATTTGGAACAAATACATAAAGCAATTGTACATGTACACGTACCTGGAAGTCAGACTCCACTTATCCGATCTGATACAAGAAATACATGTACATGATGAATTAAAAATGGTGGCATATTTGAAAATACTTTTCTCCCCTACCTATACAAATACGTCTTCCATGACCTGATTTTTGCATAGACTGTCTGATCCGTTTAGCTATTTACGTCATACTAATGACAATACCTCAATGGCTTGCCATGTAGTACCACCCTCCAAGCAAGTCATTAGCAAAATTAGCAATTCTTATATACCCTGAGGGGTTCTATATCCATCATAGCCCATAATGACATGCCAACAGAATAATTAGATTTCAAAACCATAATGCCTTGTTACATACCTTCTATAGGGAGAGTGAGACATCATTACCACCCTGCTATGTATGTGTTTGAACAATACATCACATTCTCAATATCAATGATATAATATCAATGTTTAACTGAAATGCTTCAAGAAGCCTATACCATAATTGTCTTTTTTCTAAATCACTATATTTATAAAATCAAATTATGTAAAATTTTTGAATTCATAATATCCCTTAATTTTGATTTATTGATGAGTTACACATTACTGTTTTTGATTTTTCAGCAAAACACTATTTGTAGGTTTACATACATCTCTCTAAATGATTTTCGTCAAAGCCCAATTAAGGATGTTATATTTTTTTTAATTACCGGTAGTCTTCATTGTTGTTGTTATTAAACCCTCTCCCATTTTCTCCCTTCATCTTTAGTAATGAACTTTTTTCAAGTATATATGTGAGTTGATTTTGCGATCGCTCACATGAAGTATTGCTACCACCCTCTCTCTCTCTCTCTCTCTCTCTCTCTCTCTCTCTCTCTCTCTCTCTCTCTCTTTTGTTTACTCTCTCTCTCTCCTCTTCCATTTTCATCTAATCTCCTATCTGTATAAAATGTTTTATAGTTTGTTTATATTATGTTGTTTTTTAATTATTGTATATTTTGTGTATTTGTATGTGTATTGTAATATATTTGAAATGTAATTTGTTTGTGTACAGCAGGGCTCCCTTGTAAAGCAGGCCTTGCGGCTTGAATGGGACTACCCTGCTTTTTATAAAGAAAACATGAATAAATAAATAAATAAATAAAAACATGTGTGAATGAAAAAGTTTTTTTTTCCATTTGTTTTGAAAACAAGATGTACAGTGTACAGTGTATCTAGCTACAGAGTATTGTTAGTGTAGCATGGGGCATACTAACAGTTTGTTTACCGTTGACAAGAGGAAATGAAACTCGCGAAAAGAAACGTCATATAAAAACAAATCATTGTGTGTATACGGTGAAAAGGGCATACATGTACATGCTGAATAACAACACCATACTGTACAAAGAAACATCATATGAAGAAAAAAGTTGTGAATCATAGATTTATAGACAGCTGACCAAACATCAGCAAAAGTTCACAATAAATAAACCCGCAAAGTTATACTGTTTTTGTATGATATGACATTCAGACAAAAATAAAGCCAAGTTTCTTCATATAGTTTTAGTTCAGAATGATGCTCAAACATGCATTTTGCTATTTAACAACGTTGTGACTAAGATACTAAGACTAAATACTATAACATCACGCACTGTACATGAGGCTACATTTAAAGGTAAAGAACAGTATTGCAAATACCCCAATTTCAAACAATGAAATGGAAGCTCTTTATTACCAATCATGTGAAAGAATATGTTTTGACTAATACATGATGATAAATTTGTTACCGGGAAACCGCCTACTAATTGATATATTTGGTAAATTATTTTATCTATCGGACTGTGAGAGATAAACGCACGTGTCCCGCACGTGTGCGTAGTCCCATATACATCTTTCTGTGTACAGTGCTTGTAACTTTACAAAGACTGGGCCAAATTTCTTATCATTTTGATGATTCCAGAACCTTGCAGTACACACCAATACTAGATGATCAACCTTTTCTGATCGATTCCACAATGTTTCTTTCACAATGTTTCTTTCACAATGCAATCGCATGACCATAACTGGTCTTTATCTTTAAGTAGTTTTTATAAACCCACACAGTTGTACTGTTTTCATAAGAAATGACATTCAGACTAGAATGAAACCCAGATTCTTTATATTATTTCAGTTCAAAATGATGCTCAAACAAAATAATGTTGCGACTAAATCTATAATAATAATATGCTAAGGCTCCGCGGGGGGCGCGACGTCTCCGCGAGCCTTTGTATTCTATTGTTTTTTAATGAGATCGCCGACCCAAGTTGGTGCAGCTATCTCCTCCTGAACCCTCCCCTCGGGGTACCCGTGCCCGGTGCCATCGTCCGCGGGAGAGTCTACTCTGTGGAATTGGCTATACTCCGCCCGAGGTCCTCCTCCGTGTCGACGTCAAGGGCGAAAACAGACGCGACATGCATAATGCAGGATATGCGTGACGACAGAGATACCTCATGGATATTCAACATTACATCCGTAGACACACGACCGATGACTATCCGTATAAAATTGTATACACAAAAATCGGTCGTAAAAAAACTCGAACCATATTCCATACCTTACCTGGCTTACCATGTCGCACGCAAGTACGCCAAAACACGTACATTTTCGCAGTTGCGAGATCGAGACGGAGCGTAGGGCTCGAGTTTTTGGCGGTCGATTTTGTTTTGGTAGAAGCTGAATCTAGACCATGAACCACTAAACATCGCGAAACTGCAATCAATTTCCATCACGAATGCTGCAATATTATAAAGTTTCCATATATAGAGGTATGAAATTAAAGCCTATTTTGTGATGTTCTCGCCATGTTTACGTAATTTTGATAATCATTTCTTCAAAGTAAAGAAAATCAGACAAATTCACCGTAACTGACACGCATACAATACAGTGCATTGCCACTGTGTAGTGTGTGTGAGATGAGCTGAGTTGCAGTTAACATCAGGAAGCTCCAATACCGGCAGCGCAGGCGTCCGACGCCTGCGGCGCCGGTGTTGAAGTTTCCTGGAGTTACGCTGCAGTTATGCAGCAGTGTGTGAGTTGAATTCGAGTCGAAGAGATTTGACACTTTGAAATTGTTATCTGTTGGTTTGCATCATTATTGCCGCGATTTCAATATAGTTTCGTGAATAGATTTACGAAACCTGAGCTTAGAATTAGTAAAAGTATTACTAATGTCTACGTTTTTAAACGACTGTCTGATTTTCCTGTGAAAATTTTACTTTGAAAAATGATTATCGAAATTCATGGTCAGAAATAATCACAATCTAGGGTCTATTATGTTACAGTTCTTGCATCAAATCAATGCATGAAAACTTAGTTATTGAACTAGAAAAATGTTGGTTTTTTTTTAAATAGGCAATTATGAAGTAGGAAGCCTGAAACCTTAGCCTACTAAACAAATCTCAACAAAGTGTAGGCCTATCCTTATATGAATTAATGAAAAAGTAGCCCCAGAAAAAAGAGCCACGGAAAATTTCCCTAAAATTTGAAATGGAGCCCCCGAAATGAAAAACTTAATTTTTTGCCTGCGCACCCCCTCTAGAATCCCGCGGATTTCCGCGGGTCCTGAGTTGAGTGTATATATAATATAGGCGTGGGGTCCACGGGTTTCAAGGGGCCATAAACCCCCAAAAGCTCGGGGGTTACGTTCTTCAAAGTTGGGGGGGGGGGGAGAGATCAGATCGCAGCGAGTTGAGTGTATATATAATATAGGCGTGGGGTCCACGGGTTTCAAGGGGCCATAAACCCCCGAAAGCTCGGGGGTTTTAGGCGTATAGGGTCAGATGAGCATATTTTTAATACTTTATTTGTGACACTTGCGGGTCACTAATTGGCGTGGGGTCAATACGTAGAGTTGCGTAGTGTTGCGTAACAACTACGCTGGCCTACGTTACTATATGCTGAGGGACGGAAAGGGGTACGCAAGATGAACGAAAACAATTCAACCTGTTTAATTTTTTTTGCCAGCCTACGCATAACCTACGCAGGGACTATTTTCCCATTAATACGCAGCCTAATTTCTGCGTAGTCGGTACGCCACACTACGGAACTCTATGCAGTTCCAGTGGCTTAAAGAATAACTACTGGTACAGTTGGATCGTTTTTTTAATTTTTATATAAGGTCAAATTTAAAAAAAAACATGTTTAGCTTCCTGTTTTTTTTCGAAAAATGGGAAGGAGGAGGCCCTTTTTTTTTCTTTTTATTTTCTTTCAAAATGGCCGCTCCGTACATTTTTCCTGACATTCGGGCTATTTCTCAAGATGGCGGCCGACAATTTTTTTTTTCTTTTTTAAAATCAGAAATACATTTTAGCAGTGCTTTTCATGTTTTTTTTTCTTTCAAAAAAAAAATAAATAAATAAATAAAAAAAATAAAAATAAATAAATAAATAAAAAATAGGAGGCGGGCCCCCAAAAAGGAAGCAGGCGGGGACGCTGTTTTTTTTTCTTTCAAAAAAAAAAAAAATCAAAAAATTTCAACAACAAAAAATAGGAGGCGGCCCCCAAAAAGGAAGCGGGCGGGGACGCTTAACATGTATATTTCTTAATGGCCTGAATGGCAAATAAAGTTCTTGGTGGTTTTAATTTAGACAGTCTCTATATATCTATTTACACCCCCCGCCCCCCTCTAGGATCCCGCGGATTTCCGCGGGTCCTGCTAGTAACCTAATAATATTGTATACACACCCTGTACATGTACATGTACATGTGGCTAGAATTATGTAGTTTTTATAAACCTACACAGTAATATACTTTTGTTGTATGATATGCCCATTGAGACAAGAATTAAACCCAGGTTCTTTAAATTGTTTTGGATCAAAATGGTTCTTTAAATTGTTTTGGATCAAAATGACGCTCAAACATGTATGCGTTTTGTTATACAACGTACTCCCTAAAATACCTAAATACTTTTTGTATACATGTGGCTACAATTATACATGTACAGTGTAGCTCACAATTAACCCATACAGTTTGTTTTTGTACGATATGACATTCAGACAAGAATGGAACGCAGATTCTTTATATAGTTTTACCGTAGTTGAAAATGACGCTCAAACATGCATTTTGCTATACAACCTTCTGACAAAAAACAACTACATCAGTTTATTTGCTTATGAATCATGAACACCTAGCTACAATATTATGTACACAGTCTTTATATACATGCAGCCATTCAACAAATTTTGGTTGTCTGAATGCGGTTGATGGAAGGTTTCGTTTGCCTTCCTTGGCTTGGCGACCTTGGCTGGAAGTATTCCTATGATTTCACCTGCTGCCCAGGGTTCAAGTAGACACTCTCACCTTTAGTCTAACCCGTTCAGACACATTTTCCATCGTTCCCCTACTAGGCCAACTGTAAAACCAGAATCGTTCATGATACAAACTTAACAAAGCTTTTGTAAACTGCCAAAAAATAAATGTTCTATTGGTTGTAATTGAATCGTATTGCACGATGAACATTTTTGCGAATCTGAACCACTGACAAAATTTCAAAATATGACATGCACAAGAAAGTTTCTGGTTTGACATCTACAGTATCGTATGTTGCTGTGCTTCTGTCCTTTAGTCAAGTAAAAGCTATTGAATAGAAAAATTACAGTATGAATGGATAGAGCGGTAAGTTTTTTCTTGTATGAATTCATCATCGACCCACTTGTATTGCCAATGGTTCAATCCTTGACCTAAGTCACATCAACAATGTGACAGAAAAACCCTGCAAACCAACTCCAAAACGACCAACAGCCTTTTCACATACAGCTAAAATTATATAAACATGATTAGTGTAAAGGGCTTTAAACTAATCAGCTGTACATATGACTTACAGCCTTTTCACACACAGCTAAATTGCTATAAACATGATTAGTATAAACGTGTTCAAACCAATCACCTGAACATACGACATCATTCACACACAGAAATTTTGGTGCGATCGTTAATCGTTTCGAGATTAACTACTGCTCGTAAAATGCGCATTGAAGGTCATGTCATATCAATCAAAGCGCACGCTCCATCCAGTTTAAACACGTCTGAAACACATTTAAACACGAATAACCTTTCACACACAAAATGTCAAGCTCTCTAGATACGAACTTCGTATCTGCAGCCTGCTTTGAGGGGCGTATGAATCACGACTTCATATCTATCCGAACATCGTATAAACGATGTTCACACGGGGAAAATTTTCTTTAAACATGTTTAAAACTGTTGAGTTAAACACGTTTAAACTAATCATCTCTAGATATGATGAATTTTAGCTGTGTGTGAAAAGGCTGTAACTCTAGACAATTTCAGGAAATGTATTTTTGTTTTTCAGTCTGGTGTTGGTCTATTAGACAATTAGACTTGAATGCACATGTATCATGTACAGTGTAAGAGAAAATTTATCACATGTTAAGGCCCAGTTATTCAGAGGGCATTTCCTCATTGGCAACATAAGATCTGACTAATGTTTCCAATACGGAAAGCAAACATTAAACCAGAACAAAACAAAACAAAACACACTGTGACTAAAATATAACAAGGTCAATTCTAAAAGTTGACAACAGGGAAATACCATGATCAATACAACTCCGGAGAAGTCAGGATAACACATACAAAAATGTACAATGACATTTCAAAAAGCCTCAACAGAATTCCAACCTCCAAAGACGGTTGTAAGATGCATGCTACAGCAACAGTTGTTTCACTTTCAATATCTGACCTTAAATTAATGCTTAAAGGTAAAGACCAGTTATGGTCATGCGATTGCATTGTGAAAGAAACGTTGTGGAATCGATCAGAAAAGGTTGATCATCTAGCATCTAGCATCTGCAAGGTTCTGGAATCATCAAAATGATAAGAACTTTTGGCCCATTCTTCGTAAAGTTACAAGCACTATACACAGAAAGATGTATATGGGACTACCCTATATCTCTCATAGACCATGAGAGAAACAAATTTACCAAATATATGAATTAGTAGGCGGTTTCCCGGCAAATTTGTTATCATCATGTATTAGTCAAAACATATTCTTTCACATGATTGGTAATGAGAGCTTCCATTTCATTTTTTGAAATTGGGGCGTTTCCAATACTGGTCTTTACCTTTAACTTGAATGACTTCAACCCTGGACCAAGCATGGGCATGACATCAAACATTCACCGTAACCCTAAACCTAACCTAAAACCGGGGCCCTGTTTCATGAAACTTGTTCCATCAATAAATGGGAAATTTCTATAGCAAATTTTCTCTCAGCCAATCGAATGCCTCAATTTCAGTAGCTTATAACAGTTATTGTAACTTATTATTGATATTACAAGTTTTATGGAACAGTGCCCTGGTTGTATTACTTGTCCGACCATAGCCAATTGAATCTGACAAAATAAAGCCCTGACTGATAGTCGCTGAGGAAAATATTGAATTATGCCACAGATCCATTTGATTGAGAGAGAGAGAGAGAGAGAGAGAGAGAGAGAGAGAGAGAGAGAGAAAAGAGAGAGAGAGAGAGATTCCATGCAATATGTGCTGTACAACATATATATATATATATATATATATATATATATATATATATGACATTTATCCATACATTTCCAAGAATGGAAGAAAGGAACATTTCAAAGGTCATATCTAGAGATTTTTCAAACATGTGGCATAAAAATGGATTGTTTATCCTGCAGTAGGTTGATTGTTTGAACGTGTAAAATCAAAGAACCTCACAAAAACTTGCTGGAAATCATTTCAAAGGTTATATCTAGACAATTTTCATTTTGGGGTCAAATATGTGGGTGGGGGGGACAAGTATGGGAGACCTTGCACAAAAGGGCCAATGAGATGAATTGGGTCTGAATAGGTAGACCAGGGCGTATGATCCACTTGAATGTAGTGAAGAGGATATGACACCCACTGACCTCCCCATCCTTGCTCTTGTAACCCATATCAAACTAGACCAGACTCCTCCCCCCTTTTCCTCCATTCTTTATGATCGACACATGTTAAAGATAAACTTGAGTTCTGGTAATGAAAGAAAGATAGAAATATATAATATTCCGTTCTTGTATAGCACATACTATAACGCCCCTATCCACTTCCAAAGAGCTTTGGAAATTATTACCCTACCATTAGCTCCGGCAGCTGACACATGTTAAAGATAAACTTGAGTTCTGACGATAGAAAGATAGAAATATATAATATTCCGTTCTTGTATAGCACATACTATAATGCCCCTATGCACTTCCAAAGAGCTTTGGAAATTATTACACTAACTTTAGCTCCGGCCGCCGTTATCAGCGCACAGTGCATTTCAAGGAATAATCCTACCAGGTACCCATTTACAATGTACATGTACCTCACCTGGGTCGAGTGTGGCAAATGTAGATTAATGTCTTGCCAAAGGACATTAGTGCCACTACGGAACTCAAACTGCGGACCTTGTGATCCACAGACCAGTGATGTATCCCCTCGACCATGACACCTCCATATAAATATATATATTTACATGAAGTCAACAAATGTACAGGGATTTGGGGGGGGGATGCAGTTTTCACTGTTTTTTGTCAATTTGGTTGGTTCCCCAAAATAAACCACAACTTTTAAAGTTCACACGACTATTTACACTGACTTTTTAAACATGGTTTCAATTTGAGTTCCCAAATTGGCTTTTCAAGCTGCCCTTTAATCACCCTTGTTTTTATGGTGCTGTGCCTGTAACACTTCCGGTTATTTTGACTGTAAAATGGAGACATGTTTCCTGAATAAAGAGTGAGAGAGAGGGAGGGAGGGAGAGAGAGAGAGAGAGAGAGAGAGAGAGAGAGAGAGAGGGGGGAGGGAGAGAGAGAGAGGAAGAGAAAAGGAACACTTTTGGGGGGGAAATGCACAGTACAGTACAGTACACACATGAGCATGAATTAAATAAATACAACTGTGTACCAAAGGCGGTTGTAGATTTGGCAGGTGTGGATGATACACATAAGTATTACTGTGCTCTGAATTGAGGATTGCCTAAATTCTACGGTTTCTAAAAAAAAAATGAAAAAGTAATTGAAATTCCAAAAAATTTATGTCAAAAATGTACTGTAAGAAAAAACATTAAAATGTGTAAACTTCAGGGCATTCATATCAATGTTTTTTTAGTATTTTTTTCATTCAGTTGCCAGTCTAGTGTTTGTCCCCTTTTTAGTGCGACAGTGATTAAGTACAATTTTGTAAGTGCATTTTGCTGATCAATGACAATGACAAAGACAATGACATTCATTCCCACCATCAATAAACAGAGTATCGGAGAATTCAATCAAACAGATTATTATAAATTGACTTCAATTCATACATTCATCCATTCTGTCTGGTGCACTTATTCCTATTCATAAACTGCAATTCATGCTTCTATTATTAACAAGCTATCTGGTTGATTAATATTAAAAGCCCATGCTTTCTAAAGCTGGAAAAAACTCATCATAATAAAGTCATCTGGAGAAATGCTTTACCACCGCTGAGCCTTTTAACCAATCAAAACAATTACAGCATAGCGCCATCACTTTTTATCTCACGCGGCTCTGATTGAACAATCTCATTACTGGCACATCATACCCAATATAATAAAGCGTTCCGTCCACCCGCTAGTTCAGTACCCTGGAAAATCGCTTGCCCAGTATGAATGCTAAACCGTGGAACCGCACTGCAAAATTACTCTCGACCCATTCATGCATAACCGGCTCCTCATGAATACCGGCGGATAGGGACGAAACAATCTCCCATGAATTAGGATGTTTTATCATTCCTCTCCCCCTCGGGCTATGCATGATCATGTTCCGATACGCTGGGATGAAATTTAATTTAGTCGTCACATTTCGGCGTTGACCGTGAATGCAAGTGTTTTCTATAAACGTGCAGCCACCGCTGTCTAGAGAAAGATGACGATGACGTGTCTTCCATCATAAGACTTTCTGCATTTAATACGGTGGTCAGAATAGAGCTTTAAATAGAAGCCATTTCAGAATCCATTTGGAATATGTATCATTTCTCCTTCACTGCACCTTCCTCTTCCTCTTTAGGGATACCATAGCCAGGAATAGCCTCGATACATGTCTTCTTCCTCCTATCCTTTCCAGGGAGAAATGATAAACAACACCCAGTACACTGCACAAATAGGCTTGAGTATTCATTTCCTATTGCTTGGCATTTAGAAATGTGTACAAATCTAATCTGGCAAAAAAAATTAACAAACACATATATCTGTATATGAATATCAAACAAGTTTTTGTATTGTTCTATGCTGTTTTCTTTAAATGAATCTCGTCAAAATATATATTCCAGTTACACATGTACTGGTACATGCTTATGTGAAAGCAAGACATGAATTATATTTCAAATTTGTTGAATTTTGTAGCTATTTGTGACCAAGCCAAGAGGTCTACATTAAATTTTCATTAATTTAACTTCTTTTTTCACCATCAGCGATCAACTTCTCAAATATCTAGCCAAGAGGTCTGCATGTACATTAAATTTTCATTAATTTAACTTCTTTTTTCGCATCAGCGATCAACTTATCAAATATTTAGCTAGCAAGTGGGCGGAAATCTGAAGAAAGGTTAAAAACGGCACAAACGCCAAATTGCCAAGTACCAGGCCAAATGCATTTGCACTCTATACAATTTGCTTGTAAAGTCTTGGGAAGGGCTCCACCTATTAGTATTAAAGATAAAGTTCAAGGCATTTGAAGAGCCATGCTTTTCAGGGAACATGTTTAATCTGATGTTCTTCCACCCTTGCATAATAACAATGATAACGCTAACAAATTATTTTTAACCTCTTCCCAGAACTCAACCTTCTCTTTAAACATTTTTTTAAAGAGGTCTGGATCGAATTTTTTACAGTCTGTTTGCATGCCATGAGCCCTATGTAAAAATTTCAAAGTTTGGGGGTCTTGACTTAGATTTTGTTAGTGTTAGTGTCAAAACCTGCCTTGAGGAGGCCGTTGGGTTTCTTTGCCATATTTGATATTAATTCAATTTGTGGTAACTTTCCATAAGATGTAATTGCTCTGAGGGAATACAGTGTAGCTTACACAGCACTGTACATACTATATCTATGGCCAAAAAAAAAAAAGGAGAGAAGATGAGTAGATGAACCATGAAATTTGATCTACCGGTATTGAAAAACCTGACCTACAGTACACAGGCTTCACTAATTAATTACATGCACACGTTTTAGAGTAATTAATGTAAGTGGCTGGACTCTCATTTTTTAAAGTAGGAGGATTTGATCTAGTTTTGAACTATTTTACATATATTGTACATGTTGATGGTTTATAGAGCAACTGTCATGATGATGGGGATATCTAGCAAAAAATAATAATTTGACCACAATTTGACCTGTCCTGCTAGCGATACTTCATAGTGAATACTGCTACAACGTTAAAGGTAATACAAAGTTTTGGTATGGGGTCATGAATTTGGTTCAAATGAACATGTTGGAAGCATATACGTGCCTACAATATTCAGTGATCGTTGTCGCGGTCGAAATCGACTCTAAAGTTATGAAATTGTAAATAATAAACACATTATGTTGAACAGCTCCCTCTCAAGTTCAAGATAATAATTAACCTATAAAACAATGTTTATTGACTAAAATCGACCAATTAGCTATTCTCGTTCGGAAATTATATACCGCAACTACATACTCTGAGATTTTCATGGTCGCAGCTACCACTGTATGGCCGTAGGAGCTATTTGAAATTTACCAAAATTTACCGGGAGCACCGGTAAATCTTTATATTCAATTTTTCTCGAAAGCAGAAGTGTTTTAGGGGCTAAAATTTTTGGTGTTTTTAATACATCCACCGGGGCATCAAAATTTATCAAATTGGTAAAGAATCACATTCACCCATTTTTCAAAATTTCCCAAAACTTTGTATACCTTTAATGTTGATTGTATTGATTCTTAACATAATCTTCATTCCTGGTTTGATATAATATTGAAATTTCACAAAGGAGAGTACAGGTAGCTTAATCAAATTTTACAATAATTTATCTTAAAACACAAGTGTAACAAATATGATTTCTTCCATATCTTATAAAACACTGAATCCTGTGCTTTGTGGAGTTTGGATTCAACTGTGTGCGCCTGGCACTGCAATGTACAATAGTCCTCTACAGTATAGTGCTGCAGCAGCAATATGAACATGCCTCCTGTCTCATCGTTACCTTTGATTTGAATGTTGATTGATAATGATGATGATCATCGTCAATTCGTCATCATGAAACGCTAGAACCCTTTATCCCCGGCCTAAAAGAATTGAGTGACTGCTCTGTCGCCCTGATGTTTACACTGCACACCATCGAACATCACGCCAAATGAGAAGGACGGTTCATTACCATGCGCTTCCCCAGCTAGCCACTCGCTGCACTTTGCATACCTCCACGCACTCCTCCGCCTGGAGAGGGTAGCGGCGCGGGGCCCTCGACCAAAACCCGCGCATAACGCATGCAAAATCACGCTCTTCCTCTGACACTTGTCCGCTCCGGCCCGCTTTGAATGACAACTTTGCTAGCCACTCTGCAGGCCCTGAGAGCGGTGTATGGTCTACATGTATGCAGTATAAACATCCATGGCAAACTATCTGACAGGCACTAGAAGCAATACCCTGTAGATGAGGTTGCTTCGTCTCTCCTTTCAAAACTAGTTGAGATGTAAATTGGCTACTCCAGTCATTTTCATTTATTCACCACCACTTCCAAGGAGAATAGAGAGAATTTCTTGTGGTGACAGCTAGACCCACTCTTGTCACCCTTACTTTAAAAAGCTGTATACAAGCATATATACAATATCATGGAGAGTGACTATATTTATCCATGTCCAAGCATTCATATACAATATCATGGAAAGTGACTATATCTATCCATGTCCAAGCATAATATCATGGAAAGTGATTATATTTAACCATGTACATGTAAAAAATAAAACGAATATAAACCTATCTGTCTCATAAACATCAACTCCGAAATGACCGAAAAGTTTGCCCAAGATGGACTTTGTATATTCATGTGATTAAACATGTTATTGGTTAGACTTCCTGATGGAGAGTTTGGACTTTAGTAAGGGGGGGGGGGGGGGTGTAACTTTTAATGGTTTCTTTCTCCTTTTTTCATCCTACTATATTTGAGCCACACCCAAATACTGTACATACATGTATGTACACATTACATGTACATTGAGTAATTGAGTATAACTTGCATACAAATGAAAATGAGGAGAAATATTACACTGATTGTTCCATTCCCATATTGTGGCCAAGAATCAACACATTTCATTTTCTCCCCCTATTCATAGGGCTCTTCATAATGTTGACTCTAATCAAACGTTTCTCTCTTGTGTGTGCGTGAATATCATATATCAACATCGGCACTTCCTCATAACACTATGCTGAACAAGATCCAACAAGAGACGGAAAAAATGAGAAAGGGAAGATTTCCTTTCTGCCCAACGAGCGAATTACAATGTTGAATTCAGACTGCTTGCTCGGGAGTGTAACTCATACCAGGTTACATTCAAGACTGCACCCTAAGTCAAAGGAGCAAGTCAATAGCCGCGTCTTCATCATCTCGGGATTGCCAAATAGCCCGCTATTTCTGATTTGGGAAATAATCCGAAGTTACAAATCGCGTCTTCACCAGCTCGAGATTCTACCTCGAAACTTGAAACTCGACCTTGAGAAATTAGCTCGAGATATTTTGCTCAGCGTTAGCGCGAGTCTTCGGTCTGGTGAAGACGCACAGGATAAATGGCTGGATATTTTGCCAAATAGTGGGATATTTTGCAAACTATCACAAGATATCTTGGGATGACAATCCCGACCAAATATCCCGCTAATTGCAACTTCGGGCTGATGAAGACGCAAATTAGCTGGATAGTTTGCGATAGGGATAGTTCAAATAGCTGGATATTTGGCAATCTCGAGCTAGTGAGGACAGGCCCAATATTACGTCTTTCCTGCTACAATAGAGACAAACACGTATGTGTGTATTTCATATATTTCCAAGCGTCTCCAATAGTTGCGCTGTTTAAATTGAGTGTTTGCCTTTTTTTTTTTGCATGATGTTAATCTTATTACAATGCCAAAGCTGGATGACAAAATACAATATAGCTGACACCTCGGAGGATAGATACAGGCAGGTATATAAATACATGGCAAAGTTTAATATCAATAGAAAATATGAATCAGCTAGTTTCATACTTCTCAAATTTGTCATGTAAAGGAGAAATATATTTGTACATTGTACACTGTCAACATGTTTGATGGCACAAATATTGTACACTGAATTAAGACTATTTTTCTTTTGCTTTGTTACATGTACATGTATATATTCATGTATTCATTGTAGTACAAACGATAAATCTTGTTTTATTTACTTTTGCATTTTATAAATCAAGAAAATTAAGTCAAGCATTGCTTGTTTTAAAAAAGATGCTCTTTATTTCATATACATGTGTAAAGAACTATAAATTGCAAAGAGAAAAATTGAACTCTCTTTCCCCAATAAATAATGGAGTAGTTTACTACAGTGTACAACTGCTTAATTAGTTTACTGTACAATGTGTATGTATGACTTCTTCACTGCAAAAACATGTGCTAAAGATAAGTATGTTTGTATTGTTGATCATTTACGTAAAAGTTTGATTGTATAGTTTCGTTGAAAAAAGCTTTTGTAAACTGGAAGGTATCGATAACAGATCATTGATTTTTTTGATTTTTTTTTCCTCAGAAATATAGTAAAAATAGAAACCTGGATGTTAATGAATATACATGTACATGTATATTTTAAATGGAGAGATTCAAGCTTACTTTCTCCCACCACCAAAAATATGTACGGGTACTGTATATATACCGTACTCAAGATAAAATCCATACACATTCTTTTAATATCTTAATTGTATTACTTTACATTAAAGATGAAGTTGAGTTCTGGTCATGCGATTTCATTGTGAAAGAAACGGTGTGGAACCGACCAGAAAAGGTTGATCATCTAGCATATAAGAATTTGTGTGTATTGCAAGGTTCTGGAATCATCAAATTGATAAGAAATGTGGCCAAGTCTTGGTAAAGTTACAAACACTTGCACAGAAAGATGTATATGGGACTACACGAACACGTGGCGTAAAAAGCCGGTCCCCGATTTTTACGATGTTACATGCATATTTAGAATATGAAGGCATTTGAAGAGCCATGCTTTTCAGGGAACATGTCTTAACCGATGTTCTTCCACACTTGCATAATAAGAATGAGTAATTCTCACAAATTATTTTTCACCTCTTCCCAGAACTCAACCTTCTCTTTAAAGTTTGAAAGTTGGTGCTTCTATCTTTAGTGTCACCTTCAAATTATGTTTTTGTGAGGGGGGGGGGGGGTTCTGATGGCTTATCATTATTCATTTTCCTTTAATTAAGGACATGAAACGATAAACTAACCTGCAAGCAGACACACTGGTAATCAGCTTGCCAGTTAGGCTTGTATCCAAGGTGATTGGATAATAATCAAATGCATCACTGATTAATTACATGTAGCTACAAAATTACATGTACTGGTATTATACATACTTCTTTTCTCAAACAAGGAACTATTGGCATACAACACAATGCATACAATAGTAAATACAGTGACTATGCAAAACTGTTATTCCATTTCAAAAGCAGAGCTACATTGTAGCATGAATTTATACGGAAGTTGGGATTTATAAAAATCATAAAGTTATGATTTCATTCAGCTGTCTTTTAATGACTTTGTACCCTGAATATCTATTCAGGATGTTTTAGCTTTAATACCCCACCCTCCCCTATTTGATTTCAAATTTAGTAAGATATCTTGGAGTTTCATTACGTAATCAGATCTTTACATATTACATGTAAGGGTACGGTAATAGCTTACATGTACGCATGCCTGAAACTACAAGTGAAGGGGATAGTGAAACGACGTAAAGTACCATAATGTACATACACTTGTACAGTGTACATGTACTTTTGCCAGGTAAACCTGGGTCTGTAGATCAGTTGTAATGGTATCAATGAATCATAGCTTTCAGTCATTAGTCAAGTTTAATTCAAACTGACAAATAATAATATCAATGTACATTTTCACTGTACAAGGCATTAATGGATGGTGTCTTCCACATGATGTACAATGTACATGTGTGAATGGCCCTTGTGAATCAATCTTGCATAGTGTTTACAGAAGTAGTCCTTTCATATCTTGCCTAGACTACAGCATTTCATATGCATATTATTCAGGTTTTTGTATGCTATTCATGTACATGTAGCAGTCATAACAAAAGTTCATTTATTGAATACAATGCAAACAAGTATTATGAAGTTACAGTGTACAACAAGTTACAAGTAAGATTGCCTTCCATGGATAAGCTATGAGTATGCTATTTTTACATCATGTACTGTACATGTAAGGTAGATGTTTTGTTTTGTTATTCTCCTAAAGAGGAAGTCCACCCCGATATTTACTTGGTTTTCATAACAGCGGGAAAATGAGAGAAACAGATCAGTGAAAGTTCGAGCAATATCCGATAAAGAACAAGGAAGTTTAGGAATTTTCGTAAATTGTCAAAATAAAGTCTGTACAATACACATGCAGACTAGTATGAAAGTGCGACTGTTGTTCACTGCTCAATTGTTTCAGTCCAGCACTAGTACCACTACCAGCACATGCATATCCAATTTGACCGATACACACTTAGTGACAAGGCTAGAATGAAGAGCTCCTTTTTTTTTGCATCGACGTCATCTGTCAATGCATTGTTTTCTTTCGCATTCTCAATTTACCTTAATATTCTTCTTGATCTTCTAGAAAATCCCATTCGTTTGGCACGTACATGTACACGTAGTGATTGTTATTATTATTATGAGGTCAATTCCTTTCAAAAATTTCGGAGGCATATTCTTTAGCATCCCCGTCGTGTGCACTGAACTCTCTGTTTTCCTAAATCGCTCATGCATGACCGTCCAGGTGCAATTGTGTCTGTTTCGAGTCCTTTTCCATGCCTTTCTCTCAGCCTACCTATCTCCACTATCATAGAGGCTGTTCACACCGCAATGAGATAGCACCCCCTATCGTAGCACCCCCTTTTTTCTAGCGCGTGCTAGACCGCGCTATCTCTCGTGGACCACCCCCAAGAGGTGCTCCAGTGGCACGCCGTTTTGGCTCGCCGTGGTTTGCTGTTGGGCGGACCGAAACGACATTGTACCTTCCAAACCGCAGAGATAGCGCGGTCTAGCGCGCGCTATCTCTGCCGGTGTGAACAGCCTCTTAGATGCTACAGACTTCTAACAAATTGCTCTAGATTGTCCAAGAGCTTTTCCTGCATCTGTGACGAACATAGTGTGCCAATGCATGAATATCATTCCGATACAATTGCAGTTCTAGTTTGTCGCTTTCTTCTTCTTTCTTTTTTTCTTTTTTTCCCTCTCACTAGCCAATATGATCTTTTTTTTGTAAACAATACTGGTAGCCGTCCATTGCCACACATGACATATACGCTACATGTAAATGTATGTTTTATATTACATTGTTCCTGGTATATAGTTTAATAGACCTACATGTACGTTACTCTACGTATATTGTATACATAGAAAAAGTAGCATTATGTATTTATGTACAATTGGTTGTACTAAGTCTACAGTGTACATGTAGACTATTGTGGAATATTATTTGACCTTTCCCTAGCAAAAAGTGTACAACTCACTACATACATGTGTTTGATGGTGGTTCTCACTCTTGAAATTTTCTATCTATCTATAAATGTAGGTATCTTCTCCCAGCTATTTTCAAGGTATCTTCTTCCATCTCAGAGGTGTTCTGCCACCCTAGTACACTCTTGCAGAGTCATTCCACTCCATGTCTTAATAATGTTCCCCTCCCATTCAGTTCCTCTTGGTCTGGTACCTTCTACTTTTCCTTCCAATAAAAAAAGAAACTCTGATGTTATTTGATGTGGACACCCAATTTTCAAATGTGATTTTATTTTATATATGTTCATGTCCATTTTTCTGCTCAATACAATAGAACAGACCAGTCAAAGTAAATAACTTTGGGCATCTTTAACATTTATATCATTTATCAAGATCCCTAAATTTGGACCAAGGGTACATAATTTCTGCTTACTGTCTGGCAGAAACAGTCACTAGTTCAGATAAATTACATGTACACATAATAGGTTTAATAAATACAAATGAGAATAGAGATACAGGCCAATGTAAGTTTGAAGAAAACAGATAAGACAGCTATTAACTTATGAAGTTATCAAACTGACAACTCTACAACTTCCATTGTTTTGTCCATCATTTTGATTTATGACAAGAAAAACAGATACCGATACTACACATTGATTCAACAGAGCAGAGCTTAACATTGTCAAAATGCATTATATTTGTGTTGTCTTCCCATACCAGTGCTTTCCTTTCTACTTGTATGTTATTGTTCATGTTAATTCTCATTTTTGTTTTTATTAGTACTTCAAAGAAATACATGTAAGCAAAGGTCTGAGAAGTGACAGTCGAAAAGGTTACTGAGGCCTGAGCAAGGCCCCATAACCATAACAAAAGTTTGCGATCAATTGCTTAGTTAAAACAACATTTCTGATTGCTACTGCCAGATTGGTTAATGATAGAATGCTCAGCCCTTTTAACAATAGGTCTAGACTATGTGTTGTTTTTTTAATCTTTTTGCAATTGATCGCAAACTTTTGTGTTATGGGGCCCAGAAGATCAATTCCTCAGCCTTGATACCCAACAATTTAGCTGAAGCTAAGCCGGTCTGAGGCTTCAAGGCCGAGCCTAAAATACTGTAGAGCAAGAACTGGAGCATGACGACTTGATTTCAATGCAGAGTCTCAGGCCATATACTAATGCATCTACTACATGGCCTGAGATAGGACAAAATATGTAGCTAGGCCTATGTACATTCGTAGACTCACTGAGCACGCTGAGCTGAGCTGAGTGAGGCTCACGTCTCAACTTACTCAAGATCCTGAATTTGAATTTGATTTGAGTGTGAACAAACATCATAGTCATACATTTATTATTCTTTAGAGACTAGACTCATTTACACAGATTGATCTAGAGACTAAACGTTAGAGGTCTACTTGTATACATATTCACACGAATCATAACAGATGCACGCATGATTTACACAGGATGTCGAATTGTCTGAGCTGTGTTGTGCGACCCAGATTATTCAATTCACTTCTTGGCATTCACTAAGCGTGATATAGCCTGGCACACTAACCTAACCAACTTCCGCAAGTTCATTATCATTTCTCACATACAAAAATACGCCATTAAATATTGTCTTACCGTCCCTGGCCTTCAAGTACACCGTGTTGGCTACAATATTTTCCAACTCCATAGGTACTGATGACTGTGTCCCTGGCTTGAAAACTCCAATTTAGCGCAAGGATGAGAGGGAAAGGGTGTGGTGATGTACGCACAGCTGTGGCTGGAGAACCCCCATTAGGCTGCCGATGCGCGATGGCTGGTTATCGCAAGCGCAAGCTAGCTCTCTCGCGATCGCTAGCGATAGCGCTGTATACACTATAAGCTAGCGCAGTGCATTGAAGTCTATGACGACTATATGGGCTCAGACCAAAGAGTTATAATTTTCAAAGAGGGGTCACTCCCGAAACACAGCACGTGAGTACATTGTGGTATAAAAGAATGTACTCTCGTATAGGGTCACATATTAATTAAACAAAAAATATTGTCTTCTTCTTTGTGATTCTTTCTAAGCTGGTCAATTAATTAAGCATGCATAGTCCCTGGTATTTATGTGAGGTCTATAAATTGAAATTGTCTTGAAATGTTATGTGAGTCACATTTTTCAAAGTTTCAAATAACTTCTAGACCCTAGTAGTCTATGGGAATTATATAGAATAAAATTTAAAAGTCCTTGGAATTTATGAGGGGGGAGGGGGTCATTCAAACAATTTGAGCCTTCATTAACCTTTCCCAAAGTCTACAATTTCATGCCACTCGCAGTTTACATAATTTGCACAGCCCCGTATGTCTTAATATGTAAGCCCCCCCCCCCCCCCATGGCTACGTGCCTGGGGGGGGGGGCTTACATATTAGGACATACGGGGCTGTGCTGCTCTCTAATTGGTCACTTTTTCACCCAAAATCCCTAAACATAGGTCCCACTTTTGACAACAATATCATTAAAAATGGGTCCGTTTTTTCTAAATTTCCAAATTTTGCAAAATGCAAACACCCAAAAAACACCAGAAAACTGTGAGAAATGGGCCCCTAATAATGGATAGGGGTTTCGAGTGTGCACCCCCGTCCAAACCAAATCTGAGTACCCCCCCCCCCCCCAGGGGGGAGGGGTAATTATGATCAATTTGAAAAAGTTTTCACGGTGCTAACCTGTTGCAGATGATCCTTTTACTGCTGAGGCAGCAAAGAAGAGGCATAGTCTCTGAGATTTATACATGGTCGCTTCGACTTTCAGAGCATTTATTATTCTTTTCCATATCCTCAAATGTTAAGTAACTTACATACTAGGGGAAGTTTAATCAATGACAGGGTGGCTCATTTTGTCAAAAGCATGATAGTCCCTGGAATTTATGAAGGTTTTTTTAATTGAAATTTAACGTTGAGAAAAACTCTCCATTCTTGCTTTCGTGCAAAAATCAGACTTTGAAAAGATGGGATAGGATACGAAATATCAAGAAATAGGCGACATGTTTTCAGCCGAATAACTTGCAGCCCGTCTATTTCACATGGCAATCTCCACCTAATAGCTTGCAGAGTGTACTACGGAAGTAAGTCAGAGTAAATAGTCTTTTCTTAGGCCCGCGGTGTTGACAAAACTACACATACTTGGCATAGGTATTTGGCGTAGCGGTCGCCCAACGTGATGATCGGAGGTGCTACAACAATCGAATTCCCTACGTGCTGGCTGTAGATATTGCGTGAACCACGAAAGTGCTGCCAAACTTTTTGGTTGATACTTTTATATTATTTTTTATGAAATACTGACTGTAAAATCTAGAGGACATAAACTACTTTTCACTATGTTTTTACACTATTTGGACCCCCATTGAAAATAAGCTAGGTTTAATTAGCTATCATGGGTCATCCATTACCCCTGTTGCATATCTCATGATTTAAATATAGTCCTGTCCTACATTATATGAAGGGCATCAGAATTAAAATAAAATCAATTAATAAATAAATTGGTAAATTTGTTTAAAACTCTGTATCATAGTTAACAATTTCTTTGTCCCCAGCCAAAGGGCAGTAATAGTTAGACAAAATAGAATGTTTCCAGATTTACTACGATGGTATAAAGCAATACCTTTTTTCTCATTATAATCTTCTTCTTTTTTTCCTTCTCATTATCTATTTCACTTTTATGTTGTGTGAGGAAGTCTCTCGTTCTCTTTTTAAAATCTCGGCAAGATATTCTATTGTTAATAAGCTTCACATTTTTGACAATCAGAGGATCTACTTTAGAGTTTGCATTCTATGAATATAATATAGGCCTATCAATACAAAAAATACACGTTGTAGATTACAAATTCATCTTTTCTCTATTTAAGATGAATTTGTAATCTACTACATGTATTTTGTTGATAATGAAAATATATTTAATTCTATTCCTTCTTTCGATTGATAATATTGACTACTTCGTTCACCGTGAGTTTTAATTTATCACATTTAGTATAAGATTTGGCGTTTTAGGGAAAAATTTCCAAATAATATTTCATGCGAAAGTAGAAATCATTAAGCTTGACTATTATAGTGTATATCCATCTATTATGTCTATGGTTATTTTTTTACTAATAAGGTACCTTCTCCCGGTCCAGTGGTTAAAATGGTATAACCTTCGGGCGGCGCCATGTTATTTTATTAGGAGGGGAAGGGCGAGTAGCCGCAGGGGCGGGGTGTCTGATGAAGATGTGCCACCCTGAGAAGTTCAAGATTTTGTTTAAATTGATGCATAAATGGATCGATTTGGTACATACTTTTTGTCAAATTAAAAAGAAAAAAAGTTTTAAGTTCAACCAACAAGAACAAGCGCAAATTAAATGTATGCCTTACCTAACATGCACTACTTTTATTTACTTCTTTTAAAAGGAACTCCAATAAATATTTACGGGGATGTTTTTCGGGCTAATGCGCGTCAAACACTTTGTTTCTATCTTTATCAATATCTCTGTTTAAATTGATGACCATCATGCAGAAGTAAAAACAAACGTTCTTGGGTCACTGTTGTTCTCAAGTACGTTTTCAGCGATCAGCAATCGAAGTTCACTAAATGAACGCTGCAGCAGAAACACTAGTAAGTGCGTAGGTCACCATATTTTTTTCAGAAGGGTTGTTATAGATGAATATGTCGTTTCCATTGAACAATCAGCAATGAGGTCTTGGAGATACAAGGGATTAATTTGATTTTTTTTTTCTTCTTCAGTTGGTGAAAGGTTCTTCGTCGTCAACCAATGGTTGAACTTCCGATAATATGAATGTAATAATGACGCGTCTATATTTCTGATCGCCCGATCTGGCTTGCCTTTTCTCTCTTTTTCTTTATTTTCTCTATCTTTATATTTTTCTTTTCCCTCTCGCCGCCTTAAATTTCATAGTTCTCTTCCTCTTGGCCTCCCTCTGTCTCTTTCCCTTCCTTTTCTTTTCCTTATATTTTTCTTTCCATTTCCTTCTCCTTTTCCTCTATCTCCTTCCCTGCCTCTTCCTTTTGTGTGTGAAAATGATAGGGGTGGCCGCCCCCTGCCCCCCCCCATGTGGCGCTGCACCTGCCTTTTCACACTCCTTTTTTTTTCAGGCTGCCCTGATCAAAAGTTTCTTTCCACGAATGACTGGTTATTGGCTTTCAATCTTGATCCAGTTCCTTCTACCTTTCATTTTGCATGAAAAAATAATTTTCAAGAACCCTCTCATCTCCCTCCCTTCGTATATAACACAATTCCCCTTTTCTCTGTCTCCATTCTCTTTTTTAATCTGTCCCCGCCCTCTCCCCCAACTCTTACATTTTGACGAATCTCTTTACCCCTCCTTCCTTTCTTTTGCGCCCCACCCAATCTTTTATTTTGTGTTTCTTTTTATCCCTTTAACTCTCCCCCTCTCCTTCTCTCTCTCTCTCTCTCTCTCTCTCATTATATCTTTTTATCCCTTTAACTCTCCCCCTCTCCTTCTCTCTCTCTCTCTCTCTCTCTCATTATATCTCTTCATTCCGCTCTCTCTTTTCTTCTCTTAAAGTGAAAGTTTATCCTGGTATTATGTTGGTTTTATCATAAGCAGAAACACGAGAGAAACAGATAAGTTATAAGTCTGAGCTGAAACCGATTAAAGATAAGAAATTTGTCAATTTTGGAAAGTGCGATCAATCAAACACAAATTGGCAACTCTGTGATGTATCTTGCAAGGTCCCCTTCGTCCCATTTGCCTAACAAGCTGTACTAAAAAGAAAATCAAAAATGTTTCATTTATAAATTGCATGTATGTTTTTATACAACCCCTGTTCGAAACAAATCTATTCCGTCATCAATAAATTTTATGAAAGTTTATAAAATTTTCTTTGCAGAGCAAATTGGAGAGGCCCTCGCAAAATAGGTCATGGTGATGTCAATTTGTGTTTCACTGATTACAACTTTAACAATTAATAACTTTCCCACTTTTGATCCAAATAAAAGCATGAATTAAGTAATACAAAAATAAAAAGCACAAATCATTTTCTCTTCCTTTATTAAAATCAACTCAATATCAGGGTGGACTTCCCCTGTAATCGATTGCTCTTTTTAATCTATTTTCATAGTGCTGTATTTTTAAATAGTACATGATGTATTCATCAACTGTCTCAACCTCATTTATACAAAGTTAAAGTAATATTTATTTCACAAAAATCAATTAATACATGTATTTATTTAATATATACAAATAAAAGCATAAATTAAGTAGTACAAAAACGAAATAAAAACATTTTAAAAAATTTAAAGATTGAAAGAATTTATGGGAGAGTACTGAAGACGGTGTGGTTATCAACTCGATCATCACCAAAAGCTGAGCGAATGTCATCATTGCATCATGAAACTCTTGAAAAACATTATTATCTGGAAAAGACATTGCATAAAAAATTCACAAATAAAAGTATAAGAAATAGCAGCTGTATTTTACACAGTACTGACTGACATTATATCAGAATCCCCTACCAACAAAAAATTCAAACAATTAACATTGTATGTACTTAACTTATTAAGGCCACATTGTATAGGAATGTTACAATATGGATATATTGTATTACAAAATTCAGAATAATAAATAGCTAGAATATATTCATAACATCAGTACTGCACTAAATATATGCAGCTTGTCAAGTCAAATAAATGAAAGAAACATTATTATACTATTATAGAACTACATTAGGGAAACAGCACAATATTCAAATGAATGAAGATTGCATGTGAACATGCATTTACAACAATTCAAGTTTATATCCCTAATTCAAAATAATGCATATATAAGCAACCCTGATAAACATAATACAGAAATGGCATAAATTTCCTAATCCTTTCGTAACTTCCTCTCCAAACAACAATCATATCATCAAATGAAATTTATTGAGATCTGGTGAAATAATCAATTAGTGCAGGTGTAAACTATTTACAATTAAAAAATCTTCTGCTTTGAAATTGGTCTTTTTACAGGAAAAGGGAATGTCATGGCAGCTCAAGATATGTTAATTGTTTTAATTGCACGTTCCTCTTGACAACATCCGACATGAACAAGTCTTCAAGTTTATGTACTTATATATATATATATTTATGTTGTTGTACAGAATAATGCAATTGTTACATCAGGCAAAAGGCATATAACCAGTGGCTATATGTTTACATTTTTTAAAACTAAATAGTTAAGACTTGTTTAAAGGTAAAGACCAGTATTGGAAACGCCCCAATTTCAAAAAATGAAATGGAAGCTCTCATTACCAATCATGTGAAAGAATATGTTTTGACTAATACATGATGATAACAAATTTGCTGGGAAACCGCCTACTAATTCATATATTTGGTCAATTTGTTTCTCTCATGGACTGTGAGAGATATAGGGTAGTCCCATATACATCTTTCTGTGTATAGTGCTTGTAACTTTACGAAGAATGGGCCAAATTTCTTATCATTTTGATGATTCCAGAACCTTGCAGATGCTAGATGCTAGATGATCAACCTTTTCTGATCGATTCCACAACGTTTCTTTCACAATGCAATCGCATGACCATAACTGGTCTTTACCTTTAATTAAATCTCACAATTTCATTAAACTGGATTTTTTACAAACTTTGAATAGCTGGCATATTTTTAACGGCAATCTCAATGAAGATCATATTAATCGTTTAGGGAAGAATGGATATTATAACTATTGATATTATACATAAAATCAATGGGCTATTCATTATGATTTAGACCCACATAGTAGTCAGTGTCCATGCATATGTATTGCATCATAATTCGCCGACACCAGATTTGGTTGAATAACCAAACGATGTGTGCACGGGTCTCTCAGGCAGCGAAACTTGTCATCTCACCAGGGGAGTGTTTCATAAAGACTAAGATCAACTTTAAATTGGACTTAACTATGGCAGGTCATTCATGCCACTGTTTGCTCTCACCATTATGATCTTTAGATAATATTTTTTCCTTCAATAATGAATTATCACAAAATGTAGATTCTGTAGTTTTTTTACCATGATTTGTACGTCCCTTGAGAGACCCATGCCAGTAAATGGTGAGAGCAAATATTGTCATGAATGGCCTGCCAAAGTTAAGTCCAACTTAAAGTTGATCTTAGTCTTTGTGAACACCCCCCAGATAATACTCCAGCTTGCCTTCATATCTCGAGGGTGATGGAATTTTATGATGATGAGAAGGCAGTAGGTTCAGGGCACAATTCACTACATATAATACCCGTTTGGTGATAGAAGCAAATTGATAAAAGTGAAGTCCACTCTTGGTGATTGAAAACACCTTTTTATTGGGTAAACACCTGAATGGTGTCAAATTCTCCATCATAACCCACTACCATGAGCCTTTAAATAATCATACATGATAACAAAGTTCATAAGAAAGGCAAAAGAAATCAATCTTTAAGACATTTACATGAACGTAATATCATAGCTTTCAATTACACTTTGCATCACACACCTTATGAAAAATCAGCCTTTCTTCAAATTTCTCCCCTATTTGAGAACCAGAGAGCTAAATAGATTAGGCTGAAATCTCTATTTCCAACATCCTCTTGTTGTCAAAATCAACAAAATTCAAATATTCAACCCCCATTTACTCTCATGATTCTCCACCACTGGGACGGTAAAAGATTTTACAAAGCATTGAGGTCAGTAGTTCAAAATCCTTTTGATACTGAATAAGGCCGGAAGAAAAGAAAAATCACTTAATATGTTCTTTCCTAATTCTGAGCACATAAAACAATTTACATCACAATTAATTCAGCAGTTTGATATTCATATATAGTTTCCAATGTTGAATCAAGATGAAAGCAAATCCTTCATTGGATTGCTTTCTTCCATCCTGAGGTACCTTGTATGGGAGTATTTTTGCTCTCTTAGCAGTCAGGTAAAATAACCACCACTAAACTAAACTAAACACTTAAGTTCATCTACCAGATTCACTTTCATGATATGCTATTCACTGATAAAAGTCACTCCCTGAATGAAAATTTCTATACAATTATTTTTAATTATCACTAGTATTATTACATAACCTCTCTTATTTTTATTGTCGTCATTAAGTATTTGGCATTACCTGAGCCTACGAAGGGAAAAGCGAATTTAATCACTGTAACCCTAGATCTAACCATTGCAAGCCTAATGGCAAAGAGTTCCTTGTTTTGTTTGGCTGTTACTTCTCCAGTTCCGTTGAGCCATTGTCATCACCTCTATTGGATTGCTCTGCTTCCAGCCTCAAGTATCTCGTACGGAAGAAGAGGATGAGAATCGCCGTGACAACAATGCCATACCCAGCATACACAAACAAAGGAACTGTATGATGATAGACAGTGGAAAAGAAGGAAGAAAGATGAAAAGGGAGAAAAAGAAGGAAGAGATAAAGGGAGGAAGAAGAAAGAGATAAAGGGAGGAAGTAGAAAGAGATAAAGGTAGGGTAACACAGAGAAAATGGATGGAAAAGAGAAACAATGTAGGAAAGAGGGAGAGAAGGAAGAAGACATCATTAATATATGGAACAGGGATATGATGGGAGGGGGGCAGAGTGAGAGATACATAGAGAAAGAGATAGACAGAGACAACGGAACAAAAAGAAAAGTGTTTTAAAAGTTCTAAATCATTTTAAAGCACAAATTTAATAATGAATTAAAATGAGAGAGAGAGACAAATCAAGATGACATTTTACATCACTCTTTTTATCAAACATGATTTACTTCTGAGGGTAATTTATCAATCCTACTATCGAAATATTCAGTCTATTTAAGATAGTAATTTTTCTTTCTCTCATCCCTGTTCCCCTTATTGCATGTTTTTTTATAAATTTAATGTATTGTAAATGTTTTTAAACGGAGATGGAATTGATTTGAATAAAGTAAGTTGAATTGAATTTGAGCAAATTAAATTGAATTGAAATACTACCTTGACCTTGTGGCATAGAAAAAAGTTAAACAATAATAATAATAATATTCTGCTTTTATATAGCACCAAAAACATCAAAATAACGATGTGTCTAAGCACTTTACATATATATTATTACCCCGGTCATCAGATTTAGGCTTACCCGCACACAATGTATGTACATTCTCCACTCCCTGGGGAGCATTCCGGCTAGTCGCCATTTTACAAGCACACACTTGCTCATTTAACCACATTAACTTTCGCATCCTACCCATTTAACACCCGGATGGAGAGTGGCAAATGTAGATCAATGTCTTGCAGAAGGACATTAGTGCCGCGGCGGGGCTTGAACTGCGGACCTTGTGATCCACAGTCCAGTGACATTTCCAATCGACCACGACACCTCTACCTTGACCTTGCAGCATAAAAAGATTTAAAGAGAAAACAAACAGGAGACAGCATAACATTCTGCAGTACTCACTTGTCATATCAAGCACAGTTTTAATTTCATCATCTGGCATTGTGGACATCATCGAAGTTGTAACAGCACTGTCACTAGAGAGTGTTGATGTGACGTTAGGCAGTGAGAGATCAATGCACTTTTGATCAGGGAGCAGTTCCACGTTGACAGGCTGAGCCAGGACCTGGCCTAAGATGATGAGAATGATTCCTTGAAGCTGACTAAGAAGAAGAAGATACTGGTATGTATATATATATATATATATAAAATATATATATTTAAGTACTTATATAATACTGGATACAAGAATATATTGCTAGAGCTATGACAATATTGAACAATTCCAAGACGAGTCCAATATTGTTATAGCGAGAGCAATATATTCTTGTATCACACAAAAGCAAAGCCATATTATACAAATAATGAATGGTTATGAGTTCAATAGTGCGAATATTTTCATGAGTTGAAAGATTAACATTCTATTTAACGAGGCGTCAGCCGAGTTGAATAGAATTCACGTTAATCTTTTAACGAATGAAAATATTCGCACCATTGAACGAATGAAAAACATTCATTATTTGTTTTATACAACATCAAAGAAGATCTAATAGAACGTTAATCAACAAATGATACTTTACTCCTTATATTAAAGATAAATTAAAGTTGGAGTCAAGCGTTCTCGGTTACATTCAGATTGCCTTCGCGTACCGTCAGATACACGAAGGGATACGCGCGCACGGCTGAGAGGTACGCAGTCTGCATATAACCAAAAATGCACGACCGTGCAATATAACATCTATTGAATATCATGTGACCAACAATCCTCCAATCAAATGACAAGGATCCACGTAGGTGTTGTATAAAACATTATTATTATTATGTATATCAGGCTGACTAGTGAAATAACAACCTCTGACTTAATTACCTTGGTAAATATGGCTTTTTTTTGTGTGTGTGATATCAATATCGATAGTTGAAGTTCCTGGATGCCTGAGCAATAGGAAAACAATATTAGTTAGTCATCTGGGTACTGCGCTAAAGATATTGAATACACTGAATTATTGTACCACATGGAAGCCTTATATAGATAATAATTATATAATATTGACTGGCCTTGAGGGGTATATCAGAAATATTGACCAAGCTCAGATCATATTGCCCCGAGTCGAAAGACGAGGGCAATATGGTCTTAGCGCGGTCAATATTTCTGATATCCCCCGAAAGTAAAGCCAGTCAATATTTTTATTGTTATCCAAATCAGACATCTAGAGCAAATACAGACATCCATCATGACAATCTCAAGAACTGAACAAACTTTGTCAAACCAACACTGTGCATCCAGTGCATGCTTGACAAAATTTTCGATACACTGCAAACAGTGTGTATTTGGTGTGATTATTACGTCACAATAGAGTGCGCGCAAAGTGCGCAGGTTCTCGTACGCATAATAGATGCGCAATGAAAATGCGACGCGGTCAATACAAGATGCCCGGATGCGAGACCGTGGAAAATACCAAGGTATATTTTCACTCGTCTCTACACGCAAAGTCAATACGCGCAGGGAGACCAAGGAAAATACAAAGAATATACCCCTCCGTTCCCACTGCTAGTGAAAACTAGGGCAATACGGTTTTGTAAATGACCAGCTCAGATGTCTGATACGGGTAATAATGATTGATATTCCCTTTTTCTACCGGTATACAAGAAGGATTGAGACTTTGCTGGTAGTCGCACAAGATTTGGCTACATTGCTGAATTTCTATATTAATATGACTGTTTGATAAGTAGAAATTAATATATTCCCATATGTAAATACAATATAAAATGTTACATATGTTATTTATTTATTGATTTATGAATTGATGGTCACCTTCAATTATAAAGTGTGTTATACCATGGATATATCAGAAAGACCTACACAACACAAGAGGCGGTTTGTCATCTGGCTATATAAATACTTAATTAAATGAAAAAAATCAAGTGAGAAAAATCAGACACTCCCTTCCATATCAATTGAAGTATACATAACTCTAATGTCCTAAGCTTTCAACTCTGAATATCAACCCCTTTTTTTGCTGCCACTGTTTTGTTGCCATTAGGCCTGTGTTCATTGATCAGCTTGAGTTTGCCAAATTGAACCCGCTATTTTCAAACTAAGGATATTATCCCAAAGCTCGAAATTGCATCTTCACCAGACCGCTACGCTCATCACAAGCTCGATTGGGTGCAAAATAGCCTGCTATTTTCTAAATAGTGGTATATTTTCTAGACCAAATATCCAACTAATTGCAACTGCGAACTGATGAGGATGCAAATTAACTAGCTAATTTGCGATCGGGATAGTTGAAATAGCGGGTTAAATCGCAAACTCGAGCTGATGAAGACAGGCCTTTTGTGTATTCAACAAGCACACATCATAATGGTGTCATTCATGTCAATATTGCTTCAAACACTTTAAAAATACAATGGCCCAGGGGGACAGGGAGAGAGAGATCCATGATGCTTTTCACTAGAAACTAGTATAATTATATAAATAACTTTTAGAGAGAGAAAAAGACGAACTTACCCTGACATCTGCAGCATACAGGCACTGGTTCCCTCGGCTACCGGGTAGGAGCACTCCACCCCTAGCTCTAGAGAGATAGAGAACTGGGCTAGACCAAACAGACCAAAGCCTACAGCCCCAATCAGCACCCCAGCCCCAGCATAGGCAAACTTGGAAGACTGAACGGACAAAGGTAGGAATATGGAGAAGAGGAGGAAGAAGAAGAAGAAAATAATTTAATCAAAGTATAATTCTGATTCAACAGCAGTGTAACCAAAGTTTTACACCTCACTAGTCATCATAATGAACTAAAGGAGAACAAAGATGTGTGTATGTGCTTTCATTTTCCAATAATTTGTTTTGGTGTTGTTCGTTTTACCCGACTGCTAAGAATTAAAGCACGTGTAAGTTTTTAATAAGCAACCAGGGGAACAACAGCTTTAAGTCCTCTCTGAAGGACTTGGTAATGAGGATTAATGTCTTACCAAACGACACTACTGAGCGCATTGACTTGGTTTCGTACCCGGGACCTGCAGGTTACGAGACCACTGCTCTATACCACTGAGCTATCGCGCCTCCTCCTGTTTAATACTTACAATTGACAAGATGAAGACAAAAAGAATAGCCGCTGCACTGCAGATCTTAACGACCGGTGTGAAAGCCTTTGTCTTGTCGACAATAAGACCAGTTACTACTGCTCCAAGTAGACCAACACCTATCATCAGGGCTCCAACCAGGCCTGCAAAGTCCTGCAAAATCAGAAAACAAAAATGTTGCAATCAATAATAATAATAATATTCTGTGTTTATATAGCGCTCAATACATTGATCCAACGATGTGCCTAAGTGCTTTACGGATATATTATTACCCCGGTCATCGGATTCAGGCTTACCCGCACACAATGTATGTACATTTCCACTCCCTGGGGAGTATTCCAGCCATTCGCCATTTTACAAGCGCACACTTGCTAGTCCAACCACCTGAACTTTCGCAACCTACATAATAACAGCTCTTTTGATTGTACTCTATTCTATATTTATTATTGAAATTGTTATCACAAGTTTCCCCTTTCTATTGTTTATTGTATGATTTAAAAAAATATGTTTTATGTTACAGGAATGCAATTAAAAAATAGGAATGAGCTGATTATTTTTATCCTGTCAAAATATATTTTGATAAAATGAATAAAATATGCATAAGTAATTACTCTGAAATGAACCATTATTTGTGTACAGTGTGTAACTTTTTCAAATTTGAAACAAGGTGACCTGAATCAATCAAGAGGTACTAATACTACAAGTAATATTCTGTTTTAGCATGGTGCATATATTTCATATTAACAATTCTCTATCTCTGCTCTATTACAAAATGCTTGGAAAATATCACTAAACACAATGTAATTTGTTATGGTGGTTTTCTTCTTGACCTAAATTTTCCATCATTTTTTGTCTAACTATATATATACTATATACTCCAGAGAAGCTACCTTATATTCATATGTCCCAATTGACGGTAAAGGTGTTGTCAAAAGAATATTTCTAGTATTTTGATTTCTATTTACTTACATCGTTGTAGCCAATGGGGCACACAATTTGCTCCAGGAATGTGCTGATAGCATTGAAGATACCATAGCCTGCTCCGAAGAAGGCAAAAAGGATCACAAAGCGCCGATTCCTTGCAAGCTGCCATGATACAGGAAGAAATCAACAAGGATATTTAAAGTTGTACATTTAATTTTTTCGGAATAATAATGGGTGTGACATGTTCAAAATGGGGCCTGATAGCATATTTAAAATAGCACAGATCATATATTCTGGACATGACCTTTATTTTTCTCTCAATGCAATTTTTTAAAATAGACTCTAAAAAGCGTTTTAAAGCTCTGTAATTGACAAATCAGACCTGTATTGCAAATTAAACTAATCACAATTGTCCACAAACTTTGTAATGGTCTTTTCATTAGGAAAATGTTCAAAGTGGATTATATTGCAGCTACAAATCTCAGTCCACCAAGAATTTTGTTTTAAAATTTTACTTTTAATCTCACCAGTTTGAGTCCAACCAAGAAAGGTTGAGTCTTAGTGTCTGCACTGCTGGATGGGGGAGTGGGAGGACCACTGCTGCATATACCAAATGTTGCCATGGCAACACCAAGCAATGCTGGTATGACAAAGACCCACAGCTAAGGAGAGAGAAAACATTTATCAATTTTGTTTAATGTGTTGATCAATTAAGTTGTATACACTTAATTTTTTTGTATACATTTTTTTTATAGGAGATGGTGCAGAGTCTGTACATCCAATATCTGGAGAACAATTATTGTTTGGTCAACTTGTGAAATTATCACCAATCCATTGAGGTGGTTTGTTAAGGAAAAGAATGCGTTCTTCTATTTTTCCTATCACTGGCATCGGCGTATACTAACTGGCAACTCTAAGCCAAAAGAGGCGAGTCACTGATCACTGTCGTTCTCATGCACGCATCCATCCATTGAGGTGCAAAGTCAGGATCTGATGTTAAGAAAACAGATATGTTCTTCTGTTTTCCTTTCAATGGCATTGGAGTATAATGTACAAGGGGCATCGTGTCAGTGACATCACTGGGCCAACAATTGTCAATTGTCCTTATCTTCGGACCCAAAGTCCTTCAACAGTATCAAAGGCTGCTTGATTTTGGTGATTGGATAAGAGCCGGTATATTCAGGATGGTATGGTAGTGGGCAGAACATTAAACAATAGATAATGACCGAACAATAAAAAGAATAGATAATGACCTAAAAGACAGAAATTAAAAAATAGAACCCAGCTAAATCCAAACGTCAAGAAAGAATACAGTCGAGGAAACTTGTGGATATGTGTCCCCCCCCCCCCCCATAAGCTACGGAACAAGTAAAGGTCCAAGGTAAGGTAATCAAATGCAAAACATGCTCTATACTTTCAACTCATACACTTGGGGCGTTGCAAGAAAGTTGCAATCAATTGCAAATCCCCCAAATCAAGCGTAAGTCTTGCGATTAATTGCAAATTTGCAATTGATCGCAAATTAATTTTCTTGCAACGCCCAATTAGTAAGAGAGAGAGAGAGCGAGAGGGGGGGGGGGAATAAAAGCTAGATCTAGTTAACTTCTTTTAATTGTTAAAACTATCCTAACAAATTCCTAGGAAACTAATTAGGAGACTATAGTGGGGCGTTGCAAGAAAGTTGAGTTGCAATCGATTGCAAATATATCAGATGCAAATGTTGCAACTTGCAATCAATCGCAACTTTCTTGCAACGCCCCATAAGAAAGTCGACTTACCATTAATGGAATATCACTTGGTTCACTGACAAGAAGCGCAGAAAGGAGAAAAGAGAGAAGGATACCCAACGGGTTAGCCATGGTGGCTAGGATGTTTGCTATGGCTCTCTGGCTGTCATTGAACCACAGAGCAGCCATCTTGGTGGGGGAGAAGAGCAAGAAAGGTTGTCCAAAGGCAGCAAGGGTCTGGCCGACCATGACGATGGCAAACTGGGTGGTCTCTGGGATCGGGAAGAGGACGCCAAGGTAGCGAAGTAGAAGGCCAAGGAAATTGAGCCATGCACCAAGTAGGATCTGTGATTGTATAAGCGCAGTGTTGTAGATAAATCAATGGTACTCTAAAATATTTAAAATCAGGTACTATACCACATCACTCCAAAGCAAAGAGTCAATATTTCTCCCCAAAATAAAATGTGTATTCATCCAATAACAACTTTCAATGCTATCCTACCATGTTTTTATAAGTGTTTTCCAAAACTTGAGGTAAAAAGCAAGATGGCAAAAGGTGACCAAATATCTTCTATATTTACAAATGATAATGCACTGCTTGAAAAACAATTTTTTTGTTTTGTGGATTACTTCAGATAAGAATGTATTTTCAAAAATATCAAATAGTTTCTTTAGAGTATTAAATGTAAATTGTAATATGTTACAACATATTTAACATATTAGTCCTCTAAATACGTCTTAAACTCCAACTGTGTGTCAGACTATAACTGCTCATGGTGTTCATTTACATATATTTCATGTTTACGAGTGCATTTGTGAATATGAACTGCACGAAGGTTAAGTCACAAATTGGCAATGAACGAGACTTGTCAAGCTCATTATCCTGTCAATTGCGCCTTATAGCTAAGTGCAGCACATATCACATATGCCGAGCTTCAAAACCTGATTTAATTTTTTTTTTTTTTTTTTAATGAAACAGGTCAGCAATATGAATAGAAGTTGAGAAATTTATAGCAAAATATCTGATCAAATGCCAAGAATTACAGAGTACACAGGGGTCACCATTTGCTTTGAATGACATCACAGTACATCAGCATCAGTGTCCTTGCCATTTAAAACTATTTGCATTGCACTGCACCTCAATTTTGTACGCTTCAGAGATACGCATACAAGCATCTCAGTCATTTTTTAACCAGTTTTTAATGGAAAATTTTAGCACGGTAGGCCTAGTAGGAAAGAAAGATAATAATAATAATAATAATAAAATATGTATAAAGCGCATAATAAACAAAAGTTTCTCTATGCGCTGTACAAGCACGGATGACAAGAAAGATTATCACACAAAAGGAATCAACAAACAGAAATATAAATATCTTATAACTACTAAAATGACTAACTTAACATATTACTAAAATAATAAAAAGATAGCTAACATGATCAAAACAAATAACGTATTAAGTAAGGACTAAATACAGCTTAAGCTAATTAATTAAGAGGTGCATTTTAGTACAGAAGAGGGTGCCTGTCGTGTAAATTTGGGAAGATTGTTCGAAAGATTTGGTCCAGCAACTGCAAAAGATCTGCCCCCCCCCCCTCATAGAATAATTATGTATTGGTTCTTGGTACACAAAGTAATGCTTGATTGCTTGAACGGAAGGTTTAGGGTGGGTGGTATTGTTTGAGCAAATCAGTCAGGTATGAAGGCCGAGAAGAACTGTGTTGTGCTTTAAATGTAATTAATAAAAGTTTGAACATGATGAGCCTATCTACAGGAAGCCAGCGCTTATCTACAGGAAGTTAGTGTATAGTTTCTTTAGAATACTACATATACTTTGTTGGCGTGGAGTATGCACGTGGTGTCATTTGACCAATTACACTGTCTACATTCTTGAACCTGTTTTATAATTATTTATTAATTAATGTCAAAGTTCATATATACATACCGCAACTCGAAGCCCATACGCATTCAGTTCCCATGCTACGACAAAGCCCATTGGTACGGCCACAACCAGGTAGACCAAAGAAAACCAGTTGACTGCATCTACGGAGACCTGAAAATACTCCGCTGTGAAATTTGTAACTGCAGCAAAACAGATCCATGCCTGCAAGATGTTAAAATGAAGGTGAAAAAGATAGATAAATCGTATTCTTGATTGTTCAATTTTTTTTTATTTCTTCGTGTTCATCTTCTTTTTCATCATCTTCTTCTTCTTTACCATCATCTTATTCTTCCTTCTTCTTCATCATCTTCTTCTTCTCCTTCGTCTGATCTGCAAAAGTACAAGCCATCTTGTTGTCAGTGTATACATGTACATACTTTTCAAGCTGTGCACTTACATTTTAAGTGCTGTGGAAGATATAATCTATATATGGAGTTAAACATCTACTGTGTCCCACTTTAGGGAAGTGGACTCTCACATGTCAAATCTCTAGGCCCCTTTGTATTAGAAATGCAATTAGCCTGGAAGGCTCTCTGAAAGAGTAAAGAGTCAATACTTCTTTCCAGCATTAGCTCTTTACTCTTCTTCCAGATAGACCAAATAATCTGTCTATTTCATGTTGGGATATATTCTACTGAGACTACATCTGGCTCCATGAGAGACTCAAAAGAAATAATCAATATGTTAATGATTCCTCCAACTAGACACATTTTTGTTATCTTCCAGAGAGCCTTCCAAAGTTCCAAGCTAAGCTAAGACTAAGCGAGTGTGTTGCTTGTCATAATTTGCAGGATGACTGTTATGCAGTTTAAAAAAAAAAAATCTTTAAAAAAGTTTCATCAGTATATAAATCCAAAATATTCTTTCAATGAAATTCAGCTATATGTTTTAGCATCTGAATGTATACATATTTAAATGATGTCAATTTTAAAAAATGTGATCAGTGCATATGACAAACTTTGTTGATCCATGAATTGATCAAATTAATTATGAATGTACCAGCTGGCATGCATCTATCCATTTATTTATTTCTTGATCAAGCACCACACAATTTTTGTGATTCAGTCAGAGTCAGTTAATCCCCCACACGACTTACCATTGCATTTGAAATATTCAATATAGCCATTGTAGCTACTACAAACCATCTCCATTTGTACATTCTGTATGTTGGCTCGATTAACTGATTTCTGCTTGTTACGAGTGTCGAAGAACGAGCTCCATTTTCGCCGTGCTCGCTGGTAATAATAATGGCACTGGTATCACAGATGGGAGTTTCTTCGACTGATCCGACTTCGCTTTCCTCTTCTCCATTTTTCTCATCTTCATCCAGAGCATACTTTGGATTCGAATACTTTACTTCACTTTCCGCCATGGTGCATAGCCGTTATTAACATCGACGGAATACAACTAAATACATGTAGATATCATTACGATCTGCGTTGTTTATTGTGCAAGATCGGGTCGACTGTTGACATGTGATGTACCGTACGTAGAGAGCGAGAGGATCAAGGTCGATGATTGTATTGTAAATGGGCGTGGCAATTGATCGCTCGCGATCGCTAGGCTATTTAGTAGTCTATATAAACAAACTATATATTACTTTATGTTCAAAGTTGGTCTCCCTCTTTCATTTAATAAGAATACTTATATACATTTTATGAATTAAATCGTGTTTTAAATTTATAATTTAATATCTTACATCTCTTTTATGACTCAGAATTAAATTTTTGTTTGCAAACAATAAACTATTGGTCTTGTTTTTCACACTAGCACTTTCATTCATATCCCCAAGTGCGAACGTAGGTTGAGTTCAAGGAAAAAAGACTTTATTTGTATTCCCTATCCACCCCCCCCCCTCTCTCTCTCTCTCTCTCTCTCTCTCTCTCTCTCTTCCTCTTTCTCATTTGATATAATTCCCGTCCCATGCTCTACATATAGCATGAACTATATTTTTGACACTGATTTTTTTTTTCTTCCCCATTCTTTGTTGACTGAAAATTGGTACTAGTCTTCATATTTGGATTTTAATCAGTAATTTGATTTTTGATACCATTATTATTTATTTTGTTAAGTTTAATATTAAATTGCAGTAGGTCTGGTCACTGAGCGGGGGTAAGGAGGGCACATCAACGATATACATCATATACACGTCACGTAGCTAATTAGAAAAAGGATCATCGAAACACTTATTTGGGCTTGAAATTACTACTAGGATCCAATATTAGCTTTTGATCAGGTTTACAAATAATTATATTTAAATCAAATGGGAGCACTAAAAACAGATTCTTGAGAGGAGCATCATTCATTCGACCGAGGAGACGATAAAACAATTAAAACATATTATAGATCAAACTGGAAATTTCAGATCTTTTCCATATGTCCAACACCTAGAATTAAATGTAAAGTACAGATAATTTATGAAAAAACTTCCAGTTAGCTGGAAAAGAAATATGAGAAAATAGAGTAATACAATTCATGATGGGAAATGAATGATATTGTATGCAAAAAAAAAATCTTTACTAATGTTTTTTTAACAGAAATCAGTAACGCCAAATATTTGTTAAAGATCAAAAGATGAATATGTTTTTTTTCTAATCTAAACTACTGCATGGAATTACTTACACAAATCATCATTTGTATGGATTTGAAATTGCCCAAAATAATATTTGTTGATTCTGCAAAGAGGAAGAGAAGACATTATTGTCTTTATCTATTAAATGTGAAAAGGTTCGTTTGATATGGAACGACTGTAATAATATTTTTGAATTAATATCCATTTCTAATCTGAGTTGGGAAGCACGTACAGCGGAGCGACTTCCACATTGGGAGGGGCACCAACAAAAATGGGCACTTTGTGGAAAAAAGGGCACCTACAAAGGGTAACTTCAAAGTGTACATGTCTTCTTTTTTTTTTTAGACATTGGGATACTTGATATCCCTGCATTTTCATGATTGCGGTGATTATATTATCATGGATGATATCAATATTTTTTCTCTCTTTACATGGTCCATCACACTTTGCAGTACTTAGAGTGTGATGGTCTGAATATTAATTTGCGAGGCGAGCGATGTGAGATAGCAACAAGTATAAGATTTGTGATGTCGAAGAGCGAATATTACATTTGATAAAAAAAATACCATGAAATATTGAAAAGACGTTTTAGAAGTAAAAATATTATATCAAATTCAAATGCGAGCTTTGGGGGGGGGGGGTAAAGAAAAAGGTGCGCTACGTCGCTTTAAATTAGGGGCGCATGTTATATAGAAAGGAAAATGAGCACTTATATCGGAAGGGAAAATGTCTTTTAATAGAAAAAGAAAAGGTGCACGTTTCAAAGTAAAAAAGGACGATTATCAGAGGTGAAAATGGGGCACTTCTCGCATCTGAAAAGGGACACTGCTCGAAAAAGAACTGATGAGAATGGAAAAGTGGCATCGTTTGAAGGAAAAGACACGCTACATATACAATTTTAATGGGGCATTTATCAGAGGTGAAAAGGGGCAGTGATGTAAATGGGAAGGAACTCATATTAAAAAAGGGAAAGGGGCACCCGCAAGATAAAAGGGGTACTTATCACAGATGAAAAGGGGCATTTAAGAGAAAGAGAAGGGATTCCTGTTTAATTGGTAAAGGGGCACTCATCAGAAGAAAAGGGCACTTATTAGTGAGGAAAAGGGGCACGTGTCAAAGTATATGAAAAAGGCAATCATCAGAATTGAAAAGGGGCACTTATCAGATGTTGATAGGGGCAGTTATCAGGGGTGAAAGGGGACATTAATGAGAAGGGAAAGGGGCACTTATCAGAAGGAAAAAGGGCAATTGCACGTGGCAAAAGAAGGGCACTTTTCAGAAGTTAAAAGATGCTCTCATCAAAGATAAAAAAGAAGCACTAATCAGAATGGAAAGGGGCGGTCATTAATAAAGAAAAATGGGCACTTGTCAAAGTAAAATGTGTAGATCTCAAAATCAAAATCAAATCAAATCAAATCAAAATCTCAGATTTGAAATGGGGCAATCATCAACGGATGAAGGGGGCACTTATCAGATTTTAATAGGGGCATTATTTTATCAGAGGCGAAAATAGGCATTTATGAGAAGGCGGAAGGGGCTCTTACGAAAAAGAAATTGAGGGGCATTTATAAAGAGGAAAGCGGGCACGTGTCAAAATAAAACTTAAAAGGGGTTATTGTTATGTTTTTATAGGGGCATAATTTACAAAGGATAAAAGGGGCTTCATGAGGAGGTGAAAGCTCTTATGAGAAAGAAATTGGGGTACTTATCTCAAGGAATAAGGCACTTATAAGAAAGGAAAAGGGGCACTTTTCCTAATATAAAATAGGTGCTTGTGCATGGGTATCTGCATGAACAAACTGGGGTACTCGTGACTTTAAAGGTACTATGTCCCTTTTGCAGCCAACCTCAAATTATGTAGAACTTTGCAGGAATTATGAATATGTCATGTATGTCCTATGTGAAATTTAAACGTTAGCAGTGTCTTCATATTCAAATTATGCAAGGAAACCCGTTTACTTGCTAGACTTCACTGTCAGACACTATTGAGTGACTGACTGGTTTTTTCTTCTTTGGTAATAACATACATGAAAAGAGTTGTAAAGGGTACATGAGCATTTGTCTACATCAATAACCCACTTCTTGTGATGGCCAAGATTAAACTGATTGAATCTTTGCGCAGCATAAAACGTATGACCATTCGGTACAAAAAAAAAAATTGGGCTCTATAGCCCTAAAGTCGATTTGACAACTAATAGTCGTTATTTTCCCACTTGAAGAATTTTTCAAGCCCCACCTTTTTTAGGGAAGTTCTAAATTAGTATTATCTTTCAAATGCAGTTGGAATTTAACTTTTTCATTTTTTTGGCCTGCAAATGGGACATAGTACCTCAATAATAATATGTTGAGAAATATGAAAATCAAAATGTCAAAGAGTATTCAGTCTTATTCTGAAGAAAAAAATCAATGCTTGTTCTAGTTTTTGGTGATGAAATATTAACTAAGTGCGATAATATTTTTTTAATTTTCCTCTACCACGGTCTGTCTCCCAAGCAGCGAAGTCTCTCCCCGGTCTCTCGATAAGACCACTCCAGCAAAGCATAGAGAGTCAATGTTAATGCGTATTGACCTTTAGCATTGCATTATGTGTTAATAGGCAGCATTTAAATACATGAATAGTCAATACACTCATAACACACAGATGCACACAATTATACCGATGTGTTTGATCGGCAAGTTTGACAGTATAGACTTACAATTTGAATTTTTAAATTATTTTTTTTAACATCAGTAATTAAAAAAAATGGTATTTTACTGCTATTTAGGTGTCATCAATTGTCATTAAAGTAACGATTTTGAGTGAAATTAGTTGAGTTTTATAGTGGTGTTTGAAATGTTGAGAATCAATAGCACAACTTTTAATACACAGCCAGGATAGTAATGCAGCTATGTGATATGTGTGGATAAGACTAGACTCCCATATTAGCAGTGGTCTCGATCTATTATCAAATCCGACTGAAAAATGGACAGAACTATCCAACTCATCAGTGCAGCCTTGCTGCGTGTTGAATTATCTTCGGACGAACGAAAAACGATCATTGAAAAACAACTCCAGCGGTTGTCTGAGAAGGAAGACAAGACGGATAATGTTGAAATTCCAGCAGGTAACGAAAATAATTCATTTCGGAAATAACCGTTGAGAAAAAATATGTCGAAATCTTAGTCCCATATATTGAATTGCACGTCATGGGGTTGTGATATTTCCGGGTTGATATTATTATTATTATTGTGACGGAATAGGGGGGGGGGGGGGTGGTTAATAGATAATACAATAGAGGAAGAAAGAAGGGGGGTATGGGAGGAAGAAGGGGGGTAAAGAGGAAGAGGGGTGGTGGTGTTGTAATTCCCCAGTGAGAGAGAAAGGGGGGGGGGGGTGCTTGCATCGCTTGCCACCAAAATCAAGTCAACCTTCACAACACAGTAAGCTGCCACCATCTAGTCTTTAGTAAGAGCGCTAGATTCTCTTCTCTTTACAACTTGATGTTGTAAAGAGATTAATACCAGACCTGTTGGATCACACAATAAACGATATTTAAATGACTTAATTATTCACAAATCACAGCCTTCTCATTGGCTCATTTCGCACCTCTTGAATTCAACACAACGCACTAATGGTCAACCTTTGACCTGAACCCTGGGCTCTCGTAAACATTCGCGCTAGATTCAACTCGTGCCACGAGCAGCCTGGCTCATCTCCACACTGTTCCACACTTCAAGTAGCTTGTATTTCTTCATTTAGGTGAGTTAAAGCATCATCATAAGATCTGAATAATTCTGTCAGTACTCTGTAAGCATGATTTAATCCTAATATTTGTATCAGACTTGTACAGCTCAGATTCTCTAACGTTCTGCACAACACACTGCAAACATGTGACAGGGCACACTGGGTGTCCTGTACACGCAGTTAAAACACACACATTATTCACACTCGTATCTTGGGGCACTTTCTCTCACGTCCTCTATCCCAATCCTCCCATAAGGTAGCGAGCAATCTAAAGGCACAATGACATGGATAAGTGTCTGAATAGAACCAGACAATGATTTCGTTCTTCAAGTTCTCAATCGCGCTATCTAAAGAAGATGTAAAAGTACCAATCACCATTCACACTTAACTAACTACTGTAACTAATGTGTAACCAGACATGTATTACTGTAACTTGTAAGAATGAATCTGTCAGCCTAATTGTTCAGGTGAACAAATAACAAGTAACACTTTATTAATGGATTTCAATTAACAGTGAGGCTTTCATGCCTAATTCAACGTTGACGTAATTCAACTCGAAAATGTATGCAATGCAATTACTAAGTATAAGAGTTCAAATGTACATTATATACAGATGTGTTGTCACTTTTGTCAGACAACCAATCATTTACCTAAGTGATACTAACTTAATTGTATAGACTATAATAGTAGATGCAGTATTATGTTAAAGAGTTCTATAGGGACAGGTTTAAGATGTTACAATAATAGATCATTAGCAACTGAATTCTATTCCAAAGTGTACCTTTTCTTTCCTTCTAAAACATGAGAAAGTAATTCTATTCCGGGCACAACATAGCCACTTCATCTTACGGTCAATCTAGGCTGACCAGCAGCCATCTAATAATTACTTCATTCCAAGTTCAAGTACAAATACTTAACTGCCTTCCTTCTTATTGCCTAGGCATAATCAACTTATGGTATTCGGATTCACCGCTCAACGGGTATTTTACTTACTGGTCTATCCACCCCTAATCTCGTCATGGCAGCTCACTCTGTCGGCATAACCATGCGATCTTTAATCCTTAGGTCTTTACAATAGGTTATAGCCTCAAATTTCCAATTCCTATCCTATTGCTAACTTCCAGAATTACTAATCAGTTCTAAACGTACTTTAATCTTAAGACAACCGGTTTGTCTAGGGATTCGTTCCTTGCTCTCTGTAATTCAGTGCTTATTAAGGGATCATTATCAATAAGTGTTACTAAGATAAAATATACATGTAAGTTACAGCTCCATAAATACATAAGCTACTTATATTAATTTGTACATCATTAATTGTTGAATTGTGAATCTATTTACAAGTGACTAAATCTTATGCAAGTAATAGCATCAGATCGTATTTACTTTGTTCATAAATATGACGAATATATTTAAAGTACAACTATATAGAATACAATTATTAAATATACAAATGTTCAATATATATAAGTTACAACTGCTTTACATGTAGATAGATATATTCTTAAACTACTAGGTACAGGTGACAGACTAAGTTACTGAGGCCCTCAGCCTCGTCCTCCAGAAATTCATATTACTAGTAATGTATTAGGTCACACAGCAGATATGGTCTATAGTCTAGAGTAAAAATCGATAATAAAAGAGAAAATGTTCCAATGACCAATTAAATAATCAGTCCTCCATTGAATAATAAGCAGTAGCACTAATATTCAATATCTCACAAATAGATAAAAGTTTGTACATGTATAAACATTCTTAGAACTACTTGTCACAGAAACCAGATTGGAATTGGTTAGACCTTTAGGTATACCCGCAAAGGATCAGTTAGTCAAACTATCCAGCGACCTGAAGTACACCTAATTTCAGCGTAGCTAATGATTTATTAGCTACAAAGAGTAAAATCTCTCAACCAAAAGTAATAAATTAAGGGAATATGTTCACCACTTCCAATGCTCATTTCTTAACAGTGACTGTGATATCTGAACTGACATCTCTGTAATGCAATATAATTGTAAAGACATTTTATTAAGTGTTGCATTATTCAATAAATAATTACTGGCACAGTAATATAAAATCCAAGAATTCATGTCCATTTTGTGTATTCTGTTTCAGTTCCAAGCATACATATTGATAACTATTATCTGATAAATGAATACCAATATAACAAGCATCCATATACACAGCAGTCATACTAATCATATGCACAATACCAATTTGGCTAGTTTTGGGCCATCCCATTTTGGCTAGTTTTGGGCCATCCCATTTTGGCTAGATTTTGGCCAATCTGCTTCTGGCCTGTATTCGATTCGGCCTTAAAAACCATGAAAATACACATTTAACTCTAAAATAAACATTAAAACATCAATTTTGGTACAAAGTCCAATAGATTGATCAACATTTGTTGTTGGTGCAATGCAAATCAGCTAATCTGCATATGAATAGCAATGGGCGGAAACGAAAGGAATAATTACCGTAAATCTCGGTTCAACAAGGTTCACAGACAGGTCAGTTTCACAGCGCATCTAATGCCAAAGTGTACAGCCTAGCCACATCGATCAAACTCGGCTATCACATATCAGCGCACTACCATGCGCTATGCGCGTATGCTTTAACCACGCGAATATGTACGCACATGAATATTCATAAATCTTCGCAATAACTATTTCAAAGTAAGTGCGATTACATCAAATAATTTGTAACCTTTATACAAAGAGAAATATATTGATCAAAATAAAGTAAGAGCCTTATTCCGAGAGTACAGACATTTAGAATAATGGTAAGTCAGCCTGACAGTATAACTCAGCAATTTAACAAGTGAAATAGACAAAAATATATGAAAAGATCGAAAAATCAGTCCCACATATATATTTTGGTGTTTCAAGTCAGTTTTATAAAAATGAACAAGTTAGATTTTACGCTGACCGTCACACTACCTCCCTTCTTCTAAATCGCTGTCCCCAGCGACTAAAAAAAAAAAAAAAAATTAAAAATACAACCACTCATTTCTTATCATACATGTACCATACTTTGACATGGTAGTGTATATACAGTACATACAGGTCTATGTGTATTTTTTTTTTCTTCTTCTGTTAACTACAGCATAAATGTAGGCTTAAACGCTAGTTTCAATAAATATACAATAATTAAAATTCTCAATAGTTATAAATACACAATAAATAAAAATTACTCCTCATTACTGTCTTCGTCGAAATTAAAGGTTTTCGTCTCTACCTTCCCTCTTTTTTCCTTCCCGTGCACATGATAATAAGTCTCGGTTACGACGGTCACTGACACCAGTTTTATACGTCCAATTTCTGTTGCTGCTCTGTTTAAACTAATCGTTACTTCCTCTAAGTCTGGTGTTGGTCTTGGGTCAGTTGGGGTCGGCTGTCGGTCATCAGTTGCGTCTGGGGTAGGTTGTGGGTCATCAGTATCCAGGGTTGGTTGTTGATCAGCGGTATCCGGGGTTGGTTGTTGATCGTCAGTATCCAGGGTTGGTTGTTGATCAGCGGTATCCGGGGTTGGTCGTCGATCGTCAGTATCCAGGGTTGGTCGCCGATCGTCAGTATCCAGGGTTGGTTGTTGATTGTCGGTATCCGGGGCTGGTTGTTGATTGTCAAAAGAGTCAGAGAAATAGTCCCCTGGAGACAAAGATAATGTTTCGTACAAATATTTCAACGAAAGTACTGGCAGAGGGGTACTAGATCCTGAGTTAATATCCTTACTCTTCTGTCTTCTTTCCTTTTCTGCTTCTCTTGCCTTCTTAGCAATTCCTTCTCCTACTCGCTCCTCTTCCAACTTCCTTTTACTTTCCTTCCCCTCTCTCAGGTTTTCTTGCTTCAACGTATAACGATCTGATGCCGCGGAGAAAGCCACTGCTAAAGTATCGCTTTTGGAGAGGTTATGAGTTCTCCTATAATGCCTACGGAATTTAATCCCCTCAGTGGTTTCATATGCACAAGTCTTGCATTTCAGCGTTAGTTCACGTCCATGGGCCTCTTTCATGTGTCTGTTTAGCTCTGCCCGTGAAGTAAAACCAGCCTTACATGTACTGCAAAGAAGTAACATCGTAAATCGTAAATCTGGAAGAGGTAGAAACACAGAAACAAAAACAAATTAGTCCCACATCCAATATTCATTTTAATCTCGGTATCGTCCTGGCACACGCCGAGTCCTAGCTAAATTATGACGTTTCAGCCAAGTCTCCAGAGGTGGACCATCATAACCCTTAAGTCTGTCTAAGTGCACTACTTTAGGCTTACATCTCTCACTTCGTTGTATTCGATATACCACATCAGAAAGCTTAGTGATAACTAAGTAAGGACCAGTCCACTTCATGGTTAGCTTAGGACACACTCCTCTCTTCCTCTCTATTCCATACAACCAAACCCAGTCACCAACTTTATAACTGGTGAGTCTAGTGTTCCTATCATACATCTTAGCTTGGCGTTCACCCGTCAAGCGAAGTTTATTTCGGGCTCTATCATGCACATCATGAAGTTTATCTCTCAGTTGCTCTGCATAATCTCCTATTTCACTTCCATTTTCCACAGATGAAGATCGCTCAACCAATATATCTACTGGCAATGAAAGTTCTCTTCCCAACATCATTATTGCCGGAGTTTCTCCCGTTGACTCCTGTACACTTGATCTGTAAGCTAACATGGCATGGGGAAGCAGCTCGTCCCAATCTCTCTGGTTCCTGTCCGGATCGATGAGGGTTCTCACCATGCCAATCAAGGTGCGGTTAAACCGTTCAATCATCCCATCACTCCTGGGATGAAGAGGACACGTACGCGTCTTCTTAATTCCTAGAAGTTTACATACTTCACTCATTAAGTTAGACTCAAAGTTTCTGCCCTGATCAGTGTGGAGCTCATTTGGGATTCCATATCTGCATACAAATTCCTCTACAAAGATATTAGCCACTGTCTTGGCTTCTTGGTTTGGCATAGCATAAGATTCAGTCCATTTAGCGAAATAGTCTCCAATGACCAACACATATCTATTTCCTTTATCTGTCTCGGGCAAAGGTCCCATAATATCCATAGCCACTCTCTCCATCGGGGCTCCAACTCTGTACTGTTGCAAAGGTGCTCTATTCTTCTTAGGTGGATTCTTGGAACGTGCACACACAGTGCATTTCCTAACCCAAGAGCGTACATCAGCGGCTAGTCCTACCCAGTAGAATCTACGTTGAAGTTTGTGTAACGTCTTGTTTACTCCTAGATGAGCTCCTGTTTTTGCATCGTGCAAATCAGCCAAGGCCACTGAGCGTAGGGACTTGGGGAGTACAGTTTTCCAGTTCACTTCCTTACCATCATCTGACTCCCATCTTCGAACTAGAATCTCATCTTTTATTTCCAGTAGCTCCCAGTTTATCCAATATGTCTTTACTGCTGAAGATAGCATAGACATTTCCTTCCACTCTGGCTTCAATTGAGACTTCTCTTTCCATTTCAACACAACACTGATATCACCATCTATTAATTGTGCTTTCCTTATTTCAGCAAAGGTGAAAGAAGGTGAAAGACTTATCGCTTCTACTCTCTCCTCAAGTCCAATCGCATCTCCATTAGTTGGTGTCTCCATTATTCATCATAACACGAATTCTGTATATAAAAAAAAATATATATATATATACGAAATAACACCATAAAATATAACATGTCATAAGTAACTATAGTCTATGTATTAACTCAATCTATCTCTTATCATTGCAGACATCATCAAGCCTGCCGCACTGTGAACAGGGGCGTCGAGATAATCCATCGGCATTAGAATGAATTCGACCTGCTCTGTGCACTAAGGTAAGTCGATACTGGCTAACAACTTCCAGCCATCTGGCTACTTGACCTTCAGGATTCTTAAAGTTCATTAACCATCTCAAAGCTCCATGGTCTGTCCGAACCGTCACTTCTTGTCCATACAGATAATGTCGGAAGTGCTTCAAGAAAACCACAATAGCAAGCAGTTCTCTTCTAGTTACACAGTAGTTTTGCTCAGGTTTACTTAGTGTTCTGCTCGCATAGGCAACTACAACTTCATTTCCCTCTTGCTCTTGTGATAGGACGGCTCCGATTCCATACTTGCTAGCATCAGTATCCAAAATGAACGGTACTCCTAATTGTGGATATGCAAGGATTGGTGCAGTGATAAGATTTTCTTTCATCGTCCTGAATGCAATCTCACATGCATCAGTCCAAATGAAAGGATGTTCTTTCTGGGTAAGGGCAGTGAGCGGTTTGACTACATCCGAGAACTTTTTCACGAATCGTCTGTAGTAAGAAGCTAAACCCAGAAAACTCCTTACATCTGTGGCATTGGTAGGTGTAGGCCAGGTCCTAACCACATCTGTTTTTGCAGGGTCCGTGCTAACTCCTCGTTCTGAAACAACATGTCCAAGATAGAGAACTTCTCGTTGGAAGAGGTGACATTTTTTAGGCTTCAGTTTGAGTTTAGCTTCTCGGAGACGAATGAACACATCCTCTAACCTGTGTACCATTTCCTCAACAGTGGATCCAAACACAACAATGTCATCTAGATAGATGAGGAGGGTCTTCCATTGTAGTCCAACAAATATATTCTCCATTAGTCGTTCGAACGTTGATGGGGCATTACATAGCCCGAATGGCATAACTTCAAACTGAAATAATCCTCCGGGCACCACGAATGCCGACTTCAGTTTTGCATCTTCGTCGAGGGGTACCTGCCAATAACCGGCTGCCAAATCCAGTGTGCAAAAGTATTTTGCACCAGCTAAATAATCGATCGACTCATCAATCCGGGGAAGGGGAAAAGAGTCTTTCACCGTGTGCTTGTTCAGCTCTCGATAATCAATACAAAACCTCTTTGATCCATCCTTCTTTGGCACTAACACTACAGGCGAAGACCATGGGCTTGCTGAAGGTTTAATAATGCCTCTATCTAGCATATCTTGTACCTGTTTTTCCATCTCTTCCCTTTGGCCAATTGGGGAACGTCGTGGTCGCTGTCGGATTGGTGCTAGGCAAGTCGTATGAATGCTATGTCTCACTTTGTCTGTCTTGCCAATGTCATGATCACCCCGGGAGAACACATCCTGGTAGTCAGAAAGAAGTTTTGCAAGTTTTAGATAATCTGAGCTGTCATTATTCACCTTAGACTTCTCATATAAATCATGGAGAAATTCGGGAACTTGGGTAGCTACATCAATATCCACATTCACATCAATCTGTCTTGTAAGCAAGGTTCCTCCATCAGAGTTTGTACACTGAATGACATTACCATCCATTATCAGCTCACATTTGTCACAGTCTATTGTGCTCTTTGTGGCTAGTAACACATCCATACCTAGTATGCCATCATTCTGAATGTTCGCTACCAAAAACTTGGTTGATAGATAAGCTTGTCCAATTTGCATATTCATAGTTGTAGTCCCAAAAACTCTCACTGGTGCACCATCAGCTTGCTGGAGTTTGATATTAGTGCATTGAAGATCAGTTTCCTCATCTTTTCTAATCCTATTATAGAACGTTTGTGACATTATAGTACTCATAGCTCCAGTATCAATGAGAAAACTAACTACGACTCCATTTATCCGAACTGCAATGAACATTCCTCTCCTTGCCTCATTTATTACGCAGACAGTTAAACTGGCTGCATTTACATCCTCGGACCTTGTTGAGTTGACCGTCCCCCGGTCCATCGGGATGGTCTGCTTCCGTTTCCCTGGGTCTGTTTAGGGCAGTATTTTGCCATATGACCATTCTCTCTACAATTGTAGCAAACTATTCCTACTGATTTGGATTTGTCCATGTTCATTTCCCTCATCATTTCCATCATCTCCCCAAGACTTGACTTTAACCCATCAATTTCCTTTCTCATCTTGTCTACAGGGATTGGTTCCACATTGCTTTCCATGCTACGAACATGACGAGCTGGTCGAGTACGTTCACGAGCCTTCTCAGCCTTGCCGAAAGACTCAGTTGCCAATCCTGCTCGGATAGCATCATCAAGCGTTATTGCATGGGCGCGGAAAATTCCTGCTCGAACTTCTACATCCTCGATAGCATCAGAAAAGTGCCCTCGTGCAAGCCTCTCTCGTGCATCTCTGCTTAACTCCGGGTATGCCAGACAAGTTAAATCTCTGATTGCCTGACCTAGCTCCTGTAAGCTCTCCTTTGGTTGACGACGCCTCGTCCTCAATTCCAATAAGAAATTCTCAGCATCCTCTCCTGGACCAAATCTACGCTCCAAATGTGACGCAAGTTCAGAATAAGTAAGCTCACGACCAATGGGAATATTGTTCAACACTTTCAGTGCTGCTCCTTGAAGTCTTGTGGCTAGAAATTGTCCAGCCTCCACATCATTCCATCTATTTAGCTTCATGCAGACATCAAAATGTCGGCGATAATCTGTCCATGGAATTCTGCCTGCAAACTTGTCTGGAAGAACATCTCTCATTCCAGAGTTTGAACCTCTTCGTCTCCTAGAGTCGGTGGATTGGTTACTCGCAACATAAAGCGGATGATTCTGGAAGTCAGTAGGTGTTAACACCTGGCGCCTCTCTCCAGGTATAGCATCTCCAAAGCCTGACATCTCAACAGCGATTTCCGGATCTCGCTCGTCTATTGCCCAGCGTCTTTGGACTTCTTTCTCATCATTGCCAGAGTCACCGGCTGCCATTTCTCCAGGTTGCTCACTAACAGGAGCATCCATCTCAATCTCGTAAATCCCTATTTGATTAATTTTGAGTAACCAAACAAAAATATCTGTCACCTTGTACCTTTACAATGTAAAAGGAGTAGAGCTCCTTCTTAATATTTATTCACATTGAATATTCATTGTGCATGTTAAGTAGAGTACACTAACTAAATCTTAACTAAGTAACTATAGGTACACTATTACTCTTAACTAAGCCTTGCTTAATATAGCTTGGTATGCACTTCTGGATGACTATTGATTCTGAACTCGAGTCCTTTATTTCACAGTAACGGCAGTACTCCTTTGACTGCCTTACTCGAATACAAACTAAACTATCGGCTCAACAGATCCTTGCTGTCTCTTGCTTAAGCTTTAGTCTTGACCCACTCGATTCAGACCTCAATACCAATTCTGCTAACTCATAACCACTTAAGCACAATCTACATAATTACATGTATGCCGTGCACTGCACACAGTAAAAGTCAGCTCATGGAATAGATTCAAGCAAAAGTAAGTCAGTGATCAGCTCTTCTCTTCAACCAGAGCCTTGCTCACGAGTGTCCGGCATCAATAACCCTCAGTGGATTTGTCGCCATCAACATCAAGCCATAGCATAACCATACTTAATATACAGTAACCCTACATGTAAGTTAATAACGTACTTAGTCTGGTTCACATTAGCTACTTAATGCTTAAGTTTATCTGTCATGTCTAAAACATCGTAAACAACTTGCTGGTACTTTTACTTGCCAATTCACCTCAAAAATTCACTGGAGGAATACTCATCTCCAATTATTTGCAAGTACAAAATTTCTCAAGAAAATGCGCCATTTTGTTCGAACGAAATCATCCCACCGCTGCCACCAAATGTGACGGAATAGGGGGGGGGGGGGTGGTTAATAGATAATACAATAGAGGAAGAAAGAAGGGGGTATGGGAGGAAGAAGGGGGGTAAAGAGGAAGAGGGGTGGTGGTGTTGTAATTCCCCAGTGAGAGAGAAAGGGGGGGGGGGTGCTTGCATCGCTTGCCACCAAAATCAAGTCAACCTTCACAACACAGTAAGCTGCCACCATCTAGTCTTTAGTAAGAGCGCTAGATTCTCTTCTCTTTACAACTTGATGTTGTAAAGAGATTAATACCAGACCTGTTGGATCACACAATAAACGATATTTAAATGACTTAATTATTCACAAATCACAGCCTTCTCATTGGCTCATTTCGCACCTCTTGAATTCAACACAACGCACTAATGGTCAACCTTTGACCTGAACCCTGGGCTCTCGTAAACATTCGCGCTAGATTCAACTCGTGCCACGAGCAGCCTGGCTCATCTCCACACTGTTCCACACTTCAAGTAGCTTGTATTTCTTCATTTAGGTGAGTTAAAGCATCATCATAAGATCTGAATAATTCTGTCAGTACTCTGTAAGCATGATTTAATCCTAATATTTGTATCAGACTTGTACAGCTCAGATTCTCTAACGTTCTGCACAACACACTGCAAACATGTGACAGGGCACACTGGGTGTCCTGTACACGCAGTTAAAACACACACATTATTCACACTCGTATCTTGGGGCACTTTCTCTCACGTCCTCTATCCCAATCCTCCCATAAGGTAGCGAGCAATCTAAAGGCACAATGACATGGATAAGTGTCTGAATAGAACCAGACAATGATTTCGTTCTTCAAGTTCTCAATCGCGCTATCTAAAGAAGATGTAAAAGTACCAATCACCATTCACACTTAACTAACTACTGTAACTAATGTGTAACCAGACATGTATTACTGTAACTTGTAAGAATGAATCTGTCAGCCTAATTGTTCAGGTGAACAAATAACAAGTAACACTTTATTAATGGATTTCAATTAACAGTGAGGCTTTCATGCCTAATTCAACGTTGACGTAATTCAACTCGAAAATGTATGCAATGCAATTACTAAGTATAAGAGTTCAAATGTACATTATATACAGATGTGTTGTCACTTTTGTCAGACAACCAATCATTTACCTAAGTGATACTAACTTAATTGTATAGACTATAATAGTAGATGCAGTATTATGTTAAAGAGTTCTATAGGGACAGGTTTAAGATGTTACAATAATAGATCATTAGCAACTGAATTCTATTCCAAAGTGTACCTTTTCTTTCCTTCTAAAACATGAGAAAGTAATTCTATTCCGGGCACAACATAGCCACTTCATCTTACGGTCAATCTAGGCTGACCAGCAGCCATCTAATAATTACTTCATTCCAAGTTCAAGTACAAATACTTAACTGCCTTCCTTCTTATTGCCTAGGCATAATCAACTTATGGTATTCGGATTCACCGCTCAACGGGTATTTTACTTACTGGTCTATCCACCCCTAATCTCGTCATGGCAGCTCACTCTGTCGGCATAACCATGCGATCTTTAATCCTTAGGTCTTTACAATAGGTTATAGCCTCAAATTTCCAATTCCTATCCTATTGCTAACTTCCAGAATTACTAATCAGTTCTAAACGTACTTTAATCTTAAGACAACCGGTTTGTCTAGGGATTCGTTCCTTGCTCTCTGTAATTCAGTGCTTATTAAGGGATCATTATCAATAAGTGTTACTAAGATAAAATATACATGTAAGTTACAGCTCCATAAATACATAAGCTACTTATATTAATTTGTACATCATTAATTGTTGAATTGTGAATCTATTTACAAGTGACTAAATCTTATGCAAGTAATAGCATCAGATCGTATTTACTTTGTTCATAAATATGACGAATATATTTAAAGTACAACTATATAGAATACAATTATTAAATATACAAATGTTCAATATATATAAGTTACAACTGCTTTACATGTAGATAGATATATTCTTAAACTACTAGGTACAGGTGACAGACTAAGTTACTGAGGCCCTCAGCCTCGTCCTCCAGAAATTCATATTACTAGTAATGTATTAGGTCACACAGCAGATATGGTCTATAGTCTAGAGTAAAAATCGATAATAAAAGAGAAAATGTTCCAATGACCAATTAAATAATCAGTCCTCCATTGAATAATAAGCAGTAGCACTAATATTCAATATCTCACAAATAGATAAAAGTTTGTACATGTATAAACATTCTTAGAACTACTTGTCACAGAAACCAGATTGGAATTGGTTAGACCTTTAGGTATACCCGCAAAGGATCAGTTAGTCAAACTATCCAGCGACCTGAAGTACACCTAATTTCAGCGTAGCTAATGATTTATTAGCTACAAAGAGTAAAATCTCTCAACCAAAAGTAATAAATTAAGGGAATATGTTCACCACTTCCAATGCTCATTTCTTAACAGTGACTGTGATATCTGAACTGACATCTCTGTAATGCAATATAATTGTAAAGACATTTTATTAAGTGTTGCATTATTCAATAAATAATTACTGGCACAGTAATATAAAATCCAAGAATTCATGTCCATTTTGTGTATTCTGTTTCAGTTCCAAGCATACATATTGATAACTATTATCTGATAAATGAATACCAATATAACAAGCATCCATATACACAGCAGTCATACTAATCATATGCACAATACCAATTTGGCTAGTTTTGGGCCATCCCATTTTGGCTAGTTTTGGGCCATCCCATTTTGGCTAGATTTTGGCCAATCTGCTTCTGGCCTGTATTCGATTCGGCCTTAAAAACCATGAAAATACACATTTAACTCTAAAATAAACATTAAAACATCAATTTTGGTACAAAGTCCAATAGATTGATCAACATTTGTTGTTGGTGCAATGCAAATCAGCTAATCTGCATATGAATAGCAATGGGCGGAAACGAAAGGAATAATTACCGTAAATCTCGGTTCAACAAGGTTCACAGACAGGTCAGTTTCACAGCGCATCTAATGCCAAAGTGTACAGCCTAGCCACATCGATCAAACTCGGCTATCACATATCAGCGCACTACCATGCGCTATGCGCGTATGCTTTAACCACGCGAATATGTACGCACATGAATATTCATAAATCTTCGCAATAACTATTTCAAAGTAAGTGCGATTACATCAAATAATTTGTAACCTTTATACAAAGAGAAATATATTGATCAAAATAAAGTAAGAGCCTTATTCCGAGAGTACAGACATTTAGAATAATGGTAAGTCAGCCTGACAGTATAACTCAGCAATTTAACAAGTGAAATAGACAAAAATATATGAAAAGATCGAAAAATCAGTCCCACATATATATTTTGGTGTTTCAAGTCAGTTTTATAAAAATGAACAAGTTAGATTTTACGCTGACCGTCACATTATTATTATTATTAATATTATTATTTTAATGTGACTTGTATCTGCATCTCTCAACGTCTAGGGAAATAAAAAAGCGGAAAAAAAAGTATTTTAAGAAGAGTAAAACAGTGACAAGAATATATGTTTATATTATCATTCAGAAGAGGAAGAAGAAGAGGAAGAAGAATGAAGAAAAAGAATGAAGAAGAAGAAGGAGGAGGAGGAGAATTAGGAAAAGAAGAAGATGAAGAAGAAGAAGAAGAGGAGGAGGAGGGAGAGGAGGAGGAGGAGAAAGAGGAAGAGGAAGAGGAAGAAGTAGAAGAAGAAGAAGGAATATTTTAAAGGAAAAAAAGGTGTAAATTCTGTAGACAGGGTAACAGTAAATCAGGAAAAGTACCAAGCATGCGCATGCCAAGTAAATTGCTTCACTCAAAAATTGAATACGTTGGAGAAGTTTATAAATTGCACCTAGATTTAAAAAAAAATGGTATTTCACTTTGCATTTGTAAGAAAAAAAATTGCTTTTAAATTTTATCTGAATAATAGTTTAAAGGGACTATGTCCCATTTGCAGGCCAAAAAAATGAAAAAGTTAAATTCCAACTGCATTTGAAAGATAATACTAATTTAGAACTTCCCTAAAAAAGGTGTGGCTTGAAAATGTCTTCAAGTGGGAAAATAACGACTATTAGTTGTCAAATCGACTTTAGGGCTATAGAGCCCAAAAGTAATAGTCTTGATTTTCAGACAATTGTACCGAATGGTCATACGTTTTATGCTGCGCAAAGATTCAATCAGTTTAATCTTGGCCATCACAAGAAGTGGGTTATTGATGTAGACAAATGCTCATGTACCCTTTACAACTCTTTTCATGTATGTTATTACCAAATAAGAAAAAAAAAGCCAGTCAGTCACTCAATAGTGTCTGACAGTGAAGTCTAGCAAGTAAACGGTTTTCCTTGCATAATTTGAATATGAGGACACTGCTAACGTTTACATTTCACAGATAGGACATACATGACATATTCATAATTCCTGCAAAGTTCTACAGCATTTGAGGTTGGCTGCAAAAGGGACATAGTACCTTTAATACTACAGATTTTTATATATTTTCATTCAAATGTATGACATATTCAATTCAATGATTTAATTTCAATCAATGATTCAAAATTCCTTAAGTTGCAATTGAAATGTCAGTGTGTAAGCTCTCAATAAGAATGAATGGTTACTTTTTCCATTTGTGCAGGTCTGGAATGGTTTAATACTTCAGGACCATTATCATTCAAGTCAAACTTGCAAGGCAAATTGGTTGTGCTAGACTTCTTCACATACTGTTGCATTAACTGCATGCACATCCTGCCTGACCTGGAGGCACTGGAGGAGAAGTACTCAGTAGAGGACGGTGTTGTCGTTGTTGGAGTCCACTCGGCCAAGTTTGAGAACGAGAAAGTATCTGCAAACATCAAGAATGCCATTCTTCGTTACAATATCCATCACCCTGTGGTGAATGATCATGATGCCGTGATGTGGAATGACCTCAACATCCAGTGCTGGCCGACCTTGCTCATCGTTGGTCCATCAGGAGAACCTATCCTCTCCATCATCGGTGAAGGGCACAGGGATATTCTCTTTGAAGTGGTCCAACTATCTCTTGATCACTTCAAATCAAAGCTGAGTCCGCAAAGCCTTCCTGTCGTTGCCCTCAAGGATTCGTTGGTCGACTCTCCGCTGCTCTACCCTGGCAAGGTCACCACCAACCCTGAAGGGACACTGCTGGCTGTATCTGACACAGGACACAACAGGGTGATCATCGTGGCTCTTGATGGAGTGGTACAACACTGCATTGGAGGTCCAGAGACTGGCTTTAATGATGGACTCTACCAGGAAGCAAGGTTCCACTCCCCTCAAGGTCTTTGCTGGGCCCAAGATGTCATTTATGTAGCTGATACAGAGAACCATGCCATTAGAAAGGTAGATAATCATGATGCTTTATATCTATTTCCAGCTGGGAAATGTGAGAGCCTATAGAACAAAAATTACTTTCTTGTTCAAAATAGTGAATTTATATCAGCTACAGCATTGATCAATTTCTGTGGAGCAATATTAATGCATCTTTTGTTCTGTTTACCAGAAATCATTTTAACCTTTCCGGAGATGAATTAATTGTTACTCCTTTGCAGGCTTCAATAATGCATATTAAAACCCTTTATATTATATAACTTTCTTTTGTTAACTCTCTCAGATTGACTTGAAGGAGAAGCGCGTCACCACCATAGCGGGTACAGGAGAGCAGGGCGTTGATTGGTATGGGGCTGGGCGTGGCACAGAACAGGTTATCAGCTCCCCCTGGGATGTTGTACTAGGACCTCCAAATGAAGATGTTCTGTTCATTGCCATGGCAGGCACTCATCAGTTATGGGGACTGTTTCTCTCAGACGGCCATTGGCTAAAAGCAGTGTAAGTAGTACCAAGTACAATATTGATCAGTATCTGTATTTAGATTAATGATGCTAAGGTTTAAGCTCCATGAAACCTGTCTCCTAATCGTGTATATTTCTTGATAATCCTTTAAAATATTGTCTGCTTTTGAGATCAAGTCTTATTAAAAAGGGTGAGGGAAATTGCTTTGTCTTATCAAATTTCCAATGCAAATTACAGTCCAGTATATCTCAAAGTTCACTATCAAGAATATTTCATATTCATATTCATATTCATATTCAAATTTATTGTCCAATGATTGGAAATTTGTTTCATTTGCATGTCGGTACAAGGTTACACATTATAAACATCAATAAGATACATATGGGTACAGAGTAGAACATTTAACTTGGACATAGGTAACAACAAATGCGATAGTTCAACATGCAGACTAAAATTCGATTCATAAATTAAGTAGTTAAATTCAGTTCAAGTTCGGATTAAATTCATTCGCAATTCAGATTAAATACAATTAAAAATTTAAACCAATTCAATTCGTAATTCAGATCAAATCCATTTCAAATCCCGATCACATTCAGTTCGTAATTCAAATGAAAATATAATTAACAAAATCAAATCACATTCAGTTTATAATTCAAACTAAGTAATAAAATTACATTCATAATTCGGGTTAAGTTAAGTTCATAATTCAAATTCAATACAGTTCATGATTCAGACAGATTCAATTCATATTTCAGGAAATAATTCAATTCAAATCCCGATCGCGTACAATTCATAATTCAGATTAAATTAAATTGACAATTCAGGTTAAATAAATTCGTAATTCAGATTACTACAATCTATAATTCACATCAATTCAATTCGTAGTTCAGATTAATATAAAATTAACAATTCAAATCAAATTCAATATATAATTCAAACTAAGTAATTAAATTATATTCATATTTCGGGTTAAATTAAATTCACAATTCAAATGCAATACAATTTATTCTTCAAACCAGTTCAGTTCATATTTCATAATATAATTCAACTCAAGTTCCGATCACCTAGAATTCATAATTCAAATTAAATTAGTTTACAATTCAGATTAAATGCAAGTTATAATTCAAAAATAGGTGATTACATTCAGTCATAATTCAGATTAAGTTAGGTTCACAGTTCAAATTAAATTCACAATTCAGATTAAATTCAGTTTATTATTCAGACTTAGATTAAACCCTCCTCGTTCATCAGCCTGATTGAGCTTGGCACAAATGAATTTAGAAACCTGCTCGTTCTGGACCTTAGAGATCTTAACCTGTTTCCTGACCTCAGGGCTACATAATTATTATTTAAGGGGTGACGGCTGTTATGGTAGATTGATTTCGCCTTGTCGAGTACTCTATTTCTACATATATCTTCGAAGTCTAGATTCTTCCCTACAATTTTTTCCGCTTGTTTAACAATTCTTTTTAGCATAGAAAAGTCTACTTTTCGACATGCTGTGTACCACACAACGCAGTCGTTTACTATTATGCTCTCTATCACAGACTTGTAGAAAAGGTACATTATAGTGCGGTCTACGTGAAAGGAATTGAGTTTACGAAGGAAATATAACCGTTGCTGCCCTTTCTTGTACAGCTCCCTACAGTTGTCATCCCATTTCAGCTTGTCATTAATTACAGTGCCAAGGTATTTGTATGATTTCACTATCTCTATTTCTTTTCCGTTTATTTTCATTGGGCAGCTACTTGGATCTACGGGTCTTACTTTCCTAAAGTCAATTATCATCTCTTTTGTTTTCGTAGTATTGAAGTCCAGAAAGTTTTCATTGCACCACTCAGTAAACCAGTTTAGATAATCTTCGTATTCAGTCTCACTTCCTCTGATATTCCCAACAATAACAGTATCGTCCGCGTATTTCAAGACTGAGACATTTTCCGAAGATGAGCGGCAGTCGTTGGTATACAACACGAACAGGATGGCCGAGAGCACGCACCCTTGAGGAGACCCGATGTTGGTAACAATGGACTCACTCATTGTGTTCTGCACCCGTACTTTCTGCATTCGGTTCTGCAAGAAGTCCACGATCCAAAGTATGAGCGATGGCCTTACTTCAAGACGCTTCAACTTCTCAACAAGCACATGAGGGCGGATGGTATTGAACGCAGAAGAGAAGTCCACGAACAATGCTCGTACGTACGATTTCGTCTCTTCTGTGTGCTTGTATAGCAGATGTGTTAGATAAAGGGTAGCGTCTTGAACAGATTTGTTTTGTTGGTATGCATACTGATGAGGATCAATCAGCTCTCTGATTGGCTGAAGAAGACTCTTTAATATGATACGCTCAAAGCACTTCATTGCGATTGGTGTAAGTGCCACAGGCCGGTAATCATTAAGCTCAGATGGACGGGACTTCTTAGCCACTGGAATGATGGTGGATGTCTTCCAGCAAACAGGAACAACTTTCCTGTCGAGCGAAGTTTGAAATAGCAAACGAAAGGGGGTTGCAAGTTCCTTTGCACAATTTCGCAGAAGCTTTCCGCTGATATTGTCCGGACCCATAGCTTTCCTCGGATTAACTCGGCTGAAGTAAAGAGAAACATCATTCTCCTCGACCCTCAGAGATTCATCCTGGGAACGGATTAACTCATCTCTCTGCGCTTCGATGACATCGATGAATTCGTTGGTATCGAATCGGCAGTAAAACGTGTTGAGTTCATCAGCAAACTTTTGAGGGTCATCGATGTTTTCAAAAGCGTGGTCTTTCCGTTGTTTATAATCAGTCATAGATTGTAAACACTGCCACGCCTCCCTTGGTTTGTGAGCTTGAAAATGGCTTTGCAGCTTCTCTTTATATGTTTGCTTAGCGTTATCTATCTCTTGTCTCATGTCCGCATGAAGACTTTTTAACAATGCTTGGTCCCCAGCAACAAATGCTTCCCTCTTGGCTTTCACTATGGCTTTCAGTTGTGTCGTAATCCAGGGCTTATTATTCGGATAAATGCGTACAGTCTTACTCTGAACATGAAGATTTTGGCAAAATACCACGTAATCATTAATCGTGTCCGCTATCCCATTTAAATTGTCTGAGGCCTCGAAGAAAACATCCCAATCACTTATTTGAAAACACGTTTGTAGCTTTTCAATAGCTTCATTGTTCCACACTTGCACGATTTTTTTGGCGGGTTTCTGAGTTTTTAGTTTTTGTCGGTATTTAGGTAGTAAATGCACTACATTGTGATCAGACAGGCCTATCGGTGGACGAACGATGCATTTGTAGGCATTTTGGATTGAACAATAGCATCTGTCCAAAATGTTCTCCCCTCTTGTCGGCTTATCTATAGCTTGGCAGTAATTAGGCAGAGAATTCTCTAATCGGCAATGATTGAAGTCTCCAAGGATAATTTTGGGTGAATCTGGGGACAGGGCTTCCATTTCCCCAACTATGTCTTGTATGTGTTGAGTGGCTTGATTTCCATCAGCATCTGGGGCAACATAAACTAGAAATAGGTGCACTTGGTTAAACTCGCGGGGTAGATAGAATGGACGAAATGACACACATAGCAGTTCCACATCTTTGTTACAAAATGATACTTTATCATTAAAAAAATCTCTATAAATAGTATTTTCCTGTTAATTTCACATCAGTAATAGGGTAAAAGGAAGTTGTTTATTCCTTATCAAAGCTTACAAGTCATGTGGCCTGTTTAACCAAAACTGAGCTGTTATGAAATGCATATTTTACTTTTACACATTAGCGCAGACAGAACAAGAGTCATTGAAATGATATTGCATGGTTATCTATATATTTTGTCATGAACCAAGAGATATTGAAACAATGTTGCATAATCATCTGTGTATGAGATTTGAATTGTACCAGATTTGATGCTTTTTCTGATCAGTTTAAAACACTTCATCCACATAACAATTCATAATCCTCTTCAATCATTGCTAACAGGAGCCATGATGCTGGAATCTGCATGAACTATGCAGGGAGTGGCAAGGAAGAAAACCGCAACAATTCCTACCCCCGTAAGGCAGGCTTTGCGCAGCCCTCTGGACTGGCCCTGGCCCCCCAGGAGCCGTTCAACTGTATGTTTGTAGCAGACAGCGAGAGCAGCTCAATCAGAAGAGTGGCCTTTAAAGATGGGGCTGTGAAGAATGTTGTGGGAGGTGAAATGGACCCAATGGTAAGAAAAAGAGGATTCTCCTGGGACCTGTTTCACAAAGCCTTTTATCAATGACAAATGACTAAAATCAGTGACAAATCTGCTGATAACCAATCAGAAGCAAGGATTTCAGTAGCTTGTAACAAAAACTGTCATTTGTCAGTGATGACAAGTTTTGTGAACGCCCCCATGGTAGCTTAGCAAAATGTAGTGGCAAGCTAATGGCATAATAGTAGTAATATTTGTTAATTAGAAGTTTGTTTTTGACATATATCTCAATCAAAGTCTAGGTAACATTTAAAGCCCCTCTAAAGTGTTGGGAGCCCAAAAAATTTGATAGCCAAATTTCACTTGAATTGTATCATAATGTGAAAGACGATGTCATTTAAGACACATGTCTGTAAGAAAAACAAATGTGTTTGAAGTAGAATATTGATAAATGGATACAAAATTTACGTTTTCTGCGTACAACAGAAAACCCAAATTATGTATTCTTTTATCAATATTTGTCTTCATATACAATTTTTTTTTTTTTTTTTTTTTTTTTTTTTTTTGGGGGGGGGGGATCTTTGCAGAAGTGTGTCTTAAATGACACCCTCTTTCACACTATGATACAATTCAAGTGAACTTTTGCCATCAAATGTTTGGGGCTCCCAACAAGATTTCAAGAATAATTCCATCCATTCCCTTAACTGAATTAAGGGCACAGACATATAGGAGACCCAGTTGCAATTTTCTTGTTAGGAATATGGTCCTTGATTCAAAGTCATTGTCAGTCCATCACTACGATGATAACCTGTTTGAACCCTTCAGGATTCACTTGCATGGCTTCACAGTCACAGTCCAAATATGCTGGAAGCCATAGACCTGATTAAGATTAGTCATCAATAATTTGCATGCCTTGTCTGTTCTATTTGACAGAATCTGTTTGCATATGGAGATAGCGACGGGAAAGGCCTTGAGGCAAGGCTGCAGCATCCTTTAGGTGTGGCCTGGGATCATAGCAAACTTCTCTTTGTAGCTGACTCGTATAATCACAAGGTAATTGATGCCACAGCTCTAACCGCTTGAGCCCTTCCCAAAATCCAAAATTGTTGCCATTTCCTTATTTTTCCTGTAACTTTACAACTAAATAACCCACATACAAAATTTAAATGTCTAAATCTGTTTAATGCTTGTGAAAATACCTCTTAAACACAGAAGTGACAGTTATCTGTCAAGAGTGGTCTTTAGTAAGGTGTAGGGGTCTAGACTCTAGAGGATCTGTCTCTGGATTATGGCTCTAATGACTCGGGTTCAGGTCTTTACCATGGCATAAATTTCCTTTTCCAAGACATCCACATTTGCAAATCTTTTTGACCAAGGTACCAGATAACGGGTACCCAACAAGCAGAAATTACTGAATTTTTAGCAGCATACTGTCAAAGTTTGACTATCGGAATGCAAATCATATGCCTTATAATTGTTTCACTAGGTATAATAATAAAGTGATAATAATAATAATAATAATAGTGGGTTCTTGTATAGCGCTCATGTCAGTCAGATTTGACCCTCCTGGCGCTCCCGATTATTACCCTGGCTTTAGCACGGCTGCCATACGGCGCTCTAGCATTTCAAGGAATAAATTCCTACCAGGTACCCATTTACTTCACCTGGGTGGAGTGTGGCAAATGTAGATCAATGTCTTGCCAAAGGACATTAGTGCGGCGGCGGGACTCGAACCGCGAACCTTGTGATCGACAGTCCGGCGACGTATCCACTCGACCACAACACCTCTATATAATATAATTAACATGTTTTATGTGAGCTTATAATTTCTATTCTTGTTTTCTAAAATCTCATAATCTGTTCTCTTTCTCTCTCTCTTTTTATATCTCTCACTATCTCCTTTCTCCCCTCTCCCCTCTCCCCTCTCCCTTCTCTCTCTTTCCATATCTCTCACTGTCTCCTTTCTCCGTCTCCCTTCTCTCTCTCTCTTTTCACATCTCTAACTATCTCCTTTCTCCCCCCCCCCCTCTCTCTCTCTGTCCATATCCCTCACTATCTCCTTTCTACCTCCCTCTCTTTCTCTCTCTCTCTTTCCATATCTCTCACTATCTCCTTTCTCCCTCTCCCCTCTCTCTCTCTCTTTCCATATCTCTCACTATCTCCTTTCTCCCCCCCTCTCTCTCTCTCTGTTTCCATATATCTCTCACTATCTCCTCCTCTCTTCCTCTCCCTTCTCTACCCTGGTCCCTCTCCCCCTCTATCCTCTCCCTCTCTCCCTCTCTCTCTCTCTCTCTCTCTCTCTCTGCTATCAATACCTCCTGGTGCCCAGATCAAGATGATTGATCCAGAGGAGCGCTACTGTGCAACATATGCCGGTACAGGAGAACCAGGCAAAGGGGGTGATGACGAGCACATCTTGAAAGCACAGTTCAATGAGCCTGGTGGCCTGGCAATCTCTCCATGCGGGTGTAAGATCTACGTAGCTGACACCAACAATCATACCATCAGATGCATTGACATCAAAACGTCTACAGTCACCGAGGTTAGTTGAAGAGCCAATGGAATGTTTTAGGGTCTGCCTTCTTTGAAAAGGAGTACCAATTTGGTGATCCAACCTATAATTCAGAAGGGTGTTAATTCATAATTTTAAATATAAGGTTAACTTTAAGTTTACAGTTATTTTAGTCTTTTGCTCTTTATCTTTCAGGGGATGAGAAAGGATAGATGCAATAGTACTTGTATTCATGTTATGTATTTGCATATTTGAAAATGCATCAAATTTACATTTAGATATGGACTATAAATACTTTATTATTAACTTACTAAGTTTGTGAAGCCTATTTTATATTACTTTGTGTAAATTTTTTTACAAATTACGGTCAAAATACTCATACTCTCTCTCTCTCTCTACAGCTGAAGGTAGTACTTCCACCTGTCACATCAGTAGACAGTAAGCCCAGTGCTCCAAAGAAAGTCAAGACTATGCTGCCTAAACATGCATCCCCTACGACAGTAGAAGGTTTATCTGTAGGGTTGGATGGCTCGGTCACCCTGGTGCTGGACGTGAGTCTTCCCCCGGAAAGCTATCTCACCGAAGGAGCACCGAGCGCATGGCAGATTTTCATACCAGGTGAGTTGATAGTTGAACCCATTTCCTACAGGAATCGTTGCCTGTGGGAATGAGTAAATGCAGTAGTAGTTGATGGATTTAAAGGGATTGGGTATCTTTGTCTCAGATTCTAAAACAGGATCCCGGATTTAGCTCATGCTGCAGTGATTATTATAAACCTTTAGGTCAGTCAGAAACCCCATGACTTTTACAAGCCGATCACATGTCTGATTATCAAGATATTTATGATTGGAAATCAAAATTTCAAATTTTTTTTTTTCCTAATGTTCTTATAACACTACAGTCAATTGGGGAAGTGAATATTGTAAAACCGGTCATTCCAAGATTTTTACTTTTTTGAGGCACTTCCTGATCATTTTGAAGCGCAATTTTTTTAAGGCTTCAATATTACACCATATCACAGACACTGGTAACACATAGGGCCATGTATTTCAGATTTAACATATAAGAGTTAAATGATGCCTTTAACATGGGAGAGGTGAATATGGTTATGTGGGCTTGCTATCATGTTTATATGCACGTAGAGGATTGAAATCTTGAAGGGTACACCAGCCAGCTTGTTTGATTGACCTCGGGTCACTTTTAAGATTTTAATAGAAGTTACATTCTTTCTCTCAGAGCTAAATGATACTTCTACAAAAAGTTACCTTGAAACTTGAATACATGTAGTTTTTCGTGATAGATTTTACAACATATTCTTTCTCTTTTGGGAGACAAAAAGGGGCTGCTTAAGACAGGTGGCCTTTAAATAGAGATGAACACTGTTCATTTCCATTTCTGAATGCCCTTGAATTCATATGTTTGTGCTGTTCTTTTTCCTTTGCCCCTTTTTTATAGGCTCAGAACCTCAAGCGGTGATGTCAACAACCAGGCTGGAAAGCCTTAGCAACCCTTTACCTTCCTATACCTGGACACCTCCACCAGACGCCCAGCTGCCAGTGACATTGCAGGTGGAATCAACGCTCTACTACTGCCTCACCTCCGGGGTGTGTAAGCGGCAAGTCTTGGGATATAGTGTACCTGTCACAAGGCAGGAGGGAGCTCCCCAGGATGTCAAGGTTGAACTGTCCCATCAAGTACTGGAAGATTCTTGAAATCTTCTCTGCAGCTACCAGTGACTCAATTTGCAGGCTGAATGTACTCTCTACCAATGCCTCCCCTCGGGGGTGTGTTGGTGACGGGTCTTTGGATTATGTGAACCTGTCCCCAGGCTGTTAAAGTTGAACTATCTCATCCAGTTCTAGACAAATTCTTAAAAACATCTGTAGCTACCGGTGGTATTTTAAGTAAAACCAAAGCTCTATTTGCCATTAAGTGTGTATTTCCTGGCAGATTGTTGAATTTAGTGTACATCATACAAGGCAAGATAGAGCTTCCTAGACTATTAAGGCTGAACTGTCTCATTGAGTACTAAAATATTCTTGAAAGCTATCATAGTTACAAGTGACATTACACAGATTGAATCAGGACTCTAGTACTGCCTTCTCTCAAAGAAGTGTTGCCATTAAGTATTTGGATTTGTAAAGCAGGAAGGGGTACCCGAGACTGTTAAGGCTGAACTGTTGCATCAAGTACTACAAGATTCTTTAAAGCTTTGATCTGCACCTACCAGTGACTTCGCAGGCTGAATCTAGTCTCTCTACCACTGCCTCCCCTCAGGAGTGTGTTGGCAACAAGTCTTTGGATCCGGTGTACCCGTCACAAGGCAGCATGGGGCGCCTCAGACTGTGAAGATTGAACTGTATTCACTTATTACCAGAAGACTCATGAAGGTAGAACACTGGAAGTCTGTGGAACTTCTTATCAGCTGTCTGTATTCTTATACATGAACTTCCACCTGAAATAGAAAGCAATGCTCTAGAGGACATTTTATAATTATATTATTTACATTTTTTGATATAAAAACCACATCAATGTTGTTTCATTTGTGATGCATTCTTTATATTATGTTATTCTTCTTATGTACTCTGTTTCTCATGAATAGGAGCTAAAAAATGAAATCACCTGAGTAATATATGTAAATATGGAAATGTATATTTTGGTATTAAGTGCAAGTATTAAGAAAAATGTAACAAAATACAAATATATACAAGTGGAAGGTTGAACCATTATAAGAATGTACATACCAGTAATTAACATTCAAACCTAGTCACAATAACTATGAAGAAGAAATGTACATACACATTGAAAATTTTACTATACGGTATTTACAAAAAAATTGGATGATGGAATAAGCTGAAATTTTGCCTAAAATGTGTGTGCACTTTGCAGACTGATCTTCATTTCAGACATGTTGTCTATTCAAATAAATTGGCACAGCATGCATTCCCACCCTATGTATGATAGAATATATGCTTTCATACAAGATTTGGATAATAATTTTATCGAGGATTTACATGTATTTAGTGCTCAAGCTAGAATACCAATTTTTGTGTTCACACCATATTCTGGTAACCATTTAACACCCGGATGGAGAGTTCCAAATGTTGATTAATGACTTGCCAAATGACACTATTGCCATGCCGACCGGGTTTGAACCCATGAACTTTGCATCCACAGTCAGGTGGTGCAAACCACTTAACTATGACACCTGTAAATATATAAAGACATATTTACAAATTACACAAGTGGTAAATAAAAATTAAGGATTTGTGAGTCATAAGCTCTCAGGTAACATCAAATAATAGATAAAGAGAAAATGTTGCTTCCATTCTTCTGTGCTTCCTACATTTCTCTTGTGAACAGAATCCATTTTCTAAATCATTTTGATGGTCTTCCTCTTTAAAAAGTAAAGCTCAAGTTTTGTGAAATAAGAAAAATATTCTGAGCTTATATCATAATTTTCAGAAATTCCATCTTGACCTAAGGGTAGAAAAAAAACATGCACAGTAATTAACCAAATGTGCTCAAATCACAAGGTATTGGATTTATATGGCAGTTATATTTATTGCATACCAGTAACCATATATATGTTTCTTCTTAATTAATCTCAAATCTTTAATGTTTAAATACATTTCTGCCTGCAATGGTCATTGGAATATCTTTTGGCCATATGTTATACAGCATTATATATAAATATGGTATGAGCAAAGAACAGTCAAACTGTGGTTTGGTATGTAATTTTTTTGGCATATACAGTATTATATATGAGTATGGGCAAAGAACAGCAACAAATTTGATTTGGTATGTATTTTTTTGGCAAGAAACTATGAAGTGAAATGAATAATTATTCTTGTGTTATTGTATTATACTATTTTTGTACTTTATACATGTGTTTTATTTGGGCACACTAAACTCAGATTCATATAAGATTTAAACTCTCTTGATGTCTACTTTACTTAATATGATCGAGTTATTACCAGGGGGAACAGAGGTTCACATTAAATGGGGGGGGGGGGGAGTGAGAGAGAGAAGCCTGAGAAGAGAGAGAGAGAGAGAGAGAGAGAGAGAGAGAGAGAGAGAGAGAGAGAGAGAGAGAGGGTAAGAGAGACAAAGGGGGAAATGATATAGAAGTGGGCATACATAGATAATTCAATTCAATGAATTGATTCATCAAAATTAAATGAATTGAAATTTAACATGGCGTTTATTTATAACCAATTAAATATAAAAACAACAAGAACAGTAAAAATCTAAATAAATAGGTTGAAATAAATAAGTGATAAATATACATCACATGCAGAAGTTACAGCTGGGACTGTTCACATTTCACATAACATGATTAATGACAATATCAGATTAAAGGTTGAGAGGCATCCACACAATTTAAAATCACTAAGAGAAAGTATAAAAGGAGAGAGAGGGTGATAGCTAGAGGATCAAGGAGGAGCTGAGAGGTCAGAAGAAGGGGAAGGTTTGATATATAGGAAGAAAGGATAGAAGGGAATGATAGCTAATGATAAGTAAAGAGCAGATAAGTAGGGAGAGGATAATGGAAAATAAAAGCGAGAGGACAATGAACGCGAGAAAAGACAGCTTGGAGAGAAGGGGGAGGGGGCATCAATTATGCACATCCCCCAAATTGACAGATATCAAAGATGATTCACTGTTTTTATGAATAAGAACACGTTTTCTCTAAAAGGGGAAAAGGGGGTGGAAAAGGAAAGAAGAATTAAGGAGCTAATTGGTGGAGGTGGAGGAGGAGGTGGAGGCAGGAGGAGGAAGAAGATACAAAGAGCAGTGTTGGGGGCGAGGGGGCTGATACAACTTACTACGGTATAGTATCTGACTAGTAATTCGTAAAGCGGCTGCCACGCAAAAAAGAAGTCGAATTTTTCATTCAAAATGTTGTCAATTTTAGGAGGCATTCTGGAAGACGAAATATCGTCAGGTTCTTCTGATGATTCTGACCACTCGTCAAGTAAACCAAATCAACAAGATCCTAAACTTGATAACAAAAATGACGCATGCAAATCTGGATTATGTGACCGTGATCCTGTGCCTTCGCAACAGTTTTCGTCCCCTCGAGTTCCGGCGGACAATTCATCCAGCAAGCCGGTAAATGCTGGGAAGGCAGCTGAATCAGCTCTAGCAGGAGACATGACAAGATTTCGCTTAAAATTTGATCAGCTTCAGGTAGATCTACTAATAATATTCTTGTAATAATCAATCTGTGATATTTATCATGATATCTAACAATACAAAAACGCGTAAATAAAGTAAGGAAGGAGGAAATAGACTAGATCCTAGGCCTACATGCAAAATATCTGTGTGTAAAAAAAAAAATCATGATCTGCAAAATTGAATTGTAAATTGTGAAGGCATCAAAACACACGAAAACCAAAAAATTACACATAGGCCTACTCACAAACACTTTATTATCACTGATTACAACTGCACTCGCATAAAAGTTGTAAAATCATAAATCATCCTAAAAACCTGAATATTTCTGCCAAAAATGTGATGTCCGTGAGAAAAATCTGAAAGCCTTGTGAAGTTGTGATAAGAAACCTGTGCTAAGTTTTCAGTATTTCCCACAAAATGTCTTAGAAATTTCAGAAGTTGCAAGAACAACGTATACAAGCAGAAGAAGAGAAAGTTCCTGAGGGATACAAAAGGCGGAGGAGAAGGAGGAAACGCAGACATGAACATCAAGGTTAGAATTTTATGATTTTTATCAGATGATGGGTTACCAAAGTTCACAAGATTTTTGAAAATATTAGAAAATGTGATATTCAATCTAATATTCCTCAAAATCGTTGCCGTATCGAGGGGGGGGGGGGTGTTTAGGGTGTTCAAACACCCCCATTGGCAAACGGGGTATTTAGGTGTTTAAACACCCCCTCCCCTTTGGCAAAGGGGGGTGTTTCAGAATTTTAAAGACGCCCTTTATCTATGTTTCAGGTGTTCACAAATGGGGGAAGACAAAAAAGTAAAACATTTGTTTTCTTTGTTGTGCTTTCATCTTAAATGAGATTGCACTTAAACCTTCAAAACCCCATTACCAAAGTAATATTTGAATCTCATATTTTGAATGGGAGTAGGGTCTATGTACGACATCGAACTAGCTGTACTAAAAAGTTGTACTAAAATCACTCCAGGTATGGGCTCTTCAAATTGTCACACCCATTTCTATCAAATTTACAGAAGGTGAAGGCGATGACCATGGTTGCGATCCTAGCAATAGGCAACAGACTGGCCAGCATGGTACAGATCCATCCACTTCTCAACCAGAAGGAGGTCCACCCAGGAAGAACAGCGAACACTTGGATACACTGAATGAGTATCTTGATGTCAACTCCCATATCAGTCAGGGTATCGACCACGGACACCTTGCACCAGATAAGGTGAGTGTAAAGGGTTATATTGATGTTAACTCTCGCATCAGTCAAGCTACGGATAATGGGCCCGTTACTCTGAATAAGATGAGTATAGAAAGGTACTTTAAAGTTTGCTTGTGTTAGTTAAGGTGCGAACAATGAATACCAAAAAAGGTGCATGTACATGTACCTGATGATTGCTGATGATATATTTGTAATATATCGCAAAGATGGATGCATATGCTGGCATACTTACAGATAATAATGGTTTTACACTTTAAAAGAAATGCATATGCAAATTTGTAAAACTAAAGAAATAATTGTAAAGATCACTGAAAACATATGCGCTGATCAGTTCAAGTATTAACATTTTGTTGTTGTTGATTACTTGAGCCATCAAAGTATGCTAATATTTATCAGTGCAGTACTGCAGTATCATACAAAGGAAATGTTGATCTGACACTTCGGTTAGACTGATTCCTCATGGCAAATACATCGTGGCCTTAACCATTTAATAAATTTTGTTTTTACATTTCAGTCTGGTCTGGAGAAGAGGTTAGACGAGGCTATCGCTGAAGGTGACTTTGAGAAGGCAGAGAAGCTGAGTGAAGATCTGTCTGTGAGGGATTTAGGATGCAGAATAGCAAAGGCTGCAAATGCTCGTGATTACATGAAATGGAAATTGGTAAGGAGCTCAAATCACTCTTTTACTATACAAAAACAGCATATATTGGGGAAAGCTGCTTTTTGAAGATTCTTCTTTTTAGGTATTGGGTTTACCATGAACTGTCAACTAACGGTGTAAAACAAAAGTGTCCAATTCCATTGGCTAAAATGGATGAAGGAGTAATCTGAGATGTTTTGTGTTGTGAGCAGATGTTCTTCATATTTCATCAGTACTTGTAAGCTATTTTTAGCAAGCAGATTTGATGTTGCAAAGAAAGCAAATATTGAACAATAATTTTTTGTAGTATTGAATGAATAAATCACAATTTTGTTATTTACATCCAGGAATGTTTGCATGCAAGAAATATAGATTCACAAAAATTAGAATAGAGCCTTCATTTTACGTGCAAATGAGATACACTTGAGATGCATTTGATTGTATAGCACATACATGACGGGTTACCTGTGGAGAAATGTTTTGAGAGAAATGCTATTGAAAGAGTTCAAACAAATAATTGGCTTGTATTATTGTTCATTATATTTTATTGTCTATAGTGTTCTAATACACAGACAGATTTACATGTAGAGAAATGCTATCGGAAGAGTCCAAACAATAATTGGCTTATGTATATTTTTCATTGCATGTTTTATTGTTTCTTCGCCTACAGGAGAGAGAAGAAGAGAAAGCAGCCAAAAAGAGGAAGAAAAAGAAGAAACTTGCGTGGGGATTTGAAATCAAGAACAGATGGGAGATGAAAGCCAACATGTAGATGAAGCAAGATTTATATGAAGAACAAGTTGGAAAATAACTCCAAAGTGAAGAAGGACCCTCGCTCAGGACTTGACACTAACTTCTTCTTTTAAGGGATTTCAAAATAGAACTTTTTACAGTCTGAATGCATGAGCCCTATATACAAATTTCAAAAGTTTGGGGGTCCAGACTGATATTTGGCCACCCATGTGTCCTGGGCGTCTGGAAGTGTTAATCCATGCTCTTAGCATACCAAGGAGTTGAATGTAGAATACCGGTATATGTCTGTTGATTTAAGGAGGATACACAGATTTTACAGATATATGCTATTTCTTCCATGCAAACATGCCATCAAGCTACTCCAAGAAGTTGATTCATAAACTGGAACTCATCCTTTCAAATATCTTGAGGAATAGATAAACTTTGACATGATCAGGTTTGAAAAAAGAAAAGAAAAAAGAAGAGGAAATGTGGACTCTTGTGACTGATGTTATGTCCATCAAGAAAGTTGTAATAAGAAATTAATGCTGGTATGAGCAAGTTTAGTTCATATGCACGACTTTCACCCTCCCTCCCACACGCCACATGTCAATTTATCATGAATACACAAGCGTTTCCTTTCAATAACTCAAGATGGGGCCGTGTTCATATTTTGACTCCTTTCTCGTCTTTTTGTATTGATCTCTACACTGATGCAGATCATATTTGTTTTGCTTTAGTATTTATAGGAAATTTGAACTGTAAATAAACTGAAATATGAATATTTAATACTGAAAGTTGTGTCTAGACAGTGATTACATTGGTTTTAATTTTCAATTTTACGTCTTTTTATTTTTAATTGGTTAAATAATATCTTTTAACCGTTTTTGTCTCAATGATTTCGAGTTCATGGTCTATGTTGACAGAAGGGACAGTCCGATTATTGGGAGTCCTATGTGGGTCACTGTATGAATTACCGTAAATCTCTGTGTATAAGGCGCACTTTTTTGCCGCCGAAAAAAATTTGAAAGTCGGGGGTGCGCCTTATACACAGGTACAGAAAAAAAAAGTTTTTTTTTTTATATTTTTTTTTTTTAGTTTCGATATATGGCCTGGCGCTATGCCTGGCAATGTCTCCCAGCTCAGAAATCAGTGTGTTGACTCACCATTCAGAAACTACAGCAACACTCTAAATATGTCTGTCATCTTGGTTTGAAAGTAATCTTTCTAATAGATCTCGATATGTAGTTTATACCGGTAATAATAATTCCTCAATTTTTTATTCTATTCATATCATGCAGACTATTGATGTTTGGCATAGAACACAGTGCTTCTGCTAGGTGATGTGATGAGGCTGGTGTGGGACACTTGGTATCATGAAGCCTTAGAGTCTGGACCTGTTTTTAATTTACATTGTTACTATTTATTGTCACAAGTTCACAACTTCAACTGCACCTCGATGTAAAATGAAGGTCCTTCCCCGCATGGGTTTTCGGCAACAAAATAGGGGTGCGCCTTATACACAGGTGCGCCTTATACACGGAGATTTACGGTATTTTCATATCTTGCTCTACCTGCCCTTTGCATTACAGTGTAAAAGTAGATTTCAGCTTCTTTCTTTTTTTACTATCAAAAAAAAAAAAGCAGTTTTCCAAATTTTAATTACATGTAATCATGAAAGAAGTGAAACAAAATTCAATTTTGAGACAAGAACTGGTTTTTTCCTATCTGATATTTATTTTTCTATCCAATTAGGTAGTAAACAGGGTTGCAGATTTTATGAACTCCCCCACCCCCTCTCCTACTCTTTAACTTCTTCACTTTTCCTCTTTAACACATTCTTTTGAACATAGTCAGTTTGTTGTATATTTTTCATCTGGCAAGTGAGCAAAGTGAGCAAAAATAGCAAAGGATATTAGAGAAATCATTTCAGGATTTGCTGAATTTACATTTATGTATAAATAAGGAATACAGTCTCCCAGTCAAACATGCCAAATGATCACTAGATTTAATAACAAACAAAACCTTTTCCTCAAAATAAGTCACAAAGAACAAATCTATGCCTTTCTCTCTTCTTTTATTGTTTCTGTATCTTTTTCACCATTTTAAACACTTTCTCTTCTATTACTATTTTTAACATTTGATGTTAGTTCACCTTGCAATATTTCAAGAGCTTGCTTGTTCTTATGAGTAAATGTATATGAGTATCATATAACAATATCATAACAATATTTAGTATAGAACACAGCTTACACAGTAATGCTCCCATTCACTCTAGCTATGCCCTTTTTGTAGGCTGGTTCCTTTAATTGAGACACTGTATATACAACTGCATGACACCTACATCCGTACAGGAACACACCCGACGGTGGCCTGTACTTAAAGTGAAGAAGCACCAGTTTAGCCCTAACATAGCCTTTGTTCTTGTTATTTACTTATACCATTTACTTTTGCTTCCACCACTTTAATATCTCTTAACCTAATATTTTGCAATGATGAGTACATTAAATGTGCATAATATACAAAACCAAATGCATACATAGACCAATCTTTCTGGAATGCAAACCATATAAAAGCGCAAGTTTTTCACACAGCACAAGTCATAAAAATGTATCACAAAAATATCAAGTACATGTACCTTATCATGTAGAACAAAGCTAAAGAACATAAATACATGTACATACACCAGGGGCGTACGCAGGATTTTTTGAAGGGGGGGGGGGTTTTAAAATCTGGCCCAAAATATTTTGCTCCCGAAAAATTTGAAAATCGTGCCGGCCGAAAAGTCGCTCAGTGGGGGGGGGGGGGGGGGGGGGGGTAAGCGGACACTTTTTTTTTTTTTTTGGTAGTCCAAAAAAAAAATCGCAACGACTCAGCCAACCAAAAAGTCGCTCAGTGGGGGGGGGGGGGTAAGGTCATCTATTTGAGGTCGGCCATGGGAATATTTTTTTTTTTTTTTAAATTTAAAAAAAAAAAAAAAAAAAAAAAAAAAAATCATGGATTCGGATATACATCCTTTGTGAATTACGGCAAATGGGACAGGGGTTGTGTGTCCGGACACTTGAAAACAGAAAAGCTGTCACGTTTGCTGTTGATTTTATGAAAAATAAGCATCAAATAGCACCAACCATCTTAGATATCTGTCCTATATAATAATGTCTTTAAAGATTAATGAAACATTGCATGTAAACTTCTTCAAACTCCCATTTAAAATCAATCAGTCTTGTAAACCAACCTGTCTGGACACACAAAGTGCAGGTATATCATGCGGCGGGATGTTCCATCAGTAAAACAATCTTACATACCTGGGCCTATTTCCACAAAGCTTGTAATCAATAACAAGTTACAATAACTGTTATAAGCTACTGAAATCAAGGCATTTGGTCGGCTGAGAGCAAATTTGTCATAGGATTTTTGCATTTTTTTATTGATAACAAGTTTTTATGAAACGGCGCCATGATATTTATTTGTGAGTTACATTACATTTACACTCCAACTCAGAGCTCGAGAAGTTACTTAATATTTGTATTACAGTTTTATGTCATTTACACAACTATTGCTGATGTATTGAAAAGTTGTTGTACCTAAACAAGCATACATGTATTCAAACATTTGCATTATACATTAATGTTCATGTAAATGGTGTACAAGCATACAAAGTTATCTTATCCATATAGGGTAACTAGGGTTGCATAAATACTATGTTATATTAAAATATTTATTTAAATACTGCTTTTCAATAAGAAACAATATCCAATTGATGTTTTTTTTTTCTACTTAAACATCCAAATTAATTGCCGATAATCATGAACTAAAGAAGTTTTGTTTTCCATTCTTTATAAATTTTTGACCATCAATACATGATTAATTGATACAAGTCATTATAATTTTGAACAAATGATTTGAAACCGGAAGTCGTCCATCAAAAACATAACAACTTTTTCTTATAAAACTTAAACCTTCTTGCAATATCTTTTGTACTACTTAAATTAAGTCTTCTTCTTCTTCAGTAGTATAAACCTCCATGTTGTCGGTGTACTTATCTTCATTCTTTTAAAGTTGTGGAGATATATGTACAGTGCTGTGGAACATCTAATCTATGTGCGGTTAAAAAGAACAGGCGCAATCCTAGCGCAAAGGTCAGCTTAAAAAACATTTGTTTCACAAAATAAACTTTTCAAATAAAAATTGATAAAACTGTTATAAACTGGCTGTGAGTGAAACACTATGGCCTCATCATCCTTTCATGAAATACGATTCCAGCTCAGGATATTTATAGAGATATTGCCCAAACAGCATTACACAGTGCGTCCCAGAAAAAAACGTAACCAAACGAAGACGAAGGACTTCATGCATGGCTGATCGTCAACGAAACGGAGTTAAGTCTTTTGTCAACTCTGTTTGTTGCTACGGCAGGCATCCAGTGAAAACAAATTTGTTTAATGAAATTATGGAAATGCAAGCCTTACTTTAAACAAACATTCCTGGCTCATTTTTCCTGACTGAGGTGTCGTATGAAAGGGCAGAAAATGAACTTTTTAGAAATGTGATTTTCCCTTTGAAATTCAGATACCATTCACAAAATGACTTTTTGGTACCCTCTCTAGAAATTGTTTTTAATCACTCATGCATGAAATATGCATCAAATGAAAGAGGAGAATCCAAGCTTTACAGATATGTGTCATTTATTAATTATAATTGCCATTAAGATAAATGATAAAACATAGATGATTCTCGGTTCATTTTTTTCTGGGACGCACTGTAATGTCTGCTGCAATCCAGACTGGCATTAACACTAGGATATTATACGAGTTGACACCATAATGGCTAGCAACAGAATGAACAATATTAAGGAGAAGCTACTGGATGCTCGCATGAACAATTTTTTATTCCATATGCTTGGACAATTTGGAGCCTTTCTTCTTGTAAGCTGGCCACCTGCATATGGGGCAAACATGGTTGCCGTTGTTCAGCCAGGCAACAATGCACTGCTGATGGTACGCATGGCCACATGGCAGTCCACACAACTCAGCACCATTTGTATAGGCTTCTATGCAGATGGCACACTGTGCATCGTACAGTATACCCTCCGGCCAGGAATCGGTGTGCGGAGACCTGGATTTTATCCTGGAACTAGTTTTGGGTTTCGCGTCTTTCGTGCAATTTTTTGGGGAGTGCCTTCTCGAAGCTACAATGCAGTTGACGTTCTCCCTATCTTTGCTTTCTAGTGATTTTGCACTAGCATCAGGGGTTTCTATTTCTGTTTCTGTTTCTTTTTCAGCCTGTGGACATTCTAGCTTTTCCTGACAAGTACATACCTCATGGGAAAATTTTGATTCAGCTTTCTTCATTGCTCTTTCTACAAGATCAGAACCTGCCCCCTCTAACTCTGCTTCTGACCTATTTACACCATCTTCCTTTTGAAATTTAGGTGTTGATCCCTGGAAAATACATTTTTCGTGTTCAGAATCAGATCGGGTTATAGATTCTGGCTGTGTGCAACATGGTTTTTCTTGGGGCTCAACAACAAAGAAATTATCTTCACTATCACCTCTATTTTTGCAGAAATTTTTTCTTTTCATTCTTTCTGACTCAGGGCAAAGGTCATAATCACTTCTGCATTCTTGACTACAGTTAAATAAACGCTGGTGAACCTCCCTACATTTCTTTGTATGATGCCTACACATCATAAAACCCTTTTCGGAATCGGAGGAGTCGTTACTGGATGAGGGATTCTGAAGCCACTGGCAGCTGTATCGCCAAGTCAGTAGATCCTTGATGTAGTCGTCCCGTATTAATGGATGCAACCATAGGTCTGGTACGCCCATCTGATCAATCAACAGGTCCAGCCCTTCTTCCGTGTGTCCATTGCGGGGGAGACCGTTTCGGAAAGAAGGTGAGGGCCGGAGGAGAAGACTACGGAAGTCCACCAGCGAAGCACGCAACCACATAGCACTCGTCATGCTGTCTTCATTTGTTGGAGCCTGTATCTTTTTGGCGACCCAGTTCACGGCGACGCAGTAGAGAAGAAAGGATCCGATGATGATATAAGAATGTCCGGAATACATCATCCAGTCTTGCCGAAGTTTTCCTATCAGCCATGTTTGGGAGGACAGTCTCAGCATTTTATATGAATAATCTTGGACCGATGCCAAGAAAGGCAGTTGGATGATCCCTAGCAACGGTAACCACAGCAATATGAGAGTGATGTTGTATTTGCCAATTGTCCACAGAAACCCGCATATCCTTTTGGCTATGCCTCCTTGGATGAGAAATAAACCCATGAAACAAATAGCATTCACATTGATAAAGGTTAGAACAAAGATATCATTTGCCTCTGGTGAGAGAATTTGAAGGTATAAATCGAGGGCGCTATACGTGCAATACTCGCCATTGTTTTCGCCATAAACTTTCTTTCCTTCTGGTGTGACAATGATATAGGATGGGAGCCAGTATTTCTGAGCACGGTTGTCGAGGACATAAAATGTCTTGGAGTCACTGACAAAAACAAACTTTACACGGCCCGAATACTTCAAATTGAGGGCAGAAAAGAATACCGGTGGTTCCTGGTTCCTGGAGAAAAGAACAACTTTCACTGCAACGTCACGATTAGACTCCAGTTTATCCCAGTCGTACTCTTGTCCAAATCCCCTTTCAGTATTGACTTTCTTGGCTAGCTCCAAGTAGACCCAGTTGATGATCTGCTGGGCTTTGCCTTCCGATGTAAATTTTGCCATGGTAACTTGACCTTTGTGCCTGTGACCTTGGGGCATGGCCAGGAGTAAGAGAGGCAGGTTCCAATTCTTCCGAGGACAGATGCTGCAGAAAGATAGAAATATGACAAAAATGTTGACTCAAGCTCTGTTTTACTACAAAGGTCTCCTCGTCTTTCTTTATTCTACATTGCACTGTTATGATTATACTCTATTATATTTTGTTACATGTGATTTCTGGAAGACAAATAATTTCATACTTGATACTACATCTTACCCTAAAGTTAAACTTAGCCCATTATATACTGGATAACACCAAAACCTAGAAATAAAGGTTGAATATCATATATGTCCTAAAATTAAGAAACCAGCAATCCAGAAGAAATTGTCATGATAAATGGTCAACACAACAGAAATCTCAATGGAAAAACTTAATTCTTTGATAAAGAATGTTGCATGATATCATGCACACTAAATCTCTTTCAAAGATAAACACTGACATTTGATAAATGTACTACACAAGCATGTATTTTGAACAACATCATAAGATACTCAGTCACACTGTTTTTCTTTTGGATGCGGACAGACTACACAACAATGTGTCCCCATTAAAATTGTATCCAAAAGTGACTTAAAAAGACATGGATCTACTCTAAAAGAAGAGGATCTATTTTATGTTCCATTGTATGTTTACCTTGGTTCGATAGAGCAGTCGAAAGTTCCATGTCGTATGCCAAATCTAGATAACTTTTTCACCACAGTTGACCAGGCTCTCTTTCCAAGTAGTGGTCCAAAGTTCCTTGGAATAACCTGAAATGGAAATAAAGAAATCAGTAGAGGATCAAATAAGACTTCAGTACATTATCATAACATTCCTTTTTTTTTATCTACATGATTAGAAGCACAAAAAAAAAAATGAAATTAGAGAAACAAATCAGTGAAAAATTATGAATGAAGAGTTTTGTGCCATGGACATTACAATGTTAAAAAGTATATTTGGGGGACATAGATATAACGTCTTAATATGTAAACATGTCATTATGTATGAGTGTGAAATGCAACATTCATACACTCATTTTTTTTCTGCAGGGGGTAAAAACATATATCTTTAGGGTCTATGCATGAGCCAACAGGATTTTTTTTTTTTGATGGGGGGGGGGGGGGGGGGCGGGGGGTTGTCAATTTTTATTTTTTAGAGCACTTAAAAAAAAATATTGGGCGCCTGTTATTACCTGCACAAGCCAAATACTATCTTTCTTGTCCTCCACCTCCTCTGAAAACTGGGCGTGGCTGCTGAAGGTCGTTGTGGTGGGTTCCTCCTCCTCCTCCCTCTCCGAAGCATCCTGTTCCATCATCAGGACCTCGCCTTCCATCACATGCCCTGACCACAAAGAGAAAAGGACAGCAACAATATTCAATTTTTAATGAAATTCTAGATATTACATGCATAGTTTTACTCTTGAGATGAATGAAAGATGTCTGGTTATGAATGTTAGATTTTATCGATTCAATTTTTTTTTTTTTTGGGGGGGAATTACTTTTAAATCCGATAATAAAGCTATGGAGCAAGGCATCTGCCCCTCTCCTCCCGAATCCCCCCCCCCCCCCAATCTTCTGCATCACTTTTTGTTATTGACACTTGACAGACCCATGAGATGCATACAAATATATCCTTCAATGACATGCAAATTCAGAATAGGAGCTCCATTTACTAAATCATAGCTAGAATTTTTTTTTCATAGGCCTATTATTAATCTTCAGTGAAATAAAAAGACATTTATGAATCGCTAGTCAATTTGATTTAATTGCAAGGAACCCTATAAAACTGAAGCAATGCCAGTGTAGACCGAAAGCTTCAGTCTCTCTAATCGTCGGTTGTTCCACTGAGACTACGTCTGGCTCCACTAGACCTCCGATTAACAACAAATGTCAGTTTTATTAAAGAAATGACCCAAATCAGATGGTTATTTCTGTCTATGCCAGTGGTGTTTTCCTAATCTTGATTAAACTTTATCTAGTTATTGGCAGTATATGGTTGACGAGATGCACCATAATTCTCTCTGAACACACTTAGCACTTACCAGATTCCTCCACAAGTTGCGTCAGTTCTGCTTTATCGATCACCCCTTCGTAGCTCAGCCCTCGCCCATCTAGAAGACTCTTTAACTTCTTGACGCTCAGCGAGACTGGATCGATCAACTTCATCATCAGCAAACCCGTCTGATACCAAGGAATATACTCCAACATCCGAGCCAGCAGGAATAGAAGCGTGGCATACACCAACAAAAACACTATCTTCTTCATGAACATCTTCATATTTGAACTAGATGAAAGTGATTTTCAGGGCAGAATCTCTTTTAGTCTTCAAACTCCTTGATTTGATCAAGATTATTCAATCAAATTGCATCTCTCACATTCCCCATGGCAATATGTGCATAGTTTGCACTTGTATCATTATCAGGTTTCAGGAAATATACATGTAGTTGTCAGATCAATTACCGGTAATGATTAAAATCTCTTGTTTCAGTTCTCCCCGACGACGCCCCTTCTTCTCGATTCCAATCCCAACTCCCAGATTCAATGCATCTAGCTGAGCTGCGCGCGAGCTCGACACCCTCTCCAAATAAAGGCTTACGTGGCCTTAACAATTTATGTGAAATGACCCTGCGACGCGGCACCACATCACAACACAAAGTCCATTTACGAATGACGCGACGTACTTTCAAGTTTCAGTTGGAAGATAATCCTCTTTCTCCTATTGGCTTTGTGTCTCGAATTAGCTCATTAAATGGTAGAACAGTCTCATGATAGATTATCATCTACGGTCACGTTGAGATCATTTGTTGAGAGTATTTTGGTGATCGTTGAAATGTACATCGCGTCGACTCGCAACTGATTACACGTACGATCGATGTTATGTTGTTGACAACCCGGAAGTAACTTCCCTATCTAGGAGCAAAATGTAAACACACAAAAGCGCGCGGACCTTTAAATCACATGACCAGACTTCTGATGTTGCGGATATGCGCACGACGATACTGGTTGGTGGTTAATTTACCTGACTGCTAAGAAAGCATAAATGCTTGACTTGTAAGTAAGCAACTAGACGGTCGACGGCTTTAGGTCCTCTCCGAGGGACTGTATTAATTTGATAAATCTGTTTACTAATGTTACGCGATGTTACGCATACTTTTTATAACTCAACGTTTCTCTTGACGACTGAAAACCTTGCAAGGGGCCTACCCGATATAGCAACACTAAATGTATAGAAATTGAATTCCATCCCTATTGAATTTTGCCTCTATCATTTAGGCCTACCTCCATCCCCTCTTCGATCACGGCTCCTTTGATCATCTGAAGAAAAAAAGAAAAAAATAATAACAATTTTGGGCAATTACGTCGGCAGTGGCCAAGATCGATTTTCTCTACGTTTCCTGTTTAATATGGTTCTTTTTTTTTTCAATTCAATTCAATTCAAAATTGTTTATTTTAAATCTTTGAAAACTTTCAACTTTCAACAACAATTTACAAACAAAATTAATAACACAAAATGTAATATATACCAAAACATAACATGATGTATTGAATCTGAAAAATAAATCAGTGTTAATACGAAAAATATAGCTTATTGCATCAAATGGAAACACAAATTAGAAAGAAATAAGAATTAGCATAAAGTAACATAGTCCTACTGAAATCATGTGAAAGAAAAAGGACTGAAGTAACTAGTAAGCAGTAAACAGAGCAAGTGTATCTGGTGGAAAATAGAGAGTAGAACTGAAAAATGAGGAGAAAAGTTTGCAAATACGATGTAAATTATTAAAATTGAGTGGGAGAGATTTAAAGACTGAGGAAGAGTAAAGGCTGAGAGGGGGAAAGTTATAGACAAAAAGCATATCTAGAAAGCGAAAATGAAAAAAAGGTGCATATAGGCGGATAAGGAATTAGGGAAGGGAAAAGAAGAAGAAGAAGAAGAAGAAGAAGAAGAAGAAGAAGAAGAAGAAGAAGAAGAAGAAGAAGAAGAAGAAGAAGGAGAAGAAGAAGAAGAAGAAGAAGAAGAATAAGAAGAAGAAAAAGAATATCGAGAAGAAGAAGAAAAAGAAAATGAAGAAAAAGGAGGAGGAGGAGGAGGGGGAGAAGGAGAAGCGGAGACGGAGAAGAAGAAGAAGAAGAAGAAGAAGAAGAAGAAGTAGAAGAACTTAAGGAGAAGAAGAAGAAGAAGAAGAAGAAGAAGAAGAAGATGAAGAAGAAGAAGAAGAAGAAGAAGAAAGGGAAGATAAAGATAAAATATTTAAACGAGTAAAAGAACAACAAAAAAGTGAAAATATACAACCATGCCTAAAGTGGATAAGAGATGGGGTGAAGAGGGTGATATACTAAACAATACTTCTAAATGGATGACGAGTGGCCGCTTAACAAGATAGTTATAATTCTACTGGCTTGCTATTATAGTATATGAAAAAGTCTATTCAGGCCACAACAACAGCAAAATCAATCATCACCACCTTTATCCTGAAAAATATAAGAAAACACAAACGTTATTGGAGGCCTCTATTTTTTTAAATCCAAACTAAATTGAGCACTAATTGAGTAAAGTGAAATAAAAAGATGCAACTGACTGTACTTAAATAAAATAAATTATGCATACGACATTAGATGTAATTCTTCAGTAAATGTTAAAAAAAAAAAAAAAAATGTCTACCTAACGTAAAATGCTTTGCTTCGTATCCAGGCTGTCTTCCTAATTAGTATACAAATAATGAATGGTTATGAGTTCAATAGTGCGAATATGTTCATGAGTTGAAAGATTAACATTCTATTCAACGAGGCGTCAGCCGAGTTGAATAGAATTAACGTTAATCTTTCAACGAATGAAAATATTTGCACTATTAAACGAATGAAAAACATTCATTATTTGTTTTATACAACATCGAAGAAGACCTAATAGAACGTTAATCAACAAATTATGCTTTACTCCTTATAAATTACAGTTCGAGTCAAGCCTTCTCGATTACATGCAGATTGCCTTCGCGTCAGATACACGCAGGGATACGCGCGCACACATGCAGCAGAGAGATACGCAGTCTGCATATAACCAAAAATGCACGGCGCATATAACCAAAAATGCACGACCGTGCAATATACCATCTATTGAATATCATGTGACCAACAATCGTCCAATCAAATGACAAGGATCCACGTAGGTGTTGTATAAACAATAATATACGCGGCATATCAAAGGACTAGGAGAGAGGGGAATCCCCTGACCTTGTTCGAGCTAGACACGTGTGCGCACGCACATCATCACTACACTGGTCGTATGTATTTCGATGGAAATCGTGCGCTGATAACTCGTACGAATTTGTTCATTTGGAGCATGTCTGAGATTTATCTTTTATGATTCATATTCAGTTTCCGAGTTTATATCTCTCAGTCTTCTAGTATTGAAGCAGAGCAGTTAAAGTAAGCTAAGTTTATCTGTCAACTTTCAAGAGCGACGTGCACCTGGACTGAATGAAAGCTGGTCGACCAGACTCGGGCAATTCACGACTCGATGTGTGGTGAGTGGGCAGTGCAGTGTTAGTTTTTTGGTCACTTTGGTGACAACTAGCAACTGGCGAGTCAAGCTTCAACTTCAAGGGTAAGATATTTGCAAAAATATGAATATCAATAACCACTATAAATTTCGTTAAAGATGTATGTAGATCAGTAGTAGATGTATTATTATTATATAAATGTTTGTAGTGACTACATGCATGAGGAGGCACGATAGCGCAGTCGGTAGAGCAGTGCAGACTCGTAATCTGGTGACCCGGGTTCGAAACCAAGGCCATGCGCTAGTGCCCTTTGGTAAGGTATTAATCCTCGGAGAGGACCTAAAGCCATCGGCCATCTGGTTGCTTTAATACTAAATTACAAGCATTTATGCTTTCTTAGCAGTCAGGTAAAACTCCACCACCACCACTTAATATGTATATTCCTTTTTCAATGGTTCCATTGCATTTTTTATTTGATTGACAGCCAGAAAGCTGAAGGATGGAACACAACATCATGATGCGTCTCTCAAGGTTAAATGGCCTGTTTGCTGTGAGGAAGCCAATGGGAATCACATCAGCGAAGGTAGTGGACAGAGTGAAGGCTGCATTGCTCAGAGATCTCAAGAAGGTTGAGACATCAGCAGACCTTGCAGGAGAGGAGCAGGTTTGCAGTGCTCTAGGGTAGGGTATAGCTTGAATTATTTGCCATATATGTCATGAATGATGCTTTTATAGTAGGCACGACCAGCCTAGGGAAACCTCCCTTTGTGAAAGCCATGCACCCAAATCGAAGAAGACAAAAATATGGGTAGGCCTATAGCTTAGAATGATCTAATAATATATGATAAAATAGGGTTAGGGTTAGTGTTAGGTAAATATAGTCTGAAGTATCTATAGATTATATTGCTGCTCAGGACTAGTTCTTGCATATGCAGCGTGCTGGACTGCAGACCAAAGGATCCAAGTTCAAATCCGCCCAGAAAACATGTTTTTTTAAAGTTTTAAGTTTATGTCAGTGATGTGATGTTCTGTGCAATGTCAGAGTGTTTGATTTGATGGACAGCATGCAAGAGTATGAATAGATTGAAGGAAGAATGGAAGGAGAGAAGGGAGAATGTAAGGTGGCTGTAGCAAAAGGAAATCTTTCCCCAGCCTACGTACAAAATCTATATGTGAATTCCGTCATTCAAATGAGGATGAACTATGAACTCTTTCCGTGAGCAATCAATGATTTTATTTCAGATGCTGTCTGGCGATCGTTTCTAATGTCATTTTAGGTCTGCTGCAGATCATTCATCAGCAGCGACGAATTGTAGTCTAGTTCTAATTGTGTCTACTAACTTCAGCAGAGTTCCAATGAATCCTGAAATATATGTATTCAAATTGTCTAAATGCTTAGATTATGCTTTAGTCTAGTGTTCCAAGTTTGGTTATTTACATCTATGTATTTAATTAAAGCAATTTACTTAAAGGCCCACTGTACTACTTGTAGCTACTTGCTCCCTCTATATAGGAAACAAATCAAACAATGCGTAATCAGTGACCATTGGTCCCCCATGATCCTCTTTTTCTTATGTTAATTGAGAGCTGAGTTGATGAGATAGCCACCTGTCAGTGACCTTCCTGGGTGGTCTAATCCCTCCTAGCCAAACTAGTACAGATGGGCTTTAAGATTATAATTTATAATTTACTTTCCTCAACCAGGTGTTCAGACAAACAAAGAGTCGATGGTCAAAGATGGATTAAGCTCCCCAAGATGGGTCATGGAGGAACTCTAGATATGAACGCTACAGGGGTACTTGTGATTGGATGCGGGAGAGGAACCAAGTTACTCTCATCTTACCTTCAAGGAGGGAAGGTAAATCTTTTTTTTTACCTCCCTCTTAGTTCTTACATACTTGTAAGTGCCTTTGTAAGACACTTCTTTTTCAGAAAACATGCTGCAGCTACAATTGCTCCATGGACAATGGACAATATCCATGTAGGTTCTTGTACTTAATATCATTTCTATCATCAGTTTAATGTTGTTATTATCATTATTATCATTATTATTTTTAATAACTTTTTTTTTCTTCTTATCTGTCTGTAAATATTACTATTTTTAACTTATTAATTTTGTATATGTCTGTCAGGGACCCCACTGGAAATAAGCTCTTGAGCTTTCGTGGGTTATCCTGTTCAAGCTGACTTAATTTTGATCTGTTGGAAGCTTGGCGAATAAAAATTATCAATCAATCAATCAACAGAAAACACGATGGCAACCCTACCTCATATCTTACTAAAGTAAAGCCATGAGCATTTGTCATGAAAGCAATGAGGAGCACCAAATAACAGGATCTCTTCTAAAACCCTAAAGTTTTATTTTATTTTATAGTAGCAGTGGAAAAAAGGGAATGAAATTGTGCCAGGTATTCTTATGATTTTGACCTATGAAAGTCACATTAACTTTGCAGTGTGTGAGTTCCACTAGCACTTCCTAGGCGACATCATCATGGCATGTGCTAGTCTAGTACATTTTCAAGTACATTGCAACAAATTTGCAGTTTCATGTGTGCAATTGGAGAAGGTTTACTTGAAAGTAACAACAAAAACATCCAAACAAAAATGAAAAAGTCAGTGATTTATAATAAATTGAGGTACCGGTATATTGATTGTGTCTGTTAAAGGTCTCATGGCAAGTGCTAATCTAGTACATTTTCGTTTGTGTGCAATTGGAGAAGGTTTACTTGAAAAGAAAAAGAAAAAAATCTAAACAAATGAAAAAAAGTAAGTGATTTATAATAAATTGTGGAATTGATTGTGTCTATTAAAGGTTTATAGGGCCCAGGGAAGATTAGGAAGAGCAACAGACACGATGGATGCATCTGGAAAAGAAGTAGAAACAGCACAATTTGGTGAGTGAACTTGGCTTTTTTGTGTGATGTGTAAACAATAGTACAGCTCTTTTGGGGGCATGGGAAAAATAAGAGGGGTGGGGTGGGGGAGGGGGATGTTTTTAGGCAAATCTACTCTGGCATATATAAATTACACTTCCGAGTATGAAAAGGAAATGTGAAAAGGGAAAAGACATGGGAAAAGTGAGAGGGGTGGGAGGGGGGATGTTCCCACAGCAAATTTACACTGGCATTTATGAATTACACTCAGAGTATGAAAAGGAAATGTGACCATCATTTTCACATTTCTGGATTGCAATTAGTGTAGGACTTCCAATAATAAAGTAAAATGTAAGAACATTATTGCATACAACTGTTGTTATTCTAAAAAGTTCTTCATGTATCTTTTAATGTAACAAATGATATAATTTGTGTTTAATCCAATACAGATCATGTTACTGACTCTTTATTGGAGAGGTGCCTGGAAAGCTTTGTTGGTGATATTTTTCAAGTTCCCCCTGTGTGAGTAAAACAAGATATATGATTTCCTGCTTCAATCTGAACCTAATGATGTTTCAATGCTACTAGTACTATGTAGACATAGATCTGTTTCTAATTACATTCCCTTTAATAATACTGTTAGCTTCTTTTAAAAACTGTGTTTATTCCATGGAGTTAGATAGTTGAGATAGTAATTTGATGTGATCTTTTCTTCAAACCATTTGACCGTATAAATTTTATTTGTCAGTAATAATGACACAAACAAATCCTGACATGATTTCTTTTTATATAAAATAGCAAGAATCTAGGAGTTTCATTGTATATAAAACAAATGATACACGTTTTCATTCCTTTATTGCAGGATCCATCCACTCTTGTTGAGTCTCTTTATGCAACCATCGAACAAAGCCATCATGCACTGTACAATAGGTGCATACAGCCTCAACTCGAGTGTAGATAGATCGCATAATGAACTCATCACCGTGCATCATTTGTATAGTATTGCATTGTATAGTACTCTATTGTATTTTCGCCCTAAGGGAAACTAATTGTACCTAAACATACAATGACAGGTATTCAGCCCTGAAGGTGGATGGGGAGCGCATGTCTGACCTAGCAGCAAGAGGAGAGGATGTACAACCTAAACCGGCAAGGCCAGTCAAAGTCTACAGTTTACACTGCCAAGGATTTCAACCGCCAGATTTTGATATCAGTAAGTTTTAAATATTGCACACTTCTCATGTATTTATCTCTTTTGTTTGTGGGAAGTGGGGGTTGGGTGTATAATGTACTCTCAAGTGTGCAGAAGAAGTATTTCAATTGATCATTAGGCGAGAGGGTGTGTGAGAAGAGTGAGAGTGGAAGAGAAAGAGATACAGAGAGAGAGGGGAGGGGGGAAGAAGAAAGGAGGGGGAAGCACCACACAGACCCCCTGGAGGGCAAGAGAGAGAATGAAAGAGAGAGAGAAAGAAAGAGGGGGATGAGAGAGGAATAGAGCAAGTGATTTAAAGGACAAAGCTGAGCAAGATCAAGAGACATAGGGAAGGGTAGGTAGGGGGTGGGGAGAGAGAGAGAGAGAGAGAGAGAGAGAGAGAGAGAGCACATTTAATAGAATCGTTATTATATTTTCATTATTCTATTTACCTTGTGTACTGTACAATTTATTTATTTTAACAAGTTTATGTATCAAACCAGCTATTTGTTGCTATAATTATTTCCATGTATATCACATGTCTTCCATATCTTTCCTTTGCTAATTCTGAATAGAAGTCCACTGTGGAGGAGGGTTCTATGTCAGAAAACTGATCCATGATGTAGGTAAAAGTAAGTACACATATTTGTTGTTTTTAAAAAAAAGAATGAATGTTACTCTTTACATTTTATCATGCTGCCTCAGTCTTAATACTGAGAAAAATTGCATGTTTGAGGTCTGAAGAAAGACTGTTTGTTGTTGCATTATTGCCATTACTTTCTGAAGTAGACATGGATCTTTTGAGAGAAGAAGAAAAAGGAGAAGAAGAAGAAGAAGAAAATAATGAAGAAGAAGAAAATAATGGAGAAGAAGAAAATGAAGAAGAAAAAGAAGACGATAAAGAGGAGATGAAAAGAGGTTAAATCAGAGTCTGCCTGTGGATATTAAATTATATAAAATGGCCATCTTCACCCGAGGCACTAATGGGTAATTCACCTAGCTCAAATTTTTACATGCAATGGCTAAATTTGTTGATGTTAATACTGTAATAAATTATGGAGAAGGTTTTTTGTGTAGTGATGGGGGCTTGTAAGTTGTACAAAAATAGACTCACAAAAGTGTATTGTTCATAGTTTTTGCTGTAGTGAAGATCTTTGTTTTGTTTTGGGTAGAACAAATTTGATTCAACTTCTAGGATGTGTACCTATATTTCCTTCAGGTCTTGGAACTTGTGCCTTCATGACGGGGCTCTGTCGGACAGAGCAGGGCTACTTCAAGCTGGACCAGCATGCATTGCCAGAAGAGAAATGGACTTTGAAGGATATAACAAGGGCACTTGAGGAATTCCATAGCAACATGGATACAGGCGTTAGGTGACCAAGACCAGGGACCTACTGACAGCTCTAATATGGCTTGAAGAGCAAAATCCCTTTCCAAGATGGCCAATCTATTCACGACAATAAACTAGAATGAATAGGTGTCATCACATAAACAAGAGGAACACCTTATCACTCCTGCTCTGTCTTGTGTCAATCCAACTGTGGACCAAGGTGCTCAATGCAGGATTTAGGACCTACTCTCTCTCTCTCTAAGTGCCATATCGATCGACTTTGAGGATAATGCTGTTCCACAACCCTCGGTTCCTAGCCTTCTCTATTAGCACCACTCCCAGCTCTTTCACTCTCTCTTTCAATAACTTCTGCAGACTGTCCATCCAAAGTATCCTCCTTCCCACAATTTTCCCTGTCAAAGCAAGATTCTCTAGGTCTTCTTTACGTGTAATGTGACCCGTGAACTTCAACTGCGTAATCAACATCTCACATATCATTTTTCTACTGCAGGTTCTAATTTGTACTACAGTTTAAAGGACTTTCCACTATTAAAGTGTTTGACTGATCAAGTATTTATGAGAAACTGGAATGCAGAGTGTTCATGACATGAAACAAGTGAACAAATTGCACTATTAAATTTGTGCCATAATGTATAGTGTCATAAATAGATGTCCTGTGCAGCAGACCTCATTTTATATCGGAAGTAAACAACCACCTGGATACCAAGTTAGTTTCAATATATGTAAAAGCAGAAGATGTGAGGAAGAGATCGATGGCAGCCTTGGGAGAATTATATTAAGGATAAGAGGAAAACGAGATGTAGGAAAGGAGAGTAGAAAGTTATGAATTCAATCAAAAGCAAAATGGCAACTGTGTATTGGCTCTTTAAGAAGTTGACACTTGCCTCTATATTCAGGCTACATTGTATCAATGTATAAATCATCAAGTGTTACACATTTTTGTAATAAAACATCTCTATAGTTAAAAATCAAATGCTTCTTATATTTGATGTTGGTTTGTTTGTAGTATATATAGAGTAGAATAGGATTCCGATCCCTTAATCCTGATCAACAATACATACAGTGGAGCCTCGATAGACAGAACACCATACAATAAAGTCACTGTAACTTGGTAATTTTGCCACTCTCGCCCCTTACGTTTCCTTGTTATCGGGTCCTGAGTAACTCCCGAGACACTGTACATGTTAAAGTTGCTCAAGCGTGGGTATATAGAGGGCAGCACATGGATGTATGCACGGGAGCATAATACTCATTGGCTCAGTGTTATGTAGTGATCGCCAAGTTACCTGCTTCACGAACGGCTATATACCCATGCATGAACATCTTTGAACAAGGTTTCAGAATAAAATGTTTCCTTTGATTCTCTCTCTCAGAAATTGTTAGAATATGCTTTGTCCAAAGGAATTCTTTAATGTCGGGGTTCCACTGTACTTTCCTACAAATTAATATACAATAAAATTAAAAGCACATCATTTTGGTTTATATTTACATATTTTACACCTTTTAATGAACAAAGAATTTAAAAGAATTATAATACACAATGTTTCTGTTGATATTATACATCATTTAGAAAGAAAAAAATTAAGCTGTCATATGTACATGTACATAGTAGAGACTTATAGATTTAATACTAGACCATAATATGCTTCACTGAGACTTTGTCTAGCTCTGGTGAATCAAATGAAAAAAACAATTGATACGATTTAAAAACTTTTTTACCAGACAATATTGGAGTACGTAAAATATCTACCTATTCCACTAGCAAATGCAATCTTTGAGTTATGACAGAGCACCAATTAGACTTTCAATACAGCAATAAAGAGAGATTTTAGATCTTGTGTACTCAACTTGGCCCAGGTTTAGGACGTACTGGTTAGGTAAGAAAGTCATGATCTACCAAATTTCTTAATTGTGGGACATGTGAGATAACTATAAAAAAATATTTTTAAAAATAAAGAAAGATGGGACAATATTTTTCGCAGCAAGACAATTTGGAACAGTGAAACCTCATTACAAGGAACAGCGATATATCAAACTTTAGAGATAATAATATAACAGTCTAAGATATTGGTTAAAAGGCTCTACTAAAAGATAGTTTCCATATACAGGTATAAGGTAACTTCCTTGTCTCAAGGAAATAGTTACAAGTCAAGTCCAAGATATTTGGTCACTGTAATTCTAGTAATTCTAACTGCTGCCTCTTTAAAAGATTTAAGAACATGCCACAAAAATGAAATCATTATCTTCCTTGATATTTGAAAGATTAAACTTCGCATCAATGTCATTCTCCAAAAAAACCTTTTTCACTGACGTTTGCCTGAAATGAGTCCATGAATCCTTTGTATAGCAGTACAAAGAAACCAAAAAGTCTTCTGATATCTGAGAATGTCTTCTTAAATCGGAGGAGGTAGGGCCTTTACTAGAGTGAGACATTCCTTGTAGCTATCTTCGTAGTCTGCATGCTTCTTCACCAGAATGCAGCATGTCGCCCTCTTTGCCCCGCTTGAAGCTCCCAAGTCCTGCAGAAGGTAAAGCACAGCGATTTCAGATGACCATTAGAATCGCATGCCCAAGGGGGTGTTTCACAAAACTTGTCATCAGTGACAAATGACAGTTTCTGTTACAAGCTACCGAAATCCTTGCTTCTGATTGGTTATCAGCAGATTTGTCACTGATATTTGTCATTTGTCATTGAAAAAGGGCTTTGTGAAACGGGTCCCAGGAACATAGGACTTCAGAATCTTATCACAGATGACTCGAGAGCAATAGACCATTTTTGTAATGTAACCAAATTTAATGTATATGTCTTTGTGAAGTGCCTCAATACAAATATAGTGAGGCACTTCCAAAAGACGTATGCACTAGATTTGGTAACACCACAAAATTGGTCTATTGTAAACTGAACATGCATGAATATACTTTATCTAAAAATGGATTAAATGCCAACTGAAATATCTTGAGCTTTGTGGGAAGGGTCATATGATACAGTCAAACTCGCATAAGTCGACCTTGATAGGACCGAGTGAAATGCTTTGACCGTCTACTGAGAGCTGGAAGGGCAATAACTCTAGGTAAAAGTATAGGACGTAACATCCTTCTGGCTCTAAGCATATTTTTATCTCAGCAGTCCACCCATTATTTTGCTTTAAAGCCTGTCTGTACTAGTTTGGCCAGGAGGGATTAGACCACCCAGCGTGGTCACTGACAGGTGGCATCTAATCAACTCAGCTCTCAATTAACATAAGAAAAAGAGGATCATGGGGGACCAACGAGCACGGCTTAGGCATTGTTTTCTATATAGAGGGAGCAAGTAGCTACAAGTAGTACAGTGGGGCTTTAATACTCACTGGCCTCAAGTTCTTTCTACCAGTAAATATGAAAAAGATTAAGGTAACTGTCTAAAGCCCGTAATAGCCTAGCCTTATTGCTATCATATACATTTGTGTGGGAATCGTTAACGTCTCCCATAAAAGAAAACCGAAAGACGGCATACAACTGATATCAAAGCTAATTCTCAGATTTGGCAATGGACTTGCATTTTGACAGAAACTCTCTTGAAACAAGTTCCAAATTGTTTGAAATAGAGGAGTCTTTTTGCTCATAAACACAGCTCTTCATGAGAGAAGCAGATACTTACAGATTTTGAAGGAACGTAGGCATAGGGCAGATCAAGGTCTTCGCATACACCAGGCAGATGGCACATGACTTCAATGGGCGTTACATCTCCAGCAAACACCACAAACCTGAGAGGGAGAGGGAGAGAGAGAGAGAGAGAGAGAGAAAGAGAGAGAGAGAGAGAGAGAGAGAGAACCTCATCAGATAGGCAATTAGGTAAGAAAGTAATTTTGCACATTTGATTTGCGAGTCTAGACCTACATGTACACGTATGTATATCTTGTATGGATTCAAGTAGGCCTATGTTTTTTTGTTTCATTTACTAAAATGTAATATACAGTTCCAATAATAGTTTCAATCATATGGGCAGCTTTGTAAAAGGACAATTTCAGCATAACGAACATGAGATCAGAACATTTTTTTGAGGTTATTTAAGACAGTTTTAAACACAATTAAAAGTCATAAAGCATATATCTATCAGTGAACACAACATATTTGACTATCAGTAACATAGGCCTACATAGCAAATTTCACAGTATTCCACTAAGGTCAAATAAACAAAATAACATGTTTAGCGTCCTGTTTTTTCGAAAAATAGGGAGGAGGCCCTTTTCTTTTCTTTTTTTCTCTTTCAAAATGGCTACTCAAAATTGCCGCTCGGTACATTTTCCCTCACAGTCGGTCTATTTTTCAAGATGGCCGCCGACATTTTTTTTTTAATTATTTTTTTTAAAATCAGAAATAGATCAATTTTAGCAGTGTTTTTCATGTTTTTTCAAAATTTCAACAACAAAAAAAAGGCGGCCCCCATAAAGGAAGCGGGCAGGGACGCTAAACATGCTTATTTTTTTACATGGCCTAAAACTAGAAGTTTTGGGGGCTAAGGGTAAAAAAAAAAAAACTTCTGCAAAGAAATTCTTCTTCTACTGCTTTTGGTAGTTCTCTGTCCTTTAATTCTGAATATAATTGTTATACATGTAGTCTAGGTGAAATGCTGAGTAAGTTGTGTTTGTACTAGTACAGTTAGTACATGTCAAGCTTCACATCAAGATAAGATTTTAATGAAATAAAATGAAAGATAAAGAGGAAGCTTTACCCTTTTTCTCCTTTGCGAAGAAACTTTTGAACTTCTTTTACACCACGTCGGACCATCTTTTCTTTACTAGCTGTGAAGAAAAACATAATCATCAGATAAACAGGTTAGCAAAAAATTATAAGTCAAGTCGAATGTAGATAATTAATAGCCTCATTTAGTCCTCCAATACGATTTCTAATTACCAGTTTAAAAATCTAAAAACAAAACACAAATAAGGTTGAACTTTATGGCCAGAATTCACTAATGAGGTTTGTCTTGAAACGCATCAAAACGCATCACATGACGCACATAAACCTAGCCTTAAGGGCTCCCTCAAAATGTTTTTTATGATATTATTCGAGGGAGCCTTAATTTGCTCCCATAGGGTCCCACGGAGAGGTAGGTAAACAACATCAAAAATGTGTCCAAAATCACACTTTCCCGCACCCGACCAATATTGGACAGTGGCTTTGATAAATTGTGTGGGACTTGTGATCGTAACTACACCCAGAATATCATAATCAGAGGTAAAAATTAAAAGCAATTTTCTTACCAGACCGATACAGCTCAGCTCCCTTTTCACGTGTACCGTGTGAATCCACGATCTCTACACAATGGTGATGACCTCTGACTGGCACTTCCGTGATTGTGCTGCTTCCGTATAATGCGCTGTATGAGTGTTATTCAGCGCATTATACGGAAGCAGCACATTTACGAAGTGCCAGTCAGAGGTCATCACCATTGTGTAGAGATCGTGGATTCACACGGTACACGTGAAAAGGGAGCTGAGCTGTATCGGTCTGGTAAGAAAATTGCTTTTAATTTTTACCTCTGATTATGATATTCTGGGTGTAGTTACGATCACAAGTCCCACACAATTTATCAAAGCCACTGTCCAATATTGGTCGGGTGCGGGAAAGTGTGATTTTGGACACATTTTTGATGTTGTTTACCTACCTCTCCGTGGGACCCTATGGGAGCAAATTAAGGCTCCCTCGAATAATATCATAAAAAACATTTTGAGGGAGCCCTTAAGTAGGCACATTCATGGGGCACTAGAGGGCGCTTTGCGCGCGTACGAAAATCTGAATGGCCTTGCTGCGGTGGGTCGGAAATAATCAGCCCAAAACTTGGATATGGGAGGGTGGAAGGATATATCTTTTTTATAATGTTATCTGGTCTTACCCTTAACCATCCTATGTTTAATCTATGTAGAAATAACATGCGAGTACGATATGAGAAACATCGGGCCCATTACTGATGCAACTTTTAAAATATTAGCCTAGAAATGACCACCAAACGGAAAAAATTGACATTTTTTCCCGACAAATCTTCATAAAATCTGATTTATAAACAAGTCACATCTAGGTACACTAATACAAATATGATTTTCTGAAAATTCAGGTATTATTTTTTAAGTTTCTTTCAAGTATATTTCTGCGCATTGCAGCGCCAATGTTCTTCACTGCTTCAAAATCACCCTTGAAAATTTTTTTTTGCAACAAATTTGTTACGAGGTCCGCGAGTGTTCCCCGTTCCTTGCGTGTTGAAAGTTTGGTAATACATAGTTTACATTGACTCGCGCACGAAAAAATGGTCGAAAACAAAATGTCAAATGAAGAAATAAACAAGCTTTTGTATAGTTATAAGAGTTCTATCGAGGTTTCTTTGTCGATTTAATTTATAATATAGTCTCAATTAGAATTTAGAATTATCTCACTAAAAAGTTAAGAAACCGACGATGTTCTCGATCGTAGTTATTTTCATTTTGGCAGCAGCCGATCTAGCGTTGTTTGGGCAAAAAGCTAGGCCGCTGTCTTCCCATCGCAAACCTTTCCGAGTCCCGCTAAAATGGCGCGCTGCGGAGCTCTGAAGCTGCGTTGGTATCGCTGCAAACTCTCTGCCGGCTAGCTCCCCACGACGGACCATTCGCGGTATGGCGAGAGTGTGTGTGTGAGGTACGATTTTGGATTCGAGAACGCACGTAGTGCAACCGTGCGCGTCATATTCAGCTGTCGAAAGTCTACGACCAATTTTACATGTACGATTTTTAGTACAGATACTTGGTCAGTTTTCTTCTTATATCTTTGGTTTTACAACATTTAAAAATATAATTTCTTCAAATTTGCTCCTGACTCGGTTCAGACTAATTGTGTGATGTGTTTTCAAGTCAATTTTTTGAATATATTTTTTTGCATGAATTTGCCCAACACTGCACTGCACTTCTGGCAAACCCAAAATAATAAAATTAAACGTCCATAAGATTAAGAGAAGATTTCACATCCGGACTGTAAATTTAGATATAAACAGGATTCGATGTGGGTTGTTATTTTTTAGTTGTTGTCAACTAAAAATGTGTACCATTGACATCGATTACTTTTGCACAGAATAACACACGTCCATTTGAATGAATGGGACTACATATCACCTTTTTTGATGACTTTGTACAACTTTTTCGTTAGTTTCCTTGAAGCTAGAGGATTGGCTATGGGAGAAATTCGCGTAACAAGTTCATCATATGATAGTTCCTGTGTTTCAGCTTCCTCAGCGTGGTCGATCCCGTTCTTTACTGCTGGTGACTTCATGCTTGTGCTTTTTAATTCTAGTGTCGTCTCGTCCACGTGTTCAACAGCTGCGTATTAAGCTATGTGTGTAGTGCAGTGGCCACGCCAGGCATAAAGCTCGAGTAGTACGGCCCGAGCAGTTAGCTATGCCAGCGCAAGCGGCGTGGTTAGTTCAGAGATTTCGCTCCATTGAACGAGACCCATCGATGCCTCATAACTGCGGTGCATCGATTACTGTAGAAGTATACTAGTCGCATGCATTCTCGTTTCATCCATCATATGTTCCCTTTTTATGTATAAGAATGAAAAAAATTGAAAAAATCTTGAAGGAGAGATTGATAATATTCTATTATATTTTTTTAATTAACTAGAATTCGATCATAGCCTTGATAAAACTAAGATCTAAGACTGCCGTTCAAATTGGCATCATCAATTAGCATCATTATTGCAGTGGCTACAATCATGGCGGATGAACAGAAAGAACTCGACACGCCTGGGAGCGATGGGTTTTCAGCTCAGAATCAGCAAAATGACGACTCCAGCATAGGAAACGATGGAGGAGAAAATGCAGAAACATCTCCAGGGTCATATAGATCGAGGTTCGTATATGATTTAAACTTCGAACTTGTAGTATTTAATCAATTTATACAGCTGAGTGAGTGACATTGAACATAAAAAATGCACGCGACGCGAACGCGCACTAACCGTCAGCGCAACGTTCCAGCCGCTCCCAGCATATTACACGTCCACGTTCATATGCCCATTCCCCAGCCATAAAAATAGATTCACGTAAAATAGCTAGCCTAGACCTCTACATAATTATCACACATGATATGATCATGCACTATCGCCTGATGTAGATCATGCTGTGTAATCAGTAGGGGCGCTGGTCCGAGAATGAGGATATCCTCATGAACACGGACAAAATGCGTCCTAATATTTAAATAGACCCTAGATCTAAGGATTAAAAAAATTAAGGATCGTCTGCATTTTGGCCGACACTTTTTTTCCATCGGCGCTCTGCGGGTTTCCAAACCGCCCGCTGGCAATGCAAAAAAAGGGATTCATCGTAAGAAAATAACCCTTGTTTACTTAATAATTAGGCCTGATAATTTCCTGATTATTTTTTTCCCAATTTTTTTTATTTTTTTTATTTTTTTTTACACAATCTTTTTTTCTTCCCCACTGATTTTTCCCTCATTTTCCCAACTTTTTCCCAATTGTTTTACTTAAAAGGTGGGGAATGTTGTTAGATGCCATTTTGTTTCTGCAAATCCCTTTTCTTTCTTTTTTTCTTTTTTTTACTTGGCGGGGGCCAGGGGATGGTTGAGGAAAAAATACCCTTTTTTTTTTAAATTGCTCACTATCACTCCTGGGGTTGTCCATCTTCCCGAGGATTTATCGCTCAAGATGTGAAAGTCTCTGTACAGAGTCAATGTAAAATGCATCAAGAAAATCATTGCAGATTCTTTTTTTCGCATCTTATTCATATTGAATATGTAATTTGTAAATAAAGTTGCTTCATTTTTTGTTTGAAAATTTCTTTTTCATTGCTTGTGCCTTTTTTTGTCATTTTTTGTCATTTTTTGTCATTTGGTTGTGTTTACTAAGTTAGTGAATTCCTAACTTGCCTGAGCTCCAGAGCCTGCATAGGAATATTGTACTTTTTTGTAATAATGTTATGTAACTATCCGTAGAGGTGTAAATTTTCTTATCTCATTTTTGACTAGAGTAAGACAGGTTATTTACCGATGCCAAACATCAGGAGCCTAAATTCTCTTTGTATGAGTGTGTCCTTGGAAAAAGTATGAATTAAACAAAATATTGTCAAAAGATCAGCAATGTGTTTGTTTGTTTTTTTGCATGATTATTTTTTTGTTTGCTTTTTCTTTAAAGAGACGAGAATGAAAATGTTAATTTCACAGTAAGATGCCCTTGAAACTTTAAATCTAAGTAAATCCTGCTTTTTTGCACCATCTTTTTCCCTTATTGATGCAACGATCTAACATGTGATGGGATTTTTTCTCTCCATAAATTAACTACAAACTCATTTTGCAATATTCACACTTGTTTTTATGATCTTTTTCCATCTTTGTGTGTGACTTGTGATCTGACATTGGACTGTAAGATCATATGAGAAACCAGGCTTGGATTTGGCCTTTGTTTTCTTGAAAGTTTTCCTTATCAGAGTACATGTACATGTACATTAGGTATGTCCTAAAGGGTTTGTCATCTATCTACACGTTTGAGGTAATTTTGTTCAAAAATTCAAGCACCGACGTACCTTCAGAAACATGTTCATATTTGGGACAGAGTGTCAACCATGAAGACAAAGGAACTGGGTGTGATTCAGCACAGCTTCATGTGGCTCATCTTCTCATTCTGCACAGCTGGTGAGGACTCATATAGACAAGGCTCTGAGTACAATAACTATAATAACGTGTAACATATGCTCAAGCTACATGTAGATTTAAAGCTGAAAGAAATGATTAACGATGAGAGACGTTAGTGACCAATTCCAACCATCATTTTCTTGCTCTGCAGAGATGACGGAAGTGAGATGGAAGCTTCAAGCGGGCCATCTACACCACCACCAACCTTTGTGCGTCTAGCACCAATTTTAACACCTAGCGAAGCCATTGGGACCGGCGGGTCATCATCCAGTTCACAGTCGGTAACAGAAGGAACCGACCAATCAATATTGTTTGAACAGTCAGCTGAAGGTACGTCTGGTTCGGGGCATATGGATTACAAGTTTGTCGATGGCAAATACGTTCAGTACACACCTACGGGACAAGAGGGCGATGGAAGCCCACAGTTGATGGATTTCAACGGAAAGTCATCCAGTGTCACCTCAGTAGATGGCGGCCAGGGGTTCATATGTAAAGTGTGTGGTGCTTGGTATAAGCTTCGCCAGTCGCTGAACTCGCACATACAAGACCAACATCAAGGCAAGCGATTCAAGTGCTCCAAGTGTCCCTACAGCACAAACAGACGCCATGATCTCTATCGTCATGACGGGCAGGTACACAGGGGTACCGCCAAGCAAACCGTCCCTCTGGTGTCTCCGATAGCCAAACTCACAGGGAAAGCCAACACCGTAGCAGCAGCTCTGAAGAAGCGTGACGAGAGGAGAATACTGAAGAAGCCACTGACCATTAGCTCACCCAGCTTTACCCCGGCCACCATAAGCCCAGCTAGCTTGAGTGCTGCCAATCCGACATCGGTCAACTTGAGCTCTCCCACAATTAGCTTAGAAAACAAGTCCGTCAAGCAACTGCTCAATCTAGGAGAAGGTGCTAACTCCCAGCAGTTGGTCGTGGTCAGTGACGGGATGCAGGGGGCTGTGTATTCCGAACCCCCGTCTCCTCAGCAGAATGAGAACAGATCGGGATGGCTGGAAGAGAATTCAAGCAACAACAGCAGCAGCGGCAGCAAGCCGCACAGGCAGACGGAATCCTTTGAGCACCAGCTACCAAGCGGTGCCATCTTCAGACGCATCACAGAAATCACATTCTTCCCTGATGGACGCATTCGAGAGACTCGTACAGAGGAATATGAGATGCCATGATTTCATAGAGAAATCAGTTTCACTCTAATTTACTGTTTGGTAAAATGCAGGCTTTTAATGTGTGAACTTGTAAATGCCTTTTCGGCAATGTGGGATTAAATTTTGTTTCTAAATTGTTGTTTAATGAAATTAAAGTCCCAAATTGATTTTGTATTCAAGTAATACTAGTATTTTCCTTTTGCCATCCACGATGTTCAAAATGGCTGACTAACTTCAAAGAACATTTGCAGAACATTGTGATGGTTCAAAATTTAGATAGTTATAAAAAGAATGTTGCATATACAATCATGTTATTATTTTTTCACCTGATGGCTGAGGATGAACATGTACATCTAAGTAGACAAACTTTGCAAAATACTTTTTTTCTGAAAGAGCTGTGGGTTGTGTTGACTTTCTGAATGCAAGTAACTATTTATAACAACAAGTATGATGAACTTATTTATGAGAGCTTAATCATGATCAATAAATTTTATGTATTTTCATAAGTTAAAGGGATTGTTTAACAATGTTAAATCTGAGATATACGGTCCTACATGTTACCAGTGTCTGTGATATGGTGTAATATTGAAGCCCTAAAAAAATCGTGCTTCAAATGATCGAGAAGTGCCTCAAAAAAAAAAAAAATCTTTGAGTGACAGGTTTTACCATACTCGTTTTCCCCAATAGACTGTAGTGTTATGAAAACCGTTCAGTGAACGGTTTTCAAAATTGGTAATTCCAATCATTAATATCTTGATAATCAGACAGGCGATCGGCTTGTAAAAGTCATGGAGTTCCTGACTGACCTACAGTGTAAAGGTTTATAATTATTATATTGCAGCATGAGCTAAATCAAGGATTATTTCTAAAGGATCCAAGACAAAGTTACCGGATCCCTTTAATGTTAGAATTAAATATGACTACAGTCAGTACAGTGTACTTCAAAATTCCAATACATGATTTTGCAAAGGTTGAATTGATCAAAATTTGTTAAAATCTGAAGTAAGATGATGGGATATACATGTACATGTAAGTTCTAGAGCATAGTTTAGTTAAAGGTACTATGTCCCATGTGCAGGCCAAAAAAATGAAAAAGTAAAATTCCAACTGCATTTGAAAGATAATACTAATTTCGAACTTCCCTATAAAAAGGTGGGGCTTGAAAACGTCTTACAAGTGGGAAAATAATGACTATTAGTTGTCAAATCGACTTTAGGGCTATAGAGCCCAAAAGTAATAGTCTTGATTTTCAGACGATTGTACCGAATGGTCATACGTTTTATTCTGCGCAAAGATTCAATCAGTTTCATCTTGGCCATCACAAGAAGTGGGTTATTGATGTAGACAAATGCTCATGTACCCTTTACAACTCTTTTCATGTATGTTATTACCATAGAAGAAAAAAAGCCAGTCAGTTACTCAATAGTGTCTGACAGTGAAGTCTAGCAAGTAAACGGGTTTCCTTGCATAATTTGAATATGAGGACACTGCTAACGTTTAAATTTCACAGATAGGACATACATGACATATTCATAATTCCTGCAAAGTTCTACAGCATTTGAGGTTGGCTGCAAAAGGGACATAGTACCTTTAAGTTGTTGTTTTTTTTTTTTTGGGGGGGGGGGTAAAAAACTACCAAGTTGTATATAACGCATCTTGTTGCCAGAATCACAAAAAGTCGATCTCCCTATTCCTATTTACAGAATGTACCTTAAATTTCTTGTAGACAATTTTTACATTACTAGTGGTCAAACAACGTATGCCACCTTGTAATTTACACAGCACATTATATTTTTATACATGTATGACACAGTCTATAAGTATTAGAGTCATTGAATCATGATTTATAAAACTATGAAAAGTTTATAAAGAATGAAAATATTATATATGTGAATTTTCATCTAATTATAACTTATTGTATAACTTATGCACCTGCATTATTTTGTTCTTATGATATCAAAGGTAAAAAATGAATCATGTATACCTGCTGTTCAGATTTGCATTTAATAAATATTCTAGTTTTTGTTGTGAATGTAATTTATTGTACATATCGGGTTACCGGGTAAACGTACATGTAGTATTGAGGTGAAAAAGTAATGGCCAAACTCACCGCAAAAGTAAGTAATTGTATCACTTTTTTCTTCTTTTTACATTATATGTTTATTTCATTTCATTTTTTTGTGCCGATTTTGTTTCCATAGTTTAAAACAAAAAAGCTTTGTATAATATTCCCAAGAAAAACATGCCTTGTATGAAATTCAAAGTGAATTCCAAATAAAGTCTATCGTGTACTCAAGGAAAGAAATACTTGTCTTTATTCTTCATTACTGGTAGCTATTTCGCATTTCATAAGCAGGGTGGTCTACAAACAAAGATCGACTTTAATTTGGACTTAACTATGCCAGCATTTGCTTACTGCCACTGCTTGCTTTCACTATTGGGATCTTCAGATTTTATATTTTTTCTTTCAATAATGAATTATCCAAAAATGTAATTTCTGTAGATTTGTGACCATGATTTGTACATCCCTTGAGAGACAAATGCCAGTAAATGGTGAGAGCAAACAGTGGCCTGCCATATTTAAGTCCAACTTTAAAGTCAATCTTAGTCTTTGTGAAACACTCCACTGTACAATCATAATTCAAACCTGTCGGCTGTTTCATGTTTATACCCCCTTTGGACCACCCTGACTGATAAGTTAACCTGCAGACAAACATGCATACATCTTAGGGATTCTTTTAGCTACATACTCTACAGCCCATGAGATTGAAGGAAGAAATATTCTTTATTCACTGTAAAATACTGGCCTAAACCGAGTACGTTTTCCTAGTAATTTGATTTAACATGTTTACTCAGACACCTCTTGACATTAATGGTCAACAACAAGAGGAAGGAACCCGTTTTACATCCAAGAGGATGGATACAATGTAAGACCAGGGACCCGTTTCACAAAGCCCTTTTTCAATGACAAATGTCAAAAACCAGTGACAAATCTGCTGATAACCAACCAGGAGTGAGGATTTTCCACTAGCTTATTACAAGAACTGTCACTTGTCACCAATGACAAGTTTTATGAAATGGAGCCCAGAACATAAAAATGATTGTAGAGTTGAAGTTGTAAAGAAGTTCTACCTCAGTGAAATTGATCTAAATTCGATGAATTATCTTTTATGTACCAGGAAAAAGTACTTTCAGTTCACTCTCTTCCAGACATTCCACAGTTAACCTTGGCAAATTTTTGAAGTGATGATACAAGTGTGATATGCTTCACACCTCTATAACTTATAACACAGAGATATTTATATGTAGGACCTTTGTTTAACGTATTGATCTTTCATTTACAAGTTATTAAAACAAAACTTTCCCATGTCACATCTGAAAGAGCCAGTTGTGGTATTTTGTCTGCAAAAACTGTACAATAAATACATGAATCAAACACACACACACAATTTAATTGCATAAATTCACAAAACGAGCTAAACATTTGATGCTTACCCTCTAAGAACTGTACAACAGAATTAGTATCCTCTGACTTTATCAATAATCTGACCACCTCCTTCTCACCTCCCTTGCATTGTGTGGAACTTTTGTTATGACGTAAAATGAAGAATCTGAATCATTTACTAGTATTTACTAAATTCAATTCAAAATTATTACGAGCTTCTTTAGTAGCTTGGACTAAATAACATTTAAGAAGAGAAGTTGTGTTAAAGCCCCTCTGCACTTTGGCCAGGAGGGATTAGACCTCCCTGCAAGGTCACTGACAGATGGTTATCTCATCAAATCAGCTGTCAATTAACATAAGAAAAACTGAAAAAGGGGAACATGGGGGACCAATGGTCACCGATTAGGCATTGTTTGCTATATAGAGGGCGTAAGTAGCTGCAAGTAGTGCAGTGGGGCTTTAAAAGATGACTCTAAGCATAGATCTGTAGGTGTTTGAAAAGTCTAAAACATTACTGTCTTGAAGCCTGTTCCTCTTCACTAAAACAATTCTGATAAGAAATCAGGCTTAATCCAATTCCATGTAGAATCAAACCTGTCTTGGTGGCTACCCCTCTATAAAGACCACCTGTCTCTAGTGGTCACCCATATTGCCTCCCTCCAAAAGGAAATATTGAAGAACCTCTCTAAAAAGGCCACCTGTCTACAGTGGCCACTTAGTGCTGGTTGTTGCCCTTGGGTAGCCTAACTAGCCTTGATAGACAGGTTTGACTGTAAATGCAATTATCCTTTTCATGATCACAAGTCACTTAGAGGACCTACAGTAGTAAGGGGGACCGGTACAACTGTGACCCCCCAAAGTTCAAGGGCGTTCAACTTATTCATAAAGTGTATTTATCTCAGTCATGATCACAGGTCTTATGGAGGACCACCCAGTAACGGTGACCGGTACAACCGTGGCCCACCAAGGTTCAGGGGCCCGCCGGACCAGATGAGGGGACCATACGGTGGGCACAGGCCCAGGGGACCACCCCCAAGGGACTTCAGGAACAGGTTTGGAGGGCCACCCCCATTTGATCCCAGATATGGACCACCACCAAGGAACCGGTTTGGACCTCCACCGAGGAACATGCCGCCTATGCCTCCAAACATGCAGGTATTTTGATATTCCTTCCTCTTAGAGTTCTGAGAAAAAAAACATTAATCATTAATCCTTTTTTAATGTCCCATGAGAGAGTATGAATCTGTGCAAATTTTGAAAAATGTGACTAGATATTATGGATGAATTGAAACCATTTCAGTAACCCTGTGGGGATGAAGAATAGATAGAAATATGCAAATTATTATTGTTTGGTATCATTAGGGAGAAAAACAACAAGTATATAAAGTTGTTTCTCAATGTGAATGATAACTAATACATATTTAGTTTTCTCTTACATGTAGAAGAATATTGTGTCAATCAATCTGCTTTTTTTTGGTTCATTTGTAGAGAGTTTATTTTGGTTCTTTGAGCATGGGCATTTTCAAAATATCATTCCCATGACTTTTTCTCTTTTTTTCAATTAGTTTTCAATACAAAGACTGCTTCTGTTGAATAGAAGTACAATGTGATATAAGTTTTAGTCCTTTACTTGGATGTTATGTGTATGCTGCTACTGTTCATTAAATCTTGACGTTCTTGAAAAATATAAAAATATTTTCAAATGCTTTCTTCTGAGCTCTTCTACTTCAGTTGGTGCTCATATCTTAGGAACAATCCCAGGTAAAATATGCATATAGGCAGGTAATGTACCATCAGAATTATACCAAAAGTAAAATGTGAATGTTTCAGTGCCATGACAGGGTACATGTAGGTGAGTGAAATCAGTTATATGGCTGTACGTTTTTGATAATTAGGGAACCACGTTAGGTACATCTTGTCTGTGGAAATTAGTCTTAAGATGTCTTATTTTCAAAACTTGACAATTATCTTTCAATTTCATAAAACAGATGGAAGAATCAAAGTTACATGCATGTTTTGATATTCATGCATAAATGTATGCGTAACATGTAGGAAGTCGTACTCACATATTTTTCATGGAGTTATCGTGATGACTTTGCTTACCGGTACCTAATGTTTGAGGATCTTCCCTTATAGCAAAAAGATAGAAATTTCAATAGTCGAGGGGAAACAAATTTCCCTCCTTTCTGTCATAGATTTTGTGTCTTTTCAAATATCTACTTGCTAGTAAAGACCTTCTTGTATGAAGAGACTTCTTTTTACCAGTAAGGGATAAGGATTATAACAAGTCGCTCTCTCTTCATTAACCCACAGCCTCCCATGGGAGGTGGGATGATGCCCCCTCCTGGCATGCCGCCCCCAGGTATGCCCCCTTTCTTTCCCCCACACATGGGGGGTATGCCCCCACACCCCTTCCAGCAGCCACCCCCTAACCAGCAGTCACAGCAGCCCCAGCCCAAGCCAGCTGGCCCCGCTGGTTTGACCACGCCCCCTCCAGGGGTCAGTCCGGCGACCTTTGCTATCGCCATGGATACCAACCAGGACTTCTGGGTGGAGAACACGCCGGCAGAAGGAGGAAAGGTGAGTGGAGTTGAGAATAAAGGTTAATTGATGTGTTAGAAGAGAAAGGTAGAAGAAAATATGACACCACCTACAGTAACATAGAAATGGGTTACAACAAAGAAATTCCGAAAACCAAATATTTTTATAAACGTTTTCTAAATGACTGATGTTTTCTATCCATATACTGTAGGTACTTCTTTGCAATTTATGGTGATAATCATTATTCCTTAATAACAGGATTGATAGGGAAAAGTTTTCTGAACTTTCATTGATTTATTAATTCGATACCTTTGTTTATTAGGTTTACCTACATTCAAAAGTATATAGGGACAACCCCTCTCCCCATTATGACATATAACAGCGGTGTCCACTAATTGCTAATTTAACCTGAGGGGGAAAAAAAGGATTAAAAACTATGAAGTTAAAATGATTTCTTAATTAGTTCTTTTGTAAATCAATCAACCCTTCCATTACTTCGGGTTAAAATAGCAAGATTCTTTACATTTATATAGCTAGTTTTGTCATAAAATTGGATCTAGATAGGCCTGTATGTCATGTACATTTGTAGCCAGGTACACTAGTTCATCACTGCCAACTTTCCGTCAATTGCATGTAGTAAAGCCCCACTGCACAACTTGTAGCTACTTGCTCCCTCTATATAGAAAACAATGCCTAAGCGGTGCCCGTTGGTCCCCCATGATCCTCTTTTTCTTATGTTAATTGAGAGCTGAGTTGATGAGATAACCACCTGTCAGTGACCACGCTGGATGGGGCTTTAAAACCTTAATTTAAGACCACTTCAATCTATCTTCAATTTCTGTTCGTCCATTAACAGACCTACTACTTCCATGCTAAGAAGCGTGAGCCGACATGGACAAAACCAGAGAACGTGCGCATCATCAAGCAGTCCGACCTGAATGCCATAGCAGCCGCTGCAGGAGTGGCACAGCAGCCTACCGGTAGTACTGCGGCATCCGCAGCGGGCGACGCAAAGACCACTGATCCAACGGCTTCAGATGCCGGTGCAGGGCAGAAGGCATCAAATGGTGAGATTCTTATTTTTCTATGGTTAAGTGTATACTTTAGCATAAAAGTCTAACTGAATTTTTATCCACAGAATGGAATTTGGGAAGCATGGTATTAAATTTGATGGTTGTAGATATTTGACCAGGATAGATGTTGTTCCAGGATTAAAACATGTCTCTAAATCTTTATTTGTATTTTATAAACCTAACTTTAGTTAATAAATGTCATTTGTAGTGTAGTTTAGGGAGCCTATCCACAACAAGCTCTGCTTTTCCGTAGGCTCCGCTACTATGCAGTATTCAAATGAAGGACAATTTTTTTAATAGTGTGTACCAGTATTGTAATTTTTCAATATGTTACAATCTTTGTAAAATGAGATATTGTGGAAACCGATAAACTATCTATCTATCTATATCTTTAATCCATATCAATGTCTTGTTCTTTGTCTTTCAGACACCACTACCACACCCGCCACGCCCACCACCCCATCCCAGTCCACCCCACCCGCATCACAAACCCCAGGGGCACTCCTAGGGGGGCCTGGGCCCGGGATGGGCATGCCCCCACGGATGAACATGACCCCTGGCCAGGGCCTGCTGCCCCCACCAGGTGGAATGATGCAGCCTCCCATGGGCATGCCACCCCCTGGAGGGATGCCACCTGGAGGAATGCCCCCTGGAGGGATGCCCCCACCAGGGATGATGCCCCCACCCAACTTTGGGCAGTTTGGGGGTCGCATGCCCATGCCTGGAATGCCTGGGATGCCGCCTATGCCCATGCCAGGTGAGTGTCCTGTTCCTGTTTCTTTTATGCTGACATATTTTTAGCTGCTAGTGTGGGCTTTCATCTTGTTATGAATCTAATTGGTTACACAATTTTAATTATAATCAGGGCAGCGCCAGGACTGAGAGCGTCAGAACGTGATGGACATGTGTGCTATATGAGAAGCCACCATTAATATTATTATTGATTAATCCCTGTGCCAAAAATCTTTGTCATTTGTCAGAAATAAGGTTGTAACATACTTTAATAATTCTCCACCTTAACTTCATGGTCTATACTAGATCCAGCCCAGCTGCTTTAGACCTTCAGTGTTACAGTATATGCAGCAAATATTCATAGACCGTGTTTGAAGTTCAGTACAATTTCTCTTGTTGAAATATTTCAGGCTTAAAAAATTTGAATAACTTGACAGTCATGAGATGGTTTGCCTGCCTGATTTTTGTGACTTATGCAAAAAATAACAAGGCATTAGTCTACATTTGCCACACTCTACCCAGGTGAGGTAATTGGGTACCTGGTAGGATTGTTCCTTGAAATGCACTGTGAGCTAATAACGGCTGCCGGAGCAAAAGTTAGGGTGATAATTTTGAACGCTATTTGGAAGCGTATAGGAACATTATATTGTGATATGCACTATACAAGAACAGTTTATCATTTAATGAATGTGCTTCACTTTGTTTTGTTAACCAGGCATGATGCCCCCCAGAATGCCAGGAGGAATGCCCATGCCAGGTGGCAACATGATGCCGCCACCTAATCAGCAACAAGCACAGCAACCATCACAACAGAATCAGCAACAACCAAGTTCAAACCAGGCAACTCCACAGCAACAACAGGTAATGGGAAGTATTCTCAAGATGGGATATTTTTTTTGTCTCAAACCTCCAATAAGTTAAGAGAAAGGTTTTGCAAAACATGAGAAATTACTGATTGATAGGTAAAAAAAAAAAGAACATTTTATGTGCCAATAAGTTTCTAGTTTTGCATTAATCGAAACTGAGATATTGTTTGATTAACGTTTTGTAAGATTTGAGAAATTAGTAGACAAGTCTTGATAGACCATTGCTCAAAAAGGCATTGTGGCGTGCGTCTGTATTCCAGCTAATAATGGAAGTTACAAACTGATTCAGCCGAGGACGCAAGTTCGAAACTGAGTCACGTCTTTCAGATGGTGACGTTAAAGGTCGGTCCCGAGACGTTAATAGTCATAGTCGATACACGTCTGTAAAAATCCAATTACACACACACACACACCAAGTTTCATTTTGGTGTCTTTTCTTTGTCTCACCAGGCCAATGGCGCTCCACCCAAGAGTGAATGGATGGAGTACAAGAGTACCGATAGTAGGACCTACTATTACAACACTCGAACCATGCAGTCTACATGGGAGAAACCTAAAGAACTGGAAGAGGCAGAGAAAGCAGCCGAAGGTATGTACTGTCAAGGGCAAGTTCAAAGTATATATGTCATTTGGTGTCCCCAAAGTTAAAGGTACTAATTCCCATTTGCAGGCCCAAAAAATGAAAAGGGTAAATTCCAACGGCCTTTTGAAAGACCATACTAATTTAAAACTTCCCTCAAAACGAAAGGGCTTGAAAATGGCTTTTAGTGGGAAAATAACGACCATTAGTTGTCGAATTGACTTTAGTGATTACAATCACCTAAGTAATAGTCTGATTTTCACTAATTTCTCTCATTTTCTGCTTTTATAAAAAAAACTTAATATCAGAAGGGACTTCCCCTTTCAAAAATGTTTCAATAGGCATAGTCTTCTACAAGTTGAGGAAATTTAAATATGACATGTTGAAAATATTTCTTCTGCAGAGGAACCCAAGAAGGCCGAAGAGGATGGAGAGAAGGAGAAAGAGGAGACACCAGATGAAGAGGAAGAGGACAAGGAGGAGATGGATGATGATGATACAGAAGCAGATAAACCAGAAGAAAAAGAGGTTAGAATTCTTGTCATGGTCATGTTCACACTGTTCAGTAAAAGGGTGGAGTCACAATTAACCAGCGCTCCCCACCGTCAGGTCATGACAAACCACTTTTACAACCAGTGCAGCACAGCATAACGCTAGCCACCTATCAAAATGATTTAAGTGGTCCAAACTGTACATTCATTCAATGAGATTTAGTGTTCTGATATCAGCGCACATTTTTATATTGAATTTGGATGCCAAAACCCACTAGTCAATTGATTATGATTGAAAATTTGGCCTAATTTTGGACAAAAATCAATACAAATGATCAGTTCAAAAGTGGCCAAAATGTTGTGAGTAGGGTCAATAACACCATGATGAGACTGAGATTTTTGAAGTCTGTGCAAAATTTTACCTGGATGAGCATTTCATACAGTTATTGCCTCGCCTGCGTAGCAAAAAAGCGAGACATAGGCGCCACTTTTCTGGTGACGGCGACGGCGACGGCGTCAACATCAAAAACTTAACCTAAGGTTAAGTTTTTGAATTTTTGATATAATTTTTAAAGTATAGGTTCTTAGTCAATGAAACTTTGACTATAGGGTAATCAAGTATCCCCAATTATGAGAGTAGAATTTCAGATCACAAAGTCAAGGTCAAAGGTCATTTCAGGTCAACAGACTTGGACTATGTTGTAGCATCATCATCGAAAACTTAACCTAAGGTTCAGTTTTTGAATTTTTGATATAATTTTTAAAGTATAAGTTCTTAGTCAATGAAACTTGGACTACAGGGTTATCAAGTCTCTCCAATCATGTGAGTAGAATTTTAGGTCACTAAGTTAAGGTCAAAGGTCATTTAAGGTCAACAAACTTAGACTTTGTTGTGGCATCAACATCAAGATTTTCAAAATGCTTCTTCTTCATTATTTTTCAACCGATTTTGATTCTGATTGTTTCATATGATAGGGCTAGGAGGGGGATTTAAAATTTCTACACAGAATCGTGAAATTCATTATCTATGCTAATTTATGCAAATTTATTCGAAATCACAAAAAATGCTTCTTCTCCTTCATTTCTTAACCGATTTTGATTTGGTTTGCTTTATCTGGTAGAGCTAACTTTGGTACACTAAACTTCTACACAGAATTTTGAGATTTTGCTCCATTGATTATTTATGGTACTTTATGCAAATGAAATGAAATTATGTTCCTTCCAGGGCATCAAATTTTTATTTTTTGACCAGTTCAAAAGTGTACCACATAAAATTTACGATATTTGTTGTTGCGAGATGCGGATGAGCGCTACGTCATTGTTGTTCTGGTTTATCATATTGAATTGCATTATGCAGACGAGACCGCCGAGAGCGTTTCCCTTGTATTATTTTTGCACTGACGTAATAAAAGTAAATTTATGATTTACCTTGCTTCGTTTGAAGGAGGAGATGGACCAATCAGAGCCTGTTGTTGAAAGCAAACCTGTGGAGGTTGTGGAAGTCAAGAAAGAAGAAGAAAAACCAGTGGACAAGTCTAAGCCAATCGCTACCAAGCCAATACCGGGTACTCCCTGGTAAGTTGAATGGTTTCCCTCCTTAACTTGTACATGCACATTCTATCTCCATCTCGTCTCTATTTCTCTCTTTATCCCTCTTTCCTCTTTCTGTCTTTCCCCCTCTTTCCTCTCTCTCATTACTCTCTCTCATTCCTTTTTCTGTCATCTCGTCTTTTAAGATCCCCTCTCTCTCTTCCTCTTTCTCTCCCTCTTTCCTCCATCCCAATCCCCCTCTCTTTCATCTCTATCTCTCTCTTTCCTCACTCTCTCACTCTCTCCTCTTCTCTCTCTTTCGTCTCTCTCTCTTTCTCTCTTTCACTCTTTTGTCTCTCTCTCTTTCTCTCTTTCACTCTTTCGTCTCTCTCTTTCACCATCTTGTCTCTTACCATCTCCTCACTCTTTTCTCTAACTATTATTGGCTTCTCACTATCTCACTCTTCTGTCTATATCTCTTGCTCTTACTCTCCTCTCCCCTACAATCTTTAGTTTTCTGAGCCTTGTCTTTCTTTTTTTGTGCCTCTGTCTCTGTTTATTTCTTACTAAAAACACATTAATTTTTCTATCCTTCTTTCATAGACAATTACTTGTTTACATCTTAAAATATGCAAAGAGAAATCAGACATATGTTTCTAACAATAAACACAGCTTTCAGAACAAAATCATCATAGTAAGAAGTGGTAGATAGGAATTATTTTAACCAGGGAAAAAAAGTGTTCAAAATGTTTGGGGCTACTTTTCAAGCTTGCTTGCATGAAAATAACATAATTTAATTTGTTTTGCATTGAACTCTATGCAAGTTTTATTAGGCTCTTTTATGACTTTCCGGGGCAAATTGGCCCTGAGCCCCTCGTGTATTTTCCCCCTGATTTTAACACATCATTTTCTACCTCTCTTCGTCTTGGTAGGTGTATGGTATGGACTGGTGACAGCAAGGTATTCTTCTACAATCCTAGTACCAGACAGTCTCTGTGGGAGAGACCTGAAGACCTGCTGGGTAGGACCGATGTGGATAGGTATGTGCTGGAGAAACCACCCCAGGACGAGGACGAGAAGAAAGGTCAGTGTACTTTTCAATTCAATTCATAATTTATTTCAGTTCCAACAGAAAGATAAACAAAGGTATTAGATATATTATTACAGAAAGTATAAACAAAATTTGTACACATTCATTTTTTCTCGGTAACTATACAAATATACTTTACTCATAATTAAATTATTACAAGAAATTCTTAATTTCTGAGGAAATGGAGAGATCCACTAAGAGCAGTGCTTGTAGTTTGTGGATCCCGAGGAAAAACAAACTTTTTCAAATTGTGCCTACAAAGAATCTGAAAACACAAGACAATATTACAAAACAACAAACAACCACGAAACGACAAGTAGAAGGAAGGAATACAGATAAAAGAAGAAGGAAGAAGCAGGACTATGAAAGAGTGTCAGCATCATCTTTTGTCGCAATGTAAATTGGAGAAAGTGGGAGGTAGGATATACAGTCAAACCTGTCTATAGCGACCACCCAAGGGAAACACCAAAAGTGGCCTTTGTAGACAGGTGGTCTTTGTAGACAGGTTCTTTTAGTACATGATTCAATGAGAAACCATTTTCAAGGGAAACAACAAATGTGGCCTTTCTATACAGGTGGTCACTAAAGCAGGTTTGACTGTAGTAGGAGAGGAGAGGAAAAACGATGAGAAAAGAATTGAAATGTGAAAGATGAAGATATAAATGGGGGAAAGATGAAAGCAGGATAGTCAATGTAGTTTGAGAAGAGAAGAAGAATGATGAGAAAAGAATTGAAATGTGAAAAATGAAGACATAAATGGAAAAGAGGGTATTAAGAAGGATGAGTGGAACGTGGATAGAGGGAAGAACGTTTAGAAGATGTTCTGTAAAGAGGAAGGGGAACACAAAAAGTGGTCTTTGTAGACAGGTTCCTTTAGTATATGTTTCAATGAGAAACCATTTTCAAGGGAAACAAATAATGTGGTTGTTGTAGACAGGTGGTCTTTCTAGACAGGTGGTCACTAAAGCAGGTTTGACTGAACCATGTTTCCTTTTTCTATCCATCAATCCAACAGAGGAGAAGAAGGAGGAGGCTAACAGGGACCACGATGAGGAGGACCAAGAACCCAAGTCTAAGAAGAAGAAGAAGGACAAGCACCAAGGTGACCCTGAGAAGCTAGCGGCCCTGGAGGCAGAGGTCAAGGCCGCAAAGGAGAGGGCCCTCGTCCCCCTGGAAATCAGGCAGAAACAGTTCAGAGATATGCTGCTCGAGAGAGGAGTGAGTCATTCTTACTAGCCATAGCAAAGTGTAGTTCTTGGGAATGTTTGTCTTCAAAGTGAAGACAAACATAATGATAATTTTCATCATATTTATTTCCCAAAAAATTACATAGAGCTGTTGATTAGGGGATATAATGTGTGAAGCCAATGGGTCAACTTGAGTTTTATATCAATCACAACTCACGACGTAACTAAGATTATATCCAAACATTGTGGTAGATCGAAGGACTTGTCATTGATCCAGTCCAGTTATGATACAAGGCCCTTGTTACTATCATAAAACAATATTAAAGGTATAGACCAGTTCTGGTCATGCGATTGCACTGTGAAAGAAACGTTGCGAAAGAAACGTTGCAGAATCGATCAGAAAAGGTTGATCATCTAGCATATGAGTATTGGTGTGCACTGCAAGGTTCTGGAATCATCAAAATGATAAGAAATTTGGCCCAGTCTTGGTAAAGTTACAAGCACTGTACACAGAAAGATGTATATGGGACTACCCTATATCTATCCAGTCCATATAGATATAATAATTTACCAAATATATCAATCAGTAGGCGGTTTCCTGGCAAAGTTTGTATCATTACATATTAGTCAAAACATATGTGACCTGCTATGGCAAAACCCAACACTTCATGGTAAAAATGAAAATTGAGTTCTTGGTGTCATTGGAAAGAGTAAGGTATGACCTTTAATATGATACCTCATTTAAAGAAATTGATTCAAATTTGACAAAGTTATTGTCATTTTTGTGATTTCAATCACCGGAAGTTAATTATGAGATATTGAGGTTTAAAGTTAAGAATTTGGTTCAATTTTCACACAAAAAACATGCACACATTCACTCCATAGCAACGGCATCAACCAAACAAGCTAAAGTCTTGTAATTTTTCAGGCATACTTGACACATACCCAACTTACATTTCTGTTAAAACCATTAGATTTGAATAAATATTAATAAAGTTATGATAATTTTTAAAAACAATAGAAAACAAAAGAATTTAAAAGTTTTTGTTATACTAGGCAAAGTTGCTGGGAAAACGATTCCACGGTTTATTATGTTTCATCAGTACAAAATTGTTCTCGTACACAAAATAATAGCAGGTTACATCAATGTTGCAATAATAAAATGTAATAATGCATTTTCTTAAAATTTATGCTTAATAATAGGCCTATTACAAAACCAGATGTAATAAAAATGATTTTTTTTTTTTTTTAATATATTAAAAAAAAGATTGCAATAAAGTGAAATAACAAATTGCGTTGAACTTGAAACCCGACAGAATCTGTTTTTTAAATGATAATTACTGGAACACAAGAAGCGAGTTCAAAATGATTTATATTTTGTCATATTTAATAAAGGCTATGATAAAAAGCATTAGTCTTAATCAAGGCTATTTGAGATTTAAAAAAAAACAAAAAAACTTATAAGTCACTCGACAACAGATAACCTATAATACATGTATTGTAAAAAATATCCTGGTACATTAAGGAATGTACAATAAAGTAACAGTTGAGACAATTTGACAGAACTATTGTCTTCTTGAGATAGAGATTAATAATGCAAAAATATCAATTTCAGTCAATCAGTATCAGATATAAAATAATTATATTCTTTCACTATCAACGTAAAGAAAAAACAATAACGAATCCCATAAAAAATGCAATCTGACTAGTGACTACACTAATCATGAACTATTATGCATTAGTGCCCAAGAATTAATGATGTACAGTTTTGAATCTTTTAAGTTATCTCGTTTCATACAAAATTCACAGCCGAAGAGATCAATAGTATGTACATAGGATAGACATTGTTAATGTCAATCTAACAAAAACCTTTACAAATAGAAACATATGGCAGTGGCCAAACACCGATAATTTAGTGCTGATGTTAAGTGCTGATATGCATCAAGCTTAGAATAAATGAACACATGGAACTATTATATTGCTGAACTGAAATGGCAGAAACTATAGTGGACAAAGTGACTGCTACTTATTACATGTAGACAGAAAAAATACTTTGTACACTTCAATGCTGAATACGTCCTGGAGGAATTTAAGTACCTAAAGTTTATGGTTTGACCCAAGCTATTATATTGCTGAACTGAAATGGCAGAAACTATAGTGGACAAAGTGACTGCTACTTATTACATGTAGACAGAAAAAATACTTTGTACACTTCAATGCTGAATACGTCCTAGAGGAATTTAAGTACCTAAAGTTTATGGTTTGACCCAAGCTACTCTGGTGCTGGACATACCAAGTCCCTAGTCTCTGGCGTACAAAACTCTCTGATCTGCTCATACAAATATTTCCTGCGACTGGCATCAAGTCCTGCAGGTTGGATGAGTGGAGGAAGTGTTGGTGGAGGTGACGAGCGAGCAAGGTCAAACATCTCTTCAGCACTGTCAGACTTTTCCTTGTAAAACACTCTACCAGGATGATCTTCAGTAACTCTGAAGTGTCTGGCGAATGTTATACGAGGAAATCGTTTGAAGTGTTTGCCAAGATGGTTGGACCAGTCGTACACCTTCACAAACACATCCCCCTTCTCATTTCCAACGAGCTGTGGAATATTGACCCCTGACACAGTAGAAGAATCTACAACATTAACTATGTCCTGGAGGCAGGAGACTTTGGTCTTGCGGTACCTTTGTTTGAGGAGGCCAAAGCACCAGTCAGGGGCGAATTTAGTATGTCCCACTGGCAAAAATGAAATTGAGACAGATTTGTGGAGATTACTCTCCACACGCCAACAGAGATATTGGAGCATGGTGTTATTCTTATTCTGTCCAGCACAGTTATCAGCATTGAAGTGCACATGTTGTTCTCCAATCCCGTAGTTTTCCAGAAAATGGTGGATGTAGCTTACAACAACATTGGCTCCTTTACCACAGCTGACGCCCTCATCTGCAAGGTAATTAACTTGAGCAGGCAGACCCTCTGCAGCCATGCCAAAGATGTGGCACTTTCTTTGTGTACGGAAATACGAAGGGCCAGGTTGTTGGGGGTCAGCTGGATAATGCACTTGCTGTGCAAAGTCGAAGCTGTAATGAAAAACTACAGGCTTGGAGTTCGCAGCATTTTTCCCTAGCTTCTTGATAGAATGCTCTCTCGCGACTGCCTTTGAGGCTTGACAGGCTGTCCTGTAGGCATCCCGCTCTCTCTGGGCCTCCAGAAGATGCTCCTCCTGCCTCCTGAGTGCCTCTGTCTTCTCTTCATCAGGAACATTGACCTGCAGACATGAGGGAAAAAGCAAAACAAAACAAAAATCTCCTGATTAGTCGAATTTTCTCATCTACTATTTTTCTTTACAAATTAAATATTTTTTGTTACACTACAAAGTAGATCATTCTCAAATGGAAAACATCAGCTCACAATAAAGTAAAAGTTGGTTGACTTGGAAGAAGAAAAGAGTAAATGTATTGTAGCAAATTTCATTTCATTAAAACACCTGAAATTTGGACAGAGCTTTGTAACGTTTTCCTAAGGATCCAAATTATAATATTGATTATGCTTGGTACATTAATAGCTACATACATGTATATTATAACTCTACGTGAAAATACTTTAGCACCATTGGGGGCAGCAGCGTAAAACAAAATGAAATTTAAAACAATCGGTATTTAGCCAACACACACCTGTCTGGTGATAAGGTTGTTGTTCTGCTGACATGTCCAGCAGAGATCCGTGGCTGGCTTGGCAACAACCACATAGGAGAGAAGGTCGCTCCACAGCTTTCGGAAGGTAGACTCAGCTACGGGTCCATGCTCTGGAGCAGCATCTCTGTAGAGCCTCCACAGATGCGCCTTGGTGACGTAGGACGGCAGCAGTTTCACATCAGCCGATTTGAACCCTGGTATCCTGCCTGGTAGGTGAATGCAGTGTTCTGCGGTGAAATTCAAAATAAATTTGACGACCGCCTCTACCTGCTCTAGCTTGAGAAGTTTCTTGCCTCTCCGTCCTCCTGGAAAACAATGAACAAATATTGAACAAAAGTAAGATTTGTTATGATCAGTATTGTGTCGGAATAGATTGAAACAGTAAGTAGAGGGATTAGATGTCAAGTTTTGAGTCCAGTTGTAGTGAAAATAACTGTCAAAAAAACCATCGCAATTAACCTTTGGTAGATTTACTATGACTAAATGCATCACAAAATGATAATACAAATTATTATGAAGTCACACCTGAAGATAATAATAATTCAATATAAATGTAATTAAAATAATGTTAACTTCATTGTAAATTTCATCATCTGTGAAAGGATAAGAAAACCACCTCACCTGACTTCTTTCTCCTTGGGATGAGTCCATTGCTGGCATACCACTTCTTGAGATTCGTAAACTTCTGTGGCCCAATCTCCATCAAGTAGAAAAACGTATATCTACAGATCCGTTTCTGCCCATAGCAAAAATTCCGCATCCTTGTGTTTTTCCTCTCCGTTGGCTTAGATTTCTTCCCCTGGGTCATATTTCCATCATTGATGGAAGACGAAATGATACCCAGGAGAAGTAAATCCTTTTCGAACTCCGTGAGCTCTTTGGTTGAATATCTGAAATGGCAAAATAGAAATGAAAAATAATAATGCTACTAGTATCTACTTCCAATGATAATAATGATAATAAGAAAACCAAATGTCCAACTTGTTGTATTTTTTTCTTCATAAGATACCAGTAGACTGCAGTTTAGTGGTGAAGTATTTTATAAAAGCATACATATTCAGGGTCTACCGATTAATGCTGCAAAAAAGGAGAAAATCTAATTAGCTTAGAATAAATGTAACTAGATCTATATTTTGCATTAAACTGCAGCTTGTACATAAACATCCAGTCCTTAGACATTATTTTAAAGAAATAGGAGTAAATAGTGACAGATCCAATCATACCTTATGGACTCTTGTTCGGCTACAGAGAATTGTTCTATACAGCGTCTTCCATTGAAGATACGGCAGTTGCATTTATTCACGCGATCCTTCAGCGGTTCCAGATCAAGATCTATTTGTTGGGCCAGATTTGTAGCCGCTGCCGCCTCCTCCTCCACGTCATCAATGACAGGACCCGGTCTCCGTATGACGCTTTCATTGTCACTTGACAAATCCATAGGCTCCTCTGCCTCATCGACCCAATCGCTTTCATCGCCGCTTTCATCGCGGCTTTCACAAGGCTCTGCTGGTCCTGGACCTGCCTCCTCGAACTCATCAGACTCTGTTAAGTACAATTATAAAATAGAGATTCAAAAACTAATATCAACAAGAAGTCTAGACTCCGCAGAGATTTTTTTTATCGGTATGAGAAGCTTCATAAATCATAATCTAATTTAATTATAAATTTTAATTAGTGCACTTAAAATAAAGTAGACTAATCTAGCTTTTGTTGCTCGAACATTTTTTTCTCGAAACAAGTCTTTAATAAATAATATGGGCGTAGACCTAATTAAGTAACTTGATTACCTTTTTAATAATGATAATATTAATAAACCTACCAGATTCAGAGTCGGAGCTAGGCCTAGGAGAAGAAGGAGTTCCTCTCTCGCCCGCGGCCAGGGGCTCGGTCGGGTTCGCGAAGTAGTCAGCCAAGTGTTCGGTCAAGCCATGCACGTCCATACCGCACGCCGATGCATCATTCAACAAAGAAGCGACGGTTTTATCCGTTAAATTCCTCTTTTTCCTCGACATTGTACTAGCCACTCGACGAATACACGTATTTCACTTGATATATGAAACTCTAGCTCATTAAAAACAAACTCCTGAACAAGTTTTCGAAGAAAAAGCTGGTGTTTCGATGCGAGAATTTGACCGCTGAACAATCACAACAACAAGGCAATGACGTCATGTGCGAATATTGGCGAATCAAGTGTCTGGATTTGGATCACGTGGCTGGCAACGGGCTTTTGTTTACGGCCTGCTTGACAGCTTATCGAAATGATGTCATCTTTTATGGCATTTTTCATTGGGCAATTTTATTTAGGACCGCCCAATATAACCATATTTGGAATAACCGATCCTTTCTCGTTATTTTCGTACCAAGTACGTCAGGGATCGACTCAAACGTGATAAACTGAGAGGGAAAACAACAAGCGATGAATCGCGAACTTTCCCCTCTTTTGACCGCATTGTTTCAACTAATTTCACTGGACAATGGAGCACATGATTAGATACAAAATATAATTAAAAATACTTCTAGATCGTCTTTTGAGTTCATTTTTTCTCTAAATCAATTTATAAAAAATAGACTTTCTGACCATGCAAAAATCTCAGTTGATCCCTAAATTCGAAATTTCATGTTCAAACGGGCCTACAACACAATGGGATTTGCCGAGAAGCGTCGGGTTTTGCCGTAGCGGGTCACATATTCTTTTACATGATTGGTAATAAGAGCTTCCATTTCATTTTTTGAGAGAGGGGCGTTTCCAAAACTGGTCTTTACCTTTAAACCCCAAAACTTTTTTTTAGGAAGGAAATCAATATATATATATTTTTCTGTCTCCAGGTATCAGCGTTCTCCACGTGGGAGAAGGAGCTTCACAAGATCGTCTTTGATCAGCGGTACCTGCTGCTGACGCCCCGGGAGCGCAAGCACGAGTTTGAGAACTTCATCAAGACGAGAGCGGATGAGGAGCGCAAGGAGAAGGCTACCAAGGTCAAGCAGAGCAAGGACGACTTCAAGGCTCTCATGCAGGAGGCCAAACTGACTCCTAAGTAAGGCAAAGATCTGGGGGGGGGGGGTGTTTCACAAAGATTCTAAGTCGAACTTAACTCTAAAATTTTTATGGAGAGCCATTTGTAACCTTATAATGAAATATATTCAAAAGCAAAAATTCCACATCAAGAACATGAAATTTCTCATGATAATGGAAAATGTTAATAATTTGAATCAACATTTTATGCCTTTTAAAATAACTTTTACAAAATATTTTCAACGTTGCTAATGGCTTTCCATAATTGTTAAGTCCAACTTAGAGATAAGTTCAACTTAAGATCTTTGTGAAACACCCCCCTGGGAGTGTTTCTCAAAGCCTAAGATCAACTTTAAGTTGGACTTGACCATGGCAGGCTGTTCATGCCAGTATGCCGCTGTTTCCTCTTACTATTTACTGGCATCGGTCTCTCAAGGGACGTACAAATCACGGTCACAAATATACAGAATTTACATTGTTTGATAATTCATTATTGAACGAAGGAATATTATCTAACGATCATAATGGTGAGAGAAAACAGTGGCATGAACGGCCTGTCATAGTTAAGTCCAACTTAAAGTCGATCTTAGTCTTTGTGAAACACTCCCCTGTTTGATATTGTTGTAGGATGGGAGTTGTGTGTGCAGACACTTATAACAAATGAGGCCTTCTCTTTTGCCTTCAGATTTAAGGAAAATATTTGTCCTGTATAATATTGTTCAACATAAGTCTTAAAAGATTTATGAAAACCTGCTTGTAAACTTCATCGAATTGCTGATTTAAAATCACCTGTCCAGACACACAATGTCTGTGAATAAATATATAACTCGCTCTATTCTAGGTTACAGTACCAGAAGGTACCAGTACAGTTCAAGAAAATGATTCATTTTATCAAGCCTGCATTTTATGCTTTAGTTAGAACCACATTTAGTATGTTTGTCTTGAAGAATTGAAAGTTCTCATGGTTTGAAGACTGTTTTAAAGATGTGAGGTGTACATTGTATGAAGGGAAAGAAAAATCGTTGATATCATTCCAAAATGACTTCAATATTAAATTTGGATTCTCTGTCTGTCTCCTTCTTTCTTCCATAGGACCACATTCAGTGAGTTTGCCCAGAAACAAGGCAAGGAGGCCAGGTTTAAGGCCATTGAGAAGATGAGAGAGCGGGAGGGCCTGTACAATGAGTACATGCTCCACGTCCGCAGGCAAGCCAAGGAAGAGGGCATCAGCAAGGCTGAAAAGGTAGGGAGTCCTAGTGCCTTTTCTAGGGATGGGGTGGGGTGGAGATGGGGGTGGGAGCACTGGTACGACCACTGGTGTGTTTTCTGGAAATTTTGACCCACGGCAGTATCTGGAACCTTTTGCGTCTTTCTAAACTTTCATGATTTTTGTGCCAAGAAACCTTTATTTTACGCCAAACAGTGGCATGTCATTAGCGATTCATTTATTTTGTGGCTCAAAACTTTTGCCAAACTGAACCTCTGACAAAATTTGTTAACGTGTTGGCCAGAATTCACAAAGGAAGTTTGTCGACAAACCTAGGTTTATGTGCGTCATATGACGCATTTTGACCCATTTCAAACCAAGGTTTGTAGGTTTGAAACGTGTCACATAAACCTAAGTTTGTCGACAAACATCCTTTGTAAATTCTGGCCTTTATGTTTGCAAAAATTTCTTGTTTTGACAAAAATGCAAATTTTAAGCTCGGTCTATATCAACAGCTTAAGATCTTGGTTTAAGTCTTTTTGTTTGACGCCACTTTGACTGTGCTTATTTCCAGTGATGGGTCTAAAGTTCCAGAATGTCCATGGTCTTGGGTGCTAAGTTCTAATAAAAAAGGAAATTTGATAATTTTCTGCCTTTCATGATCAGATCCCAAAATATAATAATGAAAATAATTGACTTAATTTTAATTTGAAGAGGGGATTAAAAGAAACCTCACCCCAAAGAATAAATGTAGGGATTCTGAAAAATGATATGTATTCCTTACGAACGTGTAAAAGAGATGTATAAATGAAGATATTCAGGGCATGAGGTAATGCCTTTTAGCATGACATGGGCACAGCCATTTTCATGAAAATGTGACGTACAAGGCGAACTTGTACACGTATCGTGGTCCAATCTTTAGTTGGAATTACTTTTTAATTCAATAACAAAGTCTTTACTTTTCAATGAGGGAAAAATCATACCTGAGAAGGTAACACATTTATTTGGTTAGAAATATATATTGGCAGGGGAACAATGGTAAAGCATTTTGTTTAAAATACTAAAATAAAGCACTTCACAAATCTTTTTCACTTGTGCGAAACCTTCAGCACAGAGGGGCACCACATTGTTTCTGCAATTTTCATTCTGACATTTGTAGTACAAAGGATAATAGCAAGTGAATGAAACACTTAACCACTCACACCTGGGAAGGAAGCATCCATTAATTTGAATACATTTACTTGATTTAGGACTTCGCTTAGTACGTCATATTATCAAGAAAATGGCGATGTCCATGCCTTGCTGAGAAACTACATTATCCTTGCTTTATACCTCTCATACACTTTGATAGGGAATCTTGTAGATTAAGGGGCAAGAATGCATTAATCTCTCAGAATAACTAAATTTATTTCTTGGGGTGAGGTCTCCTTTGTATACTATATCATCGAAAGGGCTAGCTAAGTCCCCATTTTCCTCATAGTAGTGACAAGATATTGGGGAAAGCCAAGATGATTAAGATGATTTTACTTTTTTCATTTCTGTAGATCATTTTAATAATTTTCTATGAAGCAATTGAGATATGCCTCTCATATGAAATATCATTGGAATTATTTTATCTATGCTATGCAAAGTTTTTGCTCTGTCTTCATAAACAAAGAATTTATACATTTTCTCTGTAGGTATACCACACATTTTACATTGTTTTTTGGTTGGTATACATGAAAGATGTGCTATAATATGACTAGATCTACTCATTTAATTGAACTGCCAATGAACTGAAATACTCATAATGATTGTGTGAATCACCCTCAACAAAACTCATTTTATTTCCAGGCAATTCTTTTCAGTAGGTACAAGCTGCATTGCTTCAATCTCCATAAAATTCACCACTAAATCTTAACTTTTACTTTTGCAGGTTTCATCTCAATCCTACTTTGAATTTTGATAGATTCATGTATGTTAAGGAGTTTATTCTATATTGAATTTAGATACACATTTAATATTATGTGTTTTGTATACATTCTCATATGTTGGATATTTTTTTGGAAATTTGAATCATTGATATTTGCTTTGTATTATGAAAGAATTATGTCATTGTTTGTAGATCTAAAAAGTAATCTTGAAATTATACAATGATGTGCTCTGATTGAATTGCCATGTCTAATCTTTTCCTTTGCAGCATTCAACTGTTGATAAACATATGTTTCTAGAATTTTTTTGTTTTTGAACGATGATTTCAATATTATTATCTTATAATTACATTATGTGAGATATAGCTAATTAAAACAAAATTTGACCAAAAAATCATATTGAATGTATGCTAGTAAAATATTTAACATTGTCGTATTTATATTCCTAAAAAAATTACAATATTATTGAAAATATATTATTGAAATCTTACAAAAGCAGAGTGAAGATTTTTTAATTTCATAATGTTCGTTTTATTTCATGAGTTATGAAAATGATGCCTTCTTACTGTGATATTTTCTATATCATGTCTACATTACTTTGCATATCATGTTTAGTATTACTATTAAAGATAAATATTGCATTTGTTCAAGTTAACTTTTTCTTTACAGGTTGCAATTATTGTTTATTAATCAAATATTTGATATCAATGAGTTGAAATTTTATGGATATGAACTATTGTTATTTTAATGCATGACGTATATAAATTTTAAAATCATGTTCTGATTACCTTATATTTTTCCTCAATTTCCTTGCATTGCATGTTTCATTTTCACTTAAGTGATTCATATTCATGTCATTCTTTGCTCTCGTACTTCTTGAAATATCCAGTTTATTATTATGTTTACAAAATGAAAATGTTTGCCTTGATGTATGTAATGTATATAAAGTATGAAAAAAATAATATTAAAACGTTCCTGATCTTTACAAATCTTATTGAATTACTCTTAAATGCATGCATACTACCAATATACAATCAGACAATAAATGAATACCTCCATGAGCATAATGATAGTAATGAAAGAATCCCCCAATTTTCAAAACGCCCCTAGACCCCCATATTTTATTGATAACACCTAAATCCTAACAAGCCTTGTATTTTATCTCGTCACGACAAACATCAAAACCTGTAGCCGTGGCGATTGCGAGGTTGCTGAATCGAGAAAGCATTCCTGTTTGCGTTCTCTCCCTCTGCTGTCTGTCGTTGAACAAAGGGGGGTGACCCTTAGGTCTCCTCACGGCTTCTCCTAGCGAAAATATTCCAGCTAAAATTCGGTACTGCACATTGTTCCAAGTTAGTTTTTGATAGATCGAGAAAGTGTAGACCCTGACTGTGGTCTGTACTGTAGTGTTGACGAATGACGTTATTTTTTTATCTTTTACAAGAGTTTTTGAATGCTTCTTTGCACTTGAATGAGCCCATTAATCTCACTCATATCTATATGTTTTATGCCCTTTCTTCTTTCACTTTCTCCTCTCATGTCATCATCTCCTGTTCGTTTCTCTCCTGTTATCTCTCCCCAGCCCTTTGGTCAGTTCTTCTCTTCTTCTCTTGTCTCTTCTGTAATATCCTTACTTCACATTTCCCCTCTTTCTCCTTCACATGTATTCATTCCATCCTCTTCTTTCCTTTCACTTCAGATCTTTTTGCCTATTCCTTTTCTTTCTCTACTCTCCTTTTTCCTTCATTCAAATTTACTCTTTCTTGCTCTCTCTCTCTGTGTCTCTTTCTCTCTTTTCCTGCACTTCATCTTGTATGATTAGCTCATTCTAATTTCTTTTCATCCCCCGCCCTTTCACTTTTGGACATATTCCTCTTTACACTTATTCCCCCCCCCCCCCCCTGGTGGCATCCCCCTCACCTCCCCCATTTCCCTTTGCTTACAATCTCCCTCGTCCTCTTATCTTCCAACTTCCACTGTGTGACACTGTGTAGTCACGTTGCATGTATCCAAGTCTAATCACAACTATGTTTTACCATCCCATGAAACTTCTACTTGTCTTCAGCCCTTCCATGTTTAGTTAGCTTGTTCTATAATACCTACCAACATTCCACCTTTTTCTACCAGTAATTTACTCTTCACATTCCACAACCCCCTCTTTCTTCTCCAGTCACTTGCAAGAATTTTCATTTATATATCTTTCATAGCTCTCAATTTTCCTAGATATATTGAATGAAGCATTGTATAATAAAAGGTTTCCTGCATTGCCACAAAGAAAAGGTAAAGATATACTGCCCTATACTGATTAGTTCATGCAACTGTGCCCACTGGTATTTAGTCTATTATTCTCTCTAAACTTCAGAGATGGAAAAGTAAAACAAATAAAGGAATTAAAGAGGCCAACTGATTATGATATGAATATTGTATGATGTAAGATAGAATTTTTTTTCTTAAGATTTGTTTTCAGGATCTCTTTTCCCAGGTAATTGTGATCAATATTTCATATAATACGAAGAAGAAAAAAAAACTCTGCAGTGAATTATTTTGTGAAAGTCATTAAGGAGATGTCAATGTGATAATCAACAAACATATTTTTCTCTTGTTCAAGAGTTTGATACATTTTAGCTGTCTTCAAGACGCTTTCCCCTTCATATTTGTGGCCATCAAGTGTGCAAAGAAGCATTCTATATTTCACAATCACATTTCATGTAGCATGTTGTCTAAAAACTGAAGATATTTTGTCTAAAAACATTTTGTGCTTCATTAATTTCTCTGTACACTTTAAACAAGTGGTCTGCCTAGACCTATACCAGAATTGTTAATGTGAATTTCAAAACTGGCCTGAATTGCAGGAGAAATGCCAAAACATAGCAACATGTTACTTGAAATGTGATGTAATGATTGTTTTATAGATGTTATTTCCTGACGGCAACCCATTCTTATACTGCCAAATTTATTTGTTTATGTTTCGTGTATCTGATATTGTATCAACAAGGAAGAATTAATCCTGTAGATTTATGACAATGTGGTTGAACAAATATTATTGTGATTATATCTTGGAAATGAAATAATCAGTAGCACATGTTGCCTGTACCAATGCTAACTTGAGTTTTATTGTTCCATGCTTTAGATCATAAATGAAAGGGGCACAAATCCCACTTCTTGATTTTCAGTAATTTATGGGGGGGGGGGGGTGTTATGAAAAGAGTGTGTCAAACATGTTTTCTTATATTAAACAATGTCATCAGGACTTTACGGGAATACCCTGCGTTTAGTGATAAGGCATGGAACATGCTGATGTTTTAAAAAGAAGTTATGATGAAAACAAAAGGAAATTATGCATATATGGTGATGTATTTCGCCATCAACCTTTACTTAGTTTGATCTGTTATCTTATTCTTCATTGTCTTGGATATTCTGGAAACTAAATCCTTTCTTCAGAAAAAATAAGATTGCTAACAGAATCCTATCAACATTTCTAGTAGTTTAGAAAGGAATCAGAATTTCAGTATCACACCATTTTGTCTGAAAGTGAAAAAGCAAACTGCATAATTATCATGATTTGGTCCAGTCCAAATTAAAATAATTTTTGTAATATAGTCATTTCTATCACGCTCCCAAGCATTATCAGGCAGGTACGAGACATATTCAAAACACTGTTTTATTGCCAGATAGGCAAGTTTGCTCAAATAATGAAGAAATATTCTCATTTCCTTTGCTGGCGCAATACACCTTCTAGATTCAGTAGACTTAAATGACCTCACGACAGCTTGGCGATTATTATGTAATTACAACTTTTAACTCGGTCACCATATATGTTAATCATTGTTTTACAAAGATGAAATAACAAGTAGGAGATTCATATTTACTGGAATTTCATCTAATTTGAAATAGTGGAAAAGAAATTCTTGGTGACGGTCATATAGAAAGTACAATTCTCAAAACAGTGAATTTACATTTGTTTATTTTGATTTGAGAGAACTTATCAATAATGATTATACCGAGTTTAAACCTAACCTATTCCTTCAACAGGTAATAAGAAAGCTGATTGCCATGACAGTTGCAGTGTAGTACATCATACAGTTAATATAATTGTAATGCCTATGAAAAATTGACTGAACTATACCTGAAGAAACTTAGAACAAGTAATGCCATTCTTATTGATTTTCTCTTTGAGATTCTGACCCAGATTACAAGAGCCAGCCGATGCATAGTGTAGGAATATTCTCTAGAATTTATCTCGAAGACAAAAAAAAAATGCAATAATCTTGGTTCAACGATATGCATCCTTAGAGAGAGTATCAATTAACATGTCACTTTCCCTTTCTTTTACTTATGTCTTGCATCTGCTGCTGCTGTTATCACCATGACAACAGATGAAGAAGGAGTTTATGGCGATGTTGGAGGACCACAAGGAGGAGCTGAAGTTCTCGGCAAGCACCCGTTGGAGCAAGGTCAAGGACGCGATGAAGTCTGACCCTCGCTACAAGGGTGTCGAGAGCAGCTCCAAGAGGGAGGACATCTTCCGGGATTTCATCGACCAACAATACAAGGTATCTTTTCATCTTTTTTTATTATTATTGTTATTTATTCAGCAAAGACAAAGAAAATCAGGGAGTACCAAACAAGAGTACATTTAGAAAGAATCACATGGATGTTGGGAAAAGAAAAACATTAACTAATAAGTATAACCCGAAGGTCTTCTTTTCTGTTCTGAAATGCACCTCGTGTTCTCCCGTACTTGCAGGAGATTGCAAGACAGTGCAATCCAAACATCGAAATTGGAGTACGCGCATGCAAGACAAATGACAGAAATGGTTGCTATTGATTGTTTTATTCATCATTTCAAAAGTAGTGATTTGCACATTCTCCTGCTACAATTGCTGTACTTTTACTAACCCTATTCCTGACCTCAACCTTGGACCCAACAATAAACCTAATAATGACCCCAATCCTGAACCTAACTTGTTACTGGATTTCAACCCTGACTCTCTCTCTCTCTCTCTTTATTTTTGACAAACTAAAGCCAAGAGCAGTTGCTGCAAGAGAAAAGTTTGATCATATGTTTTACAAGTTGCTTGTCGTACATTATTTGGACAATGAAAAGTGGATACCAGTTTCAGGTTTTGGGATAATGATAGGACCTGCTAGCTTTGCAAATGAGCACTAGCCATCGACTTGATGACATCATCTTATGTGGAGTATTCACAATGATTTTGCATTAATCAAGCATGGCTCATCATTTCGGCTATATCAGTTGATCGAGTCCACATGTTATGTCGTCCGTTACCGTAACTGAGGTAAATTTGACCCCTGTTGACTCGTAATTTGGAGGGGTGCAAAAAATTAGGTTTTAATTTGCTTTAAAAAAAAACCCTTTGTACCGGTATTTGTATTCTATGTTCATTCAGCTTTCAAATGATATAAAGTTGTATTTTCATCGCATAGGGTATTTAAAGAACTTTGTTCGTTGGGATGTTCTTCTTCTTCAGAATAACGATGATGCAGAAAGGCAGAAGCGCATCGAGGTTAGTTTGCGTGAGCGAGAGAAGGAGGTCCAGAGAACACGCACTGAGCAACAGAAAGAACTCGACAGAGAAAGAGATCAGTATAGGAAGGATGAAGCTCAACAACACTTCAATGCTCTCTTGGCTGATCTGGTAAGTCTCATTGCAATTTTTTTCTCCAAGTCAGATGAATGTTTTGTCTCTTAAAGGCATCGTTTAACAATGTTAAATCTGAGATGCATGGCCGGCCTGCATGTTATCAGTGTCTGTGATATGGTGTAATATTGAAGCCCTAAAAATATTGTGCTTCAAAATGATCATGAAGTGCCTCAAAAAAGTAAAAATCTTTGAGTGACCGGTTTTACCATACTCATTTTCCCCAATAGACTAGTGTTATAAAAACTGTGATAAACTACTGTCATTTATTCTATTTCCGCTTTCAAGGTACCCTGAATTATTTCCATAGTTGCGAAGGGTGTGCTCACTTGAACAATGTCTAATCTTAGTGTGTCTTTTCACTAACCAACCAGGTGCGCGATTCTGATGCCAGCTGGCGAGACACCAGACGTTCACTGAGGAAAGACAGCCGCTGGAAGCTGGCAGAGTTGCTTGAGAGAGACGAAAAAGAAAAGATCTTCAATGAACACGTCAGCAATCTATCTCGCAAGAAGAAGTCTAAATTCAGGGAACTGCTGGATGAAACTAAATCTGTGAGTGGATGTGAAGTCAAGTCACAGATTTTTGACATGATTTTGTCATTTCCAGTAGAATTATTTGATTATTTTGATGGGGTTCCCCAGGGAAATGTGTATATTCTGTCATAGTTTTAAGACTATTGTACTTTTAACCATGTACTTTTCAATTTTATTCCAATGGTAATTTAGTTGTAAAAATGAGGCGATGAAATTAATCTACATGTATATATATATATGCGTATCACATTCAGCCAATAAGCAAGGTTTGTTTCCCCTGTATTCCAAAATAGAATGAAGTTGCTTGATAAATCAACAAATGAGAAACATGGGTAATTTTTCAAAGGACGAGGGAACTTGTAGGATTTTGGCATTAGGCTGCTAGAGGGGAGAGGGGAGGGGGAGGGGGTGGTACATTTTGCAATATATCTCATTTATTAATGATTGATAGAAAATAGCACATATTATTATTATTATTATTGTTGTTATTATATTATTATTAGATTGGGGGAATTAATTTATTCATTACACAAATTGGATAATCCATTGCCAATGATATAGATTTTGAATAGTTTGACAGGTGTCATGAAATGTTTCCACATCCCACATTTAGCTTGAGCTGACATCATCTTGGAAAGAAGTGAGGAAAGCCATCAAGGAGGATCCTCGTTTCACCAAGTTCTCATCCAGTGATAGGGTAAGTATCCAGTGAGGTCAGAGGTCAGGGGTCAGATACATGAAGAATGTGACTCAAATATATCTCACAAGCCAACATGTTATATGGCTCCTCAATATAATAATGTTTACATTTAGACTACTTACATACCTTTAAAGCAGGACTGCACTACTTGTAGCTACTTGCGCCCTCTATATAGCAAACAATGCCTAAGCAGTACCTGTTGGTCCCCCATGATCCCCTTTTTGATATTCTTATGTTAAGTGAGAGCTGATTTGATGAGATAACCACCAGTCAGTGACCATGCAGGCAGGTCTTATCCCTCCTGGCCAATCTAGTTTAGACTGGTTTTAAGATTACTTCTTAAACAAGAGCCAAAATTCATTATCAACTTGAAACCACAAGAGTGCTCGTTCTCTTAAAGCCCACTACATTATCATTGATTGCTTTTGTATGAATTCAGAACCTACTATTCTATTGTAACCTTCTAAACCCATATCAAATACAAAGCTGCTAACCATTTCTATTTTAGAAGAATGACTTCTATTTTTTGGCCTTCAAGCTATTGTCTTGAACCCCTAGATTCCTCTCTTTTTCTGAAATATACAAAATACTCCTAATTTTGTCTTGATATTCCTAATTTTTGCTATGAAAGTTTAGCAGGTATGATAATATCTTGTAGCCGAGGCTATATATTTATTCAGGCAATCATTGACTCGGTTGTTTTCTACTGCAGAAACGCGAGCATGAGTTTGATGATTACATCAAAGAGAAGTACTATGATAGCCGTCTAGCATTCAAGAAGCTACTCAAGGAGACCAAGTTTATCACTTACAAGTAAGTCAAGTCATGAGGAAAATTAAATTAAAAAAATATATATATAATAATTTTGTTTCTTTCTTTTTTTTCTTTTTTCCCCCTTGTTTTCCTTCCCCTTCTTCTATTTCTTGTCCTCTACCAAAGGTAGCATGTACATTTTCCTGTTATCATTGTCAGATTTTCAGATTTATTTGATCATTCTATTATGATGACACATGCTCCAGAAAGAATTTCACCATGGTCAGTGTGCTACACAGAGTGAATTCTTTCCTCATCCCTGGCCCAAACAATGTATTGAACCCTAACCCTAAATATGATATATAATTTCTTCTTATCAACTCTGTTTTGTAACAGAGAGAAGAAAAAAATCACATTTACATTTTTAACAACCAATATCAAAACAATATTTGTATACAAAATCACATTTACATTTTAAACAGCCAACATCAAAACAATATTTATATACATCATTCAAATACACGCCTCAACATAAGCCATATTAAAGGTACTATGTCCCATTTGCAGGCCAAAAAAATGAAAAGGTTGAATTCAAATGGCATTTGAAAGATAATACTAATTTAGAACTTCCCTAAAAAAAAGGGGGGCTTGAAAATGTCTTGGAAGTCAGAAAATAACGACTATTAGTTGTCGAATCGACTTCAGAGCTATAGAGCCAGTAAGTACTATTCTGCTTTTCAGACCATTGTACCAAATGGTCATACGTTTTATACTGCGCAAAGATTCAATCAGTTTTGGCCATTACAAGAAGTGGGTTACTGATGTAGACGAATGCTCATGTACCCTTTACAGCTCATTTTGTGTATGTTATTACCAAAGAAGCAAAAAAGCCAGGAAGTCACTCAATAGTGTCTGATAGTGAGGTCTAGCAAGTAAACTGGTTTCCTTACATAATTTGAATATTAGGACACTGCTAATATTTAAATTTCACAGATAGGACATACATGACATATTCATAATTCCTGCAAAGTTCTACAGAATTTGATGCTGGCTGCAAAAGGGACATAGTATCTTTAAAGTGAACTTGTTGTTTTTCCCATTGATTGAAGAATGATGTACAATATTTGATGGATTATTGAATGGTTTTGAAAATGATAGTGATTGTGCTGTAACATGTTATTTCCTGACCCTTTTTCGTCCAGGTCTAAAAAGATGATCGAGGAGTCCAAGCAGCAGCTGGACGACATTGAGAAGCATCTTCAGAAGGACAAGCGTTACCTGATCCTAGACTGCGTACCTAACGAGAGGAAGGACATGCTGATAGAGTACATAGACCAGGCCGCCCGGAGTGGACCTCCCCCGCCCCCGACGGCCTCCGAACCATCCAGGAGATCCATTATGAAGTGATTACCCTCAAGGGCTTGTCGGGCCCAATTGTTGATAGTTGGGTCAAAGAATGACAGTATTGCACTTGTTCAAAGCTACTTCGAAAGACTGCCCTATGGGTACTAGACTATATCGTCTGTTAAGGTCCATTGTGAAATGAGCCCGCGCCCTCTCTCTGCCTTGCTGGCATTAATTGGAAACAAGTATGAGACTATGAATGGCATTGCCCGATGAGGATTGGACTGGACTAGACCACAAGTATAGGTCCATTATGATATGAGTCCCCCATCCTGTTAGCACAGCAGTCATGTATGGGATCCAAGTATGATAGTGTTGCCATGTGGACCTTGGAAGAAAGACTGTCCAAATAGGACTGGACTAAATCGCCTGAATAGGGCCATCATGAAAGGCGCATCCCGGGGCAGTTGCACCAATGTTTTTTAGGATCCAAGGATTGATGACGTTTTTGTTCTTCTTCAAACCTGTGTAGAAAGACCGTGGGAATGGACAAGGGTTCCTGTGTAGACAGATGGTCTCTCTATACAAGTACAGTCAAACCTGCTCTAGTGACCACCTGTCTACAAAGACCACATTTTTGTTTCCCTTGAAAACCGTTTCTCATTGAAACATGTACTAAAGGAACCTGTCTATAAAGACCACTTGTTGTGTTTCCCTTGGGCGGTTGCTATAGACAGGTTTGACTGTACTTGCAGATAATGTGGATCGACCTGTCTTGTAATATAGATTGCTATTCTCTTTGTCCCGTTATGCCGATATAAAGTTGTTGAGAAAGATCATGCATCAGGTGGCTCTGCCTTCAGACTGCTAACACATCATCAAAGGTCAAAGTTCAGAGTTTGCATATCTCCATGGAACTTTGAACTAAATCAACAATGTTTTGGGTAGTGTTGAATAGGATTTCAGTTGTAAATGGACTATTCAGTTTCACCTTGAAAGGTCGTACTCGTAAAACCGTGACATTGCTCATGAATCCATTTTAAAAAGGAAAGTAAAAGAGTATTTTTGCAGCTGGAACATTATCTTTTTGAACTATACATAAATGTGATCACAATGAGCTAAATCAGCTTTGATAAGTAATGTTTAATCAAGGGGTTTCTTCTCTCAGTTTCTAAGACCAAGATATTACTTTTCATCATGTATGTCTGTTTCGATCCCCACTAACTCTATCTATTTATGATGTTTTTAAAATACTTTTTATGAATTCATTTTTTCCCTCTTTGTTATGATAATCAATGTAAGTGCAGAATTGTTATATGTGATTACAGCTCTCCCTGAACCATTACACCATACCACATTCTGTAGTAATGCATCAAATTATTCACAATGAATGATTCTAATTGTAGATAAATTATGCTTACATAACTGTTCATTATTTTTGCTTTTTATTATTTCCACTTATCATGATTATGAGGAGAATTTAGGGATTCATCTTTTTTAAGAAATCGCTTATGTAATGATATTAATCGATTGTATGTTTCTGAAAAGGCATACAATTTTTTTCCGGTGAGTGAAATGTGATTCCGTGAATTATGTTTATTACATTGATTCTAGTTAACTCATAAATGCTCAAGCATCGTTATTATGTCTAACTCAGCACTTTGGGGAAAACTAAATGCTATGTTTTGTTAGAATTAAGTTTTCAGAAATATATTTATGAGATACTACACAGTCAAATATATTTTTGTTGTGGTTTGATCAACCTTTTAAGCTAATTCACATACCATGTTATTATCCCAATAAGTGTTTCACGTTTCCTTCTGTAATCAGCATTCATACATAGGTTTATCTTGAACATTTAACCATGTCTGTGTATTACAATATTAAAGAAGGGATTTATTAATTTTTCCTTTGGCTCAACCTACTCATCTCCACCAACTAAATCTCGATAAAATATATGACTTGTATGTTTAGATATGGGATGAAAGTATACATGTAGCTATTTGAACGACTATCATTGTGCCAGTCATCTATGTTTGTTTCTCTTTATCATGTATTTTGTTGAACTAAACTAACAAAATTAAATTGAGAATTACTTGTTTTTATTTTATGTACCACTATTTAGTCACTCTCACCCTGCTGATATCACTAATGCATTGGACTCAAGTTGTCTTTTACTAGATTTTATTGTCACTGTCATTGTTCCATACATTGACAAGCATCAAGATATTTTCTGAAATTTGAGTAAAATTATGTTTAAAATATTCTCAGTCGTTTTCTTTACTGGCTTCTTCGCTAGTCCATTGATTCACTAGATCGCATTGAACTTCACTTTCTGTTGATATTGTACTATTTCGCTACGTTTTTTTTGGAAGGAATAAAATTGATTTTCCACAGAGTGCTGTACTTTTGGGTTTTATTCTAGTATATTCTAGCATTTCATTTGAACAATAGCAATACATATAAGTGATATTTTGATACATAATTCATTCAGTTTGTTAGTAGTGGTATAAAAATCAATCTTATATCATGATCTTGTGTTAAAAAAATATTTTCATTGTAATATTCACAAGTAGCACCATAAAAATGAATATTGCTATTAGTGCAGTCAGTCAGCTTGAAACTCCTATAATCGATATCAATGACTTTCCTTTTCAATGTTCTTTAAAACTTGATTTTTTTTATAAAAGCTTGTATCAATGAATTATCTCAATCTTCGTCTTTGATTGACAAACAACGATATTACTTTGATGAATATAAATTCTTTTTCCAAATTAAGTCTCATTTCATACAGACATGATTGGTAAAATAACCCATCATATTGTTAAGCTCTCTTTGATATAACTTTGATATTAATTTAATTTGATTCTTTCACATTCAATTTCTATTTAGTCAGACACAATTTGGCTTAGTTAATCATCTGTAAATTTGCAATTAGATGGCATTAGATGAGAACGATTTAGGGGAATTGTTGGCAGCTGTATTTGGGGGCACAGTTGGGGTCTTGATGGTTCTCTCCGTCCTGGAAGCCTGCAATGTGGAGGCTGACCGCTCCGCATCGTGCGGCGGGGGGCAGCTGGCTGCACGCCGCCCGAAGGTGGCCCTGTAAGTGGTCACGTTGCTCATCTTACCCGGACCGGAACGGGGCCGGGTGGAAGGCTTGAACGATTTGGACGGGGGCGCTGGGATGCCCAGGTAGTGGGTGCCAGTGGTAGATTGCCCATAGAAGGGGGCTACGGGTATCGTATATGGCCGCTCCAACTGCAATTAAAAGGTTGCAATGAAAGAAAAAAAAGTTAAATTTTGCTTCTGTCACAATCGGCTCTATTTCTATGCCTATTGTAATAAAACATTGCAAGTTCTTATTGTCAAATAGCAACAAAGTCAAGCATGTGGTTAGTTTATAACTAAATCAACAGTTTTACGAAAAAAAGTGTATGAGGTCATTATAAATGTGTTATTTCCCCTTCTTTTATCTATTAATTTTGTTGTATTTTTTTTCTTATTCCATTACATTTGACATTTGACAGAATATTCAATGTTGCTTCTTGTTCTGGGCCCTGTTTCACAAACTCTTTCATCAAAATTGATTGCAACTTCGTAATCAATCTTAGATCTAAACAAAAGGGACTGAATTTTGTAAGCTTGTAGATGATAGGGTGACTGGTTTTCAATCCAGATCAATTGCAGCTCTTTGAAGACAGGGCCCTGGGACCCGTTTCACAAAGCCTTTTTCAATGACAAATGACAAAAATCAGTGACAAATCTGCTGATAACCAAGCAAGGATTTCTGTAGCTTATAATAAAAACTGTCATTTGTTACTGATGACAAGTTTTGTGAAACACCCCCACTTACTATGTTGTAACATTATTTGGTAACGCCATTTTACATGTAAATTCCCAATGACGGTTGCCCTTACTTTGTAGGTCTCAGTCCTCTTTGCCTTTTCCCATGGTACATAGCTCACTTTGTAGGAAGTCGTGACTTCCATCGGTGCTCCAGCACTCGGTCGTCCCAGGTTACAGGGGAGCTTGTAGGGGACTCCTCGGCATTTATCCATTGGAATGATACGGTTTGGGTCCCCGTATGCGTCCTAGATTGAAGACAAAACAAAACAAAATTAATGACCGTGTCTGTCTCTTCATGCTTTTTAAGCATTCAAATCAATAACAGGGCCCCTTTGCCATCAATTATAACTACCAAGGAAACCTTGATTTTGATTGGCTGTTGAGCCCTGTTACCATGGTAGTTGCCATTGATGGCAAAGATATCATCAATGGTAAGTTTTATGCGACGGGCCCAGATTGTATTAGTGTTATTGGGCAAAGTCAAAGATGTCCTTAAAAATAAGATATAAAAGAAAACATTGTTTATAATATAATAATCAACAAACACAGTGTAACTCTTGAGCCTTTTTAGTTATTTTGTCATGTCTCATTTCATGTTCCTCTCTTCTAGCTCTTCACCTTCTCCTTACCATTTCCCCATTCAGTATTCAACATTGTTTTATCTTTATTATTGTACATTTTCTCTTCAACCTCCTGTGTGTGTGTGTCTCTCTCTCTCCTCCCTCATGCTCTCTCTCTCTCTCTCTCTCTCTCTCTCACTCTCTCTCTCTCTCTCTCCTCCCTCTTGCTCTCTCTCTCTCTCTCTCTCTCTCTCTCTCTGTCCATACCTCTTTATCTCTGCTTTTATCTTCGTGCACCTATCTAGTTCTCTCTCTCTCTTTCCCAGTCTGTCTAGTCTCTCTCCTTCTCTACCCCTCCTCCCCTCCACCCCCCTCCATTTCTCTCTCTCTTTCTCTCTCTCTCTCTCTCTCCCTCTCTCTCTCTCTCTCTCTCTCTCTCTCTCTCTCTCTCTCTCTATTTACTCTCTATTTACTCTCTCTCTCTCTCCGCTGTCTATCATCTTTAAAATGGTCTACCTGATAACTAGTCTTGAGATCTAGCTTTGCTCGTTGAGCCTTGGAAACTACGACCGCCTTATCACGATTAGCCCAGGCTGGGCGAGCCTGGATGGAAAGGAACGGGATTGGTTGGTACGACATGCGATTGGTTGTCCTTCCATCAAATTTGGATGCTGTGATTGGGGGAAACAAAAGTAGGTGTGGTCAACTAGAGGAAAGATATTACAACGAAGATGAGATCTCTTTATTTCACGTATCTCACTGAAGAGTACTGTTGTAAGAACATTATCATGGCTTAGGAAAGAATACAAAAGGAGAGGTTGAAGATGAGGATCACGGAGGAGAACAAGATAAAAGATGGAAAAAAGAGGAATGGGAGAAGGGAAAAAGGAAAAAGAAAAGAAGAAGAAGAGGAAGGTAAAAACTAATTGACATGAAGCGCTCAAGATGATTGTTGTGAGGAAAGCACTCGATTATATATCTATAGGTTTGACTTTAAATTGCAAAATCTAGGAGCCTCAAAAGTTGGAAGTAATTTTAGCGGTTGCTTTACACAATTTGTTATTTGCTTAACCCTTACTGGCAAGGAGATGCTCAAAATACCCCAGTTCAGTAGTCGGTAATTCAAATGCAATTTCCAACTTACGATTTCTTCTGTAGGGACGTTTGGGCTTGTAGCTCTCTACGGGGGCGAGCGTCTTGTGGTTTACAAAGTCTCTCGTGAACACTGTCAGGAATTGAGATTTCTCTCGCTTAGGCTCGATGCACTTGTTTGGCGGTATAGGAGTTTGGCGTTGCGGGATGGTCTTGGCGGTGAACTCGGCACGGTGAGTGGTTTCGGTCTGGAAGGGCTGGGTGGGGTCGATGTGGGATTTTTCGGTCGGTTTAAGCAAGGTGGCAGGAAGGACCTTACCGGGGGGACGGAAGGAATCCTGAAAAACAGCACCAATGAAATGAATTATCATCGATAAATTTGTTATAATTGGGTTATATATTCTTAAAACCACATCAGTATCACTACGCCCATTTGTTTTTAAATACAAATTTCACAACTCACACTTGACACCACATTATTGTTTCCATTTTCCTTTTACGATAATTAGATGAACAAGAAAATGAAATAAAACAATGAAATCTCTGCAATGGCAGGTTGAACCATTTTCTTTCATCACATTGTTGTTAGGATAACAAGAATATCCTTCAAATTGTAACCATATTTACCATCATACATTATAATCATATTCTATCAACTTAACCCCAACAATTAACACCACAACCACCACCACCACTTTCATCACTATCATCATCTTGATACCTGAGCAGTGCTCTGTCCATTGAAAGCCTCCTTCTCCTCTTTGCCTAGATTATCGTGATGGGGCTTCACCTCCACATTGCATGCATCCAGCTCTTCCCGAGTAAACTCCTTAAAGTGGACTTGGTAGACCGTCTTCGTATTAAAAGGCTTGTTATCCATGACCTAGAAAAACACCAACAAATTACATATCCATTTTGTTACATACTCTTTCACTGGGCCTGGGAGGAAAAAGCTTCTTCAATGCAGATAACAACAACAGCAACTATTGTATTTATAAACTTATGTTCACAAATATAAAAAAAATAGTGATGCAACATCATACATGAGTTATAAAGAGTCTTTAAACCCTAAATTATAACATAATACAAAATCTCTAAGTAATTCCACATAATGGCTTTATAAATCAGTTATACTAATGACACTCACAAATTCCATTGTTAGATTTTAAATTAAAAGAAATATTTAATCAATAAAAAGACCCGTTTTTGTTCTTACAAAGGCTGCTCATCGTGAAATGCCTTAAAAAATACTAATATAATTTTAATCTTTATTATCTATCTTCTCTCTTCGTTTAAAAGGTATTTTGTCACCTTCTCATGATACTTTACGTCATTAATTGTGTCGTGTCAATGTTTTCATCACAAAGCTATAGCCTTTTGTCTTACCTTTTTCTCTGGGTTTGAAGGAATGATGTTGGACGTGGTTTTTCCACCAATCATGAAAATCAATATTGTATGTCTTCTAAAAAAAATTATCACAAAATTATATATTTTTCTTCTTACCTTCTCCCTGGTTTAAAGGATTTTGGGCTAGGGTTTGCCACATTACGGAACTTAATATTATTTGTCGTGTCAATGTTTTATTATCACGAAGTTTAACGCCTTTTGTCTAACCTTTTCCTCCTGGTTTAAAGGGTGCTGGTTGTGGTTATGCCACCTCCTAATAAAATGTGTGTAACTTTTTAAATATATAACTTTTTTCCTTCTTACCATTTCTCCCGGTTTATAGGGTGACGGGCGTGGCTTTGCTTTCTTCTCGTGATACTCAACATTGTATGTCGTGTTAGTCTCCATCTTAACATCAGGGGCAGTGAACTCATGTTTGGGTTTGTAGCTCCTGGGAGACCCTTTGAGCTTTTAAAAACAACAAAGATACAAAATAATATTTCTCAGAGAGTATATTGCAGCGCGCCCCCAGGAAGAGCAGTATTGATACTGATGTGATGGCTACCCTGGGTAAATAACACCAAATCTTTAGCACTTATATTTCACTTATGAAAATATATGAGCAGAATGCAACGATTTTCAAGAAATCAACTGAGGGCAATTTAAATTCCCCTTAATATTGCAGATATAGAAATCATATTCGGATTATATAATATGGCGTTGTGATGTTGGCACCTTTCAACCGGTTACGCACAAAGTCACTTCAATTTAGTTTATTCATTTCCATAAAAATCACATTACAGGCACACATACATTTGCAAATGGTAAACTTTAAATAAAATGCAAAATCTTTCACTAGAATATACATAAGTACATTAAAATATTAAACAATCATGGAAAAAGGGAAGTTATAAGAACCCAAATAAATGAGTTTGTAGAAATATCTCCCCCCAAAAAGTAATTTAACAAAATTTGATGAACTTAACAAAGATTTAAATTTACATAAACTTATTTTGCCCCAAAGAAAACTCGTATAACTACAGAACCAAACAAGAAACCATACACGCCCTTCTAATACACACATATATATATAGTCGAACATTTCTACACAAAATCACATGTGATGAGATGCTACTTTACATTTCTTTTAAATCCAGTGTAATTCATAATAGATGTTATGTTATTTGGCAAAGTATTCCATATTGTTAATATTGTTAAATCGCCCTCGATTGATTTCTTGAAGTCTTTGTGATCGTGTTTTGAGGTTGTCCTTAATGTTATCTATCTTTTTTCTTATCACCCTTTTGGTTGCAAGGTGGATTTTCCTTGCTTGAATTAATCAAAACTTGATTTTTTTTTCCACCAGATTGAAAATTCAGTGTTTTATTCATTTACACAAACAAAAAAAACAAGCAGCGAATAAACTAAAGCAACAAAATCGGGAATCACACAGATTTCTAGTTTCATTCAGTCTGAGGGCATGGGATCTTTTTTAGAATAGATTTAAATAGAACATTTTTCGATTTAAGTGCATATTTGATTCAAGTGACATGGATAAAAGAAGGGCTTTGAATCGCCTACCTCGTGGTGTACAAAAACACGATGGGTGCATGATACCATATCTGCCGGACTGGTCCCGCCCGAAACACCCTTAGCGACCTTAGGTCTGATCGCCTCACGTGGGCGCGTCAAAGGCCACTCTCTATACTTCTGTTGTTCGAAAAAAAGAGAGAGAAAAAAAGTCATGATAGAAAAGAAGTGTTTTAAACGAGGATAACATGATGATACGATCCCTTCTCACATCCTCTCTCTCTCTATCCTATGGACTTGTTTTTGTAATAATGTTATCCACAAGATATTTACCGTACCCCCTCCTCCCCAGACCCACTTGACGCCACTGATGTCTGCCACCCCCCCTGCCCCGCCCGTGTCTACAATTCTGTACGTTATCATCTCTTTACAGAGTCTCCATCTCTTTTCTCTTCCTGTCTCTTTTTTCCCTTCATTTTCTCCTTCTCCCCTGTTTCTTTCTCCATCTTGTACCCCATCTCTCACTCTCTATCTCTCTGTCACCAGTCTTTCATTTTTGTCTATCCTCTTTCCTCTTTTCCATTTGTTTCTTTCTCTATCTCTTATAGTCTTTATCTCTCTCTATCTCTCCCCTCCGCCCTCCCTATCTGTCTGTCTGTTTCTGTCCCCCTCTCCCTACCCCCTGTGTGTATCTCTGCCCCTCTCTTTCTCTCTCTCTCTCTCTCTCTCTCTCTCTCTCTCTCTCCGTGCTTCTGTCTTTTCCTTGATCATAAACTAGTCACTATTAATATATTTTTTGAAGGAGAAAAAAAAAAGTAAATTGTCAACTCACAGATTGGTATTCTGATGAATATACTTCCATCTGGTCTTTGGCACTTTTTATATTGCTAATGCGATTGCGGATTGCAGCGTCTTGACTGTAAAAGAAGAAAAATATTATGTTAATTTCATATTATATATTGCAACTATGAGTTAGATTTCAAAGCAAAAAAATAAATGAAAATGCAACCTAATTTAGTAATGTTTTGAATTAAACCCGATCAGACTAAATGTACATGATTTAAATCATTTGTGAGTATAATATACAAAGCCCACTTACATAATTCACAGATATTGCGACTAGATATAGGCCTGGATGTGAAAATATAATTTGATTTCAATTTTTTTCTTTCCCTGCTACAGCGTAAGAATGAGGGAGGGGGTGTCCGGTACTTAAGCCCCATCCCCTCCCCTCAACAAAATATACCAGTCTCTCTTGGCTTGGATTTTATGAAGTATATCTAGATCTATATGCATCAAACAGCACCAACCGTCACAAATATTCGTCGTTTATACATGTAATACTGTTCAACATAAGTCTTTAGAGATTTAGGAAAGATTGTATGTAAATAACTTCAAATTGTTGTTATCAATCATTCTAACCGGATACTCGACGTGTGGGTAATAAATAAACTGCAATACCACGGCATACGTCAAACATGTTTTGATTTGAAGATTGTGACAATGGAACCCGTTTATATAACGTTAAAATCACGTTAATATCTCCAATGTTAAGAATGTTTAAGTAGGCCTAAATACTTTCGTGACAACATTCATTGATTGTCATATCTGCATGGCTGATATATCTATCAAAAAGCCCCTACTATTTTACTAACATAACAATACATAAGCCTAGGTCTAGAGTAAAAAGTTTGTTGACTTTCATATCTTAAATATCAAGAACAAGAGCAACATCAATTAATATTATCATCTTACCTCATCTTCGTTTTCAGATTGCTAGCTTATTTCTATGAGAAAAAAAAAAGTCACATCGCTTAATTCCCTTGAAAACCAGTAATTCTCTGATCATAACCACTTCATATGCCTTTTATCCTCGTTTGTCGCCATGGTGTGTGGCCATCAACTTTCACGTCCAATATTACAGCAGCATGCATACGTCATAAAGCGTTTGCGCGCATTATATGGCATGCGCAAACGCATTAGCCTGGTCAATGTAGGTCACTGTTTTGACCCGACCTCCATTCGTCGACCTGTATTGCATGCTACGTCATAATAGGCTCTTGACTGCGCGCGTGCAATGACAAGGACATGTGCAAAACGCGTATTGTTACGTCATTTCAAAGCCTCATCTTGATGTAGGTCATTGACCTGATCGCCTCCGGTCTTTCTATAAATTGTGCACAATGGACAGGCAACTCGAAACTTTCGACCAATCAGGATCGTGTATTTTATTGCAGCTATACACCACTGAGTTAGGGGGGGGGGGGGTTCCTCTTCATCATTTCTTCAATTCCCGTAGCAAATTAGAAGGCAGTGATGTGTGTGTAATTCAGAGAGAGAGAGAGAGAGAGAGACAGACAGACAGGGGTGGTTGAATAGTTTTTTTTACCGGAGATGATGACGGGTTGTATTTCACTATGTCTTCCTTTTATTTTCTTGTATTTCATACTTTAATGAATTATCGTTTTACAATAAATTCAAATTGATCTACAATTTATTGTGGATACGCATATCCGGATGCGAATGTATGTGTGTGTGGGTGTGGTAGTCGGTGTAGGGGCGGCCCTAGCCCCTAAAAATAAAATGTTATAAACAACAATATAACAATAATTGATAGGATCTATTGGAATCATTGAATTTAGTTGGCTGGGTAAAACTTTTTCAAGGAAATTTGATATTCTAATAGGAGGGTCACAGTCAAGTCAGTTGCCAGTACTTCACAAACTAAGCGCATCTTGTTTTTTCCAAATAAATATATTAATGCATGAATAGTTAGTAAGTAATTACATAAATACAGAAATAAATGGTGAAAGTGGCAAGAATATATAAATGCAAAATTAAAAAAAATACAATCATCTCTGAATATTCAGAATATCCGAGCGACAGGTTTCATTCTTCCAATCTTAAAGCCCCACTGCGCTAATTATAGCTACTTGCGCCCTCTATATATCAAACAATGCCTAAGCGATGACTATTGGTCCCCCATGATCCTCTTTTTTTTATGTTAATTGAGAGCTGATTTGATGAGATAACCACCTGCCAGTGACCAAGCTAGTGCAGAGGGGCTTTAATAAAAAGCTGTTTGACTGAACCACTCTGTCTTCCCAGTGTATGACTAGAGGGCAAAAACCAAACATTCGATTCTCATCGATGTAAACGACTGATTTAATTCCTGGGAGAAAGAAAGTCAAGTTTTGCGGCTGTTCTTTGCCATCTCGATAAACTTGAGTTCTGGTAAATATAGAAAAAATATTCTCTCAGAATTCCACGAAACTTACACTGCATGTTCAAGATTACAAAAAGATGATATGTGCAAAAAAAATTGATAGAAAATGTATAGTGGCTGAGTAATGAGCGTACAAATATAAGGAAATCCAGGTAATATTATTGGTAAGCCCGGAACCATCAGCTTAACACAGGTCTCTATGTGCAAATGAGAGTTGTTTTTGTGGCTTTTATTGAAGATGATTTCCAGCTAGTTTTTGTTTTTATGTTAGTGGTACTGAGAAACAATCAATCTACTGCAGGGTAAACAATCCAGAATAAATTACAACCATGTTCTCTCGACATTAAAGATGCCCATACCAAGATAAGCTTCAAGCGTGATAACAAAGGAGAAACAGAAGATTTGTTTTTCTCTTATCCTAAAGCGAGGTTTTTATTTCCATAATTTCAATGCATACTTACAGTAATTACTCAAAAGAGAGACAGAAGATTTGTTATCCAGTATATAAGCCTTATTTCCAAATAGATGATTCCCAGTAAGTTTTTGTATTTTGTATTTGTATTTATTAACATTTATTTCCTTCTCAACTGTACAATATGAAACACAATGTATATATACATGATATAAGTAACAATTATTTTAACGTAGAGTATACAGTAAATAATTCAGATACGGAAGGAGGCGAAAACCCGGAAAGCATAGCTTGAGTTGGGAGCGCCCATAATAAATTAACACAGTTACCGAGAGAACATTATAGATATTATTATGAAAAATTACATTTTGTATGATAGAATTTTGTGCGTTCGTTTTTACATGGACCCTATCACCATGGTTTTTAATTCACTGGTCCAAACAACCAATCAACTGCAGGGTAAACAATTCAGAATAAATCAAAGCAATTTTCTCTGAAAATACGATTCCCATGCCAGAGCTCAATATTAGCTTTACGACATGGACAAAAATTAAGAAACATGGCAGATGGAATAATGCGGCTTATGAAACATAAATGAATTGACAAGAATTAACATTTCTTTATTAAGGGATTACTAGCCTGAATCTTCATTTGAAATAGGCCTGTTAAAAAACATCGGCAAACTAAAACGGATTAAAATACTACTATAGCCATAACAGAAAATACAGCACTAAAACAACAACATATTCTCTTTTTAAAAAGATGAATAAGAATTATTAAAAACAAAAAGTAAAGAGTATATGTTCACGAAGAGACGTTATAGATCCAACTGTATGAGCGAGGTATAATGACATCGGATATCATCTGATATTATTCACATCACGTAATTCGAATTCAAATCTTAATCATTCGAGGAAAACAAAAAAATAGGAAACGTGACAGGATGCATAAGATTTTTTTTTCAGCGACAGGGATTAGGATGAAAACCGAAAACATTGAAAATGATCATAGTCTTTTGAAAAACAACGTATATACAAAGAGATTTGCATTCTGATTGGAAATTAATCTTTTGAAACCCGCCATGAATATTTCAATCAGTCTGTACATAAATTATCCATTTGTATTAAGAGATAACATAAATACATACCAGTAAAAACAGAATGTGGAATTATTTTGAAAAGGGTAAGTATTAATCTTTCAAAAGGTTAACATTCTTAACATAATATTCGAAAGCTTTAATCAATTTGGAAGACGCTTCTTGCCTGAAACGTCGCTTTCCCGCTTCTAAGAATCCACCCACCAACGGAAATAATGATAACCAAGAGAACATGTAAACTTAAACAAGAGTACAAAATACGCCATGGCTAGTCTCAATAACAAGCACTTGTATTTTGTTTTCAAGTGGTAAAATGTAGGGTTAAGTACGAATACAGTCACGTCGCGTACTCGCAAAAGTTAGAATATTCGAGATTTACCGGCTTGTAAAAAAACGTCAATGTCAACCCTGTATTTCGTTGATTGGATAGATCGTACCTAAGAAAGTACTCAGAACGTAAGTGATTACTACGTAAGTGATCGTTACAAGCCGGCAAGGGGGGTGGGGTGGGGTGGTGAAGCCCCCAGTCAGAATCGCTCAGAGTGACAATGAAAATTACCTTGTTGTATATGTTCTCTTTGCTATACTGCGCAATCGCGAACAAATCCTTGTCCTAAATAATGATAACCAAGAGAACATGTAAACTTAAACAAGAGTACAAGGAGGTTGGGGGTGGGGTGGTGTAGCCCCCAGTCAGAATCGCTCAGAGTGACAATGACAATTACCTTGTTGTACATGTTTTCTTTGCTATACTGCGCAATCGCGAACAAATCCTTGCCCTAATTCCAAACAAACTAATTTTATAGGGCCTACGCACTTTTTAGTTTATTATCTAACAAATCCTTTCTTGCTTTTGACAAACAATGAGACGCCGAAAAGAAGTGTGGTAATGCAGAAGAGGCATCGGTGTGTTACTAATGGCTGTTAAACCGCGGGAAAACGCGGAATGATCCTCATGCATGGGAATTGAATAATGAATCACAACAAAATTACGCAGGAAAATGCTCTGAATGGTTAGGAATAGCAAGATCTTCAAACGTGTTTGCCATTTTTCTAGCTGCTTTTATATTTTCTTTACTTAAAAAAGCAGCAACTTTAAACTGATCGAGAAGGGAAAAAAGCCTAATACGCGTGTGAATGTGGCTTCATAACGAAGGGAAAGGATATAGAGAGATCAAAATCTGCATTATCATTTCAGAGGGATTAAGATGAAAACCGAAAACATTGAGGATGATTGATTGATTGATTTTTATTCGACAAGCTTCCAACATACAACAATATACAATAATAACAGATAAAAAAATAAGTCAGCTTGAACAGGATAACCCACGAAAGCTCGAGAGCTTATTTCCAGTGGGGTCCCTTACAGACATGTATAAAATTAATAAGTTAAAATAGTAATATTTACAGACAGATAAGAAAATTAAAAGAACTACTTATTAAAGATAATAATAATAACAACATTAAACTGATGATAGAAATGATATTAAGTACAAGAAGAAAAAGAAGAAGGAGAAGAAGAAAAAGAGGAGAAGGAAGAAGAGGAAAATAATGATGAATTTGTAGAATTTCTATAACGTACAAAAACATAAGTATATACAACATGAAAAAGTATGAACCGACAGAAGAACAAAAATTTCAATCATATAACATGTCATTCACTTCTCTTCTCTGACTGTCAAATATTAGGTATTCCTTTAATTTCCTCTTAAAATGATCATAGTTTCCTATTTCTTTTACACCATTGGGAAGGGAATTCCAATGTTTTATGGCATTGTAATAAAACGAATTTCCAATACTACCTACTCTTTCAGGTAAGTTAAAGTTGAATCGTCTATTTCTTGTATTATAATCATGTACGTCAGTAACAAGATCGAAGTTGGATCGAATATAATGATTCGACCTAGTATGATATATTTTATGCACATGATGCAATACGAGTTGTTTTGATCTTTGGTCGACTTCAAGAAAACCAGCTTTAGAAAGTTCGCTGTAGCCAACATGAGTTCTTGGACCAGAACAGTTGATAAATCTCACCATTTTGTTCTGTATAATCTTCAACTTCTTTTGATCTGACTTGTTTATGTTACTATACCATGCAGGGTTAGCATAGTCAAATAAACATTGAATAAGAGCAAAACAGAGTGTACGTCTTGCTTTTAAATCCATACAACTTTGATATCTGTACAAAAATTTCAGACGAGAATTTGCTTTTTTTACAACTGATTCTACTAAAGATGAAAATGAAATTGCGCTAGCCAACTCAATGCCTAAATACTTCACAGACTCTTTTCTCTTGATTACTTGATTATTGTGTGTCACTTTGAATTCAAATGACTTTTTAGAACTACTTTTAGAACAAAATAAAATGCTTTCTGTTTTTCCAAAGTGTAAAGAAAGCTTATTATCAGTCTTTTGAAAAACAACGTATATACAAAGAGATTTGCATTCTGATTGAAAATTATTCTTTTGAAACCCGCCATGAATATTTCAATAAGTCTGTATATAAATTATCCATTTTTATTAAGAGGTAACATAAACACATTGTGTACATACCGGTAAAAACTGAATGTGGAATTATTTTGAAAAAGGTATGTATTAATCTTTTGATAGGTTAACATTCTTAACATAATATTCGAAAGTTTTAATCGAGATTGACAGATGCTTCTTGCCTGAATAATAGCCTTCGCGTTTCTAAGAATCCACTCACCAACGGAAATGATGATAACCAAGAGAACATGTAAACTTAAACAAGAGTACAATATACGCCATGGCTAGTCTCAATAACAAGCACTTGTATTTAGTTTTCAAGTGGTAAAATGTAGGGTTAAGTACGAATAGAGTCACGTCGCGTACTCGCAAAAGTTAGAATATTCGTGATTTACCGGCCTGTGAAAAACGTCAATGTCAACCCTGTATTTCGTTGATTGGATAGATCGTATCTAAGAAAGTACTTAGAACGTAAGTGATCACTACGTAAGTGATCGTTACAAGCCGGGAAAGAGGTTGGGGTGGGGTGGTGTAGCCCCCAGTCAGAATCGCTCAGAGTGACAATGAAAATTACCTTGTTGTACATCTGTTCTCTTTGCTATACTGCGCAATCGCGAACAAATCCTTGCCCTAATTCCAAACAAACTAATTTTATAGGGCCTACGCACTTTTTAGTTTATTATCTAACAACTCCTTTCTTGCTTTTGACAAACAATGAGACGCCGAAAAGATGTTTGATAATGCAGAAGAGGCATCGGTGTGTTACTAATGGCTGTTAAACCGCGGGAAAACGCGGAATGATCCTCATGCATGGGAATTAAATAATGAATCACAAAGAATTTACGCAGGAAAATGCTCTGAATGGTTAGGAATAGTTATATCTTCAGACATATTTGCCTTTTTTTCTAGCTGCTTTTATATTTTCTTTACCTAAAAAAAACAAACTTTAAATTGATCGAGAAGGGGACAAACAATGATATTGGACTATTATATGGGAGGGTTACATCCTGTTATCAGGAGGTGTCGTGGACGAGTGGATATGTCACCGGACTGTGGATCACAACGTCCGCGGTTCCAGTCCCACCGCGGTACTAATGTCCTTTGGCCAGGTGTTCAATGGGTACTCAGTAGGATGCGAAAGCCAATGTACTTAGATTAGCAAGCGTGCGCTTGTCAAAATGACGTCTGGCAGGAATGCTCCACAGGGAGTGGAGAATGTGCATACATTGTGTGCGGGTAAGCTAGAATCCAATGACCGAGGTAATGCTATATGGGCCTATATTATTAAAAGTGTTTTGAGAGGGCCTTCGGTCCTGCGAAAGCCAATGTACTTAGATTAGCAAGCGTGCGCTTGTCAAAATGACGTCTGGCAGGAATGCTCCACAGGGAGTGGAGAATGTGCATACATGGTGTGCGGGTAAGCTAGAATCCAATGACCGAGGTAATGCTATATGGGCCTATATTATTAAAAGTGTTTTGAGAGGGCCTTCGGTCCTGCGAAAGCCAATGTACTTAGATTAGCAAGCGTGCGCTTGTCAAAATGACGTCTGGCAGGAATGCTCCACAGGGAGTGGAGAATGTGCATACATGGTGTGCGGGTAAGCTAGAATCCAATGACCGAGGTAATGCTATATGGGCCTATATTATTAAAAGTGTTTTGAGAGGGCCTTCGGCGCTAAAAAAGCGCTATATAAAAACTAGCTATTATTATGAAAATAACTTACAAAAGGTCAGTCAAAAGGTCTCGCTTCTTCTGGATTGGCAGGATGTAACGTCCCCGAGAGCCATAAAAACAAATATGCCTCGAATATCAAAGCAGTCTTTATATCTTTTACATTCCGAATTCATAACAAAATCTACAAAGAATTCTTACCTTAAGTGAAAATAACTTACAAAAGGTCAGTCAAAAGGTCTCGCAAAATTATATTGCTTCAGGATCTCATAATTCTAAGACCCAATATAGGATAAAGTCATTAAAAAGCACTTCTTCTGGATTCAAATGAGAGAATGAGATAAAGAGAATGAGAGAGAGAGAGAGAGAGAGAGAAGGAGGAGAGGGAGAAAGATAGGTAGACAAAGAAACAGAGAATTTCAACGATCATTGTTCCCTAATTCCTCCTATAATACTACTAGTAATGTCAAATCATAGAATACCAATGTAAAACAAGTGGAAGAAGTAATTTATATATTTTTAAAATCTGTTTATCTATTTATTTATTTATATTTCACTAAAGTAGCCCATTCAACAAAAGTTGTTCTCCCATGGGGTCCTGAAAATACACCACAACTATAAATACAGTTAAAAAGATGAAATACAATCGAAGTAGTTTAAATACTGCAAATAAAATATTACAAATTATAAATGAATTCGATAAAATTGTCCAAGATTGAAAACATGATAAATAATCAATATCAATAATGATGCAGGAAAAGATGAGCACAAATATGTCTCTTTGGTGGCGTAGAAATAATGTATTATTTTTTATTTCGAAAGGAGGATCATCTGATCGATCTGTTTGTGTCCATGCGCTGAGCGTCAATGCCACGCTTCATAGTGACAAAGTATTGACGATCCCATCCCATAACATGACGAGAAAATTCAACCATAAAGCGACAAGCGTGTCAAGCCCAAAACCGCCATCAAAGTAAAAAACCTCACTTGGACTCGTTGTCTTTTCAACTAGACAATTACCTCTGGCATTTTGTATACTTTTATCACAGAGATCAGTCATTCAGGGTAATGTAGTTTTGTTTGTCCTGAACTGACTCGGCAGCTCAATGGAGAACAACGAAAGAGGATTTAAATTGACATAAAATCCGTCCTTTTAACCGACACGTTCAAGACACTCTGTTGCATGACGGGGTTAAAAAGAAACAGAACCCCTATATCAAGACACCTTTATATTCTTTTGGTGGAAATAATAATAATAACAATAATACAAATAAAACGGTGCTTATGAAGCGCTTTCCACCGAAGGTCCCTATACAGCGCTATTACAAACAAAATTCAATGAAGAACAATTATAAATTAAACAACAAATTACAAACAAACCTACAAATTATAATACATATGAAATATACATCAATGTGTACAGAGTAAGTTTATGATGAAAAGCAATTTTTGAATAAATGTGTAATGTAACATCGTCATCAGAATGAAGTAGAAATAGATAGAACACTGCATAATTATGCAACACCTCTGAAAGAGATAATGTGTGTATACAAATTGATTGATTGATTGATTGATTGATTTTTATTCGACAAGCTTCCAACATACAACAATATATGATAATAACAGATCCAAAAAAAAAGTCAGCTTGAACAGGATAACCCACGAAAGCTCGAGAGCTTATTTCAAGTGGGGTCCCTTTATACAGACATGTATAAAATTAATAAGTTAAAATAGTAATATTTACAGACAGATAAGAAAATTAAAAGAACTACTAAGATAATAATAATAATAATAACAACATTAAACTGATGATAGAAATGATATTAAGTACAAGAAGAAAAAGAAGAAGGAGAAGAAGAAAAAGAGGAGAAGGAAGAAGAGGAAAATAATGATGAATTTGTAGAATTTCTATAACGTACGAAAACATAAGTATATACAACATGAAAAAGTATGAACCGACAGAAGAATACAAATGTCAATCATTTAACATGTCATTCACTTCTCTTCTCTGACTGTCAAGTATTAGGTATTCCTTTAATTTCCTCTTAAAATGATCATAGTTTCCTATTTCTTTTACACCATTGGGAAGGGAATTCCAATGTTTTATGGCATTGTAATAAAACGAATCTCCAATACTACCTACTCTTTCTGGTAAGTTAAAGTTGAATCGTCTATTTCTTGTATTATAATCATGTACGTCAGTAACAAGATCGAAGTTGGATCGAATATAATGATTCGACCTAGTATGATATATTTTATGCACATGATGCAATACGAGTTGTTTTGATCTTTGGTCGACTTCAAGAAAACCAGCTTTAGAAAGTTCGCTGTAGCCAACATGAGTTCTTGGACCAGAACAGTTGATATATCTCACCATTTTGTTCTGTATAATCTTCAACTTCTTTTGATCTGACTTGTTTATTGCCTGAATATTAGCAATTTCCAAGTTTCCAACCCGCTCTACCCAGGATAATATGGATAATGATGCTTCATATAGGGGCCCCTTACAGAAAATGTTCATGGAAAGCACTAGAAACGACGAAAAGCAAACACCGTGTTCGTAATAAACCATTTTAAACGCGACCCCCTTAACGAAACTAATGTAGTCTATAAAGTGAAACAAAAGACAAAAAAAAAAAATCATTTTTTGTAAGATCAAACGTTTATCAATATGTATTAAATACCATTTCTCCCTTTTTCCTATTAATATGATGTATATTCTTATCCCCCAAATCTTGAAGGAAAATTATTTGCGTTATATGAAATTCAACGATATACAGTGCGTCCCAGAAAAAACGAAACCGAAAATTATTGATGTTTTATCATAACTTAATCATGTTTAATCACAATTATAAGTAATAAATGACACATAATAAGCTTAGACCTTCCTCTCATTTTCATTTGATGCAACTCATATGATGCATAATTCACGCATGAGTGATTAAAACAATTTGAAGAGAGGTTACAAAATAGTAATTTGGCGGGCAGTATCTGAATTTCAAAGAGAAAATCACATTTCTAGAAGGTTTATTTTTTTGCCCTTTCATATGACACCTCAATCAGGAAAATTGAGCCAGGAATAACAAAGTTCGGTTTGTTTAAAGTAATGCTTGCATTTCCATAATAAACGCATTCGTTTTCACTGGCTGCCTGCCGAAGCAACAAACAGAGTTGAAAAAGACTTAACTCCGTTTTGTTGACGATCAGCGATGTATTAAGCCTTCTTTGTGCATGGCTGATCGTCAACGAAATGGGTTTAAGTCTTTTGTCAACTCTGTATAACATATCACATATAAAGCATTTGTTTGACTTTGACGCACAGTAATTTAATTCAAATGGTTGTTGACATCAATATGAACCAAAAAACACAAAATACTAAGTCATATCTTTTACCCCATTCAAATAATCGTTTTAATGAACCTATCTATCCAATATTTTATTTGGTAGCATTCTTTATTGCATTCATTCACTACAAATGAAAATATCATACATCTTCATTGATATACTTAACATATCAAAATGTAAAGAAATTGTACAGCCGTTAGAAAAACATAATATAGTTAATTACACAGTACATCATGTCTTCAAATTAATTATACTGAATGAATGTTATAGATCAAAGCCCTTCCCCTCCCCTCCCCTGACAAACAACTAACAATCGTTGATGAAGCTCTTCATGATGACCATGGCCCGACTGTAGATGCTTTTAATATGCTTTTAAAACGATCGATATAGACTTACATCCTCAACTCAACCATCCTGCTGTAAACTTGAAAATGTTAAATGATACCTGAAAAGCAGGGGGTATCCAGAGGTACTTATGAATATCTATTTTCACAGCTTCTGCAATGATCCGCGAGCTTGAGATACTTTGATCCAGAGAATTTTTTCCCCAATCGAAAAACACAAAATTCGAAATCACCGTCTCTGACGTTTAAAGAGCCTGGTTTTCCTGAAACAGTGTGAACTTATAACGAATGTTCAATTTAAGGACACATTGTCGATGCTTTTTGACAAGCAACATCGATGAGTCATCGAAAAATCCTCCTCCCCACGGGAAATGGAGAAAAAAAAACCTATACCACGTGGGCAAAATGACATAATTAAATATTTAGTTCCCAGGTATCTCACGTTCTTGGGATATAAATTCAATTTATTTCGGTTCACAATTCACGTGACCCACTATTCAGCTTTGATTACATTAACTACTACTACCACGACGACCACACCACTACTTCTACTACTTCTACTACTACTACTACTACTACTACTACTACTACTACAATTACTACTCTTACAACTGCTGCTAAAAGTACCACTACTACTACTACTACTACTACTACTACTTCTACTACTACCACACCACTACTACTACAATTACTACTACTCTTACAACGCTACCACTACTACTACTAGTACTACAATAATATTACTACTACTCTTACAACGCTACCACTACTACTACTACTACTACTACTACTACTACTACTATTACTACTACTACGTCTACTACTACTTCTACTACTACTACTACTACTACTACTACTACTACTACTACTGATACTACTACTACTACTACTACTACTACTACTACTACTATTACTACCACTAGTAGTAGTAGTACTACTACTATTATAACTACTGCTAATTCTACTACTACCACTACAATTACTACTACTACTCCTACAACTGCTGCTAATTGTACTACTACCACCACTACTACTACTACTAATACTACTACTACTTCTACTACTACTACTACTACTTCTACTACTACTGCTAATTCTACTACTGCTGCTAATTCTACTACTACTACTACTACTACTACAACTACTACTACTTCTAATAACACAAAATATTGTCTTTAATGATATAATTTATGATCAGGTTGGAGAATAATAATAATAATAATAGTAAGAAGAAGAAGAAGAAGAAGAAGAAATGAAGAAGAAGATATAATGATAATTTGTACCCCTTTCAAATTTAAGACCCTTAAATGGACCTTAAAATGCAATGAATTTTTAGATATTTTTTATCATAAAAGTTTATTTATATCCATATATCGTCATGTAGTGTTTTCTTTTTTCGTGTTTTCAAAATATCTTTTTATTGTCCCTTTTTAAATGCTCTTGAGCTTTGCCTATGTCAGTTATGACTATTGATGGCTCCACGGAAACCATGAAACCCAGCACAGATATCAGATGAGAAATATAATTCCAATTAAAAGCAATTTCTCTAAAACAAATGAATCATTTAACTCACCTGAATTGGGGTTTCATACTTTTTTTTTTACAACACGGTAGAAAGAATCAGAAAAATAAAGAAACGTAGTTTCTTCGAGGTACCAACGCCTTTTTAGAATGGATACGCTTGGAATTGTAAACAAATAAACAAATGGGGCATTATTCAGCGCGTGCGTTACACCGTAAAACAAAACCATTTGAGCTGGAAACTTTATGACGAATGCAAATTTATTGCGTGATTTGACATCATCAAGCCGCAAAAAAAGGTGAACGATTACAAAATATCATCAGCATGAGTGCCCCGACATACTCCGGCCGCAATCACGCACATAATTAGAAAGCTTAAAGTAAAATAGTCTATGCGGTTATGACAAAATGTTGATGTTTTTTTTTAATATATCATCCCCTTAAAGCCAAATGATGTGTACCTTACAAATTTCTGTTACAAGTGCTTGTTTATTTTTTCGATTGTTACATCTACTTACACCACAATCGGGCACTTAAAATATTGAATCCTTCCCTTTTCTTTGTCTTTAAAAAGAATATTGTTAACTCTCGAAATACCACATTGTGCGTCTATAATGTACAATGTACTATCATGTTGACCGGTTACATACCGTTTCTCCGAAGGTTTATAATTCCCAATGTTCCTAATTCCGAAGGCTCCTAATTCCGAAGGCTCTTAATTCCGAAGGTTAGTTACTTTTAAGGTTCATAGGTACCAAGATTCTTATTTTGTTAATTTATTTTTTTGTAATTCCGAAAAATGAAATAAGGTTCATAATTCCGAAATATCGGAGGACCTTGGTATTGGTTCTTCCGAATTACGGACCCTCATAATAATATAGTATTAATGACTGCTTTGAGAGAAATAGTTGTTTTTATACGCTCAAGGGAAGGTTAGAATTGTGCTATTACCCGAGGCGTGCCGAGGGCAATAGCCCAATTGTAATCTTCCCTTGAGCGTATAAAAACAACTATTTCTCGAATATTAAAGTAGTCATTAATACTTTTATATGCCGAAAAAAAAATAGACTAAAAAATAAAAAATAAAAAATAAAAAAACTTTTGTCGAAGACGGGATTCGATCTCTTGCGTACAAAAGGTGATGTAACTAAAATCACCGCCTTAAACCGCTCGGCTATCACGCTCTCTTACCATACATAGCAGTTTTTTCTTATATATACATTAAAATGGATTAAAAACGGCTTCGCGTGGTGGATGCTTCGCGGCTGCTCCATTAAACAGGCCCTTCTTTTACTTTTGCAATGCATATTGGCACGAATTTAGATCAAGATCTATCGGCAGATGTTGTTTTTTTGTTTTTGGAAGTTTATTTTCGTCTTCATGTCAACAATGCAAGATAAAATTGTCGGTAAGATCGATCGACATTCAATTGTATTGAAATTACCGACCAATTCTTCGCACACGTACGGTATCCTCGATCGCTCAGACCATTTTTTAACATGTAAACCTATGGGGTAACCATGGAGACTGAACTATTTTCCCAATAACCATGGTTACTGGGATTATAGAACTGTTTTAACCATGGTTACTGGGAATTTTACAGAAATAGTTGAAGTTTATGAATGCAATTTCGACCAATCAGATGGCTGGATTTCTTAAGTGAGGTATATAACGAATCCTATTTCACTTGACTTCCGGTTGATGAAGCTTCGAATAAACAACACACTTCAGACTAGCACTATAGATTGACAAAAACAACTATATAGGTACACACTAGTCTTACCACCATGATTCATACTCCTAAACAATGATTTCCTTTAAGATAAAATGTCGATTGAGTATTCAGTTAGAACCCTTGTATATTCTGAAGTATAATCTAAAGTCGGCCCTAGGGCTAGTGTTGAAATTTACTTTCCTGAAAACGCCGCTCTTGAAGAAGCTCCAGATAGGTTTCACAGTTTCATTCTTTAGTCCATCAAGTCTAACATTCGCCTTCGTGATAAACATAACGGATCGATGCCTTGTTCATTAATGCAGAATGGATCAATACAGTTTTCTTGGGTATCATTTTTCTGCTATTGAAGATGCTATGTTGGTGGTCAAACTGGGATCCTTTGATGACGTGCGCCCTTTTCCGAACAGAGAAAGGACAGCGCGGCGAAAGCTCTTGTTTCCAAAGCCATAGAGATAGGGGTTAATCGCCGCCACGGAGTAGACCAAAACGTGAGTCAAAGAGAACGCAAGTGGGCTGACAGCTGAATTGGCGTTGAAGGTGGAGGTGAGGACGAAGATGACAAATGGCAGAAAATTGATGACGAAGCTGATGATGAGGATGAAGAGAAACACTGCGGATTTCACCTCACGCTTCCACCGTGCTCGCTCCCGACGGGCAGCCACTACGTTGGCTTCAATATGATCACTCGTTCCAGAAGGTCCAATGGTCGATAAATCGACAACGGCGCGGATGTGCCTACGCAGCACCACGAAGATCCGTCCGTAGATCACTATCATAGGTATGACCGGCGATAAGAAGTTGGTGAAAATGAAGGCCACGTAGTACTTCTGCACGATGACAAATAGTCGGCAACCAACCGTAGGATCGACCTTTCCATTGTAACCCAACGGCGTGGCCAGAGGGAGGAACGCACAGAATGCTGCATAAACAAAGATGCCACCAAGAGCGAAGGCCACCCGTCGATTGGTCAGGATTGTCGGGGCATGGAGGGAATGGCAGATGGAGATGTACCGCTCAATCGTCAGGGCAAGGACGTTCAGCGTAAAACAGATCCCAGCGAAAAACGCTATACACAGAAAGGTGATGCATCCTGGATTCTGCGTGATCACGAAGGCATCCAGCAATCCCTGTAAGGGGTAAACCACGGAACAGATAACCATTCCGACGGCGAACGTCGTCAGGTTGAACACGTTCGAAATCGTCCGTAGGTCCCTGCAGCGGACGAAGGCAAGGATGAGGAGAACGTTACCAATGGTTCCAATGATTGATATCACGAAGTTGGCGGTGATTGTGACGACAACGTACGAACTGGCCATGGTCTTAGCCGAGAGCAGTTTCACTGGTTACCACGTTGTCATATGTGATCAGCGTTTCTTAAATACTCGATGGTCACAGGAGAAAACTAGTGAAGTGAAGTAGAATTACTTTCCAATACAATTGTCCGTCTTGTATTGACCATGGTCAATTGACCACTAAGTATTCTAAGTGTAATAAAAGGCGCAATAGTAAAGCTCAATCAGGCACGGATTCTCTTTATATCGGAGTATATACAAGTAGTAATTAATGGAGGAAAAGGTATGTCCATTAATGTCAATCAAATCTGAGGAGCCAGGACTTAGAGTTTCAAAGTAGAGGTAATGTTCGAAACAAGTGTCCCTCCTCAAACGGTAGAAGTAGAGGAGAAGGATGATTCAGGCATACATCAAAAGTGAAATTAATTTGAAGCTTTCACTGACTTGATTTGATTAAACCACTGAAATGATAAACTAACATCACATCCAGTTCTTGACATTTCTAAAATATCGGTATAAACGTTTCCCACTTCCTTTCTGCGTTGTTACACGTGCTTGTCATTACTCTTCGACGCTTTTTGAAACGACGCCACCTATTGAAAAATGGCTATATGGAATGCGCCTGTTCAGTTTAAAGGACAATCCTTTATATTCTTAACACAGGCTGCACTTACCGTTACTCTGACTGTCTTGTGCACTCTTGATAAAGCTGAAAATGGACACAGCAAGCGCTTTGATTTGAAAGAATATTCCACAATCATATATATGCTTTACACCAACAAATTACAATAGAGCAATGCTGTATAATGTATATGTATATATATATATATATATATATATAAAGGGTATATATCAATTTTCTCCCCATGACCTTCAAATATTGTGCCACTTCCATTTGTACAAGAGGTGCATCAGGGGAAAACGATTTCAAATTTTATCAGGAGTTTGACATTCGGAAACATGAGAGAAGTACATGACGTTCCCTAAAGAGCTATTTCAATAATAAACGCTGGTCGAGGCCATTTGTTAAAATGTAATCAAGCAATGGATAATGATTAGAAATGATATGGAGGGGATCGCACTTTTTCCTTAATTTTCACGTTGATAAAGAAGCCCCATGGGCTATGTATAAAGCACACTTGTCCCTAATGAAATGGTAGAAATCATTATAATTGAATGTAATTGAAGTGGAGGAAAATTAGAACGCTGCACTCCTTAGTGAAATAAACACATGCTTTTCATTCTTTACATACATTTAATAACTGAATTATTCATACCCTTTCCAATTTTCGTAATTGTTAAAGTATGCTTAAAATAGATTTCGTCCCGACTTGTGTTTCTTAAGAACGTGACATATTAAAGCTTACATCTAAAAGTAATCAACAAAGGCCCTAATTAAGTCAGTCTACCTTTCATTCATGATGTTAAAATAGAAAACCACATCAAATTTCCAAAGGGTATAAATAATTTAGTAAATTTGTTCCTCTTCAGAGATTATTTATCGACAATTCTACAATTCGACAACATTACAAGCATTAAAAGGATTTATTAACTGATTATAAACACATTTATAGCAACAATATCAACATTAAGAGGATTTAAATACATAATTCATAAATATCACTTTACTAATCAGTCAAAATCACAGGGTAAAATGTTGAAAATAATTCGATAATTATTTTGTCTTAATTCTGCATTACATTCATATAATACTCGAAGTTCTTCTAATTTTCATTAAAAAAAATAAGACGAAATATAACTAAGAAATCAATATTTTTTAAAGGGCCACAATTGTGGAATAATATACCTCAAGATATAAAATCTAGTCCATCAATTAACGTTTTTAAAAGGAGATATAAATCATTTTTAATCCAACAAAACTAATAAAGATTGATTATATACACGGTCTGGTTTTTGTTTTGTTCTTGTTCCCCCCCCCCCTCTTTTTAGGCTTTTTTTTTAAATTTAAATTTAATTTTTTTTTTAAATCACCTTCTCAAACAACAATATAATACTGTATTATACTTTATTACTGTTTTGGTGGCAGCACCAATAAAGCCTTTGACTTTCCTAGCTGTCTCCACATTCATATATATATATTTTTGTTGTTGTATTGTATTGTAAATGTTTCTCTTTAACTTGTACGCTATGTTTTGTATTTTATATGTTTGTTATGATGTTTTTATGATGAATGAAATAAAGTTCAATTCGATTCAATAATGCGATTTTTTTTAAATGCAGTTCGTTTTCAAAAACGGGCCGTATCGAAAGACTAATGTACGTTCTCGCTTGAAAGTAGTTTAACATATACATTTTATGTACTGTGCGTATGTAATGACTATATCCATATCTCAGTTCTATTCAGTTCTATTTGAACAATTATAATCTATACCAAGAATCAAGAGCCTTTAATTTAATATCACTGATTGTTTGAAGTTACAGCGAATAAATGCATCACTGCATTTTCAATGTCATATTAGGCCGTAATAACGCTGTAAATTACGGCGTTATTACGCCGTATATAATAAAAATTTAAAATATTGCTGGCGGAAATCATCCATGGTACATTTTGGCATTCCGATTTCATTACTTTAGGCATGTTTAGCCTAACAAGGCTTTAATAAAAATAACAATCTATGTAAACTTCAACGCCTTCCGAACTCTGCAGCCAGACGGGTAAGCCTCACTAAGAAAGACTGTCACATTCAAGTCTCTTCACTGGTTACCTATCGAAAAGCGAATCACCTTCAAACTTCTGTTGCTGGTCGACCACGCAGTCCATGACTCCTCACCCGGCTATCTACCGAGCTCGATCATGGCATATCATCCTTTTCGCAGACTAATATCACCAGACTCTTTACAGCTTCAAGTTCCCCGGTCCCGGCACTCTTGGGGTGACCACAGCTTTTCCCACGCAGGCCCATCTCCCTGGAACAATCTTCCTCCTCTTCTTCGCCAAGCTTCCTCCACTAGTTCCACAATTACTCAAAACAGAAAGTCGCTTCTTACCCCGTATGTTAAATTTTCTTTAGGTTGCTTAAGTTAATCACACTATGATTTCAATAATTTTATTTGAAATTTGTTCTGTATCTTATGCTTAATTTTTCCTTGTTCCTTAAACTATTATAGTTATATCAATAATGCTGTATCTTATATTCACTTAGTTTGATGCCTTGCGTTCAGTATGTTAAGGTTGTGTAGATATATTGTACCTTTTTTTGTATTCGTATTTGCATTTGTATGTATAACGCCATGAGTGTCATGTGTGACGGACCTTGTAAGCTTTATAGTCACCATTATTATGCCTCTTATTATCATTATACAACTTAGGTAGAATAAAGAATAGATTCAGAATTGTTAATATATTTCTATTCCTTGACATGTAGCCACGACTTATGTTGATATCTGTCTTTGGCTTATAATATATACAAAGTCATGTATAGTTTTTGGCTTTAAATCAAAGCTCAGTATCATTTTGTATGTCAATGAGTATACTGCAAGATAATTATAGGAGGTGAGGAATGGAAAGATAAATTGGTCTAATAAAAATGATCTTAAACTCAATAGTAACAAAACTGAGGTTCTACATTTCACCTGCAAATTCAGGAAAAGTAACCAGATGCATGACATAGAAATAGACAATACCATTATCAAATGTGTCGATGACGCTAGAAATTTTGGCGCGCAGCTAGACAAAAATCTTACAATGAAAGCTCAAGTCAATAATGTATGTAAAACCAGTTTGTTTGCCCTTCACAAAATTGGAAAAATCAGCCAATTCCTAACCAAACAAGCTACAAAGCAGCTGGTTCATGCCCTGGTTATAGCTCGCATAGATTTTTGCAATAGTTTACTATGTTCTCTTCCTGATGTTCACACCAATAAATTACAAAGAATTCAAAACTCAGCAGCCAGACTAATCACTAGAACTAAACCCAGAGAACAAATTACACTCATACTTGAACAATTGCACTGGCTGCCAGTTAAGTCCTGTATTAATTATAAGATCCTTTAACTGATATATCAATGCCTAAATGGTACAGCCCCGTCTTACCTCCAAGATCTCATTCTACAATATACCCCTATAAGAAAATTAAGATATTAAAATATTATGGCACTCGCTCTTTCAGAAATTCTTCGGCCGAATTGTGGAGCAGCTTGCCTGATATTGTCAAACAGGCAAGCACAACAGAATCATTAAAGACTCTGTTGAAGACCTATCTTTTTGTAAATTGTTAATTTTGTTCCAGCTGTTTAGTGACTTCTGTGGTTATAGTATCATGTACATATTTAATATTTAATTTGATTTTCATTTAATTTTCATGTTTAAATTTGTATTACCTGAATGTACAATATATTACATGTAAGCTATATAGGAATTGTGTATCATTATTGTTGTTTGTAATCAATTATTTTCATGTATCAGGCATAAATGTTCATTTCTATTCCGCCCTTTTCCTTCTTTTCTAAGCGCATAGGGACTTTCTTTGTGTTAGTGATATGCGCTATACAAATAACGTTCATTATTATTATCATTAAAGAGAAAAAATTAAGGAGAGAAAGAGAACAAGAGAGAACGGGGGTGAGAGAGAGAGAGAGAGAGAGAAAGAGATGGGAGAGAGAGAGAGTGATATATATATAGAGAGAGAAACAAAGACAGAGAGAGAGAGAGAGAGAGAGATAAGATGAAGAAAGGAAATTAGCAGAAACATACTGAGTGGATGGGGGAAAGAAAACAGAACTTATGACAGAGGATGAGAGAAGAGAGGGAGATATATATATATATATATATATATAGGGAGAGAGAGAGAGAGAGCTCCCACGTAGCAAGAAAAAACTCTTATTTCATAATTATTTTCCCCTTCCAAGATGACTAATTATGTTTACATGTCGGCGCTAGACAGTGATAATAACCCATGTTTCATTTTCGTGAATGTAATGATGACATCTTCAAGCAAGAATAATTTATTCATATTGGTGAATTATGATGCCTTAATTAGGCTTAGAATATATAATTGTTTTATTTTCTCGACTTAAGAAGGACATCGTAATTTCTAATAATTCTATAGTATGAAGAAGAATCGCTTTATGATTGCTACTTTTTAGAGAGGGTCGCGGAAGTTATTGCCGAATACAAGCTCTTGATTTGTTGATGTGACCTCGATGGCAAAATTAAAAAAGATATAATCTGTCGGAAGAGATTGGTGAGAATATTGACCTCTATCAGCAAGGCTGTCCCACTATCAGCAAGGCTGGGATAATGATTATTATCAATATTTTTATCATCATTATGCCCGACTCAACGTGAAAAACCTTTGCACCAGGCAGAGACGCAGACATATTAAAGCAAGTTGAAGAAAAAAACTACTCAGACAAAGGATATCATTTTCTTCTTTAAGTTTAAAGTAAAACCTCGGTCACAAATGCCATTACGAACTGCTACGAACGCCGTACGAACGATTTTCAGACAATGGAAAAACAGGGAGATTCGTACGAAATTACTGTTCGTACGAACCCTTGTGACCGTAGCATAAGTGAAACAATTCAATTTTAACGCACTTCATCGTATACTACCCTTAAGATATAATTAATGTAAATTGAAAATTGTAAATTGTAAGAGAAAATTTGCGTGCTTTTTGCAAAACAACAGAATCGTTTGGTCCTGTTTTGTTAGAATGCCCAAAGGTAACACTATTTTAATTAGGGAACGCCGTTGATGCATTTATTCGCTGTAACTTCAAATAATCACTGATATTAAGTGCAAATATAAAGCATATAAATATAGTAATTACATACGCACTATACGTAATATATAAAATGTATATGTTAAACTAATTTAAAGGAAAAACGTACGCCTCTCGATATGGCACTTTTTCATCGCATTATCAAATACTCTTTAACATTTTGATATGTGGTTTTAACTGAAGATTATACATGTATTTATTTTCATTTTTTCAATGCAAAGTGAAAGTTTATGAACTATGTTTTTAAATGTTTTCATTTATTGTTTTTGAATGTGTTTATAATCATTTTATAGAACCTTTAATGTTGTTGAAATGTTGATTCTATGATTTTGATTCTTTGTATATTTGAGCTTGACAAATTAAAAAAAATTAAGTCATATTTTAGAGTGTTCTCTACAAAAGAAAAGAAAAAACAATTATTTAAAGGGAGTGTAGCTTGGCAAATACTGGTAAACGCCATCTACGTCTTCTTTTGGACAACTGCACGTAAACGAAGCGACTTAATCTCTACATGGTCAGCGCGCGATAGTGTTCGCGAAACAGACTAAAGTTCCCCTCAAGCTTCGGTTTCGCGTATGTTGCACGCACAATATTGCTGCGGTCGTGTCGTCCGTGGGACCTAGTCGTATTATACCCGATTGGCCCCGAGTCAGGCCCCGAGTCAGGCCACGGGAAAGGCACGAAGTCTCGTCATGCTACACCCCCTTTAACTACATTTTCACTTTATTGTCACTGTCAATAGGAGTCACATTAGTTATCAATCTATTTGTATAGAGTACAATGCCACGCCGGGGCTCGAACCAACAAGATTCGAATTTTCAATCAAGCGTTTAAACACCTTGCAGTACAGCAGAAGTCTGCAACAAAAAAGTCACCCGTGAAATAATGAGGCCAGCATGTGTGGATGAAGACCGATTTCTTTTTCGGGTGTTCGTCTCCGAGTGAAGTACATCGTGCGGTCAGTGGCTCAGCCGACGTTTCAAATGCCTTTTGCAAGATTCAAAAAATATATTTTTAGGCTCGACATCAAATTTATTATCAGGATATGATATTCTTTCCATCGCTGCTTCAAACTAAACAAACGTTTCTTGATCAAGCAATGTTTCAAATTGTCCTAATGCATTTTTTATTAACAGAATTCATCTTGACCTCCACTCTTTTTCAGAATTTTCAATTTCAATTCAGAACTTTATTTTAGACTCCGCTGCACAAGGCAGAGGTCCATAAAACATATGTTACATATAGATAGGGAAAATAGCCGGAGCATGAACATGATAAGTATAATAACAACAAATCGTACAAATACTAAAGAATGTAACAAACTAAACTATACTACGTATGTATAATTTAACTGTAACATTTAACCTGTATCTGTAAAATTGATAACAGAAGGCCTATAGCAATCTAACTCTAAGCTGTACCTGTAACTGCAAGATTAAAATAAATATATGTATAACAAAGTGAAGTTGTAACTTAATTGTAACAATCTCTGCTAAAAAAACTACAACAACATACTAATAATAGATAACCAGATATTATAACAAGCAACAAGGACTAAGGACTATACTGCAACCATAAGAGGCTGGATAATCCTTAATATAACTTTCTGCCTTAAAATGAGGAAAGTCGAGGTGTTTTTGTTCAAGACATAGTTATAAAATTAGATTTTTCTCTTTTCTCTAATTTCTTTCCCACTGAGAGCATAGTTGTGTTTAAAACTGTCCACTGGCAAACTATCAGCGTAGAGAAAATATAGAGAGTCTGTGTCACTGTCATCTTCAACAATCAAGGACCTTAGTGATTTGAACACGACACCGCATAAAACCGCACGCATACCGTGACCGTGCATGCGCACGCACACTCACAGACACCCCACATCCAAACACGCTCAAACTATTCACGCTCCTGAGTGCACACGCACTTTATTTTTGCTTCAGTGATTTAGGAAATCAACACTGGTCAGTTTCATGACACATACAAATAGCCAAGATAAATATACTGATGCTCAAATAATGAATGAATAGGCGATCATGCACCGATAATTTTTGTTAATGCTGCCGGGAAAGGTACACCAGAAGCCCTCAAATTAGAAGTTCTGAAAGTGAAACTTAGTTTTTATTTTTTGGTATATACTACTTCAGTGCTAGATCAAAAAATTATGAATTCGCATATCACAACTACGATCGCAATAAACACTATGATAGCAATTATTGGCACGCTTGGAAACATCGTGATGATAATCACTTATCTCTGCCGGCACGAGGTCCGAGCGACGGGGAATTGGTTTACTATGGCGACGTTTGTCGTCGGTGAAGTTACCTCCTGCGTCTATTATCCGATTCAAATATTGGTGGACATTTTCATCATCGATAATAACCCGGCGTGTATCATTTCAATGTCGATTAGCATTTTGTGTGGGCTGTGCTTTACATTAAACGTCCTGGCTCTGACAGTGGAGCGCTATATTTCGATTTGCAAGCCTCTACGAGCACCGACTATGCTGACTCAACGCCGTATCGGGACTGTCATTTTGGTCATCTTCATTTACGCAGTATTTGTGGGTATGTTCATCCCTATTGCCACGCCAATGGGCTTCAAAGGAAACATTTCTGATGTGGCCAACGGTTGTAGAATTAGCTCAGTTATTCCAAATCGCCGCTACGTCTCTTTCGTGTTTGCCAACTTGCTTTTGCCTATTCCCGTCATGATCATTATATACATTCGCATCTTTCAGGTTGTGCGTCGCCATATTCGTGCTGTTGCTGATCTTACCGTAATCCGACCCCAATGCGAATCGGGTGATCCCTCTGTAGCCGGAGCTGCCGCCGAGAAGAATCGCCGAATGTGGAAACGCGAGGTCAAGTCTGCTGTGCTCCTCTTCGTCATCGTCATCAGCTTCGCCATCTGCTGGTTACCTTTTGTGGTATTCATCCTCAATCGATCCTTCAATAGTTTTGTAAGTCCATTGGCCTATGGTTTTATACATGCAGCTGTCTTCAGCACTGTAGCCATTAATCCGTTCGTCTACGGTTTTGGCAACAAGACGTATCGACAGGCAATATGTTCCGTTTTCTGTGGCCCATTGATGAAAATGTTCAATCTTGATAGTCCGGTGAATGTGAACATATAGATATCCTGTTCATGACAACAGATTTATATCAGGTTGTGTGGTAAAGGCATACAAGTATCGTGCACTACCAGTATAGTTGTACTTGTATTCCATCGACTTCTTTCTTTCTCGATCTATACCTCTCTTTGTTCACACCGACCAAACATCGATCACGCTAAAGTGGTATAGAATGTAGTATTTGATGCACGGTTTACTTAACACAAAGATTGCGACAATCACCTTCGTGTACATTTTGTAATGGATATTCTAGGATTCAACCATTATTTAGTAATGATAGAGATGTATTTACCCAGGAAAGCATTGCAAATGCTTAGATTCTTAAATCCAGGATGTTCCAAGCCGCCGATGTAGACGGAAACGACATTATATACTTCGAATCAACATCAAAGGTAATTGCTTAGCTGTAACTCCAGCTGTAATACATCCTTGGTATACCCAAAGCTGATTGCCAAGTTCGAAACAGTTGTAATTACATATTCTCTCAAGATAATTGCACAAAGGGGATCTTCACTTTCATTTTGTCATCTCCTTTTCTTTGATTCTGGATCAACAGTTTTAAACTATTCTTATAAAAGCTCATTTTGCCAATTGTGCACTGGTGTTCATATGTAGTTCAAAAGTCTTCGGTATTGGAAATTGTTGAATGTGTGTTTACATAATGTTCATTCCAAATCTAATATATGTATAAAAAGTATGCATTTGTTTAGCATAGTTCAGGAAAAACTATTATAAAATAGATTTGTATGTGCTATCCCCTATATTTTTAAATCTTGAGGACGTTACAATGATTTATAGAACGTTTATTTACATCCCAGGAATGTTATGTGCTTCTCGGAAAAGAGTAATAAAAATTCCCAGAATTGTCTGATCTACCCGCTCTCCGAACTTGTAAGTGTACATTAAAGATAAAGGTGAGTTCTGGTGAAAAAAAGTAAAGAAAATTAATTCTCACATAATCAAACGAAACTTACACTGAATGTTCAAGATTAGAAATGAATATCATTTGCTAAGCAATTTTGGTTGAAAGTGTATACTGGCTGAGTAATGAGCATAAAAAGATAAGGAAATCAAGGTTAGTAGCCCTGACACCATTTGTGTAGTCTCATATATATATCTTTCTGTGTACAGTGCTTGTTACTTTACCAATTTATTATGATTCTGATGACTCCAGAACTTTGCAGTTCACAACAATACTTACATGCTATTATGATCAACTTTTCTGATCCATTCCACACCTTTCCTTTCACAATGCAATGGGATGACCAGAACTCAGCTTTATCTTTAAAGGGTACTGAAGACGCTTGTAAGTGGGATTTTTTAAATATATACTTGCGTATACATTATGATACGTGTTGCTACGATATTTGTATTGTCCATCAATAGACAGGGAAGAATTTGAATCTTATCCTACACTTTGTGGCTATTCTAATTAATAATAGCCGAACATGAATCTTAGTTGTCAGTGAAAATTGAAAATCACAATTTGATGAAAATTGATGTTCGATAATCATCATTGGTGAATAGAGAGTAATGGTGATAATAGTAATAACTATTACTCGATAATGGTTTCAATGTGCAATATGTGAATTCTTCGGGTACCTTTACTGCCATCCTTTAGTATGACGTTATATGTAAATGGGCAGGGCATATTTGTATGAAATGTTTTACCATTAGTTGTTCTTGAAAGATTGTCAATTGAATCTATTAAATATTTCAGACTTCAGCATTTATATCTTTAGTCGTGTTTCACAAAATTTGAATGAATGCTTACTTTATTCAATAAATATGTAGGCAAAGTTGAATTTTGCAAAAACCATCTTTTCAGGTACCGTTTAAATGAGCACAAAATGGGAGCAATTCGCCAAAGTTTGCTCTCGAGAATTCAAAAACTTGGGTTCAGTAAAGAGAAGGAAAAGAAAATAATGCTGACACTGTTCTCATTCTCGGTGAGTGATATGAATGAGATAATTATGGTGTTGTTGGTTTCTTGAATTATGATATCGGATAATTCAGGTAATTTATTTGAATTTAGCTGATACATGAATTGACGTAGGTCAAAGAGATATAAGTCAGAATTTTCCAGAATATAAGCTTCATAAAAAAGTTTATCAGTAGGAGCAAAGTGTCCAGTGTTGTTAAGGATTCAAAGTGCCATTTTCATAGTAATACAATTCTCTTCATTTGAGCTTTGGAGGAGTTCCCCCAGGCAAGAATTTTTTTTCCAAGTTCTATGAGAGTTTGTTCGATTTGATCCAATTAGTAACTTCACTTAATTAATTATTTAACGTCAATAGCAATACATTTGGATCCCTATTGCTGTAAAATAAGTTTGAGTCATCTATGGAAAGGATAACAGGTAAATTTCTTAGTATCTAAAGATTTGGGAAAATCAGTAATAACGGTCCGAGAATTGACCCTTGCAGCCAGTCCGCAGCGCCTGCGAATTCGCACGTATTTACACAAGTCGTATATGCTTGTGGCACTCAAAACGTACAATTTTTTTTTTGAAGAATAACAACCATCGATTGTAACAAACTGCTTTCTGGAAAACTAAATAGGTTTTTAACTACCCTATTGTGAGAGTTTATATATGAGGATATCATTGGTAATAGTGACGAATGCCTTGGAAAAGTCCCCCAAAATACCGATGGTTTGTGATTGGTCATCCATAGCTGTAGTAACCTTTAAAATCGAAGTTAATATAGCATGGGAAGAACTATGCTTCTCTCTAAAACCGAATGTGTATTACAGAGGACACAGTGCTCCTTAAGAAATGTTGACACTCTCATGAAAATAGCCTTTTTTCAGAATTTTTAAGAAAGAAGTTAGCAAAGAGAAAGGTCCATAATAATTGATTTTTTGTACGAAACCTTTTTTCTTAAATTTTGCCATTTTCTCATAGACTTTGGTAATCTTCAAGTACATAATGATAACTTTAAAATATGCAACAATTGATCAGCAATACATTGAATTATATTGTTAATCCATACATGAACACATTTCTCATTTAGGGTCAGTAGTGGTTGCCAAATCTTTGCCTAAACTTATAAAATATGAATTAAAACGTTGTGAAATTGTGTCAGGAACTTCTATGATTTTATTATAAAAATAATTTTTTTTGAGTAGTGGATTTTTCTTCATTTTTTATTTAAGACATCAATTATAATTCTCCACTTTTTTTTTCAAATCGTGTTTGTTGACTCGAAATTGCTCAAAATAATTATTTTTCTTTTGGTTTCTTCTTAATACTGAGGCGAGAATATTTTTTTATAGGCAACATACTTAACCCGATGTTATTGGGACGCAATGATCGCAGTGATATAACAATATTTTCACGAGTGGATTGAAAGCATCATCCACGTCTGACCAGTCTGTGCCGAGACCATCTCTAAGCTCATTTAACTTGTAATTATTTAGATTACGATCTTTAACTTCAGGACGTGGAACGAAATTGTTATTATATTTCCAGGGCGATCACGCTATAATCGGAAAGTGATCTGTTATGTCAAAAAGTAGGATGGCAGATTCTGGTAAGGGTAGGGTGTTTGTAAAGATACTGTCGATAAGTGTTGCAGCTCTGTCAGTTATTCGTGTTGGACATTAAATGAGAGCGACAAATGAACCCGATTAAAAGACTTCTAAGAAGTTGATGGTGAAGTCCTCTATAATAAAGCATTGTTTTTTTTCCCAAAGCGGGATTCGATAATACATGTTGGAGGTTTGTCAAAAAATCTTTCTGATAAAATTGAGGGGGTCTGTATGTAACGCCCACAATATGTCCCTACTTCGATGCATGTCTATTTCAATGACCAAAGACTCAATAAACCCATCCATACAATTCGAAACAGATCTTTCAACATAATCAAATCTCTGTGAAGCATATATAGCTGCTCCTCCTCTATTTTGTTTGGACGATTATTGACTATTAAATCATAACCGAGCATATTGTAATACGAACTCGTCAGAAATTCATGTTTATCGTAAGCCCTACAACAGATGCATTTATGTTATTTCTATCCACCAGGCCCTTAAACTGGTCGAAATTCCCGTTCGCACTACTTGTGTTAAGATGCATCAGAGAAAAACATTCTTCAAGTGTTGAGGAAGCAAAGGAATATAAATTTCAAGCAACACATTTTCTTCATCACATATAACAGAAAATGATGTTTCGACATCTTATTGGTTGAAATGTTATACATTCTGACGGATCTGTCCTTTCAAAGCTCAAACATATAACATGTCATTATTTTTTCCCCTCTTATCCTCAAGCGAGGTTTTTATTTCCATAATAGTAATACATATGTACATTAATAACTCAATGATTGAGTGAAACATAACATAGGCTAAATATTTAAAGTATATTCAACAATTCTTCCAGCTTAGTATTATTTTCTTTGCTAACACATTCACATCTTTAAAAAAATCTTAGCAACGACATGAATTAAAAAAACAAAGTATGTGGGTAATAAACAGAACCATTAACAATCTTCTTAACGTAACATTTATAAATTGCATATTGCGCATAATTTAAAAATAATATTCAGAAGTTAATATTTCTTGTTTCCAATATCCTTACCTACAACTATTATCTTCTGGTCTATTTGGAATATATTTAAATATCAAATTACATATTATTTTCAAAAACAAAGTCACATCCTTGCAATATAACATGAAATAAAAAGTTGAGTCAACTTGTCAAAAGAGTTGCATAAATTATTATTAACAATTTGCCATTTATATAAGTTTTCTTTTGAGGCAATAAACCTATGAATCATCTTGAAATTAAATTGTTTAACTTTATTATTACGAATTTGCTTTAATTCAAATAAAATTACATCCTTCCTAACAAAGTAACTATCCAAATCTAAAAAGAAATTCCAAAAGTAAATGATATTTGGTTCTTTTGACTTTTTACGTATTAACAAACGATAGTAATCTTTCACTTTTATAACAAAAACATTCACTTTATCCCCTGTTTCTATTTCTATCATATTCGAAATATCACATGTGATATAATATTTCATTATAATTATGACTAATTCTGTATCGATATATCTATTTTTCTTCGTTTCTCATGTAAAAGAAAATTGATAAATGAACCTAACCTTACACCGATAAAGTCAGTAAATAGTGTAATAATAAAGGAAAGGCTAAATGTGAAGAAAAAGAGGGACAAAAAGAAGAGGAAACAGAGAGGGTGAAAAGGGCGGGGAAAGAACCACAAGGAATTCCCACCACCGGTACCCTCGCCTTTAAGTGGCCTGTTTGATTCTAATTTCATTCATGTGCCACCCCCCCCCCCCTGATGCAAGCGCCCTCTCGACTTTTTAGTAACTGGACCAGGACTACGCCAGAGTAGTGAATGAGAACAGACCACTAATCCAACCATGCGAAAACTAAAGCAATTTGTGCACGGTGGATGAGAGTTGCAGCAGCCAAAAAAAGAGGTAAAATATAGCAGACACAACACACACACACACACACACACACACGCACACACACACGCACACACACCCACACGCGCACACCCACACACAAACATATTGCTCCGATTGGCTCATTTTCGCTCGCTGGATCACTGAAGCACAATCATAGCTCGTTCGATGTCACTACCAAACTAGCCAATCAGCTGTCAATTACGTCATATTGAATGCGGCGGCAAATATATTTTGTGAAATTATCGAGAAATGGACTAATTGCAAACTAGTTTTATTTTTGGATGGAAACGCAGCCATTGTTATCTAAAAATTCATTAAAGTCATCAGAATAGGGTAAGTTACGTCTCAGATGATTCAAGAGGTCTATTTTGTAGATAAATTTTCAATTTCTTAGAATGTTCCACTGTGTTGCAGGGTACCGGGTGTATGCCATTGGGTGTGATGTGTTCGCGTGCAATGGCGCGAATTATACATTCTTCTTCTTCTTCGCTATAAGTACAGTCCATCGCGCCATTGGGTGTGAACATTCCTTTCCTTCTCAATACAATAACTTTCACCTACCTAAGTTATTCAAACCAAAGGAATCGTGGCGTCTCGCCACTTCCATTTCGTAATCATTAAAAGGATCCGCATATACAACATTTTCCTGCTATACGTTGTACCGCAGGAAAATACAAATCTCCCTTGTATACCTTACATTCCAAACGATAAATATGTGCCTTAAACGAAGCAGGCAACAATCGGCGTAGTAGACGACACTTAATATTAATTTTGTATGTGAGATTTCTTTGCTAAATATAAATTACTTTGTTAATAAATATCAACTAAAATTTCTTTTACATATATTTAAACCATCATTGATATTTAATAATTTATTAGTGAGTAAAAGAAACATACCAAACTATATAATGCTATGAAATGATGTGGCAATTAGGGGAGTTTGACGTGATGGCCGATTGCACCCCTCTGTTAATAACCGAATAGTCCATGGTGTGTCATGAATATTCATTTTTTTGCTTACCTCGGCTAAACGTTTGCTTTTACTAAATGGAAAAATTACGGTAGAGGGTTGGATGAAATGGACATAATGAACATAGCAGAAGTGGTAATTGATAATTCATGCTTCTTATCCTTCGTGTGCTTGACCTATAATCTTACAACCGCTTGGCAGACTGAGTCCAAAGTTCGACTTGTTATAGGCAATGGCGAGCTTGCAACCTATTTTGAAAAATTACGGTGGGTGAACTTTCAAAAGTCAATGAGACATGAGGGCTCTAATGAAAGAGCTAGTGATAACGTACGTCGGGGTGGATGTGCTTTTCGTTTAAACAAAAAATAAATTTTTAACGATTTTTTTTTTGTGAAAAAAACGTCCATAGGCTAACATGTTAGGCTGCTGACTCTGACGATAGGGGGCGTTGTGAAATGAGACTAAACGGAGCAATATGTTTACACGTGGGAAAAACAGGAAGCATTTTTTGTTCTAAAAGTAGTTCTAAAAAATTCATTTGAATTCAAAGAGACACACAATAATCAAGTAATCAAGAGAAAAGAATATGTGAAGTACTTATAGGCATTGAGTTGGCTAGCGCCATCTCATTTTTGTCTTTAGTAGAATCAGCAAATTCTCGTCTGAAAGTTTTGTACATATATCAAAGTTGTATGGATTTAAAAGCAAGGCGTACATTCTGTTTTGCTCTTATTCAATGTTTATTTGACTATGCCAAACCTGCATGGTATAATAACATAAACAAGTCAGATCAAAAAATGCTTCTGTGCGTGACCTTGGTTTAAATATTGACAGCAATCTTACTTTCAAACAACACATTAGTAATATTTGTAAGTCTGCTTCCTTTGGTATATATAAGATCAGTAGAATCAGGAGGCTACTTGACCGACCCACAACTTCAAAATTAGTCCATGCTTTTGTCTCGACCCATATCGATTACTGTAATTCTTCTCTTTCTGGCCTCCCTCAGTCACATCTAGTCCCACTTCAAAGGGTACAGAATAGCGCTGCTCGGCTTGTGACTCTCTCGCGTAAATCAGAGCACATAACTCCAATATTGAACTCACTACATTGGCTTAAAATTCACCACCGCATATCCTTCAAAATTCTTCTCCTGTGCTACAAAGTTATCAATGGCTTAGCCCCCTCTTACCTTTCCGATCTCATATCCTTACGTTCCCGTACGTCGTCACGAACACTTCGTTCATCTTCCACATTACTGTTAACACCTGGACCCCGCACTAACACCCGGTATGGTGACCGCGCCTTTTCAGTTATTGCCCCCGCTCTCTGGAACAAACTGCCCGCCTTTATTCACTGCGCCCCCTCTGTATCTCAATTCAAATCTCTACTCAAAACCTATCTTTTCAAATTGTAAATTGCAGTTGTGCGTCGGTCAATGGAGGTGCGCACCATATTTGTCTTTATTCGGTTGATTGCCACTGTTTTTCTTACCTTATCTATGTTACTTTTGTATTTTTGCTTTTTCTTCTAATTTAATTCTACGGGTTATAGTCTTCTCTTAATCAGAACACTGTGCGCTTAGAAACATCAGTATTAAGCGCCTAATAAATGTTATGTATTATTATTATTATTAAAAGAAATTGCAAATTATACAAAACAAAATGGTATGATTCATCAGCTGTTTTGGTCTAAGAACTCATGTTGGCTACAGCGAAGCTGGTTTTATTGAAGTCAACCAAAGATTTAAACAACTCGTATTGCATCAAGTGCATAAAATATATAACACTAGGTCGAATTATTATATTCAATCCAACTTCGATCTTCTTTCTGACTTATATGATTATAATACAAGAAAATAGCCGATTCAACTTTAACTTACCAGAAAGAGTAGGTAGTATTGGAAATTCGTTTTTATTATATACTATGCCATAGAACATTGAATTCCCTTCTCAATGCTATAAAAGAAATAGCAACTTTGCTCATTTTAAGAGGAAATTAAAGGAAACCTAACACTTGAGAGTCAGAGATAAGCGAATGACATGTTATATGATTGAAATTGTTATTCTTCTGCCGGTTCATACTGTTTCATTTTGTATATACTTGTGTTTTTGTACGTTATATAATTTTTACATATACATCATTTTTTCCCTCTTTTTCATCTTGTCCTTCTTCCTTTTCTTCTTGTACTTATTATCATTTCTATCATCAGTCTAATGTTGATATTATCATTATCATCATTATTATCTTAAATAAGTTTTTTTTCTTATCTGTCTGTAAAACTTCAAAGCTTCACTCAAAACTCACATCTTCCTTCAGACATTTAAATGCTAATTTTATTGGAGGAACTCGCGCATTTGAATGTTTTTTAAACAGATATATGGCGCCATACAAATGCTGTTCATCATCATCATCATCATCATAATCAAATATGACTATTTAAAGTTATTTATGTTGTACATGTCTGTCGGGGACCCCACTGGAAATAAGCTCTCGAGCTTTCGTGGGTTATCCTGTTTAAGCTGACTTATTTCTTGATCTGTTATTCTTGCATATTGTACGTTGGAAGCTTGGCGACTAAAAATCGATCAATCAATCTTCTATATTGGAATTAATCTTTTCGATTGGGTGCATTGTGAAATGGTGAGTCGGTGAAGTGAACGAATTAGGATTGATGTACTGCCTTTGACGTGTTTTTCTTCTTTTCTTTTTAATTTCAAGGTATAGGTTTTGATATGTCGCCTTAGTGTCCAATGCGGTTTACCATGACAATGTGGAAGAGGGTTGAGAGTTGTTGCTCACGCTACCTTTCAATTTCTGTTAAAAGTGATGCGAGAATGATAGACTTAACTTTCCCAGTAGACTTTACATCCCGATATCTTCTACTTCTTGTGTTGTATTTGTTTTATTCTCTGTTTCCTCTGTATTTTGATTCGCCAAACAATGAATATGATTGTTATTATTATAAATCCTGATAATCTCAAAAACACTTGTTAAAACATATCAAAAATTAATCTTGGTCTTCTAAAACTCTAAAAATGTAATGCTATATCAATACCCATACAGAATCATGTCCAATTCTTACCTGATGGCTAGGACTGAGCCTTTACTCTGCCCCACCTGTTCAATTAATAACAAAAAACCTGTTTCCAGTATTATTAACCTATTAAAATGCATACAAATGTTTCCACATTACACCTTCTTGCCATTATGTTGTTTATGCATGCCATACACTCCATTGCTACTATGTTGCAGTCCTCTTTCTTTCTTTTTCTCAAAGCTCTTCTCCTCCTTGCCTATCCCTTATTTCCTTTCTTTTATTTATAATGTATATTATGTATTTGTATATTCGGATGTACCCAATTATACAAGCTATGCTTACTGGGATTCGCGCCTCCTTCCTTGTAATACAAGTTCTTAAAATATATTTATCTTACTACCTTTAAAACGTATTGTTTGAACAGATGTCAAATATGTTGTCAAATTGAATGGAAGAAAATAAATGTCAATTTGAAATTGAAACTGAAAATTAAAGAATTAGAAGGATTATTTGACACCAAAATAACAGACACAAAACATTCACGTGAAATAATGGGGCAAGCATGTGTGTCCACCGACCGATATTTTCAGGCGTTTGTCTCCGAGTGTAGTACATCGTCCGGTCAGTGGCTCAACCGACGTTTCTTATTACTTGTGCGAGATTTAAAATATATTCTTTTGTCCCAAATCAAAATAAAATTGTGATATGATAATCTTTCCATTGCTGCTTCAAACGAAACAAAAATGGCTTGATTAAGCGATGTTCAGAAATGTTCTAATGCAGAAAGCGAAAGTGATAAAATGATTAAAACAAAGAATAACATAAGAGATAGTGATAGAAGGACGAAACAAAGAATGACATGAGGAAAGACAGAGAGAGAAAGTGATAGAATGATAAACAAAACAAAGAATTACATAAGAGAAGGTGGTAGAAGGAAAAAGCAGAGAATGATAAAAACAAAGAATAATATAAAAGAAGGTAAAAGAAGGGAGAAACAAAGAATAACATAAGGAAAGACAGAAAGAAAAAAATGTTAAAGAAAAGATAATGGTAAGATAGAAGAGAAGATAAAAGATAAAAAACAAAGACTAACATAAGGAATGGTAGGATCAAATGATAGAACGATAAAAGTTACATAAGGTACCGGTTGTCATAATGACTCAAACATACAATCCTAAAGTAACAAATGGAAATTTTTCCCGGGGGGGGGGGGTAATGTTCCAGCTTGTACATCATGCGCGTACAAAAACACATTTAGGTTGTAAAAAAAAAAAACCACACTTTTGAAAAAAAAGGTGTTTAAATCACACATCGGTTACGTTAATTAAAAGGGTACATAATTCATAAAACCATACACACAAGATGACGTGATTAAAAGGAGCACTATTTGAGTGTTAAACCAGCACGCCGATTACACCGTTAAATTGTTAATCTGGAAAATGCCACAATTGTCTACAGAAAACTTTTAGGGTAGTTTAGGGTATAGACATTTTCTAAAATTAATGATAAATGACATACTTGTTAAGAGTAGGAAAACCTCCCCAAAATACTTGCTCAGGATGTAATTTGGGGCTTCGATAAAATACTTGCTTAAAGGCCCGGTCCCACTGCACTTACGGATGCAAAGAGGATGTAAGACGTAAAAAAATCTTGCCATCCGTTGGAAAACGCTATACATCCGTTATGTACTCATTGCATACGTGTTCCATACGCTCTATCCATCGAGCATCCGTCCACTGTAATTTCATCCGCGCAAAAAATTTTGAGCTGCACAAAACTTTTAGAACGGATGAACTTCCGCCGTGTACGATGTAAATCGGCAACAAATACGAGCAACAAACCTTATGGCCCGAATTCACAAAGCAAGGTTTGAGCTCAAACCTCCTTTTGTTTCGCCAAACCTCCTTTTGTTCTTTACAAACCAGGTTTGTAAAAAACGCGTAAAAACGCGTCATATGACGTACGAAAACCAAGGTTTGTCGACAAACCTCCTTTGTGAATTCGGGCTAATATGTCCGTTATCATCCGTTAAACGTCCGCTGTATCCTCTCTGCATCCTCTGGGCATCCTCGCAACTCACTTCCGCTGCAGCTGAAAATGGAAATAGGGAGGAAAGATAAGGTACATGGAACGTCTATACATCGTTAGTAGCACGGAAATAGAAAGGATGTAAGCGTATGCATCTCGTATATAAAGTATTCAAAGCTGTCGTCCACTTCCATCCGCTTTCATCCTCTAGGCTTCCGATGAACATCCGTTTAACATCTCCGCTACATACTACCCACGTCCGTTATTTTCCGTTCTGTTTTCGCAAATTTTCGCAAATTTTGTCCATTTCTGGAGCGGATGAAAACGGATGGAGCCATCCTCGAAATTTCGCTCGTCCGCTGTGTCCTTTATGCATACGTTTTGTGTCCATCGGCCAGTGGGACCGGGCCATAAGGTACATTTTGAAATTCTAAGTATGTGTATGATGTACACACTGTAGCACAAACGTGATGCACACTTGAAAGTTTGTCAAAGTGGAGCAAGGAATCTCACGATGTGACCATTATCAGCTACAGGGGGCAACAAAATCAACCACTCAACCACTGTTGTTTGTGTCCCCGGGAAGTGATCCAATTTTTTTCCTTCAATATTGTGGTAGAAAAAAAGGTTTATAACATTACCAGCTTAGCATCATGCATTTGCAGCATGTCAAAAGACTAGCAATAGCAATTGCCAGGTTTGTCAAACATTAAGGAGTTTTCGCAAGCTCAACGCGGACGGAGAATCTGCGGTACGTGTGCAAAATCGAGAAGCTACTATAATAACAGCGGGGAGACCACTGAGGTACTCAAATCCAGAACGGGTTTTGGCCAAATCTACGGGCGTTCTCAATGGCACTTGATTCACTTGGGGCGTCGTGGAGAAAGCCCGTAGACTTGGCCAAAAACCGTTCTGGATTTAAGTTCCTCAGCGGTCAACCCCTAGCTTCTCGATTGTGCACACGAACCGCAGATTCTCCACCCGCGTTGAGCATGCCAAAACTCCCTCAAACCTGGCAACAACTAATGTATGTAGTTTGGATTCTAACTATTGAAATACTATTATTCTTATCAGGTGAATGAAATAGTTTGTATCGAGGCACTTTTCAAAGACGTATGCATTGAATTTGGTTACTTTACGAAGATTGGCTATTGGCATGGCATTCCATTGCAATACCTCCGTTCTATACGTACGCGTTCAACGAAAAGCGAAACCGCTTATTGTAACGGGGTCGGTCTATGTGCGACGGCCGCAGTGCCATTAATTAGGAGAGTTTTGCCAACTTGGTTTCACTGGGTCACAACATGGCGTATATTCTTTTATTTTGTGCTTACCCAACAAAGCAGTAGTCGCCATATTGTGACCAACTCGAACCGGGTTGGCCAAACTCTGTGTAACGATGGCTCTGGACGGCCGTAACTCTGAGCGATCCTGCATCGTAGATGGTCTGTCCGTCGCTGAGCGAAAACTCGCTACTGACATTTCCTCTATATAAGACTTTCTACATACTTTGATTAACTTATTTAATGAATGTTTTATGAGGAATAGAACTTATGCTGATCTTGATCTTGTCATATAATTTGGTCTGTGAAATATGTGTAGGCCTACTTGCCGCACATAGTCACACACCAACAATATCATACACCACCGAGATCTGCGCGAATAATTGGTTGATGATCCATAATAATACTGGAAAGAAATGGAAAAGTCGACGCGCATTGTTAACCTTGATCAAAAACCTAATTTATAGCGCATATTTTGTGCTTTATTTCTAGAATCTAAGGCACAACTTTAAGAAGTGGGTCCCATATAGCCTATGATACGAAATACAAGACTTTTTTGGGGGCATACCTTATTGGGTTCCCCACCCACTCTTTTTTTTTTTGGGGGGGGGGGGGAGCGTGTCCCCTTGTCCAGCCCCTGATTGCCGCCCATAAGGGGGGGGCGCTTGTCCCTACCCCATTATTCACTGAATCGAACTCACACCCTTCTAATCTTCAATCAGGCGTTTAAACACCTCGGCTATGGTACCTCAGTATTGACTTGATGATTTGCACGTCAACATAGTGGACTGCTACGTGTGATGTCCTTTTAAGGTACTGTGACGTCCTTTTAAGGAACTGCCATTGCCTTAAAAGGACGTCACACATAGCAGTCCACTATGTCGACGTGCAAAAAAAGGTCCCTATTATGAACAGAGTACGACAGTAGACGTCTGTAACTGTGGCTGATGAGGTTTTTGAGCTATGCTGGAGCAAGTCAATTACAAGTCTTCTATATTGTAAGTAACCTATTCGATTGGATGCATTGTGAAATGATGAGTTAGTCAAGTGAACGAATTAGGATTGATGTACTGCGTTTGACGTGCTTTACTTCTTTTATTTTTAATTTCCAGATATAGGTTTTTATTTGTCGCCTTGGTGACCGAGGCGGTTTACCTTGACATGTGAATGAGGGTTACGAGAGTTGCTGCTCACGCTACCTTTATAATTTCTGTTAAAAGTGATGTAAGAATGATAGACTTATCTTTCCCAGTAGACGGTAAATCATGATGTTATCTACCTCCTGTGTTGTATTTGTATTCTTTATCTGTTTTTCTTGTTTATTTTGATTCGCCAAACATAAACATGATTATTATTAAAGGTAATACAAAGTCTTGGTATGGGGTCATGAATTTGATTCAAATGAACATATTGGAAGCATATGCGATCCTACAATATTCACTGATCGTTGTTGTTGCTGAAATCGACTCTAAAGTTATGAAATTATAAATAATAAAATCTTTATGTTGTATAGCTCCCTCTCAAGGTCAAGATATTAATCAAGCTATTAAACAATGTTTCTTGACTAAAATCGAACGATAAGCTATTACCGTTAGGAAATTATATATCACAACTACATATTCTGAGATTTTCATGGTCGCAGCTACTATTGTACGGCCGTAGGTGCTATTTGAAATTTATCAAAATTTACCGGGAGCACCGGTAAATTTTTACATTCAATTTTTCTCGAAAGCAGAACTGTTTTAGGGGCTATATTTTCTAGTGCTTATAATGCATCCATAGGGGCATCCAAATATATCAAAATTGTAAAGAATCACTCCCCACCCAATTTTCAAAATTCCGAAAACTTTGTAATACCTTTAAAGAAGCGGCAGTATAATGTGTCATAATGTAATACATCGTGCTGTCAGTGGCTCAACTGACGTATCAAATTAATTTTGCAACATTCAAAATATATTTTTAGGTCCCAAATCAAAATAAAATTCGGATATGATAATCTTTCCATCGCTGCTTCAAATAAAACGAAAATGTCTTGATTAAGCAATGTTCCAAAATGTTCTAATGCACTTTTTATTGACAGAATTCTTCTTGACCTTCACTCTTTTTCAGAACAAAACTTTCTGCCTCATCATGCAAAAAGTCGACGTTTTCATTTTCAAAACATTTGAATTTTAATTTTTGAATTTATTAACAACAACACATCACAATAATGACAATACATATGAACAATCATACAATGCAAAAAATAATACTGATGCATGCACATGTATATATAACATAAGAGTAATGTCGATTAAACAGTAATGGTTTAAATTAGATATTTAGACATACATCTGCATACTATTACGTTAAATGTGTATTACTATATCTAGGTGAAGAGGTTAATGGGAACTAGAAGTTAGCACAAGTGCTAATCGAGCCTAGTTCCATTCTTTAGCAAGATTTTTTTTCTGTTAATTTGTTTATACATATGAATGTAAATGAATGTAAAACTTGTTTGTTTTGTATTTACATATATAGAACAAAATAATACAGTATCATGTAACTTTTGTACATACTAAAATGAAGAAAAAAAAAGTTTAAGTGTTAAAGCATTATAATGAAAGAAGACAAATCTTTGAACAAATAAAATCATCAATGTGTTCATAAAAATGAAAAGGGTGTATTAATGAAAATAATATCATACAGATGTGCGTACATGCACAAATCCTTTAAAAGCAGCTATAATCGTTAACAAGCAAGTGTATACATACATAAAAGGAAGACAAGTAAAATAAAAGGAAAAACAAAGAGGGGGGGGGGGTGGGATTGAGCCCACATCTTTTACATAGAAGGTAGGTGGAAAGATGTCCCCGAAAAGATAACCTCGATGTTTTTAATCTAATTTCATCTGGGAGATCATTCCACAGCTTTGTTCCTACAAACGCAATACAACATTTATATAATAAAAATAATGTTGAGGGACACCACATGTTATATTCAATTTCAAAGACATTTTGTCTTTATATTGTATAAACTGTGATCGTTTAACAAAATAATCTTCAAACCATTGCAAGGCTAACCCACGTATTCCATAGTGTGACATTTTTTTGAGGAGAATGCTGTGGTTTATAGTATCAAATGCCTTTTGAAAGTCAATAAAGATGCCAACTGTTGTTCTACCTTCGTCAAAGTATTTCAATAGTGTATTTGCAAGATTAATCAAAGATAACTTAGTGCTATGTTTCTTACGGAAACCATACTGGTGTTGAAACAAGACATTATGTGCTTCCAAATAGTCAATTACACGATTATTTATTATTTTCTCAAAGATTTTACCCAGTATAGGTAAAACTGAAATAGGTCTGTAATTACCAGCTAGATCTTTTCGCCCCTTTTTATAAATAGGTGTCACTTTTGCTACTTTCAGAGCGTCTGGAAATTTACCTCTTTCTATGGAAAGATTGAAAATATATGTTAATGAGCTTGAAATGTATAGGGCAGCATCCCTCAACAATCTTGCCGGCAAATTATCATATCCACATGCTTTTTTTGTATCTAAAGTCTGTAAGTGGCATTTCAATTCATTCTCTGTTATTGGTTTTAAAAATAGTGATTTTTCTGTTCTATATACTAAATATTCTGTAAAGTCAGAATTCACTGGTGGTATTTCCTTTGCCAACTTTGGACCTATGTTTACAAAAAAGTTGTTAAATTCGTTAGCTATTTCATTGTCAGATGTTATCACTCTATTCTGTACACCACCTGAGCTTGATAATTTCTCAACATTGGTCACTTTATTTTTGACATTTCCACCACTCAACAACTCGTTAATTGTTTTCCACGTTTTACGACTATCATTCTTATTAATGAAGAGAGGTTACTATAATATTGTCTCTTTGCATTTCGTAGAACTGTAGTTAAAACATTTCTATACCTCTTGTATTCTTCCTCGTCTTTCTGTTGAAATTGTGGTGCCTTTAGTTTAGAATACCACTTGTGCTTCTTCTTGATTGATTTTAAAATAGCATTAGTCGTCCATGGTTTCTTCCCAGTATTTTTCCCCTTTTTTTAGGTTCTTCGAAGTTGATGACATAATTGGGGCATGCTTGTCACAGACTTGCGTAAACAAGTCGTAAAATACAGAGTATGACTCATTTAACTTTGTACAACCACTTACATTGTTCCAATCAATTTTACCTAGATCATCATGAAATTTATTAATATCATAATTTCTGAAGGTACGAAACACAGACTTTTTGTGGCTTGTTTTACTTGCCTTCCTTAGATGCTCAAATGATTAGAAATCGGGGTTTTTCCCTTTTATTTAATTTCTCTCCCATTAAGATCATTATTGTGTTTAAAACTGTCCATTTGAAAACTATTAACAGGGGAGGGAGGCGGAGGAGGGCGAATATGAAAAAAGAGAGTCTGTGACACTGTCATCTTCAACAATTAACGACGATAGTGATTCGAAAACGACACCACATAAACCGCACAACGTGCGTGCGCACTCACACTCACAGGCATCGCACATCCAAACAAGTACATGTACACACTGTCTTTTAACCCACCTACGCGCACATGCAGACATAAATGTGCTTCAGTGATATAATCAGCATTGCAAATTTTTTGTGACACATATAATAGCCTAGACATATATACTGATGCACAAATGAATAAATAGTCGACCATTCACTAATTTTGTTTAAAGCTGCCAGCGAGGGTAAATCAGAATCCATCAACATAGAAGTCTTGAAAGTGAAACTAACTTGTTTCTGTATAAACTACTTGAGTGCTAGTTTAAAAAATGTTGAATTTGCACTTTGCAACTACGATCGCAATAAACACTATGATATCATTTATTGGCACGCTTGGAAACACCGTGATGATAATGACTTATCTCTGCCGGCACGAGGTCCGAGCGACGGGAAATTGGTTTACTATGACGACGTTTGTCGTCGGTGAAATTATCTCCTGCGTCACTTATCCGATACAGATGTTGGTGGACATATTCATCATCGATAATAACCCAGCATGTTTCATTGCGATGTCGATGGACATTTTGTTCGGGATCTGCTTTACATTGAACGTCCTGGCTCTGACAGTGGAGCGCTATATTTCGATTTGCAAGCCTCTACGAGCACCGACTATGCTCACCCAACGTCGCATCGGCACTGTCATTCTGGCTATCTTCATTTACGCAGTATTTGTGGCTATGTTCATCCCTCTGGCCACACCAATTGGCTTCAAAGGAGACATTTCTGAAGTGGCGAACGGTTGTCGAGTAAGCTCAGTCATTCCAAATCGCCAATACGTCTCTTTCGTGTTTGCCAACTTTCTTTTGCCTATTCCCGTCATGATCATTATATACTGCCGCATCTATCACGTTGTGCGTCGACATATTCGTGCTGTTGCGGATCTTACCGTAATCCAACCCCAATGCGAATCGGGTGATCCCTCTGTAGCCGGAGCTGCCGCCGAGAAGAATCGCCGAATGTGGAAACGCGAGGTCAAGTCTGCTGTGCTCCTCTTCGTCATCGTCATCAGCTTCACCATCTGCTGGTTACCGTTTGTGGTATTCATCCTCATTCGATCCTTCAATAGTGTTGTAAGTCCATTGGCCTATGGTTTTATACATGCAGTTGTCTTCAGCACTGTAGCCATTAATCCGATCGTCTACGGTTTTGGCAACAAGACGTACCGACAGGCAATAAGTTCCGTTTTCTGTGGCCCATTGATGAAAATGTTCAATCTTGATAGTCCGGTGAATGTGAACATATAGATATCCTGTTCATGACAACAGATTTATATCAGGTTGTGTGGTAAAGGCATACAAGTATCGTGCACTACCAGTATAGTTGTACTTGTATTCCATCGACTCCTTTCTTTCTCGATCTATACCTCTCTTTGTTCACGCTAAAGTGGTATAGAATGTAGTATTTGATGCACGGTTTACTTAACACAAAGATTGCGAAAATCACCTTCGTGTCCATCTTGTAATGGATATCCTAGAATTTAACCACTATTTAGTAATGATAAAGATGTATATATTCTGTGTATAGATCATTATACCCATGAATGCATTGCAGATTGAGTTCCAACTATCTTTAATGAATACAAAAACATCTGGCATATTAAGTGAAAGGATGCTCCAATGAATTACTGAAATGCTTAGATTCTTAAATCCAGGATGTTCCAGACCGCCGTTGTAAACAGAAACGATACTTCGAATCTATATCAAAGGTAATTGCTTAGCTGTAACTCCAGTTGTAATACATTTTTGGTATACACAAAGTTTATTGCCAAGTTCGAAATAGTTGTAATTACATATTCTCTCAAACTGATTGCACAAAGAGGATTTTTACTTTCATTTTGACATCTCCTTCTCTTTGATTCCGGATCAACGAAGTTTTAAATTATATAAAAGCCCATTGTGCCAATTTTGCACTGATGTTTATATTTAGTTCAAAAGTCATCGTGGTATTGGACATTTTTGAATGTGTGTTTACATTATGTTCAATTCAAATCTAATATATTTATAAAATGTATGCATTTGTATAGCACAGTTCATAAAAAAAAGTATTATAAAATAGATTTTTTGTGTGCTATCCCCTACGTTTTTCTCCAGGACGTTAAACGTTAAAATGTTTTATGGAACGTTTATTTACATCCCAGGAATGTTATGTGCTTCTCGGAATAGAGTAACAAAATTTCCCAGAATTGTCTGATCTACCCGCTCTCCGAACTTGTAAGTGTACATTAAAGATAAAGGTGAGTTCTGGTAAAAAAAAAAAAAGAAGAGAAAAGTACATGAATTCTCACATAATCAAACGAAACTTACACTGAATGTTCAAGATTACAGTTGTGCGTCGCCATATTCGTGCTGTTGCTGATCTTACCGTAATCCAACCCCAATGCGAATCGGGTGATCCCTCTGTAGCCGGAGCTGCAGCCGCGAACAATCGCCGAATTTGGAAACGCGAGGTCAAGTCTGCTGTGCTCCCCTTCGTCATCGTCATCAGCTTCACCATCTGCTGGTTACCTTTTGTGGTATTCATTCTCATTCGATCCTTCAATAGTGTTGTAGGTCCATTGGCCTATGGTTTTATACATGCAGTTGTCTTCAGCACTGTAGCCATTAATCCGTTCGTCTACGGTTTTGGCAACAAGACGTACCGACAGGAAATATGTTCCGTTTTCTGTAGCCCACTGATGAGAATTTTCAATCTCGAAAGTCCGGTAAATGTGAACATATAGATATCTTGTTCATGGTTGTTTCGAAAAGGCATACAAGTATCTTTGGTTTAATGAGGTTTCCGAGCTATGCTGGAGCAAGTCCATTACAAGTATCTTATAGTAGAAGTAGCCTTTTCGATGGGATTCATTAATTGTTAAGTGGTGAGCCAGCGAAGTGAACGAATTAGGTTTGATGTCCTGCGTTTGAAGTGCTTATTTAAATTTTAGTTTCCAGGTATAGGTTATTATCTGTCGCCTTGGTGTATGATGCAGTTAACCTTAATATGTGAATGGGGTTTATGGGAGTTGCTGCTGTCGCTACTTTTCAATTTCTGTTAAATTGATGCAAGAATCGTGGATTTTATCCTTCCCTGTAAACGGTACATCCCGATATTCTCAACTCCATGTGTTCTCTGTTTTTCTTTGTATTTTAATTCGCCAAAAAATGAAAATGATTACAGAAGCAGAAGTATTATTTGTCACAATAACAACAACAGCACACAAAAGTCACTCGTGAAATAATAAGGCCGGGATGTGTGGATATCGACCGATGTTTTTTTTCTCGGATGTTTGTCTCCGAGTGTACTATATCGGGAGGTTAGTAGTTCAGCCGTCGTTTCAAACGACTTTGCAAGATTCAAAATATATATTTAAGGTCTGAACTCGACATAAAATCCGGATATGATATTCTTTCCATCGCTCCTTTTGTTTATTTGTAAATAATTGATCATTACCTCCACCTGTTTTCAGAATAAAACTTTCTGCCTCGATATGAATAAAATCGACGTTTCTTTTTCAAAATATGAATATAAAATTTGGTTTGATCACAGGTTTTTCAGACACCCCCTAAACGAGGATTTCTTCTGAAACCAAAATACACCCTAAATGAGGGTTTCGCTTTTCCCCCCGAATTTACACGCTAAACGGGTATTTCAGAAAATTATACTCCTAAAGAAGTATTGTAAGATTGAAACCCTTCGAGCATTTTGAAGTGCGATAGGGATTACCATTGAAGTTGTTGACTGTAAAATAAATCAAACTGCGCTTCTGATGTAAATTTTACAATGTAAAGAATTTGTATCAATAGTCCTTTCTTTGAAAAAAAGAATTACATTTCAAATTTGATCTATTGTATATAAATTACATATAGTGTTTACAAAAAGTACACAACGTACAGTGAACAGTTACTATTCTACTATGCAAAACAAAATATAAGGGACCAGCTATAGGCGTGAGACTTGGTAGGTCTGTGTCGGTATCGTGAGCGTCCATCTTGATCTACTGAAGATCTGAAGATCGTTTCGAACCGACTCGCGCTAGATAAGCTACCTCTCGCGGCCGTCGTCCACATTATGAGCAAACACGACGAATTATTACCCCTTTCCCCCTGGTCTGGATACCGGTGTGTACAGCAGAATTTTGAATCATTTTGAACAAATTCCCTTTTTCTTGAAATGATTCAAAATGGACGTTTATGAACCCCTTAATGCGGCACCGCGCGGACCGCGTCCAATCTATAAAAAAACCCACTCCTTTATACGCGTTTTCTTTGTCACGCATGCTTACAGTATTTATATTTGACTGAGACCACCGGGATCCCACTGAGAGTATAAATGTGTTTAAAACATTCCACTCGAAAACTATTAACGTGGAGGGGGGGGGGGGGGATATGAAAAATAAGAGTCTGTGTCGCTGTCATCTTCAACAACTAAGGCCGACCGTGATTCGAAGTCGCCAGTCGCCACCGCATAAACCGCACGCATAACATTCGTGCTCGCGCGCACTCACAAACACCGCACATCCAAACACGCACCTACGTGCACACGCACTTGAATGTGCTTCAGTGATATATGTTATTAACATTGGTATTAATTTCCGTATCATATATAAATAGCCAATATATATAAACTGATCCACAAGAGAAAATTAATAGTCGATCATTCACTGATTTTTTTTAAAAAACTGCCAGGGAAGGTAAACCAGAAGCCTATAACATAGAAGTCCTGAAAGTAAAACTTAATTCTTTATAAATAAAGTACTAAGTGCTAGTTTGAAAAAAAATGTTAAATTCGCACGTTAAAGCTACGATCGCAACAAACGCTATGATATCAATTATTGGCACGCTTGGAAACACCGTGGTGATAATAACTTATCTCTGCCGGCACGAGGTCCGAGCGACTGGGAATTGGTTCACTATGGCGACGTTTGTCGTCGGTGTAGTTACCTCCTGCGTCTATTATCCGATTCAAATATTAGTGGACATATTCATCATCGATAATAACCCGGCATGTATCATTTCAATGTCGATTAGCATTTTGTGTGGGCTTTGCTTTACATTGAACGTCCTGGCTCTGACAGTGGAGCGCTATATTTCGATTTGCAAGCCTCTACGAGCACCGACTATGCTCACCCAACGCCGCATCGGGACTGTCATTTTGGTCATCTTCATTTACGCATTATTTGTGGGTATGTTCATCCCTATTGCCACGCCATTGGGCTTCAAAGGAAACATTTCTGATGTGGCCAACGGTTGTAGAATAAGCTCAGTTATTCCAAATCGCCGCTACGTCTCTTTCGTGTTTGCCAACTTGATTTTGCCTATTCCCGTTATGATCATTATCTACTGTCGCATCTATCACGTTGTGCGTCGCCATATTCGTGCTCTCTCTGATCTTACCGTAATCCAACCCCAAGGCGATGCCTCTGTAGCCGGAGCTGCCTCTGCGAACGATCGCCGACTGTGGAAACGCGAGGTCAAGTCTGCTGTGCTCCTCTTCGTCATCGTCATCAGCTTCGCCATCTGCTGGTTACCTTTTGTGGTATTCATCCTCAATCGATCCTTCAATAGTTTTGTAAGTCCATTGGCCTATGGTTTTATACATGCAGCTGTCTTCAGCACTGTAGCCATTAATCCGTTCGTCTACGGTTTTGGCAACAAGACGTACCGACAGGCAATACGTTCCGTTTTCTGTGGCCCATTGATGAAAATGTTCAATCCTGCTAGTCTGGTGAATGTGAACGTATAGAATTCTTGTTCATGACAGCAGATTCATATCAGGATTTGCCGAAAAGGCATACAAGTACTTTGCACTACCAGTATACTTGTACTTGTATTCTCTCAACTATTTTTCTTTCTCGATCTATACCTCCCTACTTTCACACTGACCAAATATTTATGATCTTAAAGTAGTATAGAAAGTTGTATTGGATACACGGTTTAAATTGGCCGACTCCATCAAACTCAACACAAAGATTTCGACAATCACTTTCGTGTACATTTTGTAATGGATAGTCTAGGATTTGACCATTGATGATAGATATATATATATATACACCGTGTCATACCCAGGAATGTGGTGTAGATCGAGTTCCAACTATCTCTAATCAATGCGAACTCAAGGCATAAGTGAAAGGAAGCTCCACTGAATTACTGTAATGTCTAGATTCTTTAATCTCGGATTTATCAAGCGGCTTTTAAGTAAGACAGAAACGATATTCAAGTCACATGCGCATATAATTATATGTGCATTTAGATCTGAAGTGTTAGAGGAAACCTCACCCCAAGAAATAACTGTACTTATTCCGAGCGATGTATTATATTATTGCCCATTAATCTACAAGATTCCCCACAAAAGTGTATGAGAGAGGCATACAGCAAGAATAATGTACAATTTCTTATCACGACATGGGCATCGCCATTTTCTTGATACCATGACGTACCATGCGAAGTTGTTTATCAATTAAATGTCTTCAAATTTATGAATACTTCGGGGTGTGCGGTGATGAAGCATTTCATTCACCTGCTATTATCTTTTGTACTACTATTGCCAGAACGCAAATTGCGGAAATAAGTTGGGTGCTCTTCTGGGGTGAGGGTTTCCCATAACTAAAGAATAGATTCGTCAACTGCTATATTTTAGTATTTTTAAATGAAGTAGTTACAATTGTTCCACTGTTATATATATATATATCTTCTCAGCTATGATTTTTCCTCGTTGAAAAGTAAAGGTTTTGTTATTGATGTCAAAAGTGTTTTCAAGTTAAGCTTGGTGCATAATATATTTCCAACTTCACAAGTGGTACGTCACATTATCAAGAAAATGGCTGCGCCCATTTCACACTAAAAGGCGTCACATCGTGCCAAGAATTTCTTCATTGATATCTTGTACATTTTCGTAAGGAATATGATATCTCAAAGTGCAGGAACATATCTCATTTTTTTTTAATACCTACGCTTATTCTTTGGGGGCGATGTTTCCTTTAAGATGCGCAGCTAATTTAATGAATCCGAAAAGCAAATATTTATGGTGCTTGTTGTGGCTACTTTGAAACTACACCATAGGTATTTGCTTAGCTATAACTCCAGCTGTGACACATCCTCGGTATACCCAAAATTAATGGCCAAGTTCGAAAAAGAGTTGTAATTACATATCCCTTCAACTGATAGCACAAAGAGGGTCGTCTCTTTCCTCTTGCCATCTGCCTTTCTTTGATTTCGGTTCAAACATATTTTCAAATTATTTTTATAAAAGCCCATTTTGCCAATTTTGCATTGATGTTAATATGTAATTCAAAAGCCATCGTGGTATTTGACATTTTGTAATGTGCCTTTACATAATGACAATTCTAAATGTAATTTCTTTAGTAAATGTATGCATTTGTATAGCATATTTCAGTAAAAATATATAAAACAATATTGTGTATCCTATCTCCTACTTGCTTAAATCTTCAGAACGTTAATTTACATCCAAGAAATATTTTGTGCTCCTCGGAATACAGTAACCAAAATTCCCCAAATCGTCTGGATTACCCACTCTCCGAACTTGTAAATGTACATGTACATTAATAAACAATGTAGACGCTCGTTAGTGGAACAGTTTATTCAATTGATGTTAAATGTACATGATGGATGTTGTTATGTTTGTTTGATTGTCCATTCATTAGACAGGGAATGATGTTATTTTACAATTTGTGGCTATAGTCTTAGTAATTTCCGACTATGAATCTTTATTGACAAAGAAATTTAAAAATTATAATTTGATGGTAATTGATGTTTGATAATCATCATTGGTAAATAGATAGCAATGATATCGCCTCGGGGGTGATAGAAGGGCCGGTGTAAACACCACCTTGGGAGTGATATTTCCCACCATCATCCTCATGAGCAGTCAATATTTGTATACTATTGATCAATAATGGTTTCAATGTTCAATAAATACATTCTTGAAGACATGACTTGTATAAAATGTTTTCCCATTAGTTGTTCTTGAAAGAATCTATTAAATATTTTAGACTTTAGCATTCATCTCTAAAGTCGTGTCTCATAACATTTAACTTCATGTTTCCTTTATTCAATAAACATGTATGCATGGTTGACAATGATTTGATCCTCGTTATAAAGTAGAGTACACAAGTAGGTAATGTACATGTTTACTAAACTTAAAGATAAACTCCAGTACTAGTAAAAAAAAAAAAAAAAATTCTCACAGAATCAAACGAAACTAACACTGAATGTTCAAGATTACAAATAAATGACATGTGCCAAACAATTTTGGAAGAAAATGTATACAGGCTGAGTAATGAGCATGTAAAGACAAGGAAATCAAGGTAGTACTAGCCCCGACACCATGTGTGTTGTCCCATATATCAAGTTCAAGTTCAAGTTCGTTTATTTATTTCATTTCCATAAAAAACACAGCAAATGCAAATAAACATACAAGTATAAATACATACAAGGAATGGTCAGTTATTACAATAGTTTAAAATGAAATTGGAGAACATAGGAAAGGCCCATGGTGGCTTTGTATAAAAAGTTCCCCGAATATTATAATTTATATTATTTATATTATTGAGCATATATGAGTTCGAGATATCACAAAATATAGCGATAAACACAAAATACAGCAATAAATACAATATAAAGACAAAAAACTACAAACATATGTATGAAATAATCTAAAATTGGAGGCGGGGGGGGGCAAAAAGCTTTCTATGTGAGTGCTTGTTACTTTACCAAGACTCGGTCAAATTTATTATGATTTTGATGACTCCAGAACCTTGCAGTGCACACCAATACTTACATGCTACATGATCAACTGTTTCTGATCCATTCCACACCTTTTCTTTCACAATGCAATCGCATTACCAGTACAAAAGTTTATCTTTAAATAATGCTTGTTTCTCTCCTGAACCCTTAGTTATCATCTATTCGATTAATTTCCTAGATGGAATTCACTCACTTTGCATAAATAAGTCAAAGCTTTGTTGGGAAAAGCTCTGACAAACTTGCTGTACTCGTCATGTTACAAATTAGTCAAATAATATGCATGCAATTAGTAAACAGGTATATTAGGGCAAAAATTTGCCTCATATAAATTATTTGCAAACTATAATGAAGAGGGCAATAAGATTGTCATAGAAACCTGGCTTTGTTGGCAGCTAAAAGAAAAAGGAACTTAGTCATAGCTTAAAGGTCAAAGTCAAAGGTCATAGTCAAAGCAAAAGAGCAATGATTTATTTAAAACGTGAGGTCTCATAACTGAAAAGATGACAATGGAATAATTGTTTTCCTTTTTTTTTTTTTTTTTTTTTTTTTTTTTAACCTAAGAGGTATTTTAAAATACACATTGTAGCTGCAGTACCTGAATGAATGTATGTATCATGGCCAAAAAGTTAGTTAAACATAAAAACAGAAACGGTGATCGATGAAGTAATAGTTATATTGCAGAACCCACTATCATGCCTATCTAAGACATTACTTTTATAACGGCGCTATCATGATAAAAAAAAAGGAGATTTTGCAATATCATTAGAGTTCGCAGCATTAAAAAATTAGTATTCTCACTTTTTTATCAAACTTTCAATCAAAAGTCTCTATTGTGCTAGTCGAGCCAATTGTTAATGAAGCTTTTATTCCTTTTTAAGTTACAATGTTCAATTCATATTTTGTATCAGGGTATTACACTTCCATAACATTACAAATTCACAGAATTCTCACTTGTTTCTCAACTTTTTACGCATATGTTTTTCAGACTTTTTTTGCTAGTCCAGCCGAATTCTCATATTTGTAATTAATTACTTGTTAAGGTACAATGTTCAATATGTTCCATTAAGTTGATTTACAAGATCCCGTAATGATATGCGATAGTCGTAAATACATAAACATATTCTTACCGTGGTAATAGGTTCTTACCAGAGTATCGGCGCCGTTCTTTGCCTGTAAACCTGGTTCCGTGACAGCAGTAATATTCATCACATCAGCTCTTTCATGAAAATGAAAAATGTTTTACCCCTCAGTTGCTTGGAGCAAAGAATTATAGTTACCTGTTCTCCATCCACATACAATACGTTTTAAAGAATTCCACATGATGCGCGTTAAATTTGTTAAAGTTGATTTAACACACATAGGAATATGAGTTTCAAGCAGTAAATTGGCTTCATTACAAAAAACAGAACACAATATTTCAAGTTTGTATTGGCTTAAATGCTATACATTCTGACGGAGCTGTCATTTCAAAGCTCAAACGTATAACTTGTCAATATATGACCAATTCTGTTATCGATATTTCTAAATGTTTAGTTTCTCATGTATGAACCTAACCTTACATCGATTATGTCCATTAATAATGTAGTATAAAAGGGGGAGCTAGATATGAGGGAAAAGAGGAACAGAAAAAAGAGGAAACACAGAGGGTGAAAATGGGCGGGGAAAGAACCCCAAGGAATCCCCCTGTACACTCGCCCTAATCACTGGCCTGGCTGATTCTTATTTTATTCATGTGCTACCCCCCCCCCCCCCTTGATGCAAGCGCCCTCTCGACTTCTCAGTTTGTGAATGAGAACAGACCACTAATCCAACTATGCGAAAACTGAGGCATACACACACACGCACACACAGACACACCCTCACCACGTAAAAGTAGACATACCAACCTACAGACCTGTTCCTAAAGGAATAGAGTATGATGTTGTATAATTTTATTACATTTATGATAGTCCAAAGAGAAATTTATTATGTTCATTATTTGTCATGGCTTTTGACGATGAAGTTATTGTTACAGCGAAAAAGAAATGCTTCTTCTTCTTCATTTTGTTTCTTTTTTGTAAAAAAACACAATAGAAACCTATTCTTGAACATCATCAAGAGATATCACTAACTTGATTCACTATCTTGATTAAACAATGATAAATATATTTATATATTTTCTTTTTGACAAATGTCGATGGAAGTATATTTAACATGATATGAATATGCAAGTATATGATCTGGACAAATGATACTTGAAAACATTCAACTCGATTTAGCAATTATTCAAATCCATAAATCCATAATAAAAACAGCAACATCAACATGCAGTAAATGTAATAGAAGTACTATTTATACATACTTATTATATTTTGGTTGCAGTTATTAAAATAGTAAAATATTGACGGCAAAAAGAGGAATTCTGCACGTCGAAAGAGGCACAAGTTATGAGCTAATATCAAATCTCACACAGTGTCGATGATGGTGCTCAAATCTTTCAAATCCAATCCAATCCAATCCAAAAGATATTTGATATAGCGCATTTTCCTTCAAAGGATGAGGGGCTTGATTAAAACTATTACCCAAGGTAATCTCGAAACTGTACTGTGATCCTAGAGGAAGTTAAGGGGGCAAAGTGCAGTCAAATATTTGTTTTAGGCCTATATACCGCATCCCCATGTACATTTTCAAAAAGAGACATTTTAACGAAATATGCCTGTCAAAATGTATTTATTTGTAAAGTCTAGGAAAATTTATTCATTTAAGAGCAAATATATGATATTGACTAATTCCTCAGAAGCAGGTGAGAAAATGAGATAGAAATGTGTATGTATTTTCTGGGGTAATATATATCGCAAATGGTAAACGTGATACCTCTATTCAAGATTAGGAACTTTTCTCGCAACGTCCTCAAACTAACAAACTAAAGACAGTTTTTTTCTGTAACAAAAAAAAAATGTTCTTAAAGATATAAGCCGGTAGTCGTAAAATTGCGGTTCAAGGGTTTTGGTGCAAAATATCCATTCAATATTGTTTAAATATTGCCTTCAGAGGTTTAGATGGTAACAATTCAACGTAAATTCTCAAAAAAGCAGAAATATATGCCCAAATATTTAATGTTGAAGTGCGTTCGCGATATCGATCTAGGCCGGATCGATATGATAATTTACCAAATATATCAATTAGTGGGCGGTTTCCCGGCAAAATTTGCATCATCACGTATTAGTCAAAACATATTCTTTTACATGATTGGAAATAAGAGCTTCAATTTCATTTTTTGAGAGGGAGCGTTTCCAAAACTGGTCTATACCTTTAACGTTTGTTATTACCATTAGCTTGTAAATATCGTCAAAATCTATATTGTTTTTAAAAAAAATGAAAAGACAGATCGAGAACTACTTGTTAAATCAACTATCAAGGCAAATTACATTTCCCATCGTTAGATCTGTGAAGTCAATACGTATTTATCTTGTTACAAAACGGTAACATGAGACTCGCCGCTAAAAACAAACATTCTATTCGTCCAGTAACTAATCTGATTTCATGCTTTTCAAATCAATAAACATGCAGACATATTCGAGTAGATTGCACTTTATGCGTACCACATACGTACAGTAGCATTGCGGTCTCTTCAAATACCTTGTACTGTTATAATTAAGATTATTATGATCAAGATATAAAATCGGCCGCAATCACTCACTATGTTAAGAGGTGTAATTTTGGTTTGATAGATTAACACGATATTTTACACCTTTTGTCGGTTAACCGCAATTTATCAATAAATTTCAAATCAGATGTAATGTATTGTTTAGCTGAAGTAATGTTAACTTATGTGAAAATTGTCACTTAATTTCTCAAGCCCCACTAGTAATACATGTCTTGTTATAAGCAGTAGCACTGCACTCTCTTCAAATACCTTGTACTTTTATGATTAAGACTATTATATTCAAGATATTAAATCATCCGCAATCACTCATTATGTTAAAAGAGAAGTTTGATTTTGTTTGTTTTTTGTTTTGTTTGTTCGATTGATTAGCACGATATTTTCTACTTTTTGTCAGTTAACCGCAATACATCAATGAGTTTCAAAATAAGATGTAAAATGTTTAACTGAAGTAATGTTAACTTAGGCCTATGTGAAAATTGTTACTGAATTTTTCAAGCCCCGTTAGTAAGAAATATCTTGTTTCAAATCATCTTGTATCAGGCTATGTTCAGTATTTCTTATTCAAAATCAATACTGTCACCATTTATGGAGTGAATAGCGTTTCCTTTTTCTTTTACGCATGAGTTTCCAAATACAGAAGGACAAAAAAAATCGATTATGTATGTCACTAAATACAGTGGTTCCCAGAAAAAACGAAACCGAGAATTATCGACGTTTGATCATTACTTAATCACAATTATAATTGATAAATAACACATATTTGGAAAGCAGAGATCCTCCTCTTTCATCTGATGGAACTCATATAATGCATATTTCACGCATGAGTGATTAAGATGAATTTGAAGAGAGGAAACCAAAAAGTCATTTGGCGGACGGTATCTGAATTCCAAAGAGAAAATCACTTTTCCAGAAAGTTGAGTTTCTGCCCTTTCATATGACACCTCAATCACGAAAAATGAGCTAGGAATAACAAAGTTCTGTATGTTTAAAGTATTGCTTGCATATCCATAATTTTATCAAACGAATTCATTTTCACTGGCTACCTGCCTAGCAACACACGGAATTAAGAAAAGGCTTAACTCCGTTTCGTTGACAATCGGCCGTAGACGAAAGACTTCATGCATGGCTGATTGTCAACGAAACGGAGTTAAAGGTAAAGACCAGTATTGGAAACGCCCCAATTTCAAAAAATGAAATGGAAGCTCTCATTACCAATCATGTGAAAGAATATGTTTTGACTAATACATGATGATACAAAATTTGCCGGGAAACCGCCTACTAATTCATATATTTGGTAAATTTGTTTCTCTCATGGACTGTGAGAGATATAGGGTAGTCCCATATACATCTTTCTGTGTATAGTGCTTGTAACTTTACGAAGAATGGGCCAAATTTCTTATCATTTTGATGATTCCAGAACCTTGCAGATGCTAGATGCTAGATGATCAACCTTTTCTGATCGATTCCACAACGTTTCTTTCACAATGCAATCGCATGACCATAACTGGTCTTTACCTTTAAGTCTTTTGACAATTCTGTACGCACTGTATACACTATTTTATGCGAACATCAAGGAATATCGAAATGGATAGTATAAGTATAAGTATAACAATTTATTGTCCTTTTCAGGAAATTTGTTTTCCACTGGTTACAGAGTATTGCGATACAGATATATAAATGAAATATTACAGGACAGATATAAACATACACATATAATAAACATACAATAGATGAGGTAATATATATGTAAGCCACGGTATACATGGTGGTTAAAGAGATAATATCATATTCCATTTTACAAAATATGAAGCTAAATTATTTAATATCAATGATTATTCCATAGTAAATCTTAAAATGATAATAAATACATAAATCATTATTATTGTCATTTGTATTATTATTATCATTATTATTATTATCGATTACCATTTTGAGAAGTATAATTATTTCCGGCATCGTTTTTATTGTTAAGTTTATTGATGACACATAGATTGTAGTTACTGGCTCAAACGGTAATTGATAGTTGGATGCAATATTCGTGGCATGTATTTGATATTTATATTATATTACATTTATATTGACACATTGACATGGTAGGTTCATAGTAATTAAACACGTTTTGCTTTGGAATTGAAAAGATGAATGTAGTCGGGGATAAAGGATCTTCGGAAACGTGCACGTTGAGTTCGTGGTGTGCACAGAGAGAGGCGAATAAGAGAGAAGGAATTGGAGAATCAGGGGTAGAGAAAGAGACTGTTCCCATTATGAAAAGGTCCAACATACCAGAGATGTTAAAAGAGGGACAATGAGAATAGTCTTGTTCAGATGGAGAAAAGTAACCCTAGGGTATAAAGGAGGGGGAAAGAAAAAGGAGGGGGAAAAGACAGAAAAGGGAAGAGAGAAAGAAGAAGAAAAGAGGGAGAAGAGAAAAGGGAAGCAAGGGAAGTGGAGAAAAAGGAGGGGGAAGGAAGAAAGGGGAAGAGAGAGAGAGAGAGGAGAGAGAAAAGGCGGAAAAGGAAGAAAGGGGGAAAGACGCAGAAGAGAAAAAAATTAAAGAGAATTAAACAACTTCCTTTTTTTCCCCTTCTCATTAATCTTCTCCCCCCCCCCCCTTTTCTCTTCTCCGTCTTTCCCCCTTTCTTCCTTTTCCGCCTTTTCTCTCCTCTCTCTCTTCCCCTTTCTTCCTTTTCCCCTCCTTTTTCTCCTCTTCCCTTTTCTTTCATTTTCCCCTCCTTTTTCGATCCCCCTCCTTTCTCCCCTTTTCTCCCTTTTTCTTTCCCCCGTTCCCTCTTCTCCCCCTTTTTACGGGGGGGGGGGGGGGCACGTGCCCTCTGTGCCCCCCTGAATCCGCTACTGGTATAGTTGTATAAATGTACAGTTTCCTGCTTTCTGATTGGCCGGCTGGATAGACGTATGGTCGTATAGTTGTATAGTTGTACGGATAGTGCCATACATGTATACCCCGCCATATTTACCTCGACTAGCTCTTAACACTTTTACCCGAGGGTAACTTTTCTCCGTCTGAACAAGACTTATGTAATGACATACACACGCACTCAGAGAGTAAAGGGAGAGAGGCAGATGGGAAGGTAGAGAGAGAGCGAGAGAGAGAGAGAGAGAGAGAGAGAGAGAGAGTGTATGGAAGAGGAAGGGAAGGCCCGATATAACATATTACATTATCCCATATCATATACACTTTATCTTACTCACTGTCTATCTATCTGTCTGCCTGTCTGTCCCTATCTCTCTTTACCCCTCTCTCTACTTCGCTCTATTAGTGTCGCCCACTCTCTTCCCACCCACCTCCCTGTTTCTTTCTCTCTCCCTCTTTACCCCCTCTACTCTTCCCTCTCTCACTTGCTGTCTAGAATGTCGCTCCCCCCTCTCTCTCTCCTCTCTTTTTCCTCCCCATCTCTTTTTTTCTTCCCCCTTCCCCTCTCTCGTGGCCCTTTTCGTTCCCCATGCACTCACACACTCTCTCTTTCTTTCTCTCTCTCTTTCTCTTTCTCTCTATCTCTCTCTCTCTCTCTCTATGTATTTCCCTTTTCTCTCTCTCTCTATTTTTCAGTTTCAGTTTCATTCCCAACAGAACGATATAAACAAATGATGACAAAAAATCGATCAAAAAAATAATTTTTATTATTTTGCCAATCGTTAATCGAATGTTTACATTTGCTGTAAATTAGGAATGAAAAACTGTGGAAATTGGGGGATCCACTGGGAAGCAGGGCTAAATTATCTATACTTTGAAAGTTTATAACCATGTGCATATTACACATAGGGGTGAACATGCACGGGCCAACAAAGACATACAACAAATAATAGCATATTAAAGATAAGATGCAAAAGCACTGGAATAAATTTACAAGAGACCAGGGACCCGTTTCACAAAACTTGTCATCAGTGACAAATGACAGTCTTTGTTATAAGCTACTGAAATCCTTATATCTGATTGGCTATCAGCAGATTTGGCACTGATATTTGTCATTTGTCATTGATACAAGGCTTTGTGAAACGAGGTAAATTGGGCTCAACTGAGGACAAGAAGAGGAGAAAGAAATCAAAGAGCGCACGATGATGTAGAATAAAGTGGAGATTTAAATGTGTGATTCAGAGACAATGGCCAGGGCCATGTTGCATACAAATTACAATGTATGGTAACTGTGTCATACTCATTAATGTTAAGCCTCGGTCACAAATGCTATTACGAACTGCTACGAACGCCGTACGAACGATTTTCAGACAATGGAAATTCGGAAAGACAATGGAAAAACAGGGAGATTCGTACGAACACATCGTACGAACCTTTGTGACCGTAGCTGAATCAATATTGATTCCCCCATCTCCCCACCCCACCACCTCTTTCTCTCTCTCTCTCTCTCTCTCTCTCTCTCTCTATTTTCCCCCTCTTTTTATTGACATAGAGCTATATTTTTCTCTGTCTGATTTCCTCCCCATCATCCTGTATTAAAATCTGAGTCCTTTGAACATCAATGTCCCTGACATATTAGTGAACTAGTTAATCAGCTTATGTTTTAAGATCATTACTATCATCTGCTCCTCCGGGATTGAGTGTACTATCATGTTTAATTCATAGATAAGACTTGTTCCTTAGCTTCGTAGATAGGCCCTGTATAATTTCAATATGTAAAAAAAAAAAAGAGCATTACATCATTTAGTAGCTTCAACGGTCCACCTAATTGCAGTAACGCGGCCAATCGCATTACTTAAAAACACACACTACTAATAATGTATTCCTTCTTTAAGTATTCCTGTAATTACACATGTTATGAAAGGCAGAAAATAAAATATTAAGGGAAAAGGAGAAGGAAACTTATCATAAGAAGAAGCAGAAGAAGGACATAAAGAAGGGAAAAGGTGACCGCATGCTGCCATTTTCATGAACATCGTTCAATAATGTGTCATTCAAATTGATCAACTGTAAAGCCGATGAAATGCCAGAGATGTCACCTGATATACGCTCATAAGTAGTTAGATGAATCGAGTTCCTTGCAACTCAAAGGTAAAGTACAATTTTCTTCAAAATATTGAATGCATAGATGTATTATTTTATTGTGCATCCGCATCAGATATATAGTCCGCATTACATTGGAATGAAAAAAGAAGACCGGAAAGTCGGTGTACGGTAATACCGCCGGATAATTTTATTTTCCGTTACTTTTCTCCTTGAAAATTCTTATCTTTTCTTTATCTCCTAATTATATCGGAAATAGAAACATAACTATTTCCTTGATATATACATGCAGAATCCCTGACTATTTCTTCACGGGAGTTTTATCGAAGCCGCAACAACGTCGTGTGTATGTGTGTGTGTGTGTGTGCGTGAGAATGAAAAGAGAGAGAGAAAGAGAGAGAGAGAGAGAGAGAGAGAGAGAGGGGGTAGGGGGTTGGAGGTGGGGGGGGGGGGGGTGGGGAATAAACAAAACATCAAGTTTAGTATGATGGGTAGGGAAGTCGGATCTTGAGCTCAATCCCAGCACGTCACTATAGTGTCCTTTGGCAAGGCATTAATCTATCAAAAAATATTTCCCCCACCATACCCAGGGGAGCGAAATGAAGATCTGGTAGATTGACAATTAAGAGCTTCTGAGATTTTTGACATAATATCCTCACTACGACGATGACCATGGTAAGAATACTCCCAATAATGAGAAACTTGATGACCGGGGTAACAATCACAATTAATAATATGTGCAAAGGTCCTAGAGACATGAGTCATTATTCTTAAGCACCGTACTTGGATAAGTCCAGCGGGACTGCTGGCTTCAACCTATGCTGGATACGCTACCGATGTGGTACGGATAAGACAACGTCAGTGACGTTTCTGAATGAAATGAATGACCGATGGAATCAATAGTCAAAACATACATTACAACTTGGCCTTATAAGGGTCTGACTATGTTATTATCCAAGGAATTGCATATTTTCATCTTTACTCTCAATTAATCCTATTGTTAGCTGTATATCACGAGTATTACTGATATCGAACATGATCTATAAAGAAGTTATGGGTACCCCCCCCCCTTTTTTTTTCTTCGGGCAATTCACTGCTCTTTCAAGAACAGACTGGAACTGTAACTTATCGGTCTAATTCTGGTGGCGCTATATACGCGATAAGGGTGGCCGAGCGACTTCCAAAGTGGGGGGGGGGGCACCAACAAAAAGGGGCACTTTCTGGAAAAAAGGAAACCTACAATGGGAAATCTCGAAGCGAAAATATACAATTACTAGACATTGGTATATACCCCTACATTATCAGGGATCATTTCAATATTTGTTTCTCTTAATTTTGCTTGCACTGTACTTTGCAGTTCGGTGTGATGTCTGAATATTCATTTGCGAACGAGCAAGGAAAATCTTTAAAGATTTGTGAGGTCGCAGTGCGAAAAATTACATCTTATAAAGAGGAAAAACAACCCTGATGAGGTTATAAACACATTCTCATAACGGAAGACTGAAATGACCTTTGACAAGTAACATAATTATATCATTTATAAATGCAAGCGAGTGTAGCGAGCGAGCTTTGGGGGAAATTGCTCTTAGTCGCTTTAAATTAGGAACACGTTTAATGATGAGAGGAAAAGGGGACACTTATCGAAAGGGATAAATCAAGACAATTATTACACAAGAAAAGGAGCACGTGTCCAAAAAAATAAAGGGTAATTATCAGAGGTGAGAATGAGGCACTTCTTACACCTAGAAAGAGGCACTCACCAGGGATGAAAAAAAGCACTTATGAGAATGGGAAATGGGCATTTGTTGAAGGAAATGGGGCACCAATCATATTTTGATAGGGGCATTTATAAGAGGTGAAAAGTGGATAGGTCCCTTATTAAAAGGAAAAGGGGCACGTATCATTGTTAAAAGGGAAATTTGTATTTTTTGAAGGAAAAGGGGTACCGAACAAATTGTAATAAGGGCACTTTTCGGAGGTGTAAGAGCGCTTTCATGAGAAGGGGGAAGTAGCTTTTATTAAAAAGAAAAATAGTCACATGTCAATATAAACGGGACACTTATCAGAGATGAAAAGAGCAGTTATCGGAGGTGAAGGGGGCACTTATCTGAAGTGAAAAGGAATAACTTCTCGTACCAAAATAGGGTCATTTACCATAGATGAAAAGGGGCACTTATAAGATTGAAAAGAGACACTTGTCATAGGTGAAAAGGGGCATTTATGAGAAGAGAAGGCGCTCTTTTTTTGTTAATGGGGGCACATATTAAAATTACAGGTGTGCTTATCTCAGTTAAAAAGGGGTAGTTATTAAAAGAGGGAGGGCGTTTATTAGAATGGAAAAGGGGCACGTACAAAGGAAAAGGGACACTTATCAAAGTAAAAGGGGCATCTCTCAGATTTGACAAGGGCAATTATTAAAAGTGAAGGGGGCACTAATCAAAAGAGAAAGGAGCATTTCTCGTACCTGAAACGGGGCACTTACTAGAGATTAATAACGGCATTTATGAGAATGGGAAAATTGACAAATTTTATGAAATAGAATGAACAAATATATTAAGCAGAATTAACTGATAATTGAAAGCACGTTTCAAATAAATGGATAATAATGATGATGTATTCGCCATACTTGCTGTGCCCAGCTCGAACCGTGTTGGCAAAATTCACTCGTTATCAATGGCACAGTCTATATTATATCGAGTAGCGCCATCTGAAGCTCAGTCTGAGCTCAGAGTAGGCATAACACTGGTACTGGTAGGCCAATACAGAATCTGGCCGGTTCTTTTTCATTAATCTACATCATATTCCCTACATTTTGCTTGCAAGCCGCCAGTGTCATCACAAATGAGGTATCAAAATATATATGCTCATCTGGCCGTAATTAAATGCATACCATCAAGAGCATGGGAGACGATTTCTTTTCATGACCGAGGTGGGGGGGGGGGGGGGGGGGGGGTCGGGGGGAAACAAAATGCCCCTTAGGTGAAAATATTTTTTTTAACCAGGCAGGAAAGGACTTCTTAAAGGGAAAGTCCACCCCCAAAATAAGTTTGTTTCGATAGAGGCAGAATAATAAGAAAATCAGGTGAGTGAAAGTTTGAGCAAATTCTGAATAAAAATAAGAAAGTTATGAATTATTGAAGTTGTGATCAATCAAATACAAATTGGCAACTCTGTGACTTATTATACGAGCTCTCCTTCATTTGCTTTGTGCATAATATTCCATAAAATCATGTTTTCTTCGTTATTGATGACGGAATATATATTTGTTCCTTGCAGGGGGAGTATAGAAACATATTTGCAATTATTATATTTAGGGTGCATGTATGGTTGAAATTTTTCTTGAGGGAAAATGAAAATTTTAGATTTTTTTAGTACTGAGCAAATGGAAGTTGAGCTCGCATGATACGTCATAGAGTTGCCAATTTGTGTTTGATTGATCACAAATTCAATAATTCATAACTTTCTTATTTTCATTCAGAATTTGCTCAAACTTTCACTCACCTGATTTTCTTATTATTCTGCCTCTATCGAAACAAACTTATTTTGGGGGTGGACTTTCCCTTTAAAAAAGAAAACGGAATATTCATTTTTGTAGCAATAATCTATTTCTATAACTCTTAATCTTGTAAACAGTGCTCACGTAATATCAACGGAATACAGATTTTCTACAATATTTAATTGTACATTTAAAATTTTAAAGGATATTATGCGAGGGAACGCGAAGATTTTTATATATCTAAACGCTGCACTCTAGGGCCCTCCAAACAGGCACGTAGCCACGTGGGGGGGGGGGAGCACGTGCCCCCCCCCCCAAAAAAAATATCCAAGATCGTTTGAACTTTTTTAGACCCCTTTACCTCGATCGATTACATGTATGTGCCCCCCCCCCCCCCCCAAACATCAAACTCTGGCTACGTGCCTACCTCCAAAGCCTAAAAGTGTTTGCTATACCTTTTTTCTTGCACTTTTTCATATTTTTCGGGGAGAGGGGAGGACTTTAAAAAAATTGAGAGGGGGGGGGGGGGACTTGTCCGTCCCGTCCGCCCCCCCCCCCCAGATCGCCGCCCCTGCCATCAAGGTAATTTGGATATTATTCGTTGCTGGTGTAAAATTCCGGTGTAAACTTCCATTCCCTTGACATTCCCGTTTGTTTGGCTTAGTCTTTCGTACAAATACATTATGAGTTTGTTGCAAAGATAAATTTTTGAATTAATAAATCACAACGTTTCACCGTTAACACTGCTCCAGTAAGGATTTAATTCTATAAATATTTTTTGTTTTGAACTAAAAAACGAATTTAGAAAAGCCCTTTTGTGCCCTTATCTGGGAACTATTCGAAGAGGGCGAGAAAACATAATTAGCTGGTAGAGAGACTAGCACTTGGCACTTATATCACACGTGCTCGGGCTGGCGATCTCGCAACTTCTCGCCGTGAATCCTGCGTGTCTTATGTCAACAGTACATTTAGGTAAGAAATTGTTCTTGCAAAGCTAATTCGAATTGATTTAGAGTTAGGTATTTGCAGGGCCTACCAAAATATCACCTTGAAGTTGTCGGTACCTATGTCGGTACATATTTTGTTAATATAAATTGGATATCGGTTTAATGAGCTTGTATTTTTGGCAAGATTCCAATAATGTGTTGTGTGATTGTGTCTGAACTGGATTGAGTTGCCAACGCGCGCCACCTAGCCAGCGAGAACTCTAAACAAATATCGCCCATAGCATCGGGCTGGTAACACGGCTTCGGTCGTTGCATTGCACCTATCCTTTTTTGTGTACGCATGCAGAATGTTGTACTGTTTAATCAATTTTTTCAACGTTATGAATATCGAAAGCGGTATTCTGGAGTATCTTTTGGCAGTTGTACTTATAGTTTTAGGATATTTTGGTTTTGGAAACCATTCATTGAGTGAGTGCGTGAGAATCGGGGACTTGGTTGGTAGGAAAAGGAGGCAGTGCAGTGTGGATTGGGTGCTAGTTCAGAATCATATCCAGACTTTCAGCCGTAACTCCGCCGTGGCTTTACCCTACTAGATCTAAAGCGTACTGAAAATCAACAAAATCTTCATCAATTGTTCAAATAATGGTCGTGACTTTAAAGTTGTTGAGTTTCCTACAGGGTATAGTAACTCCAGGGAGCTCCGACGCCGACACCAATGGCGTCAGACCTCCAGTGCGAAATCTGAAACAAAAATCAAACAGCGATTGTGGCGACTTTTTTCCCGAAGTGTGTAACGGTAGTAATTACAAATTATGACTTACAGTGTTTTTTACTCTTCTGGGCCTGTCGCACCTGACCACACTTGAAATTATAACTTGAACAAGTCTTTGATGAGAAAAGGGGTGATTTCTTCGTCCTAAACCGAGCCATCCATGTTTGGATGGCTCGGTTTAGGACGAGGAATCACCCCTTTGGATTGCTCGGTTTAGGACGAGGAATCACCCCTTTGGATTGCTCGGTTTAGGACGAGGAATCACCCCTTTGGATTGCTCGGTTTAGGACGAGGAATCACCCCTTTGGATGGCTCGGTTTAGGACGAGGAATCACCCCTTTGGATTGCTCGGTTTAGGACGAGGAATCACCCCTTTGGATTGCTCGGTTTAGGACGAGGAATCACCCCTTTGGATGGCTCGGTTTAGGACGAGGAATCACCCCTTTGGATTGCTCGGTTTAGGACGAGGAATCACCCCTTTGGATTGCTCGGTTTAGGACGAGGAATCACCCCTTTGGATTGCTCGGTTTAGGACGAGGAATCACCCCTTTGGATTGCTCGGTTTAGGACGAGGAATCACCCCTTTGGATTGCTCGGTTTAGGACGAGGAATCACCCCTTTTCCCATCAAAGACTTGTACCTGTTACAGCTCATTTTATGTATGTTATCACCAAAGAAAAAAGATGTCGGTCAGTAATTCAACAGTTTTTGACACGGAAAGTCTCGGGTTTCCTTGCATAATTTGAATACTAGGATTCTGCTAATGTTTAAATTTCACATCTAAGACATACATAAGTCATGTATATCTGTGAAATTTAAACCAGACATATTCATAATTCCTGCAAAGTTCTACAGAATTTGATGTTGGCTGCCAAAGGGACATAGTATCTTTAAAAGATGAGAATGTCCATATGCAGTAGGGCCTAAAAGTTGAGACTACAAAATAAAAAGGTTATTGCTATCCCCTGAAAATTCTAACATCTAACTTTGAAGTTGAAGTTGAAGAAAATTATTTCACATGTTCTTGAGATAAAAACTTCAGACGAGAAGAGGTGTGTTTCTTGTGAGAAAAAAAAGGATCCCTGGATAATTGCCAAAATATTTGTTTCACAAGCTTCAATTATTCTCTACCATGACTTGTACCCTTTGGCCCGAATTCACAAAGGAGGTATTGTCTACAAACCTCCTTCGTGAATTCGGGACTGTATGTCTAGACATGTTTCAACATTGTCTTTGTTATTAGTTACAGGATGGTAGTTAGATATTTTTAATGAGAGGGGGTGTCAGAAGAACTTGCCAATTAGTAATAGTGTGATTTTAATAAGCAATCGCTCTAGGTATGGGCTCTTCAAATTGGCAGAATCTATAATGTCTTTGTGATGTAGTGGCGGACGACTTTCCCATTTGTTCCAACAAGCAAAATCATTACAATTTCAATTTTTCAAATTTGTTTGACTGTCATAACAAACTCTCCATAACTATATGTTGAGTAGGCCTAGTGCCCCAAGGGTGAAGGAACTTGGGAGTAAAACTGAATTCAGTGCCATTTTTTAACATGACTAATTGGAGAGGTCTCCGTCACTATGTCATAATCCACAGAAAAAATTGTTGATTTGAGATTTGTCATATTTATTTCAAACTGTCATTATTCTATTTCTCTGAGTTTTCTACTGTCATTGAAATGAACCTATTGCAAGGGTTGGATTGCCCTTTAAGCTACTACATAGGCTTGAGTCGGTACGGTCGATCACACCGGGACCCGACCGTTGCTGTCGGGTCCCGGTTTCGTTTTTTGAGAACCGACGCTCCGAAAAAAATAAGTAAATAACGAAATATGTAAGAAATTGCAGTTTTGCACACCACTAAAATCAATCCACCTTAAAACTTAAGTATTTAATGGTTACCATAATCATATTCTAGCTCATCCTGAATCAATCCGAACTGCTGATAAGTGATATAAATATGGGTTGCAAGGCAGTTCGCCCGGCCCATGGGGTTGTCGTTGCCAGCTGCTAGCTAGCTACTGTACTGGCCGGGTCTCTCGGCAGGATTAATAAATCAGGTTGAAAGAAACATTAATGTTTGAATAATAAAACGGCTTTCTAAAAAGTACTTCTTTACGACATACCGATCGAATAATTTTTAAAAGACAAAAGAATATATTTTTTCTTTGATTTCGAACACCGCATGCTTCTTTTAAAAGCTGAAAATTACTTGGTAATCACAAGAAGTTTCGATACGGATAGCTGTTGCAAGGCAAGTTCAGCCTAGTCTCGGTAAAATGCGCAGTGCTCCTCGTTAGCTTTAATGCGTGCCAGAACAAACCCAAACAAAGACGTGATCGTAACGAGAAAAAAAATCATTAAAAACTACGAGAGCACAATTGGAAAGACAACTACTCAAAATTATCGTAAGCAGATACATAACTTGGAGGAAGAAAACAATAGTTGTCCAAGAAAAGCCACATAAATAGTGATATTTAAGGAGTTACTATAGGTACAATCATTATCGGAAGGGCCTGCTGCAATATCCGAATTACACGTGTTTAAATTGAACACGAGGCTATATGAGGCAAATACCGCCCTCTACGGTAAAAAGCAGTATAACAAAGGATTTGAGTATTTGCAGCAGGCTCCTTGCGATAAAAATGTAACCAGTTACTCCTTGATTATCACAATTTCTGTGGCATTTCTTGGGCGATTATTGAATTCTTTGTCCAAGTTATCTATCTGATTATGGTAATTTTGAGCAGTAGTTGTCTTTCCAATTGTGCTCTCGTAGTTTTTAATGATTTTTTTCTCGTTACGATCACGTCTTTGTTTGGGTTCGTTCTGGCACGCATTACAGCTAAATACGAGGAGCACTGGGCATTTTTCCGAGACTAGTCTCAACTTGCCTTGCAACGGCTATCCGTATCGAAACTCTTGATTACCAAGTAATTTTCAGCTTTAAAAAAAAAGCATGCGATGTTTGAAATAAGAGATATTTTGTCTTTAAAATTTTATATGATCGGTATATTGTACAGAATTTTTTTTAGAAAGCCGTTTTATTATTATAACATTCATATTTTTTGACCAGATTTATTCAACCTGCATAAATCAAAATGGCGGCTCGAATGTTGTCTTTCCATTTCTGCCCCAGTTTTTTTTACTTTTAGAGGCACGAAAATGGCACTAAACATCGCCAATCATGGATGAAAATAATGTCAAATGGAAGAATATACCGATCTGAGCCGAGGTATGCATGTGTTTATTAATTTGATTGATAAAAAGGGTCACTTTTAAGGGACATACTGATGATATGCGCTTTTTAAAGAGGCAAGTGACAAATCCTGCGAGCTAATTTCGGGACACCGGGTCCCGATCGGTACAAGGCCGTCGGGACCCGGTTTATGAAAATCCCGACATGACTCAGGCCTACTACTACATGTACTGTACATGTACATGTATGTATCATTTCCACTTTGGCAGGATTGTTATTCAAACACATATGATTTTATACATGACATGTACCCAGTACCTATTCCAGTTGACATTCAAAAGAATTGGAACAAAACCGGAAACGGGAAAGCAGGAGAGGAATTGGAAACTAAGATTCAATGTTGCTTGGCTCATTCTGCTCATGTAGGATGAAGTGTAGTTCTTGTTTCTAAATTCTGTTTGTGACTGATTGACTTTTATGCTCTAGTATTTTGATTCAGCGAATAATCCTCTGGCTCAAAAGCTTAATGTGAATAGAGAGTAGTAAATTGAGAGAGATTGTAACCGTGGCTGTGATCCTACTGTAAGCGTGTGCTTTGAAAATTTAACATTCATGTCGCTACAGAATCAAAGGGAATATTTTTATTTCTCCACCAAAAAAAATTGTGTGATCTCAATTAAAAAATAGATAAAATATGAATTCCTTTCTATTGAAAGTGAAGATCTTGTTAAAAAGTGGCAGGTTCATAAATGTACATGTATTTAGGAGATCTATTCAAATAGATAACTAGGGATAAATTTTATTCGCTGGTGCAATGTTACGTCACTTACGTAAGTCAGAAAATTTGTGTGATATTATCATCCAGTAACAAACATGTTCTATGGATTATCTTTTTTTCTGGGGTCAGGGGGGGGGGGGGGAATCTTATAAGACTACAACCACCTTAAGCTCTCCCCCACAATAATATTACGTGTTATCACCATTAAAGATACTATGTCCCTTTTGCTGCCAACATCAAATTCTGTAGAACTTTGCAGGAATTATGAATATGTCATGAATGTCCCATCTGTGAAATGTAAATGCTAGCAGTGTCCTAATATTCAAATTATGCCAGGAAACCCGTTTACTTGCTAGACTTCACTGTCAGACACTATCGAGTGACTGACTGGCCCTGTTTTCTTCTTTGGTAATAACATACGGTACATAAAATGAGCTGTAAAGGGTACATGAGCATTTGTATACATCAATAACCCACTTCTTGTAATGACCAAAATTAAAATTATTGAATCTTTGCGCAGCATAAAACGTCCGACCATTCGGTACAATGGTCTGAAATAGTCTGAAAATCAGACTATTACTAACTGGCTCTATAGCTCTTAAGTCGATTTGACAGCTAATAGTCATTATTTTCCAACTTAAAGACATTTTCAAGCCCCCCTTTATTTAGGGAAGTTCTAAATTTATCTTTCAAATGCCATTGGAATTCAACCTTTTCTTTTTTTTTTGGCCTGCAAATGGGACATACATGTAGTACCTATAACTAATTGTTTATTTAGGGATTTTTTAAAGAGGGGTGGGCTCAGCACCCCTCCTCCCTGTCTATTTTTTTTCTTTTACTTGTGGGACTACGGTATGTGTACAATTGTGTGTAGAAGATTATTGTCTGAACTTTTGAACTGAGATAAGTTACCCTTTATTACTCTACAAAAGTAAATATGCAAACAGGAGCAGAATGGATTTTGCAGACTCAGCAGATTGTTTCACAGATAACTGTATTTTAAGTACCATGGATAAGCAGAATTTATGCAATGAAATAAAACAGGTGGTGATGAAAAAGTTTTGTGTCTCAACACATAAAAAACATGAACTATAATACTATATTACAAAGGGAGGTCAACAAAATGATAACAGTTACTGATACTTGATTGTAATTTGTAAGGTTATTCTGTGCAACTTGCTGCAAGCTCGTTTGTGCCTGTATTGATTTTTTTTAAAGGTAATTTTAAAGAGTTGTTTATTACATTTTAGAAGCTTTCTGATGCTTGCCTGACATAGTGATAATTGAATAAATTGATGTATATTAGAGTGAAACAAATTATTCAGGGGGGGGGGGGATGGGTCCTTTAAATATGTGTTGTAAACTGGTCTATTTGATTTTTTTTTAAGATACATGTAATTGTCATTTATCATGTGTGTGTGTTCTTATTTCTCTATGTGCATACAGTCTTTGTTGCCAGATCTGATTACACCTGCTACCATGGAACACCAAGTCATCTGCACTCTGCTAGTCCTGTCGCTAATCTCGGTGGACCTGTGCTTGGCTGCATCTACAGAGCCTGAGCAGACGGTTGAGTACTACACCGAACGATGCCTGGATGGGAAGTTCCATAAGGACAAGCCTGGTCCAGAAAGTGCTCTCTTTAGTCAGGTCAGTCTTTAATGCTTCCTGGCGGAAGCCGTTTATGGAATTTACGATCAGTTTAAAGCCCCTCTGCACTACCTATAGCTACTTGCGCCCTCTACATACCAAACAATGCCTAATCGGTGCCTGTTGGTCCCCCATGATCCCCTCTTTCTTATGTTAATTGAGAGCTGATTTGACGAGATAGCCACCTGTCAGTGACCTTGCAGGGAGGTCTAATCCCCCCCCCCCCCTTCCGGCCAAACTAGTACAGACGGGCTTAAACCCTTAACATAAAAAGATAAATAGTTCTGCTCTAGGTTATAACCTCACTTTTGATAAATTTAACCTTCCGTTCCAGGTTAATAATGATAATAATAATAAAAAAATGGTGCTTATAAAGCGCTTACCACCAAAGTCTCTAAACGTCTGTTTCCTTAATCCAAGGTGTTGATAAAATGAAAAGGTCAATAATTGAGAACTTGTATTTTCAAGAAATTACATGCTTAGAGTTGATTCTGAAAGATTTATCCTTCACTGGATAAAGTAAACTGTCCCTTTTGAAATGATTAAAAGAAATTTCACATTTTTATGTTAATGATGGGTGTGATACAGTAAAACTGCTCTCACACAAACTCGCCTTGGATCTTAAGTGATTATCAAGATATTTATGATTGGAATTAGAAATGTCAAAAGCTACTACCGGTAGTCTATTAGGGAAAATGAGTTTGATAAAAACCTGTCACTCAAAGATTTTTCTTTTTTGAAGCACTTATAATCATTTTGAAGTGAATTTTTTTAGGGCTTCAATATTACACGATATGACAGACACTGATAACATGTAGGGCCATGCATCTCAGATTTTTAAAACTAGGAACATTGTTAAACAATGCACTCCATGTATACTTGTTTTAAAATTCTCATATTTTCTGCTTTATCAAACCTTCATCAGTGTTCTGCATGGAAGAATCGTTCCTGTTGCACGGAAGAGATCACTGAAGACCTTCACATCCAGCCCATATGGCATGATTTCAAATGGAACCATTGCGATACACCCTTGTCTACGACTTGCGAGCAGTGGATGAGACAGGACCTGTGCTTCTACGAGTGCTCCCCGAACGTCGGCCCATGGCTTGTACCGGTGAGTCTTCCTTAACCTTTTATTAGCCGCTGTAGCCAATTGGTGCATCTGATTGATGGCTTGCCAAGAGTGGTAATTGACACAATCAGATGAAAGGAAAATCAAACCTTAATGGCAAATATCTCTGAAAGAAAGCAGGGAAATTAGAGAAGCAGACTAGTGAAAATTTGAAACTTCTCCTTGCATCTCCTTTCTTTGAACTACCATCTAATTGTATTGTTCAGATCTCATCTCTCTTCTTCTCGATTCTTCCCTTATACTCCCCCTTCTTTTCAATTAGGCAGAGTTTGATATCAGTCAATTTTGTTGATAATATTCGCATCAATTCTTCCACCATCTCATTGGTGGGGAGCCCTGCTGATATCAGGGCCCATTTCACAAAATATGTCATCAGTGACAAACAACAGTTTTGTGTTATAAGCTACTGAAATCCTTGCTTCTGATTGGTTACCGGCAGATTTGTCACTGATTTTTGTCATTTGTCATTGAAAAAAAGGTTTTGTGAAACGGGTCCCAGATCATTCATCCATTTATCTTCCCATTCTCTGTCTGTTTCTCCAGCACAACATCAGCATCAGGAATGAGCGTTTCATGCATGTGCCGCTGTGTGAGAGCGAGTGCAACGTTTGGTGGGAAGCATGCCGGGACGACTTCACCTGCAAAGATAACTGGGCTAAAGGATGGGATTGGTCATCAGGTGCGTTCTTCTACTATTTGTGCATTTAAGTTTGTTTATTTTTTTAATGATACACCATGGGGGTGTTTCACGAAGATCCTATCCGAAATTAACCCTAAGTTGGACTTAAACATTATGGAGAGCCATTTGTAGCCTTAAATATAATATAATCAAAAGCAAAAATCAAGTATTTCAGACTTTTCTGAAACTCCACATTAAGAACATGAAATCTCCTTGATGATAGAAAATTTGAATGATTTGAATCAACATTTTATGCCTTTAAAAAAAAAAAATAATAATAATTTTAAAGATACTAATGGCTTTCCATAATTGTTTAGTCCAACTTAGAGATAAGTTCAACTTGGGATCTTTGTGAAACAACCCCCATGTATTTGATGGGCTTGGTATCGAAGAAGAATGAAACCAACAAACTTTAGCTGATAATCTTATTCAAACTGTCAGCCAGTTAAAATTATTTTGAAATTACTCCTCTTTGATTCCATAGCAAGGAAAACAATCTCTCCAAAGTTGGCAGTTTCCTTGCCAGCCATTTTCCCATTAGAACTGCCATTTTGATTAAACGAATGATGTCAGTGTAGTACACGTCCATTGACCTGCATAAAATTCAAAATGGCGACTCCCATGAGAGAATGACTAGCTAGAAAACTGCAAATTTTGGAGATATTGTTTTCTTTGCTAAGTAACCAAATCATATTCAACTGGCTTACAATTTTTAATAAGACCATATTTTATGTTTGTTAGTTTTCTTTCTCCTGAAAACATGAAGTTGATTTCTGGCCATGCAATGAAACTGTGACAGAAATTGTCTGGAAGTCATTGGGAAATATCATGTAGTTAATCATGTAGTACCGGTACATAGGATTGATGTGTACAGTGAGGTTTTGTAATCATCAGATTGCTATAATAAGAAATTGATCAGCACATGCCCTGTACCTTGAAATCGGTATATATGACTTTACAAATGTGGCATGACAGTTTAGTCTATACACTTCAGCTATTTCTGCTTTTATTTTGGATATGAAGGCACTTGAAGAGCAATTCCTTTCAGAGGATATTTATGTAATGAATTCCAAACTGATATAAAGGGAATGAAAAAGCTCACAAAATGTATCACCTTTACCAGAAATCAACCTTACCTTTTCTTACTAATTGCTGACGAAATGTAGCAAAGTTAGAAAAGTAATATTTTAGGAATTATCCTTCTATATCTGTGAAAGTTGGGGGCTGGGAGGTAATTTAAAGATAAACTCCAGTTCTGGTAAAAAAAGAAAATTAATTCTCACGGAATCAAACGGAACTTACACTGAATGTTCAAGATTACAAATACATGACATGTGCCAAACAATTTTGGAAGAAAATGTATACTGGCTGAGTAGTGAGCATAGAAAGACAAGGAAATCAAGGTAGTACTAGCCCCGACACCATATGTGTTGTCCCACATATAGCTTTCTGTGTACAGTGCTTGTTACTTTACCAAGACTCGGTCAAATTTATTATGATTTTGATGATTCCAGAACCTTGCAGTGCACACCAATACTTACATGCTACATGATCAACTGTTTCTGAACCTTTCCACACCTTTTCTTTCACAATGCAATCGCATTACCAGTACTAAAGTTTATCTTTAACCTGTTTGCCCTTGAATTCTGTCAATCCCATAGACTTAATACAGTGACCATCTGATTCCAGTAGCCAATGGGTTAAATCTTAGTCTAAGTGTCATGTTTGATTTATTTTAACTGCTAGGTGAGAATGAATGCCCCTCAGATGCCACATGCGACACGTTTGAGGCCAAGTTCGGTAACGCTTCAAATATGTGTCAGACAATCTGGAACAAGTCCTACACAGTGGTCCCGGACTCAGAGTCCTGTATGGTGCTATGGTTTGACCCGTCCAAAGGAGGAAACCCCAATGAAGAGGTATGTAGATAGCTTCATGTTAGGCAGATGTCTAATAGTCTGCAGGGACAGGCTCTAATTTGACATTCGACACACGGTTCCATAAAGTCTTGAACAGAGCCTAATGGCAAAGCATTAATCTACATTTGCCACTCAATACCCAAGAGAGAAATGGTGACCCAGTAGGGTGATGAAAGCATTTGTGTTAGTAATTGCCGATGCCCTCGCAGTGAAAATATGGTAGGGAGTGGAGATGGTGCATGAATGAATCCCTTGACCAGGGTAATAATATCTGTATTAAGCGCTATATAATCCAGATAATTCTTATTATTAACCGTATCAGACATCTGAGCAGGGCAATTCTTAAATTTATTTTGCTCTCAAGGTTTGATGGATAAGAGGTCAACTTATGAAATTCCATACATTGAGATTGTTATCATGATATCTCAAGAACCACGGGAGATTTAAACTTCAAACTTAGTGATAGTGTGTATCACTATAGGAAAACAATCTGATTACATTTTGGAGCACGTAGGTCAAAGGTCAAGGGTTATAGAGGTCAACTTATGAAATTCCATACATTGAGATTGTTATCATGATATCTCAAGAACCACTGGAGATTTAAACTCCAAACTTGTTTAAATTGCTCTATGGCGGAGGCATCATTTTCGACTGCGCGCAGTCAAAATTCCATCTAGTTTCTTTCGAGTCTTGCGCAACTTTTAAAAGATTTTTTTTGAAAATCGGACCTACGGTTACAAGGTCACGTGACCTTTTGTCTTTGCATGTCAGCCCGAAAATCGCTCATTTTCGTGATTTGTGTACAAAACATATGGAAAAGTCATTTTTCCTAAAAACAGGTCAAACATGGGTTATTGGGTCTTGTTTCAAGTTTAGGTGGTTGTTTAGGGAGTCAAAATAGTTGAATTGTAGTAAGAAATGAAATAAAACAACAAAAACAATGAAATACATAAGTTAAAAAAACAATGAAATACATAAGAAATTATCAAAACAAGGGATAACATAAGGAATAAGCTGGCTCTTCCAAATTTTTTGTTGTATTATTATTCAGAATGGTCTAATGAATAAATGTAGTGAAAAAGAATGCTTAAATATGAATAATATATGATTTATGGTTAAAAATGTGATTTTTATGACATCATTTGCATAAATCACCATAAATATGCAAATGAGTGAATTTTAAAAAAAATTGAAATTATCATATTATTCTATACACTTCACTTGACATGCGTGCAAATTTTCGCGGCGATTGGCCGCTTTGCGGCCGAGATCTTAAGATGTCTGATGTGGTTAATAATAGTAATATTGACTGCCTAATTCAGGGCAATACAACTTGTCATATATCACCCTCACCTTCGGTTTGGGCGATATATGTCGTATTGCCCAGAAGGCAGTCAATATTACTTAATTATCAATGTTTTCAGTCTCTGGCCTTTTTGAGAGCAGCTTAAGTACAGACGGGTTCCTTTAGTACATGATTCAATGAGAAACCATTTTAAAAGGAAACAACAGATGTGGCCTTTGTAGACATGTGGTCACTGAAGCAGGTTTGACTGTACAATCAATATGTCTATGCTTTTCCTTAAAAGTTTTTAGGAAAAGAGGTTGATCTAGGGTTTAAATCATTACTTTAAAGGCAGAAAACCCAACAATCGAAATTAGGAGGAATCTCTCCAAGTGTTATCCGTTATGTTCCAATTGATATCAATCTTGAGTCTAGCTGCGATTATTCAAGGTTCAATTGTAAATCTTCATAAGGTAAGACATATCTCTCCCATTTTAATTGGTATATTCATCTTTTTAAATTCATCTCGTAGGTGGCTCTGGCCAAGGCTCAAGAGCTGACTGGAGATGCTACGCGACCTGGACCACAGGGATCCGTGACCCTAGCCATTGCCATGATGACCGTGACAGCACTCCTAGCAACCAGATGGCAGCATCATTAATGTAGGCTTCTGTGATGATGAGAGATGATCTTGCCGCAATATTCTTCGAGAGCTCTTCTCAACAACAAATAAAGAAAAAATGCGATTGATTTTATTACAATTGGGAAAGTCCAAGGTATTTGTGTCATATGTTACTAACCTGATGGATTAAGAAGGAAAATGATTGTTGTGATGTAATTTTGGGGGTGTGTATTTCTCTTTATTCTTGGTATCATATGGAAGAGCTAATAACCAAATACCTTGGACTTGTAAGTGATTTTGATTGTGTCTTAATCAAACCTATCCTTAATCGGTCTTCCTTTTATATTTGTGAAATTTTAAGCAATGAACATCGTATTGTAAGAAGAAGGAGTGCATTTTAATCAAATGTGAAATAATATGCTGCATAATTTTGTTTGATGGTGGTCGGGGAAGGAAAGGAGGGAGGAGATTTGTGATGTGCAAAAGTGTGCTTTCTATTTGAGGCTCTTTCATGAAGAGGTGCTAAGTATCCTTGCTGATGTGTTCATACAATTTTTTTTCTTTAGGGCTGCGTCCCTCATAAAAATAGCCTTAATAGGGCTGTTTATAAGAATATGACGGACAAAGAAAGAGTACAAAATATACAGGGGCCCGTTCCTAGAAACCAACGACAAGACAGTCATAACTTTATCCGCCAACTACGGAGATGTCTCTGATCTTCCTAAACCGTTTCACGAAGAGCTTACTAGCTAGTATCTCGTGAGATCGATATTATCGGCGAGAAGAGGAGCCGAGAATTAGCCTTAGTCGCAATACCACCAGATTATTACAAAATTAATATTAGGGAAAATGCAATTATTTAAATGAATTAGTAATAAAAAAGATTGAAAATGATACCAAGAAATAAGAGATCCAATATACTTCCAAATTTGTGTAGATTAAACAATTGAAGTACTTGTAAAATATAATTGTGAGTTTTTCATTACATGACCAGTGTATCAGTTTTGTTGTTGAGATGGGCACCCCCCGAATATTTTCATTTGATAGTTTATAAAAATACACCCTTATATTATTCTTTTAAAAAATACGATGTAATGAAATTTGTGTTCAATGTTTTTGGCGTCAGCACAATATAAAAATTACAAAACTTCAATATTTCAAAGGTTAAAACATATGTTTAAACCATTCACTTTACATAATTGAAAATAGAATTCATCTCGAAATTAATATGGGTCTGAAAACTAAAGAATACACTTCAAACTATGGCTTGCCTGCCGTGGCAAAATACATATCCCTTCGACGAGTTTACAATGTGGAAATAAAGGCGTATAATCAGTTTATTTAAGTGGAAAAATCCTTAAATACAAACATGGCATATTTTCATGAGATTATCAAATACAAAAAACGATAATTCACTGTTTAAGTGAATGTGTAGAAAAATCATAGTTGGAGGATTTATTGTCCTTTTTTGCCAGCCATAGTCTACCCAATAAATGACATGTGATGGCGCTGCCCATCGACTAAATAGTTATGACAGAGATACGACGGTGTCAGAGGTGTCATAACTCCTTAGTCAGGATGTTGTCGTTGATCTTGGCAAAGAGGGCTTGGTGAAACACGTAGCGGACAAGTTGTTCACTAACGCTGATTTAGTCAAGAAGTTAGACTTATGACGGTTTGTAGGAACGGGCCCCAGTTCCTCAGGTAGACAAAGGAACATCCCTTCACTGCTATTATGTAAAAATGTGTAGAACAGGTGAATAACACCTGTTCTACACATTTTTACATAATAGCAGTGAAGGGATGTTCCTTTGTCTACCTGAGGAACTGTATATTTTGTCCTCTTTCTTTGTCCATCATATTCATAGTGGCATAAGCGTGTATGAGGTACTCGAGTACACGCCCAGGCTTACAGGCGGATACCCGTGTACTCGTATACGTGTACGAGAAATCGTACTCGTGTAGTTGTCAAATGTGCCAGTACTGGAGTATCCGAGTACTCGTCACAGGCCATGTTCATGTCACCTGGGGAACCATTGTTCCAACTAAACCATCTCATGGCAGTTTATACCAGGTATTATCTTTTAAAGCACATTGGGAATATCTTCCTCATGAAAATGTATTTTGTTACAGGAAGCCAATATTGTGATTAGTAATACATCATAACCTTTGTACTAGTTATTATTATTCAGTTTACAGGATGATCTTTAAATCATAAAATCAACTGCCATCGAGTCAGGGATATGGGATTGATGTATTGGTGTGATCTGAAAATCGCTTGTCTTCAGCCTACGCAAGAAAGCTCTTCCTGCCATTGACATGACAACACAGACCTCTTAGTCTTACAGCGTTCTTGCGGTGAAGCTTATAACAAAGTATTATTCTTGATGTGTACTTGTGTTTCATGTTGTGTACGCTATTGACATTTATAAAATGGGTTCAAAAATGTAGCCAATGAGAAGCGTCAAAATGGATAACGTGTGCATGCATTAACTTTTATTATAAAATGGGTTCAAGAATGTAGCCAATGAGAAGCAAAAAAATGGATCACGTGCGCCTGCATTAATTTTAACCATACGCATCCTGGTGATCTCAGCCGTACAAAAAGTGTGCAACAGGAAAGCATAACACACGGCTGCGTGTAAATCAATGGATGTTTACCCATTTTATAAAACAAATAATACACAGGTTTTTGTTTGTGATGTTATGGCGACGTAGCGCTATTTGGGTATTCACAATGGCACAAAATACACTCAGATTTTATTGCACCCTAGTGAATACCCTCAAGTACTGATTCAAATCTTTGATTGGAAAAAAAAAATTGATTCACATGGATTTTGTTTTTACACCTTGGTGTGATATAAGTTGCAACTTTGAATTGCGGTTTAACGAAAAATGAAACAGATTTCCAAATCTGATGGTGTAGTTAATGTGTACCTAGCAGGAAATTATTCCGTGAATGTTTTGTTTTAGGGCAGCTGGGCTAAAGCCAGGGTGATACTTTGTAGTTGCCTTAAGCATCCCTTGGGGTGGATATGTATATACTATAAAAGTACCTCCATTGTAGCTATTATGATTGAGAAGCACAAAACACTTATGTTGTTCTATTTTGTTGCGGCAGGGCTTTGAGGCAGTTCACTACCTCGTTTATTAACGAGGCTCGCGGATGTACAGAGTTATTTCTTGCAGAGGCTGTATTCTCAAAACTATGTTATCTTTTTATGTTGAGGAAAATTGATGTTAATGGAAAAAGTCTCCAAAAGGAGACTGAACTGCTGTGGGTTAATTGGGTCGATTGTCATAACAAACTGATATTATGTAGGATTAACACTAATTTGTGTTTGTACAGATGTCTCATAACTTGACGCCTATGCAGCAAGATTTGTGCCCACGTTAACCAATGACTTGTCCTCATTTCGATGTGTGGTGTAAATTGAAATTATTTTACTAACATAGAAGATGACATGCTTTTCAGAATACCAACCCAGGCGGCCATACCTATTGTCTATGGGATACATTCGATCACAGATGGTGTAATGTGTGAATATGATTACAGAAGGGTATTTCAAAAAGAGATAACATCATTGTCATATCATTGCAATGATATTACATTGTACCATTGCAGAAATATTTCATCTTATACTGAACAACAGAATGCTTTAAATCTCTCATGTGTGGAAACTTTAAAGTTTTATTTCATCCCATATAGAATCACATACATATTGTTACTCAGCATGAAAAATCCTACATAGGGATTGTAGTTACTTTTTATATATGTAGTACTAAATAATTGAAACATGATACTTTTTGTGCACTATGTGTATAATTGTGAATATATAAGTGTGTATATAGTGATTATGAAGACAGATTGTATAATACATAGTAATCTGTATTATGGATTAAATTATGTTCATATGGATAATAATGATATTCATGTACTACGTGTATAAACAATACAATGTACCAGTATTTGCATTGAAAGATCTTTGCACTTCCTGTTGTATTGTAAATAACCTGAAGTTATATATTGTCTGTTTGTTAACTCTTTTTAATTTTTTTTTTTATAGAGGTAATGCCCTTTTGGCTCCAGATAGACAAATTACATATTTTATGAGGAAACCAGAAAGAACTTGTGTAGCTACACTAGCAGTTTGTATTTTTGTGATGTAAAAGATAAAAAACGATACTAAAAAGGATTTGAGCAGTAAGAATTCAAACATGAATGGGAAGTGGATTCTATATTATTTTCATGAGACTGATTCAAAGTATTTGATCAAGGTTATGCAAATAATAGAATTTCATTTCTTATTTCATTCTAGAGCTTTTTAATTATTCACCTCAAGGAAATCGCACCAAAGTCATTGAATGTGAAAGAGTAGTTTCTCTTTCTCACTGTCTTCCGCTTATGATGTCAATTCTTTTCAATTTAAGATTTATTTCCCTCAAGTTTTATCATGTTTGATCAGCAGTCGATCTAGATAAATAATTTTTCAAGGATGAAAAAGCTGGTAGATTGTTGCCATGTACTAGTACATTACATTAAATTTAAAAATCTCATATTTGTTGTATTTCTGTTGCCAGTGTGTGGTAGGTCAAAACTTTCTTTTTTTCTTACCTTAAAGGGATAGGGTAACTTTGTCTCAGATTCTGAAACAAAATCCTGGATTTAGCTCGTGCTGCAATGACAATTATAAACCTTAAGGTCAGTCAGGAACCCCATGACTTTGTCTGATAATCAAAATATTGATGATTGGAAATCGAAATCAAATTTCCGGTTTTTCTAACACTACAGTCTATTGGGGAAAATGAGTACTGGTATGGTAAAACCGGTAACTCAAAAGATTTTTTCTTTTTGAGGCACTTCATGATCATTTTGAAGCTCAATTTTTTTAGGGCTCAATATACCACCATATAACGGACACTGATGACACGTAGGGCCATGCATCTCAGATTTAACATTGTTAAACGAGGCCTTTAATTCTTACATGTATGAATGATTTATTTCCTTTTTATCATTCATGCATAATCTTTTTTTAATGAAATGAAAGAAAAAAATATTTTAACTATTCTAAAAAGCTTTTCTGGTCATAATACTAATTTTAATTGTTTCTGTTGCCATGACTTTTAACAATATTTAATAACACAATCAATTATTGATATTTTATCCTACCCAAACACTCTGATATTGTGCCCCCTCTCTCTTCCCCCCCCCCCCCCCCCCTCTTGCTTTCTCCCCCTCTTGCTTTCTCCGTCTTATGTGTCTCCTTGCAATACTTAACGTTGGGAATTTTTGTGTGTATATTTTTGCAGTGACTTTGGAATAAGAACATACGTTTTTTTCATGCCAAATGTGTAAGTTTTGATGAAAAAACGGACTCTTCAGTTGCTCGTCATTTTAAAACAAAACGAGAAATCACCGTTCGGTTCACATGTTTTGTTCAAGCTTTGCATCGAGTGTAATATATTGAGATCTGCTTTGAATGAAGTGATCATGAAAATAAAAGAATTCTATGTACTTATACAATGATATACATGTATTGCAATCGTGCTTATTGGTCTCCGATTTCAAGAATGATAGAGTGATATGATAAAGTTGAATGATAGATGCTTGGCTGTGGGTGATCAATGTATAAGTCTTATACTGGAAAAATAACGAAATCAGAGAAACTAATGACAATTTGAATGTAAGAGAAGTAAGGGATGTATTAAAATGTATATCACTAATGTGAGCATTTTACCGCCTAGGGGTTCTTCGATCTTTCTTTGATTTCTGGAAGACGGGACAACAGAAAAGAAAATCAGTTATTGATCAAATATGAATGGACCCATACATGCACAAACGTTTTGTCCGCCAGCACTTGCGATTCTCTCTGTAACACTCTCCTCCCCCCCCCCCCCCCTCTCTCTCTCTCTCTCCTCTCTCTCTCTCTCTCTCTCTCTCTTTCTTCCTCTCTCTCTCTCTCTCTCTCTCTCTCTCTCTCGTTCACTCTTTCCTCTTTTGTCATTGCCCTTCTTCTTTTCCCTCACTCATTTCCTTATTGCCATGTATTGCATGAATGCCTCGATCATAGAGAAAATAATGACTGATATCGCTGAAATGATTCTTCTCCTCCCCCTTGTTTTTCATCTTCTTCTTCTTCCTAGTATATGATTTTCCGGCCAAATTTGCGAGTTTGTCATTAAAATTATAATAATAATAATAATATTCCGCTTATATAGCGCTTAATACAAATGTCTCTAAGCGCTTTACAGATATACTATTACCCCAGTCATTGGATTCAGTGCTTGCCCGCACACACTGTGTGCACAATCTCTACTCCCTGGGGAGCATCCCAGCCAGTCGCCATTTTACAAGCGCAACCTGCTAATCCAACCACATTAAGTTTCGCATCCTACCGGGTACCCATTTAACACCTGGGTGAAGGGTGGCAAATGTAGATCAATGTCTTGCCAAAGGACATTAGTGCCGCGGCGGGACTTGAACCGCGGACCTTGTGATCCACAGTCCGGTGACATATCCACTCGACCACGACACCTCTAACAAAATTATTTGTCTTGCGTTCAAATTCGACGGTTTTAGTGCTGTCGGGTATAACTCGGGTTTATATTCCTTTTTCTAGTTTTCAAATATATGAAGTTTTCGTTGGAATCTATGTATGTTTCATTCAAATTAATGAACAATGTGCTTCTTTCGCTATTTGGTCATTCGATTTGGCGCGACACGATTTTCTGACATCGCGACGGTGTACTTTTAGCATTCATTTGTAGCATTCAAATTAGCACTTTGTGCACTTAAATTGATGGTCAGTATACATTTTCGTTTATTACACACGTTTTATAGCTGTAATTGACAAACAGGTAGTACCTTGACTACAGTGTGAGTCAACAAAAAAAGTTTACACCTAGAAAATTGCTAATTATTTTAAAATCATCTATGAACAGTAAATAATTATACATCTTATAAGAGAGTATATTATCCCAAATCATTTGGTATGATTTTGTTTGGTATGTGTTCACGCTTGGATGAACAGGATTGTTTGCGAGAGTGCAAACTCAGTACCTTGAGAGCCAATGAACTAATTAAATGTAAGGGTCATGAGGTCAAAGATTAAAGGGTCATACATATATATGAAAAAAAAGCATGTAATTACGATATTTTGAGAACCGGTTAATGGATTACAATCAAACAATCAAATCGAATTTTGAAATTGTTTATGTTTGGCATTTTCGACTGCGCGCAGTCGAAGGTCCATTTAGTTTACTTCAATTTTGTCTATTTCTTTCTCCCTCTCTCTCTTAATCCCCATGCTTCTATCCAATATCTTTATGACTCCTTCCCTTCGCTCTCTCCTTTTATGCCTTCTTTATCTATAGATTTTACTGTCCATATCTTTCTCCTTCTCTTTGATGTGGTCTTCCCTCTCTTTTTTTCTTGGTTGCAAAAGTTTGAACAAACATAATATAGATTACGTAAACCACGTCATGTTTTAAAGACATATATACATATTTTTTTAACACTATATCGTTTTGAGCGATTTATTGAATAATCTATCAAGATACCTATTGTTAATGACATATCTCTTAAGGCATATAGCACATACATAGAATGTTAAATATATTCAATCAAAATGAATAAAGTAAAGAATATATAATAACTAACGTACAACTTTATCCCACTAACACCTATTATGAAAATTATTGATCTTATTCTACAGTTCGATAGCATCGACGTATACGGAATTTTCACTACTATAAGAGAAACTTATATCGAATTTGTCAATATTTTAAGCAACTGTTTGATTTGAATCATATGTTGCTAGAAAATGGGACATCTGATCCCCCACATCTCTCCTTCTAAAGTGGGGAGGGGGTGTATACCCCATCCCGGGATTTAAAATGTATTTCCTTGTCATACTCTTAATCACACCGATATGATAACGCATCCATCACATGACTGCATTTTCTTTCGACTTCTTCTCTAACCTCCTCTGAAATACTGTTCTTCCAGGCATTGATGACGTTGTCAGTGTCTCGCGTTCGTGAGAATGGGCCACCAGTCCCGTGACCCTTATTTCCATGAGTATTATTCTTCAACCAACCGAGTACATCTTGATGAATCTTAATTCCCACATGCTGATAAATCCGCTGCGTTTGTTCTATAGGGTCTTCGGCTACATCCTCAAAGCGTACTAACATGTATTTGCCCTTTAGCCAGCTGGGTGGATCATCCTTGTACTGTAAGTTTCGAGCCATATGCTCGCACAGATCCTTGATCTCATCTGCATCAGGACCTTTTCGTCTCAACAAATCAGCGTTTGGTGCTTTGAGTTTACGGCGCGAATTCATGACCGCTCTGGGATCGCGGACTAGATAGATAATTTTGAGGTTTAGACTTGGATCCTCAAGAAAAACCCTCAGATCCTTGATGTCCTTAACACGTATGGTTTTAAGAACTGTGTACGGGTGATCTAAACACAGTTTTGAAATTATTGGACCAACTTTTCGCTCGGGAGTCTTTCGTACTGGACAGAGAAGCTCGGAGCTTTTCAAGGCTCCTGATACCTGACAAGTGTTCAAACCACCCGATCGTCTCAACCAGTTCTTAGGCCCATGGCTAAATGTTGAATAGTTGCAACGGAGGGTGTGGTTCCACAGCAAGAAAATCAAGGACTCGGCCTGTCTGTTGTCAATACGGTGCTTCAATACATCATACGTCACTTGAGACAAAGGTTCGTACATGTAAAACACTTCTGGATTCGAATTAAACAACTCTCCTATGAAAGATGATCCAGAGCGTTTTGTTGTGACAATTATAATTTGACCACGTTTGGCTGATGCTGACTGCAATGGCTTATCAAGGAGTGGAAGCGACGAACGTCGGATTCCAACATTATCGTTCCTATTTGAAATTCCATGTTTTTCATATGGCATGTGAATTTCTCTAGATGTATTTTCTTTGGATACGCTGCCACTTGAAAATCGTCCATCCTCGTTATTTTGTACTTCAAGTACTGCATTTTGTCCAGATGCCGCAACAATGTTAGCATGAGTATCAATCGCGATGTGCTGTTCAGGATAAGATTCTGTTGGACCTTCGATTTTGCTTCCATGAAACTCCCACGTGTTGACGGCTGTGGATGAATCATAAGAATCGTCATTTGATATAGCTCGTGAAAAATCATATTGTTTTCCATTCTTCATCATCTTCTTCGATTCAAGGACTCGTGGAATCACGGCATCGACTGAGAAAAAAAGAAACACGACATAATTATGTTAATTGAAACAGTGGCGTATCTGTGGAGGATGGGTACGTGGGGGGGGGGGGTGCCTCCAATATAATTGCCAGGGGGGGTAAAGGAAAAGGAAAAAAGGAACGTGAGATGATGTAAGGAGACAGATTTATCGAAACCGTTCTTCAAAGATTATACCGTTAGCGATGGGTGCGCATAAATGTGTAAATTGTCATGGGCTGAAAACAGCACATCGCACACTATACGATATTCCTGCAGTGTACAGTGCTTGTAACTTTACCAAGAATGGGCCAAATTTCTATGATCGTTTTGACGATTAAGCGGAGGGCCAAATCAGAAAAGAGGTACCACGCAAATTAAGCACACCCTGTTCAATCGAAAGATTTTATCATAATACACATTATATCAGCTGAGGTGTTTTTTTTTTTTTTTGTGGCGAACACCACATGCCCAAATCGGAGGGGGCGTCTAAAAACAGTATTTTGTAAATAAAATTTTAAGGAGAGGCCAATATGAACTAAGTGAAAGTGTTATTTACAAAATACTATTTTTCGTCAAAAGGGCCTCTTTTTGGATGCCCCCTCCGATTTAGGGATGACCGCTACAAATTATTTAAAAAAAACACCTCTGAAATATAGTGTATTATGGTAAAATCTTTCGTATGAACAAGGTGTGCTTAGATTGTGTACATTAGTGGCAGGCAACTTAAAAACTAAGCATGACATTCGATTCCAGGACCTTGCAGTACACACCAATACTTATATGATCAACTTTTTCTGATCGATTCCACAACGTTCTTTCACAATGCAATCGCATGACCAGAACTCAGAAATTGAGTTTGGGGGGTTAAACCCCCCCCCCCTTTGGTAAATTTTTGTGTGTAAACCCCCCCTAAATTTCTCTAAAACCCCCCCCCCCCCCCTTTTGGATTTTTTTTTTGCGTCGATGTATCAAGTATCAGGCGCTCCCTCTTTCACTCTCTCTTACTCCCTCTCTCTATATAATTTTCATGGATTTTTTTTTGGTAAAACACACTTCGTAATCAATACTTGGCATTACAGCTAATTGTTTATTATCTTTCAATTTCATAAATGCGCAGCTGCACCGTCGTGAAGTCGTCCATAGAGAAAGCGCAGTAGGTATTGTTTTTCTTGGAATGGATTATAATCAATTTTAGAATAACAGACCATTAACATCAAATTCATCATGTAAGATTATTACAGATTATTATTATTGTTATTATAGGATTTCCCGGCGAAATTCGCGAGTTTGTCATTCGAATACATATACTTTGCATGTAAGTTAGCGCAGATCGGCTTTGCCATGCCAATTATCATTCAATTTTCCCACTTTGGTATTTAATTTAGGATTTTGGTCGAAGGGTTTCGTAGATCTGTCATTCAATTTAGAAACTCCTCAATTAGCATTCAAATTAATCGTCACTTTTCGGAGCGTCATTTTTATCATTCAAATTAACACCTGTCATTCGTATTCGAATTATGTTTATTCAAGTTAGGAATGTTAGAGGGAAGAAATGCAAAACACGTTTACAGTTTAAAAAATGCAATTTAATGCATGATTTGCCATTAGGGTCTTTTCTGTTATTCCATTTATTAATTTTGAGGACAATGCATATGGGTGTAGTCAGACATTAGGTAAAGAAGGGGCGAAATCAAGGGATATGGCATTTCTGCATGGACATGTTCATATACCCCGGAAATAAAAAGTGGGGATACAAAAGTACTTACCCCAGTCACAATATTGTACCCTTCCTCCATAATGACATTTTGATAAATTTTTGATGAAACACAAGACAAACAACTTCCTTACATGAAAATTTACAAAAATATTGAGACCATCAAGTTCGTAGATGACAGTCGTTTTTTTTTTCTTCTTAACAATCAAATTTAAAGGATGATGAATATCAGATAAATCTAAAAGTATATAAAGTGTATAAATGCAATAAAATAAAATATGATGAAATACAAATGGAAAAAACAATCTTGAAAGAAAAAGAATGAGCTATAAAAAGTGTGTAATAAACGAGAAATGTATATTGACCATCAACTTAAGTGCACAAAGTGCTAATTTGAATGCTACAAATGAATTTGAATGCTAAAAGTACGCCATCGCGATGTCAGAAATCGTGTTGTGCCAAATAGTGACCAAATAGCGAAAGAAGCACATTATTCCTTAATTTGAATGAAACATACGTAGATTCTAACGAAAACTTCATAGATTTGAAAACTAGAAAAAGGAATATAAACCCAAGATATATCTGACAGCACTAAAACTCGCGAATTTGGCCGGAGAATCCTATATTAATATTATTATTATCATTATTATTAATATTGTTATTATTATTATTATTATTATCATTATTATTATGATTATTATTATTATCATTATTATGATTATTATTATGATCATTATTATTATTATCATTATTATCATAATTATCATTATCATTAATTTTTTAGTAAGAAATGAATCCTGACTTACCCCACAAATAGAGGCAGAGGTAGACGACAGAGCATAGGCCTACAAGTAAGATGATGTTAGTGCTCCGTTTGGTAAAACCACTTGTTTGGGTTGGTCCCATCGTGAAAATAGGTTGTGGCTTTGAGTCTCTTTGGACCAAGTAGTTCTATTTTTTTTTGCTAGTTCATTTCATATGACGACAGGCATATTTTAGATTTACAAGTTACACACACAAGATCGATCTTATTTCTTCGTTGCTTGTAATCTGAAAAAGAAATATGATGCAAGATAGAAACGAGTTTATGTTTCTATCAAAAAATGAATGTTATCATAAAATTATGAGTATACCAGTCAAAGTTAATCATATACAAAAAAAGAGCATGAAAACGCACCAAACTTAGCATAAGAAATGTTACAACATAAAGAGCTCCAATTATTACAAAACATTATGATACATTTTTAAGTTGCTTTAAATAAAGATTCAATATTAGATTGTCAATATTACATACTCATTTTATATCCCGTATATTTTGGGCGGTGTTTGTAAATTAACGAACGTTTATATGGGCAAAATCAAAATATATAGGCCCTTGCCCTTAAATTGATTTCTGCTGGTGACCTCTCGATTCTATGAAAATTCAACAGGAGCACTAAATAATTTGAAAGTGATATTGGAAATAATTTTGGACAAAGATTTAAATTCAACTGATTTATTTATATTCATGCTGCTTCATGCTGTTTATTTAGATAGATTTTGCTTCAAATCTATACGAACCCGATTGCTGTTTTACAACCTGCACATTTTTTAAACCCCAACATTAATAAATTTGACACCACGAAGCAAGTGTACGAACTATAGTATAACGACCTCATTCGAAACAGATAACCTTTACAAAAAAAAATCAAAAACTCGATTGACTCAATGTCATACACTGTACGTTCAGTATACTCTGTCCTTAGTCTCTACAAACCCATTCACCTGTAAATCGTTTGCCACCCATAACAGAACAACCTGGACCTTCGATCCTATTATATTGTTTGGCGGATAGTTACTCTTAAGTATAGATGTTCCTTGGCATACATGTTACTAAGAAAATGATTCTATGCACTTGGCTCGAGAACAACTCCAATGCGCCATTCTTTTTGGAATGAAATTACCTATTTCCCGATATCTAAAACTTTTCAATGTAATCTTTTTCAATAGAACAATTTTTATTCAAGATTTTTTTCTATGCTTATCAGACATAGCAAGATATAGTGTTTGGATTACTTAAACCATTTTGTCAATCGGGGTAAGACTTTATTTTCTATTATCATATAGATTAACAAACAACATTTTAAAAAGTTGCTTAAACGTAAAAATGAAGAAGAAATCCATAAATGAATAACCTTAGAGTATAAAAGTCTAAATATCTAGTTCCTTGATTTAAAATATAAGATATCTGTAAAGAAATAGTTATTAAAGTACCCTTACCAGTTTTTGAATCACAGATAGAGGCTTATAAGACAGTAGGCCTTCAACTTGAGTCTCCTACACTATCATGTATCGCTCTCAACTCTTCTGATTTGCGCTAACGGTTCTCAAAGTCACAACAACGTACTAACATGATTAAGATGTAGAAAAGCATTCGCCTTACCACAATGAAAAGTGAATTTTGCTGGCAGTTGGATCCGTATTATATTAGTATATTATGCGATCCTCGGATGGCGCCTCGCGTGAAGAGCTGGAACGCGCACGTCAACGAGTTTAACACAATCTGACATAGATGTCCAACAATATACACCCTCTCCTCCTCCCACTCCCTTCTCCAGCTCTCTCTCTCTCTCTCTCTCTCTCATATAATTTTCTATATTTCAACTCCATTCTCTCTCTCTCTCTCTCTCTCTCTCATATAATTTTCTATATTTCAACTCCATTCTCTCTCTCTCTCTCTCTCTCTCTCATATAATTTTCTATATTTCAACTCCATTCTCTCTCTCTCTCTCTCTCTCTCTCTCGATATCTTCCTCTCATATAATTTTCTATATTAGAATTCCATTCTCTCTGTCTGGCTTTCTCTCTCTCTCTCTCTCTCTTTTCCCTCTCTTTTCCTCTCCTCCATCTCTCTCTCTCTCGATTTCGATATCTCCCTCTCATATAATTTTCTATATTTCAACTCCATTCTCTCTCTCTCTCTCTCTCTCTCTCTCTCTCTCTCTCTTTTCCCCCTCTTGTTTCTCTCCACCATCTCTCCCTCTCGACCATCTCTCTCTTTATCTCTATATATCTCACTCCCCCCTCTCTCTCTCTCTCTCTCTTCTTCGATATCTCCCTCTCATCATATAATTTTCTATAGTTCAAATCCATTCTCGCTGTATGCGTTTTCCTCTCCACCATTTACATCCCCTATCACTCCCTTTCTCTCCCAATCTATTTATCTTTCTCTTGATACAATTATCATCTTTTCATCTTTTCCAAGTTATGCTGATAACATTCACAAGGTCGTGTACGTACGTGTAATTAGGGGGTGGGGGAGTGGCGGGGTTCGAGGTTTCGAACACTCCCGCCAGCTTGATGTACCGGAGTGTTGGCTCAGTCAGTAGAGCGTCCGCCTCACAACCGGGAGGTCGTGGGTTCGAACCCCGGCCGCGTCATACCAAAAGACGTTAAAAGATGGGAGTTGTTGCTACCTTGTTTGGCGTTCAACAATAAGGGATAGAGCAACGTCGATCTGGCGCTGCTCAGTGGCTGCCGGGCTCACGATCAATTGGGCAAAAAGAATTTCCGTTTCGGTTTAATAAAATTTGGAGTGGACTATTAGCCTATTATTATTATATTATTATTATTATTATTATTATTATTATTATTATATATTATTATTATTATTATATTATTATTATTATTATTATTATATTATTATATTATTATTATTATTATTATTATTATTATTATTATTATTATTATTATTATCATTATTATTATTATTATTATATTATTATTATTATTATTATTATTATTATTATTATTATTATTATTATTATTATTGTTATTATATATATATATATATAAGTTAGAATATAATACATGTATCTTGTATCAATATATAACATGAGGATAACACAAGTGGAGAAGACATGATGGACAAGGGAAAAACATTTTAAACATGTACATTAATGAAAGTAATCGGAGACTAGACAGGAAGGCCGGGCCTTATGTAAAATTCTGTCTCCAGTAATTGTATAAAAAACTAAGTACATTATTTAAATTTTGTATTTGTTATAAAAAGGAAAAAAAAGGAAAAAAAATTGGCATTCACCCAATTTAATTTATTTTATTTAATATTTATATAGTCTAATAAGCCAAATTCAACTAATTGACTTAATTAAACTCTGGTTGTGTAACGGTTATCAAACAAAAGAGACATAAATATTCAAAGTAACGGCATCCATTTATTCTCTGCGCCCGTACTCAGTGTATAATTGTAAAGAAAGTCGTCCCCTGGCCCTCTTTATCAATGCTTCCTGTCTAATAATAATTGATGTTTCTCGAACAAGAAAATGTTATAGAATTAACCTGCCTAGTAAGGCCAGCTATCCACATTTTTCATGGGTGCCCTGGTGATTCGACATTGCTCCGGCTACAGTTCTTCCGGGCTTCATGAAGTCAAAAGTTTAGAGTAAGGGTGAGAGCTTGTAGCCCCCCCCCCCCCCCCAAAAAAAAAAAGTTAAATTCCAACGGCATTTGAAAGATGACACTAATTAAGAACTTCCCTCAAAACGAAAGGGCTTGAAAATGTCTTTTAGTCGGGAAATAATGACCGTTAGTTGTAGAATAGACTTTACTGATTGCCTTCATTTTAGTAATAGTCTGATTTTCAGACCCATGTACCGAATGGCCGTACGTATTGTGCTGCGCAAAGGCTTAATCAGTTTATTTTGGGCCATTACAAGAAGCCGGGATTATTGATGTACACAAATGCTCATGAATCTTTACAGCTCATTATATCTATGTATGTTATTGAAGAAAAAAATCAGTCAGTCACTCAATAGTGTCTGACAGTGAAGTCTAGAAATTAAGCGGGTTTCCTTGCATAATTTGAATAATATAGTACTGACTAATAACGTTTATAATTCACAGATAAGACATACATGACATATTAATAATTCCTGCAAAGTTCTACAGAATTTGATGTTGGCTGCAAAATGGGACAAAGTACCTTTAAGCAGGCACATCCCTGGTGTAAAGGTATGGTTATAGGGTTAGGTATAGTGGGTCCAAGGATGAAGTGCAAAATTCGGCTAGCGTAGGAAATTATTAAACGCGAAGCAATAGGCCATTTTCGTAATGTAACCAAATTTAATGCACAAGTCTCTGTGAAGTGCCTCAATACAAATTATTTCATTCACCTGATAAGAATAATTTTATTTCAATAGACAGAATCCGAACTGTGTACATAAGTTGTTGCCAGGTTGGACAAACATCATCATGGCTTGACCTACCTAGCAACACTTACTATATGCAGTTGCATTCTGACTATTGAAATACTATTATTCCTAACAGGTGAACAAAATAATTTGTATTGAGGCACTTCACAAACACTTATGCATTACATTATTTTGGTTACATTACGATAATGGCCTATTGCCTTTGTCTGATCAAGTGTCGTACAATAGGCAGGTTTGACTGTGGGCATACTTTTGTAACTGTTCTTGAGCAATACGTTGCTAATAATTACTGTATCAAAGATTCTTTCTAATATATATTATACTGACTACTAAGACTAATTTTTTAACGGATATATTTGGACTTTAAATGTCAGCGTTTTACTAAGTTGTTCTTTACATTACACTTGCGTTTTGTAACGTTAACGTAAGGTACAAAGAGTAAAAGAAATTAAAATGATAATAATACAATTTTTTTTAAACTCAGTATTGTCTCTTGTTGTGCGGGGATTTAATATTTAGCATCGTTGAAGTTGTTCCCTGTATCATGACATCATAACCATAACCAAATCAAAGCTAATTCCCCTTTTCGTTTGCTAAAAGGATTAATAACTTCATTCTCGGAATACTGAAACCACCTCAGGAAATGTTTACGTTTAGAACTATTCGGGGCATAATGTAGAGTTACATCCTTTCGAAATTTCCAGCATAACTTTCATCCCCACCCCAACTACCAGCAAAAGCTCATCGGGGGGGGGGGGTATTATAGTGCCTGTACCCTGCTAGCTTCTGCACGCAGCCATGCTAAAATCGGGGTAATGATATTACTGTGAAGCGCCAGGAGTGTAAAGTCTGACAGACATAAGCAGTATACAAGAAATGATGATGACGATGATGATGACGACGACGACGACGATGATGTTGGGCGGACTAAACCTGACTGAATTTCAAGGAGGTTCAGTTCTGGCCAGGAACAGGTGGAAAATTATTTGTGAGCGTTATCATTGTATTATGCAAATGTGGTAGAACATCAGAGAGAAAAAAAATGTTCCATGAAAAGCATGGCTCTTCAAATTAATGCCTTAAAGGTTATACAAAGTTTTGGGAAATTTCGAAAATTGCGTGGAAATTGATTCTTTACAATTTTTATATATTTGGATACCCCTGTGGATGCATTATAAGCACTAGAAAATTTAGCCCCTAAAACACTTCTGCTTCCGAGAAAAATTGAATATACAAATTTACTAGTGCTCCCAGTAAATTTCGATAAATTTCAAATAGCGCCTACGGCCGTACACAGGTAGCTGCGACCATGAAAATCTCAGAATATGTAGTTGTGATATATAATTTTCAAACGGGAATAAAATCGGTCGATTTCAGTCAAGAAACATTGTTTTATAGCTTAATTAATGTATTGACCTTAAGAGGGTGCTATACAACACAAATAGTTTATTGTTTATAATTTCATAACTATCACTGAATATTGTAGGATTGCATATGCTTCCAATATGTTCATTTGAACCAAATTCATGACCCCATACCGAAACTTTGCGTGTAAGGTCATACAAATTGGGACGGAATTTTATGCCACATGTTCGTGTAGTCCCATATACATCTTTCTGTGTACAGTGCTTGTAACTTTACCAAGACTGAGCCAAATTTCTTACCACTTTGATGATTCTAGAACCTTGCAGTACACACCAATACTTATAATTATGCTATATAATTATGATCGATTCCACAGCATTTCTTTCACTATGTAATCGCATGACCAGAACTCAACGTTATCTTTAACTTTAAATTACTTAATCATTCTTTTATGCAGTAATTTATACTGATCAAAATTATACTTTGTTCAAGTTGATTTAATATCAATTAGTTTATTATTAATTTCCTCTTTGGTTGCATTAGTAAAAACTCTTCAGTTTTCCATGTTGGTTTCATTGCAATATAATACAACCACGTGTTTTATGAATTTCCCTCTAATTCTGGAAGGAAGTTCTAATTGTTAATTGAAGTTCAAGAGGAATATTTACCAACAAAACTCCTTCATTTTGAGAAAGACGGATTTTGGCTCATGCAGTAACTGGAGTAGGGCCGAATTATGCTGAAAAACATGAAATTATAGTCTAAATAATCATACACTGTGTTCATGCTGAATTTAAAGAGTCTATCTTTGAAACCCGTTCTGGAATTTGAAACCATGCATTTTTAAAAACTAGTTTTTATAAACTTATCAATGGCACCCCTTCCCCGCTGATTGAATACGTATTTAAGGTATATTCTAAGGAAGGTTCCACATTATTTTAGCATAATGTTGACACACAAGTTATCACAATAACTACACCGGATCTTCCACACAAACATCCCTTCGTTTCAAATGTAGTCGTCCGCAAAATGTCCACCAATGAAAATGTTGGCGAATGTGCTGAACATAGTACTATTATTCGTAGATTTGTTAACTTCTAAGGAATCAATCTTCATCAAATCAATTTGGCATCGAGCCGCACAGCCAGCAACCAGCACTACAAGTACAAAACCCAAAATCATAAAAGAAGTAGCAACTGAAAATCAGAATTTGTATAACTTGGATTAATTGAGATGGATTTTGGACGTAGGACCGAGCTCTTTTTCATCGCATCAGCCGTCGCCATGATCGCCTGCCCCACTGGGATAGCTGGCTGTGGTAATTGCCCGAAGCTGTGGACTGGTTTTAGAAATCATTGTTACAGGTATGGAAAGAAGTTAATTTCGGCTCTTATATTCCTGACATAGGCCTACCCCTCAGTCAATATAAACTATTAATGTTTTTGTTTTTGAAACACAGTTTTGTCAAGAGGGTCATTTAGTTGTCTCTCCTTGAGTGCTTTCAGGATCTCTCTCTCTCTCTCTCTCTCTCTCTCTCTCTCTCTTCTATCCTAAGACTATAGATTTTCTTTTCCATTTAAACTCTTTCTATATTGTCACCGTCATCTACAAACTTTCATTTGCACAATGTGGGTTTTCTTCTTCTTTATTTATTTCTTTCTTTTAAATATCCAGGGGGTCAGCTATCATGCACAGTTTTAAAAAATACCCAAACAGAATGTTATACAGTCATTATAATTGTTCATTTTGTAGGTTCTTCAGTCATGAATTGACCTGGCTAGCGGCCGAAAACTTTTGCCGCAGCTTCACAGTGCCCTCTCTCGGCGAATGGGGAGAAGTCACGCGCACCAATTCTGGGCATCTCGTCTCCATCCATTCTCAGCCCGAACAAGATTTCGTGACTGCTCTCTACGAATCCTCACGGAAGAAAGGGGTGAGCAACGAGTCGTATAACTTTGAAATTATTCAAATTCCTAGCGTGTTTTAAAGGTACTATGTCCCTTTTGCAGTCAACCTCAAATGCTGTAGAACTTTGCAGGAATTATGAATATGTCATTTATGTCCTATCTGTGAAATTTAATCGTTAGCAGTGTCCTCATATTCAAATTATGCAAGGAAACCCGTTTACTTGCTAGACTTCACTGTCAGACACTATTGAGTGACTGACTGATTTTTTTCTTCAATAACATAACATACATGAAAAGAGTTGTAAAGGGTACATGAGCATTTGTCTACATCAATAACCCACTTCTAGTGATGGCCAAGATTAAACTGATTGAATCTTTGCGCAGCATAAAACGTATGACCATTCGGTACAATATTGTCTGAAAATCAAGACTATTACTTTTGGGTTCTATAGCCCTAAAGTCAATTTGACAACTAATAGTCGTTATTTTCCCACTTGAAGACATTTTCAAGCCCCACCTTTTTTAGGGAAGTTCTAAATTAGTATCATATTATCTTTCAAATGCAGTTGGAATTTAACTTTTTCATTTTTTTTTTGGCCAGCAAATGGGACATAGTACCTTTAAGGAGGGGAAAGAGGGGGAAATTGGCCTCTCCTGATAGATTTCTTAAAAAGAAAATACAAAATCCAGTCACTTATTATAGGATTTCCCGGCCAAATTCGCGTGTGTGTCATTCGAATTCATTTACTTTGCATTTAAGTTAGCGCAGATCGGCTTTGCCATGCCAATTATCAATCCATTTTCCAGCTTTTGTATTTAATTTAGGATTTTGGTCGAAGGGTTTCATAGATATGTCATTCAATTTAGAAACTGCTCAACTAGCATTCAAACTAATATTCACTTGTCGAAGCGTAATTTTTATCATTCAAATTAACACCTGTCATTCGTATTCGTAATATTTTTATTCAAGTTAGGAATGTTAGGGGGAAGAATTGCAACAAACTTTTACAGTTTTTAAATAATGCAGTTAAAATGCATGATTTTCCATTGGGGTCTAAGCTGTTATTCCATTTTTTTTCTCAGGACAATGCAGATGGGTGTAGTCAGACATAAAGTAAAGAAGGGGCGAAATCAAGGGATATGGCATTTCTGCACGGACATGCTGATATACCCGGGAAAGGTGGGGGTACCCTCAATCGCCCCTTTTTACTACAGACTCGGAATTTTACAAAAGTAATTCACATCGTCTGTTATACCCAGCACACCCCTCTGTTTTTCTTAAAGAGTTTCATAGTTTACCTGCCCGCCAGCAGATCGATGGCTAAAGACATGGCTAAATAATGAATCATGTTCAAATTGTTGACTCTAGTCCCTACCCCAGTTACAATATTGTACCCTTCTTCCATAATAAAATTATGATGAAATTATGATAAATTTATGATGAAACATAAGAAAAACAACTTCCTTACATGAACATTTACAAATATACTGAGACCATCAGGTCCGTTGATGCAAGCCGTTTTTTTTTCTTCTTCTTAACAATCAAACTTAAATGCTGATGAATATCAGATAAATCTAATAAGTATAAGTGTATAAATGCAAGAAAATGAAATATGATGAAATACACATGAAAAAACAATCTTGAAAGAAAAAGAATGAGCTATAAAAAGTGTGTAATAAACGAGAAATGTATAATGACCATCAATTTAAGTGCACAATGTGCTAATTTGAATGCTACAATGAATTAGAATGCTAGAAGTACACCGTCGCGTTGTCAGAAAATCGTGTTGCGCCAAATCGAATGACCAAATAGCGAAAGAAGCACAATGTTCGTTAATTTGAATGAAACATACGTAGATTCTAACGAAAATTCCATAGATTTGAAAACTAGAAAAGGGAATATAAACCCGAGATATACCTGACTGCACTAAAACCGTCGAATTTGAACGCAAGACATATTAATTTGAATGACAAACTCGCGAATTTGGCCGGGAAATCCTATATTTTAAGTCTCGTACCCCAGTAACGCTATAATATAGGTTTTCCCGCCCAACTTCGTAAACTTAGCATCCTAATTAACGTTACGTTCATTCAAGTTCGTGCGAAATTGAATGACTATGTAGATCAACATTCAAAAAGCTTATTGCGTCATTCAATTTGATTTAGTAGCCTGCGATTTCATACTCTTGTCAGGGGGACGTGCAAAACGAGCATTCAATTAAGAAAAGCATGCAAAGAGCATTCAAATTCGCGCCGGGCAGACGGTGGTATGTATTCGTGCATTCAATTTCGTGACATTTGACATTTGAGCATTGCTTTTTATTTGATGTTAATTTGTCATTTAATATACTTCTGTTTGAATAATTTTATGTAATGTTTACTTGGAGAAATGACATGCGTATTCGTTAGTAGATATCTGTCATTACACTGGTAACTGTCCCCAGACAAGGTTCACAGTTTGTGCTTTCTCTTCTAAGCACAAGCTATATATAAACAAATCCTGGACAGATGTAGAGTTCAGCTTTGGTAGACATGGACATGATGGAAACAAAATACAATGATGAATAAAGAAAAAGATGGTAAATGAAAGAAAGAAAGGTCACCTACTCAATCAAGATTTATCCTAACAAACCATTTAAAAAATAACCTAAAAGACATGTATAATGAAAATATGAAGATATGAGTATGTTTCAACAAAAATTAAGAATGTCGAAAGAAAGAGAAAACACAAATTTCAATATAACATATCAGACAAATAAGAAGATTGTATACCGGTAATGTGATATTATGTCAGAAAAGATAAATAAACATAACAAACTGAATATCCGAATTAACATCGAGCTTCATACTATGATTATGAGGTCTAGTTTTAATTTGAATGACCCGATTGTGAAAGAGGTTGCCCATAGACGAAAATGAAACCGCGATTCGCCAAAGAATTCTCCTCCCACTTAACATTGGCGAAATTGAATGACCCTTACGCATTTTCAAATTGACTGAACCAAGCTTTAATTTGAATGTGGATGTTAAAGAATTCGGTGACTCGAAACGAAATTGAATGCAACAAGTTTAAAAATGAAACAGGGGAGCAACGAGTGGAGAAAGTTTGCTCGAACATGAATGCACGTAAATGAAATGGATTGCTGCTTTGACGAAATTGGCCGGGAAAACCTATAATAATATTTAGTCCTCCACTGGCTACTTTATCGGATAAAGTCAAAATAACAACAACAACAAAAAAAACAATCATAAAGTCACATACGTCTGACTTACTTCGTTACAATGTGATTCTCCCAATTTTGTCTTACAAATGTAATTTGAAGTGACTGCCTTTTATTAATAAATTTTAAAACAAGCTGTACCACAAAAATTATAAATATATTTTTCATCCTCATAATATTTAACCACACCAAATACGTGATGTTTTGTTTCTTTACCTATGGTTCAACAGGTGTTCCTAACTAGCCAATTGACTCGAATTCTGGATTGTAAAATATGACAAGATCACTTCGATTCGATACTGAAAACAAGGAGAAATCACATCTTTATTTTCACACCGTAGTTTTATGATAAGAAAAACATTTTTCTGTACATAAATCACATGACCAGGATTGTGAAAGGACCACAATTTCTAAAAAAAAAATCCTTCACAAAGAAAAAAAGAAGTATCACATGTTCAGGATATGACCTTTGAAAGGGGAATGCAAAAGAGCACAATATGGGAAAATTCTTTGTACGTCCTTTAAGTATGGTTGTCAGTAGGTCCAAAAAAGGGGCCAAGGGCCTACTGGACCCTTCCCGCAGTCTACTTCTGTAATACTATACTTTTTTCTTGTAATTCTTCGATTCAGTAATCAACTAAGTGTTCATTCATTCATTTAATTTTCTTTTTTTGTTTAGTTATTCATCTATTTGTTTGTTTTTGTATCTATATAGTCATTTATTTTGTATTTATGTTTTTGATTATTTGTTCATCTATATTATATTCATTTATCTGTATACTTATTTATGTGTTTGATTTATCATCACTATAAGTAATACGCTAAGACACCGCGGGGGGCATGACGTCTCCGCGAGCCTTTGTATTCTATTGTTTTTTTAATGAGATCGCCGACCGAAGTTGGTGCAGCTATCTCCTCCTGAACCCTTCCCTCGGGGTACCGGTGACCGGTGCCATCGTCCGCGGGAGAGTCTACTCTGTGGAATTGGCTATACTCCGCCCGAGGTCCTCCTCCTTGTCGACATCCAGGGCGAAAACAGACGCGATATGCATAATGCATGATATGCGTGACGACAGAGATACCTCATGCATATTCAACATTACATCCGTATCAAAGAGACACACAACAAATGATCATCAACTCACATTATGTTGCGTATGAAATGCTCTATGCAAAGGGCGGGATTACCCAGAGTAAAGCGTCTTGCTATAGGATGTGCTTTGTAGTAGCTGCACAAGCCAGAGAGATACACGGGGCTTCCCGTCGACGTCCAAACTTAGAGACCTATTTACTGTCATGATTGCCGCGATTTTTATATAGTTTTCGTGAATGGAGGTATAAAATCAAAGCTTGTTTTGTGATTATTACGGCCATGTTTACTGAATTTTGATTATCATTTTCTAAAAGGAAAGTTTTCACAAGAAAAACATTGGACTGACAGTTCAGTCGCAAGCTGCCTTCAGTCAACACACATACAGTACACACAGAGCTGCTGCAATGTGTCGGCCGCGCCAGGACTTTGGCTGAGTGAGGTAGAGTCGAAGAGTATGGGGGCCAAGCAGGCCAATATTCGTACAACTATACAACTACACATACGTCTATCCATCCATCGAAGAACCCGTCTACACAACAGCGTGCGGGCCGAAGTGCCATAATTTTGTACACGTATACAGCTATAAAACTATACGACTTTACTACGTCTACTCAGCCATCGGAGACTAATATTGTCTTATATCTACATTAAATTACAAGAAAATTTAAACAAGGTTATGAATTGTACATTTACATATTAATATTTCAATATCAACCAGACAGAAGTATGTGACTTCATGCATTGCAAAACGGTCAGTTGCGTAATGAGTAAAATCTTTTTTTTTGGGGGGGGGGGGGGGTGCTGACAAAAATCTGCATCACCATGCACCATTCTTACATGTTACATGCAGACGTTTTTCAAGAAACGTTTTTCAAAGTTTGTGGGGGGGGGGGGGGGATCAGTTAGATCACATCGAGTTGAGTGTTTATAGGCGTGTGGTCCGTGACTCCCGAAAGCTCACGGGTTTTAGCCATTTAATTAGGGTTAGATCGCAGCGAGTTGAGTGTTTATAGGCGTGGGTCCACGGGTTTCAAGGGGCCATAAACCCCCGAAAGCTCACTGGTTTTAGGCATTTAATTAGGGTCAGATGAGCATAATACTTTATTTGTGACACTGGCAGGTCACTAATTGGCGTGGGGTCCATACGTAGATTTGCATAGTGTTGAGTACCAACTACGCTGGCCTACGTTACTACATGCTGATGGACGCAAACAATTCAACATGTTTAATTTTTCCGCGTACTTTCGGCGTAGAAACTTGACGCAGAAAGTACGCCCTTTCACGCAACACTACGCTTCTGTACGCCATGCCTACGCAACAGTACGCTACCCTACGCCAGATCGACAAAGCAGTAAAAGCTTTCCACACAGTAAGCAACAGTAAGCAACAATAAGCAAACATGTACACTAGCCTATGCATAACCTACGCAGGGACTACAGTGAAGCAATATTTTTACATTAATACGCAGCCTAATTTCTGCGTAGTCGGTACGCCACACTACGCAACTCTACGCAGTTCCAGTGTGAAAGAGGATCGTTTTTTTAAAATAAATGGCAAACAAAGTTCTTGGTGGTTTTAATTTAGAGAGTCTCTATATATCTATTTACACCCCCGCCCCCTCTAGAATCCCGCGGATTTCCGCGGGTCCTGCTAGTTTATTTATATTCAATTCTTTATAATTATATCAATATCTATTTACATAGTTATCTATTTGTATATATTTGTATATAATTTTGTATATACTTATTTGTGCTCGTTTCAGGATGAAAACGCAGGACATTGGTTTGGTCTACACGACACCTCTACTGACGGCACCTTCGAATGGACGGACGGAACTCCGGTCGATTTCACCCACTGGAAGCCAGGACAGCCCGACAACTACCCGAATCACGTTGGGAACGAGAACTGTGGGGTGATGAGGTCCCATAGCGGCAGTCAATGGAAAGATGGTCGATGCGTACAGCCAAGTGATTCTGCTATTCATTACTTCATCTGTAAGACACCTTCACTGTAGAACCCATCGGCGTTACCAGCATAGCCTTATAGGGGTGGGAGGCACAGACGGGAGGGGGTGACATACAAAATAATCCAAAGTCAAATGCAATATATAGCTAAGCTATACTAACACACCTTTTTTTCTTCCGCACACGGACTCTCACCAACACACACCCACCCACACACACGCGTTTGCTATGTGAGATATAGAGTTACTTAGGTCTTGGGATAAGTTTCATGAATGATTTTTTTTTTTTTTTTTTTTTTTTTTTTAGTGGAACAGGGGACCAAATGCCCCTTTAACCTCTTGCTACTTGTGTTTTTCACTACCGGCGTACCAGACTAATTGTTAAACGGAGGAAGGGGTGGCACAAACGGGGTTGACACACGAAATCACAGAGCCAGTGCCTTGGATGACCCTTTTTAAAATGATAAACAGGAACGTCAGGCGCCCCCCCCCCCCCTTGGTTATAACTATGTTTGTCATTGTGTTCCATTATACGTACGACACTTTCGCTCCAGTATCATTCGGTGTGTTCCTGTGAAACTTTTTTTAGAATCATCTCATGTAAGAAAGTTAACCTCCATTACATACATTTTACATGTATTTCCTAAATCATCTCTCTTTCTCTACCTCTCTCTCAATGTAGCGCCCCCCCCCCCCCCCTTAGCTGCCTCTCGTTCTCACTTTCTCCCTTACGATTAACTAACACGATAGCAGATACTTTCGAAAAATCAACCAAACGCCATTTTCAAAGCCTTGTGCGTCACATACAACGGAATCCGAAAATGATTTGTATAAGACACAAAATATAGGGTATTGAAACTGGCCTTGAGATGATTTTTCGATAAGAAAAGAGTTGCGAGTGTTGTATAAATATTCATAAACTAACAAGCTTTTCATCTTAAGTGAATTTATTAGTACAGTAAGATACATAAACACATAAATCACTCATATATTGATTTCAGTGTGACCTAAAAAACTATATTTTCTGTCAAATATATACATGTATGTATCAAGGAAATATTTTTTAAAAATACCTGTCTTTGTATGTGTACAAGAAAATTATGTTATTTTACCCTGAATTCCATTTCATAAAACTCATTGGATGTAAAAACAGAGGTCACTCGGTTCACGTATCATTTTCAACTACATGTATAATAACGACAATACATAAGGTCATTTTTACCCACGATATAGCCTCGTTATTTTCAAAACACGTCTCCCTGAGGGCCCTGCAATCATAATATTATATTCAGCCCAGCTACCATGATAAGGGGCTCACGCATGCATTCAATTTCGAACCGCGAACCTTGTTATTTTACAGCCCGGTCACTTATCCTCTAGACCACGACACCTTGACATGAACCTTGACCTAATTTCTTCAAATATTTGTCATTTCGGTACTGGATACAAGAGGTGCAACTGACAAAAAAGCCACATGTACATTGAAATCTTGTTTTACAACCAACTTCATATTAAACACTTTGTGCTTAACATCACACTACATGTTAAATGCAGTATGTAATTCGAGTAAATTTATGTTGATGCCTGTATTACTTTTAACAATCGTATCTCTAAACAATAGATAATATTGATTTACATGTAATGACAAAAAGTACCGTTTATGAAAACATGTTAAACGTTGGCAACTGCCAATACTCCAGTTGAATTTTACAAAGACAGATAAAATTGCACTATTGAATTTCATTTCAAACGCGTCTTTAACAAGATATATTGGTGAAATTACGAGTAAACGTTACAAGTTGCATGATGTGTACAATTACAAATATTTCTATAATTACGAATTAATGTTACATTGTGTATTTGTTATATATATATATATATATATATATATATATATGTAAAAAAAAATATGTTGTAACATTGTGCCGAAATTCCGGCATGTGATTAGTACATTAAATGTGAAAATACAAAATCAAAGAAGTAAATGTTCGTTGTTTTACATTACACCATCGCTTCTTTTAAGCGTAGCATACATTATAACCATGAACACAGTCGCAAAGGCTTTCGAAAAATCAACCCAATGCAATATCAGTAGCCTTGTCCATCACATGACATTTGAAAACATTACAAAGAAACATGCCACTTAAACACAAGTTATATGGGATGTACAATAAATTGGGTATTTAATGCCCCCTTGATTTGATTTCTCGAAAGTCTTTATGATAGTTTAATACGATAATTTAAAGTTAAACTTAAATTCTCAGAATTGATATACGTTTCGAAAGAATCTCGTTTGGTTGTATCACCGTCATCGTCGTCATTATCATCCTCCTCCTCCTCATCAAAATCACTATCACCGTTATCATTACCATGGTTATCATCACTAGCATTATTACCGTCAGCATCATTACCATGATCATCATCGTCATGATAAACATGATTATTGTGACCATCATTACATGTACCATGTTCATCATTATTATCATCATCATCATCATTATTATCATCATCATCACTAGCATCACCACCATTATCACTAGCATCATTATCATTACCACTATTAACATCACTAGCATTATTACCGTCAGCATCATTACCATGATCATCATCGTCATGATAAACATGATTACAGTGACCATCATTACATGTACCATGTTCATCATTATTATCATCATCATCATCATTATTATCATCATCATCACTAGCATCACCACCATTATCACTAGCATCATTATCATTACCACTATTAACATCACTAGCATTATTACCGTCAGCATCATTACCATGATCATCATCGTCATGATAAACATGATTACAGTGACCATCATTACATTTACCATGTTCATCATTATTATCATCATCATCATCATTATTATCATCATCATCACTAGCATCACCACCATTATCACTAGCATCATTATTATTACCACTATTAACATCACTAGCATTATTACCGTCAGCATCATTACCATGATCATCGTCGTCATGATAAACATGATTACTATTACTATTAAACGATTTTTTTTTTTTTAATTTTTTTTTTTAGTATCACTTACACTGCATGTAACCACTTTGTCGTTAGACTAGGAGTGCTCTGGAAGAATAAGACTTTTTTCTACTCATATATTTTCTTATATCTCCACTTTGGTACCCTTTCTACCAATATCGTTTATCATTGGATTATTAATGGATTGCGCACATGTTCGTCACGCCGTGACGCTCTTGGCACCCAAATTAATCACCAATTAATTTTCGGCCGGTCATAGCCGGTGGTCAAATAAGACAGTAACGCTCTGGCAAATCGGGAATTTACCCGTTTACACCTAGTTGGAGAGTGGCAAATGTGGACTCATGTCTTGCAGAAGGACATTAGTGCTGAGCTGAGATTCGAACCCGAACTTTATGAGTGAAAGTCAAGTGAATGAACCACTGTACCACGACACTTTCACATCGTTTACCCGTAGTCTTACAAATCAGGTAAAATTTGGTTTGAATATTCAAAATGTTGTTTTCCATTAGTACCAGCACTGAAGATAATCTTTGAAAATTAGTTGGACGGTCATGCCGTCTTCACCTCGGCTACCGTCGTCGTCGTCATCGTCGTCGCCGTCGCCGTCTTTAAACGTCGACACTTGGCCTGGTGGTCAAACATGACGAAGCGATGACGAGCAAAAAGTTTTTGGTAAAGAGGAACGGCTATACAGAGCACAGCGCATACCGCATACATTCCCATGCTTGTATATATGGCTTCGTTATACGATCCGGTTTTGTCAATACTTTCACCTGAAAAGAAAGAAGAAAAAAAATGCCAAGGTTTATTTATATCATTGATATTTTCGATACACGTTAAAAGAAGCATGAGCATTGACGAAACTGATTTTTATTGGGGCCCATGTTGAACATTTGAAATACATTTCATAAACGTTGCAAATCTGATAACAACATACATGACATTATTAACACACGTAATTAAAACAAAATACAATTAAACGTTATAACATAGAAAGATTGACCTAAAGAAGAGGTGAAAATCAGTATCAGGAAGATGAGACGAACAATAAGTAAGAGAAGGAGAAAATGTGTAAGAAGAATGGAGAAGGAAATCGAAACGATTGATCATTGAAATCACTTGCAGCCTCTTCGTCACTCTCATTGTCTTCTTCAGTCATTTCTTCTTTTCTTTCACGATGAAATTATTTCATAACCGAGAAAAGAATTCTCTAGACACAAATGTTATCTGTATACTTTCGATGCGCTGGGCGGGGCGTACCTGCAATGTTTACTCCTACAGTGACGTCATATCAAATTGCGTATTAATACAGCTCCGAAACTGGGCTTTTTTCTGAGCAGTCTGAGTCGTCATTTTTAAAGCTAGATTCCAGAATTATTGACGATTTTTAAGAGAAATCATTGTCATAATTGGAATCTCGAATCTCCGTCAAAAACTCTTCTACATGTCTTTTATTTTTCAATTAAAAGCCCTTTTGAATGGAGGAGCCCTTTCAACGAAAATAGCTTTCAAAATTACCTTGCATCCATCGATTGGTAAAAATGGGAAACTATCAAAAGCATCCTCGATTGAATTTATCAAAACAGGTTAGACCTAGAGATAGAAACAGTAAGAGAAATTGAAAGCATCTAGTCCCGCTCAGGTCTTTCGGTTTAGGCGAGAGATCCCGGGTTCGACGCTTGCTCGGGGCCCACATTTCGTCCCACTCTACGCAGGGCCGTGCCCTAGAGTTGAAAGCCTTCACCAATGGCATTACTCCCAAAGAATTTTATTTAAAGGGATATGGTCGTCAGTTCCTAAATACAGTATGTCATAATTAGCTGGCGCCTGACTTGGTTGAAATACACTGTTGCTCATTTTAAAATTCATAACATTTTCTTACCTCTTATTGGTAGATAAAGTTTACATCCTCCTAACTCTGACCAATATAAAGCGTCATAGGAATTTATCGATAAATATTTAAACAGAGATAAACATTATCCATGAAGAATAAATCATATTGTCACAATTACATGTATTTCATGAAAAAGGGTATGGCAATTTATTCAAACTCTATGGGCAATGCAAATTGGATGTCCAACCAAGAAATACCGCCATAGTACCTTGGAGTATGGGAAGGGCAAGGGCTACCCTTATGAAGCGACTGATGGAAAGCGCAGAGCACTATACATGACATGTCGACCGTAAGCGTGAAGGTCACTCCAGATAATTGAAAATATCTATTATCAGTTGAGTACCTGAACAGTTTCAAATTCTCAATGAGAACATATACCTAAAGGGATCCGGTAATTATGTCTCAGATTCTGAAACAAAATCATGTATTTAGCTCATGCTGCAATGATAATTATAAACTTTTAGGTCAGTCAGGAACCCCATGACTTTTACAAGCCGATCGCCTGTCTGATTATCAAGATATTAATGATTGGAAATCGAAATCAAATTTTGCGTTTGCCTAACGGTTTTCATAACACTACAGTCTATTGGGGGAAACGAGTATGGTAAAACCGGTCACTCAAATTTGTTTACTTTTTTGAGGCACTTCTTGATCATTTTGAAGCGCGATCTTTTAAGGGCTTCAATATTACACCATATCACAGACACTAATAACACTTAGGGCCGTGCATCTGAGATTTAACATTGTTAAACAATGGCTTCAAAATGACGTTTTACATGGTTCATCTTACCAAAGACGGCTCCCACCATGAAACCTACTCCTTGCAGCATCATGACAACGGTCCAGGTCTGGACGGCATCCTCTTTACGGAAGACTTGGTTACAGATGGAGTAGGAGAGAACATCCGCAATCGTCATGACAACCAACCCGATGACTAGAGAGGAAATAATAATAATAATAATAACGTTACTTATAAAGCGCTTACCACCGAAGTCTCTAAGCGCTATACACACAAAATAGACTGATATACAATTACATCTTATACAAAACTAAAAATGCAAATAGACATACAAATTACAATACATATGGAATACGAAAAAGGAAAGGAGGGGAACAACAGTTTGTTGTAATAATAGCAATGATAATAACAATGATGATGATGATAGTGATGATGATGATGATGATAGTGACGATGATAATAATGATAACGATGGTAATGATAATGATGTTTACAATAATTATAATTATAATTATAACAAAAGTACTTAACCACGCTTAACTGAACTACATTCATTACATTGCCTACCTTTTATCATTTATATACATTATCACTCCTCGGGGAGTGGAGATTGTGCACACAGTGTGTGCGGGCAATCCAATGACCGGGGTAATAATATATTTGTAAATCGCTTAGAGACATTTGTGATGAGCGCTATATAAATGCTAAATATTATTATTATTATTATTATTATTATTATTATTATTATTATTATTATTATTATTATTATTATTATTATTATTATTATTATTATTATTATTATTTATTATTATTATCATTATTATTATATTATTATTATTATTGATATGATTACATGTATAGAGAGCAAATTATATCATTTCAAAGAGAAATTGAAATATCTAGCACAGACTAATGCTACGAAGAATTTTGATCAAGAAATAAAGAAATACATTTTTTGTGTTTAAATTATGTGTTTATTAAGAAATCAAATCATAACAGATACAAACTTTCCAAGGAAATGCAAATGTTGTGTTACAAAAAACAAAACAAAAATAATGACAAATTAAGATATTTACAAACGATTGAGATGATCTGGAATAAAAAGGCAGAGAAGAAATACATATTTTGTTGCGTACAGTAGCTAGCTTGACTAAAATAGAAGAAAGAAAAAAAAATCGCCATTGCTCTATAAGAGGCCTAAAAAGAGGAGGAGTGGTGGGGATGTCAATGCCATTTGACATTCTGCAGATTCTTTGTACTACCTCTCCCCACCCCAACATGGTATAGATTTTTTAGGAGGACACCCCGTATAGTATTGTACTCGTGTTTATGTTCATATTTCCGGGTACAAATAATGTCCTAAATTTTCCTGGCTGTAAGAGGGATATCCCTCTCACTTCATAACCATCTTCTGTAAGTTTGTTTCGAAAAGGAAACAGATTGCCAGTTTTCATCACTTTCTATCTCATATTTTCTGGTTCTTAATTTTTCTTCAAGTGCTCATATTACTAGGCAAAGAATGGGAATGAGGGCCCTGTTATATAAAACTTGTCATCAGTTTGAATAACTGTTATGAGCTACTGAAATCGTGACATAGACATAGACATTGTCATAGACAGCGTTAATAACAAGTTTGAAGTTTTATTTATTCCACATTTTACATAGAAAAACAGTTTATGGTCTTTTTAATTTTTGTTTTATTATACAGGCGTATATTATTATAAGAGTAGATTTCACACAAGAAGAAAAAATTTATAAAAAAATTAAAGATTTCAAATCAAATATAATGTACGGAAAATAAGTACGAAATTTCGAAATATGTAGATATAACGGTCCCAGGTCAGTTACTTCGAAAGTGTAATAAAACGCTGATGATCATGTTTAGAAATGCTCAAATTGGACGGGGATACCCCATCCCTCCTCCTCCTCCTTTCTCGCTCCGTACATCCATAGTAACCTATTCGTCTAAGCTGTGAGAAACACAGGTACACATTAATTTTGTTAATACGACATTTTACTCCTTTGACACAGCGTTTTTACACTGAAAAGGTAACTGTCATACAACAATGTGAAAGTATTTGTGAAGTATTTAAAATGCTATTGAAAACAAGCAAATTTTGTTGTGACTGGCATAATTCACAGAAATTTACATAATTAAATGTTTATTATAAAAATAAAAGCATTAAGCTAGTCCACAGTCATTTCCGACATGTTCGATGCCGAGAATTTCTATATTTTCAGAGATCGGTATCTTGAGGAAATCTCCCTGACCGTGTCCGAGAAATAAGGGAGTTTACAGATACAATCTGCGCATGGGCAGATAAAGGTCATTTGTACCAAAATGGTAAAACCCACAGAGAAGAATACTGGATATGCGCTCGTGAAAGTTATGTAACATTATTCATTTATGCACCAACGGTATATTCTATGATACGCAGGTGGAAGTATTCTTTCTATTCAAACAAAAGGTATTCATGAAGCACATCTATGGCTTTGGCAGTTATTATTCTAAGATGCTCAAAGTGAAACTTCTCCATGTGTAAAAGATCTGTTGATATTTGGGGTCTTTTGTACCATGTGCTATCTGTAAACTCCCTTATTTAAGATACAATTTTGTAAAAACAGCCCATGAGACAATGAGAAAAACCCTTAGTTCTACCTCGATTTATCAATATAACTGATCGTGTAATATTCCAAACCATGGTTTTAGTTAAAAGAAGGTCGTCGTTAAAGAGGTTTCATACATGGACATGGGTTTTGGGTTTTCTTGAAAAGATTCACTTCTCCATAAATCCTTACACTTACACTTAAAGGGATAGTTGAGTTATGTTGCAGAGGGCGCTACACAAAATATTTTTTTGTGAGATAATGAAAAACTCAGTGAGTGTCAAATTTGAAAGAACATAGTATTCAAAATATGACAAAATCACCTTTGTTTGATCAAAATCGGTTCAGAAATGGCTGAAATATAACGATTTCTAATACTTGTGTACCACCACAAATAATAGATATTTCGACAAATTTGAAGAAAAAAAAACGTTGAAAAAAACGTAATTAACGCCTTTTACGTCGTATTTCAGCTAATGCCGATATTGTTTGTTTTTTGTTGGCATGTTCGTGTTGCTTATATTACGCACAACCAGTCGGCCCATGTTTTGTTATTTTTAATTAAATAATCAATTAACGGTCACCGTGATTTTTTTAAAGTGGAGCTGAATTGGTATGCTCGTATTGCCTAAATTTCACACATTTTTGGGGTCTAAAATTACCTTCAAAGCAATTTTAGGTTCTAAAAGGGCACTAGAAATGTCATAGATAAGAATAAGAGCAATAACCATGCACTTTGAAGGCATTTGCGGTCTGAAAACAGAACTCAACTATCCCTTTAACCAACACGATCCGACTGCGATCCGATTCTTGAAAAAACGGCAATATTGTATTAGTTATGGAAATGTAAACAAAGAACGTTTTGCTGATTTAGATTGTAAATAATGATCATAAGAATACTAACAACAATAATTGAAGTGACTTTAAGTCTTCTAGACACAAATTTTTCCGAATCGGCTTCACATCGTATACAATGCTATACCGGTATGACGTCATTATGACGTCATTAAGCCGATTTAGCTTTTCCTCCGACAAGGTATTGAAATCCCCGAAAATTAAGATTTAATCAATTACATGAATAATCATATTCTCGATCATTAATGGAGGTTGGGGGAGGGGGGGAATGAGCACTAATTTGTTTTCTTCTTCCATTTTGCCCCCCCACCCCCAATTTTTTTGTTGAAAATCTACTTCTTCTGTTGCTGCTGCTGCTGCTACTACTACTACAACTTTTAATACTGCTGCTACTACTACGTCTACTACCACTTTCATTACTAATAACCATCACAAGTACATGAATGCTACTCGTTTGGGATCAAGTCATTCGTCTTTAGATTAATGGTCAGATTTTTGGTCAATTCATCCCAGAAATAATCTTGTCCTCTCACGTTCTCAGTCCAGTGGATATAGGGTCTGCCATCATTGAGGTACAACCTCACCAAGAATGGCATTTCATCATCTGGGATGTCTTCGAGGAAGACCACGAGTACGAATTCCGTCAGAGTATCACTCACGTGGTCCATTGCCGTACGTAACTTGAGTATGAACCAGTGGTCGTGCACAGCAGCTTTGCTAAGCACTATGATGGTCTTGTAACTATGGCTCACCACGTAATCGACAGAATCTAGGTAATGCATACCCAGCACAAGGTCTTCGTCACCAAAGACGTTCCTCTGAAACTGTGGAAGCCGTTCTTCGAGAGCCGGTTGGAGCTGTTCGCGAATCCATCCTTCGTCATCGTCGTAGAAAATGATGTTCACGTCAAACTCGTAGTCATTGTGGTCTCGAGCGTCTCGCATCTCTTTATAGCCCACTACGGCCAGTTTCAAGAGAAAGAGTTTGTACCTCAACTGCCATCGGTAGTGATACAACAACACGATGATTATAATCAAGCTAATGGAGGCGAGGGGAATCAAAAAGAGAAGACCATTGTTGAATATACAGAGTTCATTTGGCTCAAAATCAAGCAGGGGTTTCTCACGAAGAGGCTCCAGAGATGCTGACGAACAGATAGTTTTGTCCTTGTCTATAAGGCCTATAGGTTCATTTAACCAATCAATAAGCCACTTTAGATCACAGTTACAATTAATTGGGTTCATCGATAGATCAAGTGATGAAATTGAAGAAAAGATCGGCTTGAAAGTGCCTTTATTTAGGCGCGTTAATTTGTTGTTGGCCAAGGAAAGATTTGTGAGTTTCCAGTTATTTGAGAATATTAGCTCCTCCAAGTATGCGATCCGGTTTCCGTCAAAGTTAATACTTTTTATTTGACCCAACCCCGACAATACACCATCATGAATATGCTCGATGTTGTTTCCTTCCAAACTCAACTTCTGAAGCGATTCCAACCCCGAAAAGACAAGAGGATGTAGATTTGTAATATCGCAGTAGTCTAGATTTAGCTCATGTAAAACAGAGAGTTGCTGGAATATCCCTGGCGGTAAATCCCCTATATATAAACTCAGGAAAGGGTTACGACTCAAGTCCAAATGATTAAGATCCAATAATCTATCGAAAAGAGACGTGTTTGTAATGGCATTCCATATGTTATATAGATGAAGTTCCGAGCCTTTCATGTCTAAATTAAGAAGGGATTGTAAATGTTGAAATGATTCTCCTGGTTCAAAAAGAACAAATGCTGAATCAAGAGAGTTTAAGAAAAGTGATCTTGATATTGGGGTATTCAATTCAAGAATAACTAATCGATTTCCGGACAAATTAACGGTTTGAATATTGTCAAGTCCCGAAAAGGCCGTCAGCTCAAAGACAGAAAGGAATTTGTTCCTGCTCATGTCTAAGAAAGTTAAATTTCCTAAACCGCGAAATACAAATGCAGATATTTCTGTGAACAGATTACCGGATAAGTAAAGCTCAGATAAGTCCACTGTCCAAGTCTGATTGTGAGGATTTATTTGTCTCACTTGGTTGTGTTTGATTACCAGTACCTTCAATTCATTCATCCCGTCGAAAAAGTCTGGATGAATTTCGTCTATGGGAAGTTCGTTATCTTTGATACTGAATTGTTTGATTTTGTTCAACTTTGAGAAGACTAAAGAATGGAGGCTATTCAGGTCGTTGCGGATAAAGGCCAGAACAGAGAGAGAAGAATCGCGCAGAGGATCAAAGAAACCTTCAGGAAACACACCAATGGAACCTTTCTCGATTGTTAGCCGTTCGATGTCTGATTTTGAGATTCCGAGGATGATGTTCGCCAACACCTCATAACTCAAAGGGCTGCCACCTAGCATCAATGAGCGAACATGTAGTGATGCGATCACATCAGGGTCTACTGATTGGATAGGATTTTCTCTAAGATCTAGAGTATCAGTGTGGCACCCAAAGGTGAAGTCTCTCACCGTAAGGTGTCGTAGTCGATTACTTATCATGCGTACATTGTCGGCCATGCCACAAGAACTTATATTAATGAAGGAGAGTTCGTTAAAGGACAGACGTGCAGCATCTAGATGTGGACTCCATTTTAGAAGGTCATTAGGGAGCGAGTTCAAGTATGATAAAGTTAAATCGAGAATGGAAAGCTGTGAAGACATCATAAAGACGCCTGTTGCTGGAAGCACAAGATTCGGGTTAAAGACAAGATACAGGTACATTAAGCCCCTGAGGGGGTAAAAAGTGGCGGATTCTATCGCTCTTACATCGTTATCAGAAATGTCCAAGGAGATGATTAGAGGGTAAACTTCAAACGAGGAGTTCAAGAGTTTTGTGATATTGTTCTGAGACAAGTCAAGCACCTCAGTGTCCTCAGAAAGATTCTGGGGAACCGTGTGAAGGTCTTTATCGCGGCAAGAAACTTCTTTCAGTTCACGGTTCTGATCACATCCATGGAAAGATTTGTCCTTGTCCACTGTTAAGAAAGGCACGGCCGAATCTCCATCGTGTCGGTGTAAAGATTGAAAGGACGAGCTGACGAGGAGACAAGCGACGAGCAATGGGTACAAGATTGAGCCGTTTGCCATGACGTCAATATATGACCTCTCTAAAAGGAATTAAGGTACACATTAGTTGGATGATAATATATCGGTCTTGAATAAATGCTAACAGCCTAACACAAGCTCGTGGAAGCGTAACAAAATTGTTATCCTCTGTTGCAGACGGTCAGCCTCATTTTGAGCTGTGAAAAGGCGCTCGGATATTATTCCTGACAAAATTGTGGTTATGTTAGTAAACAAAACTAAAATATATAGGTTTGGGAAACAATTATTGACATTTTCAGACGAAACAGAAAGTCATATTGCTTTTTTGGATAACTATTAACATTTTACAAGTAATAAAATCACACACAAAACCATATGAGATATTCTAACGGTATTAAAGAACACAAAGGAAATAATGTGATATAAAATAGAAATTAACACCGACATTAAATTTCCGTGCGCTTGTATAACATGCCTAGTCTACTCATAGGTAGCTCATTCTTTTGTAATTTCGACAATTAAAACTCTTTATACAGAAATCGTACAGAAATATCAATATCATAACACGCTCTTTCTGTTTCCAGCTATGTTGAAGTGGTAAATAAAATAATACAACATATCAAAAAGTCGCGAATGATTATTAACAGAATTAACACGATTAATGGGATAGAACGGACAACATTTTTTGAAGTAGGCGGGGGAGGGGGCCCAGGCCCCTAGATCCGCCACTGCACCCCCCTTTGTTCCAGGACCATTTTGATAGGTGAACTCACCCTGCGCCTGTGGTCACAATACTATTCAACCACCCACCCGTATGATTGAATGGAGATTTTACTTACCAAAGTTTACAAAATGAGTATTGTTAATGGCTAACAAATGTTTCGGTTTTTTCCTCAACATTTTGTTTTAATTTCAAGACTGATAAGCAACACAAATGCTCACTAAACGTGTTCAACGATCGAGCAGACAATTATTAATCCCCTTTCATATCCATCTTGACGTGAAACCAATCCTAACAAAACTTCAATATCCTCAAGTTTGTTATAATTATGGTCGATTGATGATGACTCGATACTAAACACTATTTGTTTGACCGATGGATAATGCATCCTGTTATATACTTCTTTCTATCACAAGATATGGTTATCTAATTCACTGTTTGTTTACATATTGATTTCTCTATTGCCACTTGACTTCAATATTATCTTGTTTATATCTTGTTTCCTCAGATTGTTCTTTGATTTCGATTAATAAGGTCTATAAATAAAAGACGAATTTCAAGAACTCTCTCTAAATAGAATAGTAATTTCTGAAAACTGACTGTTCTTGGATTTTCATTTGAGAAGCAATGGATCTTTCCATGCAAAAATAGAATAGATTAATAAAATTGAAGATTTTATTCAAATCGGTTAATTCGTTATTGGGATTGAAACCTTCCACACAATGATTCGATTATTATGAATTTTGTTAAATAATTAAGAATAGAGTTTAGAATCACATTTTGTATCTTTTGGCCAGCCATAATGGCCATCTATTTGAGTGATTTTAAGACAAATCATGCAGGAGTACAAAATCCTTGAATATTATTATCTTACAAATGAGTGCATTGTTGCATTTTTGTCAGGGTTGGCCTATCAAAATCCGAGCCGATTCAATATGCTACAAAATACTACACTATTGTACAGGTTTGTTAAAGATGAGATTATGATGGAAACAAACTTGCATTTCACAGGCTAACAAATCAACACAATTTAGTCACAGAATTCGTAATTTTGCTCTCTCTTTCGAGGTGTATTTGCAGTGACAATTTCAATATGCTATCTATTGGAACCCTATTACATCTTTCTCTCTATCTGATTGATACGCGACCGTAAAAACCCAATCACAAACACAGACCAAAACATTAAAAAAAAAAAACACGCACACACACACACACACTCTCTCTCTCTCTCTCTCTCTCTCTCTAACTCACACACTCGACATACAGACTTTCTCTCTCTCTCCTTCTCTCTCTTTATCTATTTTTTCTCTCTTTTTAACCCTTTCACCCTCATTCACGGTATCCTTGTCATTGTGTTCGCCCAGGTTTAACAGTGGCATGAATGGTGAATGAATTTTGAAACGATTAATGGTTTTGTTACAATGCGAATCAAATTTATGTAGAAAGAAATGATTAGTTTCCTTCAAGAAAACGGCAAGATGATACAAATAATTCAGTCGCTATCCTATCGCACATGTTTCGAATTTGTTTTTTGTTCTGTCTTTATTTTAATCAGTACCTTACTACAAACATACATAAATAAAGGATCAAACTCAAATTCGAATATCTTTTTCCAAATAATTCGGTCGGTCCTATCAGACCATTTATTGTATTGAACGCATGCATCAAGGAAAACTCAACTTGAGTAGCAAATTATTCTACTATAGAGGAAAGCAGACAAATCAGAGAAGCAGACTGGTGAAATTTTAAATGAAATCAGACCCACCCCCCAAAAAAGAGTAATTTCGATTTTAAAAAACATCATAATTACTCTAGATATGTGGGCTATTCAAATTGGCAGAGTGGGTAATGTCTCTGTGATATAGTGGCGGACAACTTTCCCATTTGTCACAACACATAAAATGATTTAAATTTCAATTTGTCAAAAAATGTTTGATTTAAGAGGGTCTTTTCTCTTTAGAAGACATATACTACATGTACTATGCTATCCGTTATATTTTGAGAACTACCCAATGGAGAATATACTTTATAGGAGGAAAAAAAATTATAATTAATTAATTAATTATATTTGCGTACACGACAAACGGGTGAGTTATACTTCAACTCTTATTATTGGTCCGATTTACTCCAATTCTCGCCATTCTGTTTATCTAATTTGTCTGCTTTCATACAAATACCTTTATTACGAGGGTTCGATTGCCCTTTAAACAAAACAAAAAGATACATTTTCAAATTTTAGTTGTCAGGGTTGCGCTAGACATGCAGGGGGCACCTCTAAACGAACAAATCAGTCGTAAAATGCTTAATTTTCATTGCCTATCCGCTATTCGTAAACTTCTAATATGTTTGCTTACTTGTGTATCATCTGAACATCAGTCGCTCACAACTTGAAAAGTTTCGACCCTTGGCAATTTTTTACGGATAATTTTCAGGTAAGTTGTCGGAAATGTTGGTCCGACACTATACCCGGCCCCTCCAGGCAAAATGGTCAGACGGCTCCCTACCAACACAACTTGTTTATAATTATTTAATCTACTAAGAATGTCACTTCTGGCTGAACAGTTTAATGTAAACATTATCAATAACATGTAACGTTTCCCTGCTTTATACAAGAACACACCAGCAAATTGGAATGAATAATATTTGACTAGTTTTCGCGAAGATGCGGAGCACAAAATAAAAACACAAAATCACAAAATCTTTGTAACAAACCAGCACACAAGTCTATGATGCCGATTTGTCAAATACTATAGTAATGCTAATTGTCCTGTCCTTTGATGTACTAGCACAGCGCCGAATGTGGGTTCTAAAGCCCGTTGCATACAAGGCGTCATTTGTCCGACGTAGATCTGCGTCAGTAAATGCACGTGCGGCCTTTGACGCGCCATGATGATTTTACAATCAATGGAAATAAAATCGAATACGTTGCATGGAATTACTGGCGTAAACCCTCATTGGCTAGATTAGCGCAGGTAATATAATACAATCGAAATGACGCCTCGCGTACAACCGGTATTACGTTTGAACATGACGAAAAAGAGATCTGCCGTCTATGAAACATCTCAGAGCGAATTCAAAAGACAGGGTTGCGTCAATCGGCTGCAGGAGTCAAAGTCGACTGCACTACGTCAAGTACGTAGGAGAAGCCTCTGAGTGCTTCCGTTGACGAAACTTCCCAGCTATGTCATTCACTTTGGACATTGCTTAACGGTACAGATCATTTTCTTCAACACCACAATTCATCATGAGGCTTTATGACAATTTTCATCTTTAGTTCTTGAGTGCTCGTCAATTGTCGGCTGCCCTCTATCAAGAAAGCTGTTAATTACTGCCACAATATATAGCTCTTGTGGCCTTCTTGCGGGCAGCCCGATGTCATAAACTAATACTTATATAATCGTTAGTAACACTAAAATGTAATATATATTTACAGCAGGGGCGTCGACTCCGGGGTTGGGGAAGTGGGCTGCTCCAATTAGGTAACTTGGTACTTAACCGTGTATTCTATGAAGCATATTATTCCAATTGCGTGTATAGGCGTACGAGAAAGGGTAGCTTAGTATAGGGGCTAGCTTCTATCCCCTGATAATTTCAAAACTACCCATTTTAAGACAAGCGATTGAGACCTCCTTACTTGATAAGTGAGGCTGGTGAGCTCCTTGTATTTCTTTATGTCTTGCATGCACTGTAAAGACAAAATGTCATCATCGACACTCTGAACACACTGAATGAATAGAGGCTCGTCACCATAAACAAATCTCAACAAATTTTGTTTGACTCGCCGCCCTTGCTTCGATCGCACCCCACCCTCTCTAAATGTTAGAAACAGGAAATACCTTATTCGAGAACGAGACAAGAGTTCTCTAAGGACAGTTTCCCATAAGGTCATAACTGATCTAGGAGATGTATCGACGCCCCTTTACAAAAATGCATAATGCAACTTCAATTAACATGAAAGCCGAATGTCAACAAGTAATTTTTGTTTCATTAAAGATCAACGCATAACAAATTTTCAATTTCAATACAACTTTTTCTTTCAATTTTGCATGCAGCTACCCATCCCTTATGATAATTCAGTGATTATACAGACAATGAAATAGTGTTAAAAAAATGAACCAAGGGCTAAATCAAGAGTAAGTAACTCGATTGAGAGGAAACTATACTCCTCTCTGTAGCAGTACCATGCAGACATCACTCTAATGTCTGAAACACTATGCCATGAATGAGATATTTGTATTTCCAAACTGAAATCCGTGACCTCATCCCCAAAAGACCATTCTCTGTCTCCTTCTCGTCACGTGGTTTTCGAAGCAATTGTTCCTGGTCGGTATCATTGGCTATAGAATCATCTCCATTTTGGCGTCCAAGACATCCAAACGGAAGATTACATCAATATACTACAATATCTCTTCTACCGAGTCACCTTAATCATATGACATTCTTATTTACACAGGAGGCCTCATCAATCCTGTTTCCCATTGAGGCCCCTGCAACCAGCATTCCCTAGCATTGCCAGGTACACCCATTACCTTCGTCGAGAAGGGTAAACATGAGGGCATGCAATTACACCTAGTCCAAGGTTACATCAATATATACTACAACATTTCTTATGCCGAGTCAACTGAATCAAGTCTTATTTACAAAGGAAAGCCTCATCAGTAATAATACCGTTTCCACCTTGAGGCCCCTGCAACCAGCATTCCCCAGCAGAATTGCCAGGTACGACCGGTTACCTAGGTCGAAAAGGGAAAATGTGGGTGCCGAACACCTTGTCCAAGGATGAAAGCACCGTGTAGGCATCGAACCCAGGACCTCACGTATGACAGTCAAGGGTCTTCACCAATACACCCCAGTGCTCCCACGTCACGCAAATGTTAGCGATGATCTGATTGGTCGCCTGTTTCCCGTGTTTTGTTAAACGACCAATCAAGCGAAAGAACTTCAAATACTAAACAGATTTAGGATTCCATAATGTCATCCAACCAATGTATAATATGACAAGTTCAGCTATACTTCATGTATTGCAACATGAAGCCGGTAATTTTGTTTTTCGCCTCCGTTGTGATACCCTTTAGGTAAATCACAAGTTTCTTCCCCACCGATGTGTGATACATGTATATTGTAATCGAGATTTTATATCTACCATATGCTATCACAAGTTATCTTATGTTTGCAGCAATAGTAGATACTATGCTTTGAACAGTAGTAAATACCGGTACATGTACTACATTTGCAGGTAAATAGAAGATACTACATTTGCACCAATATATAGTATATACCATATTTGCAGTAATAGTTACAGTAATTGTACGGAATGTTTTTTTTAATACTAAATGTAGGTCCCTCCATAATATTGAAGCTACGGCAAGAGTTGATGTTCCATGAAAACCCATCTTCTCTCTTCGAAACAACCGTTAATGGTCCAAAGTGGATAAAACTCAATGGGCATCTACTCTAGCTTCAAAGACCTATAAGATGACACCACTTGTCATGCCCGCGAACATAGTATAATTATAATTTCACCCACGTCAGTATTGGAGCAACCGAGCAAACGTATATCATCTGTATCTAAAGAACTCGGTGCACACTTCCAAACTTCCAAAGTGATTGAAACCCAACCGATTCTTGGTCATTTGTGGTGATGTAATATTTTTTTCGGTCTATTGGCGGTCTGGTTTTTCTAAACCATTCATTTTATGTTCTTGTGAAAAGAAGACCCACGTCAGAAAGATTCAACCTGAAAAATAACCACACCCTACAATGGGTCATACGTGAACGTTAAACATCTTAGATGAATAAACACATGAATATTGGAACAATATAAAACAACAAATCTACGCACCTCTTACATCTATGTTACATTTTTTTTGTGAACAATACAGTTCATACATTATACTTCGTTACTATCTTCAGTAGACAATAATAATCGTTTATGCTTGCATCATTAACAAAAGTAGAGAACGACTTTGCAGCCAACGATTCTCATGATCATATTCCTCATCGATGTCCGTTTGACCTTCAAACACAATCGACAAATCTATACAGGTGTATATATATGATTTCACTCTCTCACAGCGTTTCAAGTGGATATTATCACTGTTCTAAAATGTATATGAAACACTTTCCGCTTGCACCAGGTGGCAAGGGAATAGCGACTGCCCCACGACGTGGCAATCAAACAGACAAACAGTACCCGAACAACTACCTGCATGGTGACACTACAATCATGACAATGTTTAGCAAACTCATATAATCTAATTAGAGGTTAATTCTCAATTTATCCTCTTTCTTCAAACACTGGAAATGTGAAATATAATACTAGTGTTGAATGACAAGAACATCCATACGATATCATTCTTGCACTAAGTGAACATCACCTCTGTTCTAACATATATGAACACGCTCGCATCAAGTTGCTAGAAAATGCTACCTCTTTCCTAAAAATATGGCAATAGAAACATCTAAATCAGCACCTGTAGACATTGTTTAGCAAATTAATTATCTCATTCTAATACTGACGTCATCATCTTTCATCAAACATTATAAATTGGAAATACAATACTAGTCTTTTTTTTAAGAGACATGACGATATATCACATAATATATACACATGGAAGCCGCTTAGTTTTTCGTCCGAAGTATATTAAATGGCGTCCCAACGACGACCATAAATTCCTTGTAGAAAATAAAAATTAAATTGATATTATTCTGTTTGTACAGCGCAAGTCACATTATGATATGGAGTTAACCTGCAATATATCTTCCAAAGTGTTCAATCCATGCAGAATGCATTTGAAGGATCGACTTCAACTAGGCTCCCTTGTTAATACCTGGGCCAATGTCGGCAAAATGCCTTGTTTAATGGCATACGCATCTAATAGGGATTCGAACCATTGACCTCAAGATAAAATGTCAAGTAAATGAACAACGGTCCCATCAGGAGATGCAGATGAGAGGAATGCAAATAGCTCAAAATTATTATTGGCGCTAAATATAGCTCCTAAGCAAACTACGCACTAGCTATTGCTTCAAATGCTGATATCAAGATCGTCTCGTGAAATACATTTAATGGCTATTGCAACTCATCAGGAATGTACAATTACTATTAGTAAGTATCACAGGAAATATCATAATAACATAAAACTTTCAAACGATAACTTCTGAGTTATCAAATATAGTACGTGTAAACTTTGACTTACGAAAGTCGAATAAACCATTCACATCTAATATAAGAGTAAGTGTCAGGAATGAGAACTTTCGGTTTATTTCATATGAACCAGCTTTCTTCGAGATCTTACTGCTGCCCTTCCCTAGACCAAGCAGCATTTTTGGCTCGATCCATCTCTCCAGCTAGTTGGTTTTCATCGGTCAGTCGATGGCGCTGTCCACCAATGACAGAACCACATTCGGGGCATCGCGCGTGCTCCATGGCACCGCCACACTCACCGATGGCATAGACATGTCCCTCTTTGCACTTGAACCAATGGCCTTGGCTAAGACCAACTGCATGGACTACCTGCAGTCGCTCCCTGTCGCTGATGGCCAGTACCGTATCCTGCGAATTCCCCAGAGCCTCGTTGATACGCCTCAAGACCCCTTTCACCTCGATCTCCTGGTCGGGTGTCAGCGGTTTCTGGTCGGAAAGAAGGCTTTCAAACTCGATAAGGAGACTTTGGTGCGAGGTGTTCTTGTCCCACCAGGCTAGGTTGTTGACGAGGAGATCGGCGGCATCGCACTCCAGGATCAAACGGACCACCTCTGCCAGGGTATCATTCATCTGCTGCTCAGCAAAACGACCCAGGTCTCCAGTGGATAGCGCCTCTTTCATCCTACCTAGACGATCTGCTAATGGCTCACACCGATATTCAAGGATATCTTGATATGACTTGTGTGTCTTCGTACCGAATACTGATCCCTCTAGGACCTGTCGAAGACCAGCTACCTGCGACTGCATATTGATGACTTCCTGAATGAAGTTGCATCGGTTCAGTCGGGAGACCAACGTCTGGAGATGATGACAGTCGTTGATATTTTCCCGGAAATTTCTGATGATGTCTTCCGAAAGACCATTGATTTCGATTTTTTCCAGCTTGCCGATCTTCTTCTTCAGAAGACGTTTTTTCTCCTTGATCTCATCCTTGCTGCCCATCATTTGCTTCTTGACTGCCTCGATGTCGGCAAGGGTGCGTTTGATCACGTTTCCGTAGCGGAGATTTTTACGGATTGGCGTGCTGCATTTTGGACATCCCTTGAGCTGAGTAGGAAAAAGGTAAACAAAATATTGAACTAAGCACAATTTAAAAACCTTGTACATAACCTTAAATCTAATGCTAATCTTGACTACCTCTCATAACAAGCAAAAGGATCAATTTAAAGGGAAAGTCCACCCCCAAAATAAGTTTGTTTCGATAGAGGCAGAATAATAAGAAAATCAGGTGAGTGAAAGTTTGAGCAAATTCTGAATGAAAATAAGAAAGTTATGAATTATTGAAGTTGTGATCAATCAAATACAAATTGGCAACTCTGTGACTTATTATACGAGCTCTCCTTCATTTGCTTTGTGCATAATATTCCATAAAATCATGTTTTCTTCGTTATTGATGACGGAATATATATTTGTTCCTTGCAGGGGGAGTATAGAAACATATTTGCAATTATTATATTTAGGGTGCATGTATGGTTGAAATTTTTCTTGAGGGAAAATGAAAATTTTTTTTTTTTTTTTAGTACTGAGCAAATGGAAGTTGAGCTCGCATGATACGTCATAGAGTTGCCAATTTGTGTTTGATTGATCACAACTTCAAAAATCCTTACTTCCTTATTTTTCATCGGAATTTGCTCAAACTTTCACTGACTTGTTTCTCTCATTTTTCTACTCCTATTAAAACTAACATAATTTCAGGGTGGACTTCCCCTTTAAAAGACCTGCTACCAAATCAGAGGATTCAAATAATCATTATTTCCCTTTATATACAAACCATAAAATGATATACACATTCCACTGGTTACCCAACCCTATGCAGCACGATATAAGGCAGCTAGTCTTCTAAGGTTCCCCTTTAAGCTAGTCAACTTTCTACCACCACCACCTCCACTTAAATTCCATGATGCCATACGTACAAAGATTCACTACAACACTACATTAAGGTCATATGGTGGTATTTCTAAATGTTGTTTAAATACGGTCTTCATGTTTCATAAGCCGAGGTGGCCAGTTATCATAAAGATACATACCTTCACAGTCTCTGAATCGGTTTCAGCACTTGAGGGCATCATCCATTTGTCCAATCCTTGCACCTCAATCACATGACGACAGTCTTCCAGCTCCACGAATCTACAGAGAGAAATGGTGATTAAAAAGTAGCAGTAAACCATTAGTATCTTTAAAAGGTACTATTATGAACTTTTGACAAGGACAATTTTACGCACGTCATGAAATTTGTGTATGCTGCTAGAACAATGGCAGGTGGTAACGACCTTCAAGCCTACCCAATTTGATATTCTGATAAAGCATGACTAAAGTTTAAAAGATACATATTGAAAATTGTAGTACAGTACATGCTGTTCAGTCAATATCTTACTAAGGAACAAATACAAAAATTCGTCGCCAGTGTCTTGGAAAATTATACTGCGTCCATAATTTTATTTGAAATGATTAGCGAACTAGTCAGCGATAATGTCCTACCTAGCATCAGGTTCATCTTCATTTCCAAAGAACAGTTCTGTGACTTCCTGCATATGACAGACTCTGCATTTCTTAGGGCAAGGTTCCCCGCAGAGACCAATGCACTCATGGCCACACTGCAGTTCTTTCTTGCATGGTTGTTTACAAGGCTCCCGATCACATGGCTGGCAGCATGCCCGTCGGCATACCTGGTGAGGACACTGCCATTCACAATGCTCCTGGCACGGGATGCAGGTTTCACCACAGGGATCCGTGCATCGGCTGTGCTTGCACTTGTTCTGGCAGTTCTCTGTGCAAGGTGGACAGGCGGTGGAGCATCTGCTCTTGCACTGGTGCCCGCAGACTAAGATCCGCCCACATGGCTCTTCACAGATGATATGTAGGCGGCCTCGCATGCAGCTGCCACATGTTCCACCGCAGCGATGGCCACATTTGAGTTCTTCTTGACACGGATAGGGACATGTATCCTCGGTGTCCGAGCAGCCTACCTCCACAGCATGGTTACATGGCCACTCCCTCTTCACCATTTCCAGACACTGAGTAGCACAAGGCTCCCCACAAGCATTGCGACAGGGATGGTCGCAAATGAGCTTCTTCTCACAGGGACTCCGACACTTGATTTTACCGACGGCCAGGGAACAATCAGCCACCTGTTTATGACCGCACTGCAATGTCCTCTCTGATGTATTGTTGCACTTTTTGTCACATTTCTCGAAACACTTCTTGGTGCATTTATGTCCAGCAGGGCATATGGGCTTTCGGCATTGCTGCTCACATCGATAGTCACCTAACTGCTTGTTGTCATGTACATGGCATGGTAGCTTACAGCTGTGGCCACATCTTAAACGTGCCGTACACTGAAGACCGCATCCACCAGTATCAATCCGCTTCCGGATATCTTTAGCTTTAGTAGCGACATCATGTTGGTTCTCATGATAGCGACAAGTCAATGGTAGTTCACTGCCCAACGCTTCCAGACGCTTGGCTTCCTCCAGGACATGAAGTACTTGATCACACTGTTTACCTAGTGAATCGAAGTTGCCAACAGCATAGAAACCTTTCTTTGCCATTGATAGAGCCTTCATCAAGCGGTCTTGTGGTTTTAGACTTCCAACGGAATCTTCCATTTGGAAAGCGGCCAAGAGTATGATGTCATTCTCTCCGAGAAAATCATTTAGAAGTTCGACACTGATCTTGGACAATCCATTAATTTTCTTGAAGCGATCACGCTGTCCAACAGAATTTGAGAGAATGGTAATCTCACTTCCCAAGTGTCCTTGCTTCAATAGGTATAGACAGAGAGTAGAGAGAAACTCCAACTCATGTGAACTTGCATTGAAACGTGGCAATCCGTGGTTCATGAAGTACACTCGACGGGGAATTCCTTGCACTTCATCATGCCTTGTCACGTCAAGAAGATCTTCAAGGTCTGTGTTGTCAAATTTGATGAACCTGGAGATAGCTGGTGCCATACGATGTTGCCTCGTGAGTCTTGTAACGGCATACTTCCGTTCAATGAGACGTAGGAAGGAGGATAGCTCCACATCACCTGTTCTTGCCAGAGCTGACACGGCAGAATTCTGCTCTAAGATGGCCTTGTCATACCCGATCATGATCAGCTGTCGACAGTTTTGAGACAATGATGAAATCAAGACAGACTCCATAACTTCTGCAGCTTGGACAACTATCATTATTCTTGGTTGCACATACCTCAGAATACGATGATGCCCAATTGCAGAAGAAGAGGTCACTCCAAGAACAGAAGCATTCTGATATGCCATGTATTCTGATTTCTCAGATATTACTCTCTCCCGTTGAACTGTGTCTTCTAACTCCTTAGATATTAGACGTATGCGTCGAGTAGCAGTATTCCAGAAGTCTCTTAACCAGAATCTGTAGAGTCGCCAGCGCTGGTCATTCTTCAAAGTCCAGGGGTCTTTAACAGCTTCCTCCTGCTCTTTCTTCATGCGATCTGTTTGGCGAATACGAGAGATTAGGTCCTTTTGAGACAGCCCACTTCCGTCTGATGTGTCCTTCTTGCTTGGGTCGTAATCCATGTGAAATGGATCTTCCACCCATCCATCCCCTACCTCTTGAGGACCTAATCCAACATTGGCGCGTTTCAGTGCTTTCTGATTAGAGTCAGGCATGATCCATGCTGCGATACCCCCTTTCTGTGAGATAACATCAGCATGTGATGCATCCATGACTTGTTTCAGAGATTCAACACTAATGATACTCCTCCTTGAAGAGACAATGTTGGCTTGAATGTTTGAAAGCCTCTTCTGGGCTCCCTCTGGATCTGATCCACCATGTTCACTTCTCGTTGCTGATGCTCCCTTCTTTCCTCCATTCTGTTGATCTATCCTGACGATCCCTTTATCATCTATTCCTTTCAAGAAGTGATCAAGACTGACTGTATCAGGAGCAAGTATGAGTATAGGCCCGCTATCAATATCGGTACGACCAAGAGCTCTGTCCGCCAAATTGACACCCCATTTGTGTCGATTTTGCAGAAGAACCTTGACAATCGCTTGGCCGATGTATGTTTTTCCAGTGCCTGGTCCACCTGAGATAACAGTCAGTTCTTGAGTCAGGGCAGATTTCACAGCTCGAAGTTGATCAGCATCCAGAATCACAGAATCTTCACTGGGCCAGCGTTTGAAATCTGTGAGCGGTACATTGATTGCAAGTGCCTTTCCTGCTTTGTGTTGGGCATCATCTGACACTAAGGAACTGAGATCATAGGAGCATTCCTGTTCTTCTCTACAGAATATAGCCTCTTCACCAGAGCTATTCATGTCGATAAGATGTTGCCGAAAGGGCATGGTAACTTCAGTCACGTGTGTAAGTGTTGACAGGACATCTAGGACACCCTCTGTGGTTCGCTTGCAGTCAATCATGAGGAAATTGTGAGTGGTCAAGAGCACTGCAACATCATCTGCCCGTGGAAAACGAAGATCGACGAAACCTTTCCTAAGCGCACTTGACTGCCGCTCATGAACTATTCCATAGATAAGAGTGTTGAATTGATCAAACGACAAGCAGAGAAGAGAGCCTTCAGCTAAGTGAGTATTTGATTCCCAGTGATCAGGTTTGAAATTTTGGGCGTCAAACTGCATACGGTATACCAAACCAACGTCACCCTTCTTTGAGCTGATGATGCTTTTCACGTTCACATACTGATAGACTGGTAATTCATTCAAGTGTCCTTCAGTCAACTTCTTATTTTTAGCACGAAGACGGTGATACTTTGACACACTCTGACGGATGGGCTCTGCAATAATTTCTCTCAACAACTGGAACTGTGTCTTGATGTATGATTCAGTGGTCTCGAACTTGCACTTTTCAGCTGGAGCAGAAACTAATTCAGGAGGTGATTCATCTTTTATTTCTCCCGAGCAGGGAAACTCTGTCAGTGGGGCATCCTTAGACCTTCCTTTCTTCGCTGCGTTCTTCGGAACACCTTTTGCAGAAGCAGATTCTGCCAGATCCTTCTGTTTCTTGAAGCATACCTGAAGGGCTTCTTTAGCCGAATCTGGGACTGGTATCTCCTTTGATTCCATATCCCTGTGCACATCCCCGATGAGAACGAGGGGTGTCAGAATCTCAGAGGCCTGCTTTCTTGTCATACACTGCAGAATCTGTTGCAAAACTACCGTCACCTCGTTTGTCTGCTGGAGAAGTTTCTCGGAAGTCTCAGCCTCTGCGTTGATCCTGATACGCATGATATGTTGAGTAACATGTAGTTTGAGAAACCTTGACTGGCTGATGACCGCCTCGGCGATCTCTTGGACGCCGTCCCCCTTCTCCCGGAACGCCTTTGCAAGCACCGACATCAAACAAACAACATCTCTTTGGATATTTCTCGTTCATGGAGGAGTTTTTGTAGGCTTCCCTTATTTTCCAAGAGTTCAGCAGCGATTTTTGACGGTGTCTTCGTCAACCAGGCTTCAACGGCCGAGAGTTCCAAGTCCTGGTATCTACATATAAACAGAAAATTTGAAGAGAACAACAAGAATGAAAAAGTCAAGCATCAAATGCGCTAATATGGCATTTTCTATAATGGATTATGAGTCTATCAATTATTAAGACAACATTGAATTAAACAAATTTGATTGTTATATATATTCTGGTCTTATCTAAAAATTGTGTTGATTATTTTTATGGACACACACAATTATACTCACTCCGTCTTTTTTCCCGGTATGTCTTCTATCTTTCACTCCTATCTCCATTATCTACTTATAAATCAACCTTATTCTTGATAGCTGACGGACATTCCTTAAACCTGTACGAAATGAACCCGTCAGGTCAATATTTATGTATAGTGTCGTAGAATCGTATAATATACTGTGATATTATAAGGCAAAGACCCCAATTTATAATGAGCTGGGATTGATCGAAATCCCACTAATCTTGATTTGATATCAATCGCAACTCTGTATTATACGATATATGTGTTTGTAACTTTGCGATTGATTGGAGGACTAGCTTGCAATCAATTCGGATCCATCGCAACTATTTAAAAGGCATACCCATACTGTCTGATGACGACTTGCAATTGGTCTATCTACTCAACCGCACCACAATTCACCGAGTTATGTACTCGTTACTCAATTTTCTATTTATGGTATAAAAACGAGTATAATTATAATAGGTAAGTAGGTACATATGAATAAGTAAGAATTATGCGGTTCATACTGTGCTAATGAATTCACTTCCAACGGAGTGCTCTTCGGATCGTTCAGCTTTTCTGTAACATCTTCTTCCTCCACATCGTCATCGCCCATAATCGATCCATAGTCATCGTCATCGCTGGCTACCAGGCTCTCGCATTCGTCAACGACAGATCCCTGATCGGAGGTGGTGTCCCAATTACGTCTGTTTGTTCGCTGCTGCCTTCCGCCACGAGAACCTTGTCGACGACCATGGTCTCTCCTATTATCCTTTCGCTGACCTGATCACATGAAACAAGGAATGAGAATTGAGAAATGATATAAAAGCAAAACCGTAAGATATATTTATCAAATCAAAAGGAATTTAATTATTAGCTTTAAGTATGACTAGAAAACTATGATGATTTTTGCACATAACATTTGAAGAACTGAATTGATAAAAAATTAATGCTTTGAAATGTTTGTCTATGGCCATACATTCCATGTTTGGAAATAACCGTAAAATTCAAGTACAGAATGTTCACATTTAATTTTTATTGGGAGAGTTTACATAATGACTATGAGAGCTAAAAGAATACAAAGGAAGTTAAAGCCGGCATCGATCATCTCATCGAGTCGGCTTCTTGAGGACAACTAATCACATTTACTGCTGCTCAATTCAAACTAAGAATCCCAAGTTGGGTAGCTTCTCATCCCCAAAAGTCCGGAGTAATTGTAGCGAGAGCACTTATCAAGGCACCTTGTTGTTTTACCTTGCTGCTGCTGCTGCACAGGGGGCACCACACCCATAGGCCGAACTTGGTTTCTCTGCTGCATCAATGGACGTGGTTGCTGGTTCATGAAGGGGCCTTGTTGCTGCACACCAGGTGGCCGTTGTACCCCTCCACCACCCTGGAAGCCTTGTGGTGGAGGAGGCATTTGGAATCCCATTTGAGGTGGTGGCTGTTGCGGCATTGGTCCATGGTGTTGGAAGCCATGCTGCGGTCCACGCGGACCAAACTGCGGTCCGGGCGGGCCATACTGGTTCGGAGGTGGGCCGTAAGGAGACTGAGGTGGAGTTGGCGGGAATGGGTAGCCTAGAGGAGTAGCATTCTGTTGTGTAGGTCCAGGGATGAAGTTCCCAGGTTGAGGGGCGCCACCAGCATGTTGACTCATCAAAGGTGGAGGATGTCCTATATAACACACATGTGAAGAAAGAGGAAATGAGAGCCCCCGAATGGTATTAAAATAAGTATCACAAAACATAGATCCAATCACTGCATATGTATAGAGTTGCATCCTCTAAAACAGGATAAGGCAGTGCGTGTGGCTGATCCAGGATTCTTTTTGTTGGGACTCACATTCCCACATTTCTCTCACAAGAAAAGATATTTTCATTAAACAGTCAGGTGCATTCTATATCTAAACTTGCTGCAGGGGTACACTGGGGCACAATATCATGAAGTGCAGCCTGGTTTGTGTTATATGCACATGCATAGACGTAAGGGCATATTTTGGGAGGAGGCTGATGACTGTTGCCCGAATATAAACACTTTGGTTTTCAAATTCCGCGAGCGAGTGAAATCTTACGGTAAACAACATATTTGAGGACCCGCCCGAATATCTACCCTAAATTAGAGACAGTTTGGGAAGCGAAGTGTTGGTGCCCAAATATCAGAACGTTACTAATCCCTGGAGGCAATGGCATAGCGTGGGTACATTCATTGGGGGGGGGGGACCAGTTTTTAGTCTCCTAGATTAGCGTTTTTCAACATTCTTTTTAAAGTCACGTCATCCTTTTATTAGTCGAAAAGTTTTTTGCGTCACCCCTATCCAAAAACTCATCATAAAGTTTTCTTTTCATCCCTCGTACACATAGACTTACGAGCACATTTTGTTTTTCTTGAGGGTGTGAGGCCTCACACCCCAAATATATTATCTGCATCTTAATAATGTGCGAAAACAATTGCACTTTTATCATGTCCAATATCGTGTGTCTGGCCGAGCATCAACAACGTAATATCGTTGTCAGGAATCATCCTGATTTATCAATCTTGCAAGAAGTGAAACAAACAAATGCCAAAACAAACACCTTGCATGGTTGTGGTATATATTTCATTTCGATATAAAAATAAATAATAATAATAATTATATTCGGGCGTCGATGACAATATTTCGGCAGTGAGGTGCCAAAAAATCTTCATATCAGCATATAGATTATATTATATTATATAGCTGCCTGGAACTATCCCGTTTCTAAATTTTGCGAGCGTGTGAGAGAAAAAACACTTTACTATCTCTGAAATGTAATTTCCTCATTAAATACCCAGCAAGATCTCTTTATGTATTTGGGTATCTCGCATTTTCTAATCCTTTGTTTCCATGAAATTGAAATTATTCCAAAATATATTTTTAATATAAGTACAATATTCTCGCTGCACTCCGGCTGGGAAAACGCTGTACTAGATGATCAAAATGTGAGAGGGCAGATTAGCTAGGCCGGGAGGGGAATATGTTCTTCCCCCTTTCGATTGTGAAAATTTTGCATGTTAAAGCAAAACAGACATACTCTCTCCGTCTTTTTTTTCCGTATGTCTTTTATTTTTCACTCCTATCTCCATTTATTTGTTCTCTCTGCTGTATATATGCTTCATCAAGGACGCAGATGGGACAATCCGAAAGCATTTTGCGATAATCATTTAATGCACCTCTTACAATAGATTTTATTAAAGATTTATCATGTTGTCCTCACGTGATTGATTTTAAGAGCGTTATCGATCAATCTATCTCCTTATATCAGGGGTGGCGGAGTGTCTTTTAAAGTTGGGGGAGGGGGGGGGGGGCACCAACAAAAAAGGGCACTTTCAAAAGAAAAAGGTGCACCTAAAAAAGAGAAACCTCAAAGCGAAAATATACAATTTTTAGACATTGGTATATACTCTTACATTGTGATTACATAATCAGGGAATATTTGAATGTGAAAAAAAAAAATCTTATAAAGACAAAAAAACACAATCCCGATGGGGTTTTAAGCACAATCTAATCATGAAAGACTGAAAAGATCTGTAAGTAAAAAAACATGACTATATCAACTTTAAATGCCGGCGTAGCTAGTGAGCTTTGGGTAAAATTGAAAAGAGAAGGTTACTCTTAGTCACTTTAAATTAGGAGTACATGTTATGGTGAAAGGAAAAAGGGGGCACATATCCAAAGGGAAAAGGACACCGTCTTAAGGAAAAGGAGCACAGAGGTTAAAATGAGGCACTTCTCGCACCTATATAAGGAGCACTCACCAGAGATGAAAAGGGGCACGTATAAGGACAGAAATGGCATTATCAGAAGGAAAATGGCATTTATTAAAAAGAAACGGAGGCATGTGTCAAAATAAAAGAGGCACTTATTACAATAGTTGAAGTTGGCTATTGCATCTTGTACCATTTTCTTTAAAACAATAAATGCATAACTTAAGAAAATTAACACTTTCATTTGTAATCAGTGTTCTTTAAAAAAAGAATTTCTTTGCTTCAAATACATAATGATTGCTGACAGATTGTTATGTTAATTATAAAAATTAGTAAAAATAACATTTGCAGTTATTCATCGATTGCTTCACATAAAATCACTCATAGGTATATTTCTTTGTAATGCTCCTCTAATTGTGACGATGACTCACCCTCAGAATCACCGCTGCGTCCGTCATGCGTGTTCTTGCCCTGTCCACCGCGATTTCCGCCCTTGTCTCTTCCACGACCTCGGTAACCCTCACCTCCTTGCCCTCGGTGACCTCCTCTATCCCCACCTCGTTGACCTCCTCTATCCCCTCCTCGTCCTCGGCTGCTTCCACGTCCTCTTTGGTGTCCACCACCACCCCTATCATTACCACCTCCGCTTCCATCTTGGTGTTTATCGTGTTCCCCGCCCCCTCTACCACCCCCTCGACCGCCGCCTCGACCACCACCTCGACCACCGCCGCGACCTTCCTGTCCTCTGTTTCCTCCTCGACCCCGCCCTTTGTTGCCACTCCCTTTTCGTTTGCTTTCGCCATTGGTCTGATCGGCAGGCGATGACATGGTTACGAGTAGGAGCGAACCCTGTTAACGCGTCCTCAGAAATTCTGCAACGAGAGCAAAGGGTTTCAAGTTTCAAGGTTTCACATTGCACCAAAAAAAAAGAATTCACATAATTGACAAAATGAGAACATAATATGAAATATACTAAAAGTGTCACATTATATAATTAATTCTTTGAAAAGACGTCGAAATTATTTGTATTGAATAGAAATTTATACAGGGTGAAATGTGAGGAACCTATTAAAAAGCTCAGCTTGTAGATTATAGGTTCCCATAAATAAAACTAACATTTGATTGAAGTGGTTGTACTGGTAAAGGACGTAACAATAATAATAGGTGGTCAAGAAGGCCTTGACATAATATGATATACAACGTGAAACAAGCAAAGATAGCAAAAATAGCAAATACAGCAAACAAATTAATTTGTTATCAAAGAAATGACACGTAATACACTGTTGGTCATAAAGGTGGAATAATCATTTTTACCCCAATTTATGGAATGATTTGACAACGGTATATTCCTAATAGATCTAAATTGATAGTATACATTCTCAGATTTTATTGAGTATAATTTGCGAGTGTAGGGCCATGCATTATGGTTCAAGGCATAGCACACAGAGGACTTTTTTATGTTCGGATTCGGGGCTAAATGCAATGAATTATTGATAATTTATTGCATTTTCTTTGGTTTTTTGTATTTGTGGGGCGGCGACGTACCCTAGCCCCCGCTGCGTAGAGTCATGATTCATTTTTGATGACCTCGTTACTTTGAGCCCCCAGGATCAAAACTGTGTCGATCTGCTATAATAGTGCCCTTTATGAGGCATTAATCCTCATTACTGTCAGTTATGACTTAAGACGTAGGTCCCCTAGTTGATTATCATATTAGCACACACATGCTTTAGAAGTCACGCAAAACAAACTCCAAATTATTCATAAAATCTGAGAATGTATACTAATATCTATATCTATTAGGATAAATCATTGTCAAATTCATTACATAATTTGGGCCCGGTAAAATATTATTCAACCATTATGACCAACAGTGTAAATAGCAACATACACGTTGCTATGTCAGACATGCTGTAGCAAATGCAATGATGATGTATTGTACATATGTATGGAAGTAATTATATTATGAACGTGTGCTAAGCTGGGGAAATTACATACCATTGTCTATTCTAGAATATTAGTTTAGTCTGACATGTCTGAAATAGCACTTATATGTTGCTATTGTTTGTGTTATTGTAAAGCAGGGCTCCCACTTAGCCGAGTTGTATTAGCGAGTTATGGCGAATTGTGTGAGTTGCCTCAAAGAGGCACTCGCAATTAGCGTAACTCTTTACATATTCCTAGACTCTCATCGAAGTCGCGAGCAGTTCCAAAATTTCCAAGATTCGTTGTAATTCGAGTGAACTCGCGTACACTCGTAATATACTGGTATTACTCGTAACAAGCTGGCGCTGCACTCTTCATAACCCGTAGCAACTAGCCACCTTATGAAGAGTGCAGCGCGAGCCTGTTACGAGTAATGCTACACTAGTGTTTGGGGTGTTAACCCCCCACCATAACCCCCCTAACCCCCTTGGATTTAAAACAAAAACAAACTAGATGGATTTTGACTGCGCGCAGTCGAAAATGATGCCTCCGCATAGAGCAATTTACAAGTTTGGAGTTTAAATCTCCAGTGGTTCTTGAGATATCATATAACAATCTGAATGAATGGAATTTCATAAGTTGACCTCTGTGACCCTTGACCTTTGACCTGCGTGCTCCAAAATCTAATCAGATTGTCTTCCTATGGTGATACACACTATCATTAAGTTTGAAGTTTAAATCTCCAGTGGTTCTTGAGATATTATGATATGGTGATACATACTATCATTAAGTTTGAAGTGAAATTCTCCAGTGGTTCTTGAGATATCGCGATAACGATCTCAATGTATGGAATTTCATAAGTTGACCTCTGTGACCCTTGACCTTTGACCTACGTGCTCCAAAATCTAATCAGATTGTCTTCCTATGGTGATACACACTATCATTAAGTTTGAAGTTTAAATCTCCAGTGGTTCTTGAGATATTATGATAACAATCTCAATGTATGGAATTTCATAAGTTGACCTCTGTGACCCTTGACCTTTGACCTACGTGCTCCAAAATCTAATCAGATCGTCTTCCTATGGTGATACATACTATCCTTAAGTTTGAAGTTTTTACATCTCCAGTGGTTCTTGAGATATCATGATAACAATCTCAATGTATGGAATTTCATAAGTTGACCTCTATGACCCTTGACCTTTGACCTACGTGCTCCAAAATCTAATCAGATTGTTTTCCTATAGTGATACACACTATCACTAAGTTTGAAGCTTAAATCTCCAGTGGTTCTTGAGATATCATAACAATCTCAATGTATGGAATTTCATAAGTTGACCTCTGTGACCCTTGACCTTTGACATACGTGCTCCAAAATCTAATCAGATCGTCTTCCTATGGTGATACATACTATCCTTAAGTTTGAAGTTTAAATCTCAAATGGTTCTTGAGATATCGCGCTAACAAACTCAATACAAGGAATTTCATTAGTTGACCTCTGTGACCTGTGACCTTTGACCTACGTACTCCAAAATCTAATCAGATCGTCTTCCTATGGTGATAAATACTATTCCCGAGTCTTAAGTTTAAATCTTAAATGGTTCTTGAGATATTGTGATAACGGTCAAACGGGACGGACGTACGGACGGACAACCCGAAAACATGATGCCTTCGGTGGCCGAGGCATAAAAACAAAATTGTTCCCATGGCTGACCTAAAAAAGGTGACCTTACCCCCCCCCCCCCAAGGGAGCAAAATGTCAATTTTTCAAATTTCGAGACCCCCCCCCCCCCAAAAAGTGTCCTCTTACCCCCCCCCCCCCCCCCCCCCCCCCTACGGTCGGCTGAGTCGTTGCGATTTTTTGGGGACTTAAAAAAAAAAAAAAAAAAAAAAAAAATGACCTCTTACCACCCCCCCCTCCCCCCACCCTCCCCCCCCCCCCGCTTATTCAGCGGCTGGCTGAGTCGTTGCGAAATTTTCGGCCCGATTTATAAATGTTAAAACCCCCCCCCCCCCCCCCCCTTGAAAAAATTCTGCGTACGCGCCTGAATGCGAGTATATTACGAGTGTGAGCGAGTTCACCTCGAGCAACAACGAATCAGTTAAAATTTTGAACATGTTCAAAAATTTCGCTGATTCGTTGTAGCTCGAGGCATGGGTGTCGATCCCGGGGGGGGGGGGATATATCCCCCCCAATATTTCAGGTGGGGGGATGGCCTGTACAATCATCCCCCCCCCCCCCAATAATTCACCATCAAAAAAAAAATGAAGAGAAAAAATAATGATGAGAGCCCGATGAGAGTAGTTAATAATTATTACTCGCAAGATGACCATCAATATACACATTTTGGTATCTCATCTTCATAATACATGCATATATACGAAGTAAATAAGACAACCGTATATGAGACAAGAATAAATTGAATTCTCGCTCATACGGCTTCATCAGGAATTTATGAATTTATTCAATTTGTTCAATCAACAGCATCATAGAAATGCAGTGCGCCAAATGCAAAGACGCAGTGTCAAAAAGCAACGAGCTAAATGTTAAGCGCGAAGCGCAAAAGTAGCAATCTGCAATGCACATCAGACAATCCTGGATAGTGTAAACATAGATGAACTCTGTGACGATTTCGTTATGAGATCGGAGACAAGGAGAAAGATTTTCGGACATTAGTGTGACTTATGAAATAGTTCACTAGTTGTTATGATGTTTCCGTTCACCCTTTTTAAATTCCCGTCATTGTATCTTTATTTTTATTTTTTTTCACTCATTTTATTTCCTGATATTTCCTAAAACATTTTTCATTTTTGGAGAACGATTATTATGTCACAACTTATTTGTCACAACTTATTTTCATTGGGGAAACTGAGTTCAGACAAGGGTTAATATAGAGAACAGTACAACGAATCGTCTTCTTTCTATAATAATGTAATAAAATGTGAAAGCTTCCGCGCTTCGCGCAGGAATGGGCGAAAATGAATCAGACAAGGATTAAGAGTCGAGAATGGTACATAGAATCGTCTTCTTTCTTTTATAATCTAATGAACCGCCAGAGCTTCCGCGCTACACGCAGAGGAAGGGGAACTTGATTCAAACAAGGATTAAGAGTCGAGAACGGTCCAACGAATCGTCTTCTTACTGTTATTATTTAGTGAAACGCCAAAGCTTCCGTGCTTCGCGGGGGGGGGGGGGGACTTCCCCCTCCCTGCACCCAACCCTCATAATGAACCGCCAGAGCTTCCGCGCTACGCGCGGAGGAAGGGGAACTTGATTCAAACGAGGATTAAGAGTCGAGAATGGTACATAGAATCGTCTTCTTTCTTTAATAATCTAATGAAACGTCAGAGCTTCAGGGTGGAAGGGGAACTTGATTCAAACATTAAGGATTTAGAGTCGAGAATGGTCCATCGAATCGTTTTCTTTCTTTAATAATCTAATGAAACGTCAGAGCTCCCGCGCTACGGGCGGAGGAAGTGGAACTTGATTCAAACAAGGATTAAGAGTCGAGAACGGTCCAACGAATCGTCTTCTCACGGTAATCATTTAGTGAAACGTCAAAGCTTCCGCGCTTCGCGGGGGGGGGGGGGGGGCCTTCCCCCTCCCTGCACCCAACCCTCAAAGGGACCACGCTTCGGACGCTTTGCGTGCTCACTACCGCCCCCCCCCCCCCCCCCCCCAAAAAAAAAAAATAAATAAATAAATAAAAATAAAAAAATACTAGCTACGCGCTTGGGAGGGGTGCAACTTGTCACACGCTTCTACCTCTTGGTTGCTTTGATTCATTTTGAAAATATTTTGGCACCTATCATCCCCCCCCCCCCCCAACCACGGATACAAATCGACACCCTTGGCTCGAGGTGAACTTGCTTAACACTTGTAATATACTCGTAGCAACTCGCCACCTTACGAATAGTGCAGCGCGAGTTATACCGAATTATTCGCGAGTTATTGCGAGTGCCTCTTTGAGGCAACTCACCACAACTCGCCATAAGTCGCTAATACAACTCGGCTAAGTGGGAGCCCTGCTTTACAGGTGGTCAACTTTGGCAAAGGTACATGTACAAGCCACTTTCTCAAGTTAGCTCATTGATGATTGACAGATGATGTAACAAGGGGAATGAGATCTGGAGGTTGTTGGGGTGGAGCTTAGCAAGTTTGAAAAACAAATATTTCAGAAAATATTAAAAAATCTATGAAAAAATTCAGAAGTTTACATGAATATGAGATGTACGCAGGACTCCATGCCAACAGGAATACACTTGTATTTCGATGTCACCCGACCTTTAACCATTCAACTTGCTACCTGCGTTAATCACCATAACAATTATAAAACTGCGATTCGATAGGAACTGCTACTCAACGAAGCACCAGGTTAAAGGTATCTTACGATTCACCTGCTAATCAATAATATTGAATAGTACAAGCACAAGAAAGCTCAAGAATATGTCAAACAAAAGCATATCGTAGATTAGAATACCAATTAGGAAGTGACATTTAACCCTCTGACTGTCAAATTCTCTCTTTCACATAGACTTAATACACGAGCCACCAGGTTCCAGAAGGAAATGGGTTAAAAGAGATCAGTTACACGAGGTGGCGCCAAATCACGCAAACATACCATTCGCCTTTTAATATTTAAATAGAGCAGGCTCAATAAAGCTCAATGATTTGCAAAAGAAAAGCATTTCAGTGAATCAAAATAATAATTAAAGTAAATAACCAAACAGTGCAAGCCCTATTCATGCAGCTAAATCATTTACAAAACAAAATTATATCCATGAATTAGAATTCCAATTATGAAATGTCATTTAAAAGAGGTCAGCTAATCGACGTGGCGTAAAATCTGGCAAACATACGATTCACCTTCAAATATCAAATAGAGCAAATACAGTAAAACTCAACAATTTGAAGAAAAAAAGGCACTTCAGTGAACTTAAATAACAATCGTAAAATTGTTACTAGACGTAGAACCAAGCCAAGCGATATACCTGCAAATATTCAAATATAGTGAACCCAATTGAAATCTATCTATTTACAATTAGAGCATAATTAGAGCCTAAATATCAGTGAAACAATTGGAGTTCAATTTAAAAATTGTAAAAAAGAACAACACAAAAACATATCACCGACGTTTCTAATAACAACATTCAGTGATTCACAGGAAACGTGGATCGCCGTTCAACTTTCCACAAGTCCAATCAGCGTATAAATCAGAAAACAGCACTTTAGTCGAGATTGTTATTCGACGTGCATGATATCAAACAAAACAATAGAGCAAGCCGAATTATTAAGCCCAATATTATGCATCACAAAGCATGCATATAGTAGCCGTGAATTAGAATATTGAAATGTCACTTCAATAAAGATAATTACTCAACATGGCAACAAAATAAGGCAAGTATTATTATTATGCCTCGCCTGCAAATAGGAAAATAGAGTTAACCAAATTGAACTCATTCATTTGAGAAGCATATCAGTGAATTAAAATAACGATTATGAAGTGGCACTCGGGGTGGCACTTCAATAAATTTTGTCACACGACTATCGACGTGGCACGAAATCTGGTAATCATTTAATTCACCTACGACTATTTAAACATAGCGAACCCAACTTAAAGTTCAATAATTTGCAAACAAAAGTATGTGAATGAATCAGGTTTCAAATATTTGCGAGCAGTTATACTCGGCATATAAAAGGTAGTTAGCCATTCAACTTGTCTTTTTTTATTGTCATAATAATAATGAAGCGGCACGTCAGTGAGGAATTATTACTCAGCGTTGCACAAAGTAAGGCAATCATTCGAGTCACCTACAAATATTTGAATACAGCGAGCTCAATTAAATTCAATATTTGTTTTAACGGCATTCCAGTGAAACAACAGGAGTACAATATTCAAGAAGTAACCGAGAAAAATAGATTTCCAATAATAACACTCATGCTTTTATTAGCAAAATGTATACAGTGCGTCCCAGCAAAAACGAAACCGATAATTATCGATGTTTTATCATAACTTAATGACAATTATAATTAATAAATGACACATATTTGTAAAGCTTACATCCTCTACTTTCATTTGATGAAACTCATTTGATGCATATTTCACGAATAAGTGATTAAAAACAATTTGAAGAGAGAGTACCAAAAAGTCATTTGGCGGGCGGTATCTGAATTTCAAAGAGAATATCATATTTCTAGAAAGTTTATTTTCTACCCTTTCATATGACACCTCAATCAGGAAAATTGAGTCAGGAATAACAGAGTTCTGTTTGTTTAAAGTAATGCTTGCTTTTCCATAATTTGATTAAACGAATCGTTTTCACTGGCTGCCTGTCGTAGCAACAAACAAAGTTGACAAAAGAACTCCGTTTCGTTGACGACCAGCCATGCACAAAAAAGACGAAGACTCTATCTTTAAAGACCCTGGTGCTCATTCACCCGTGGCAGAAATATTATGAATAGGGTATCATTGGACAGAAAATAAGTTACTCATTGTCATGAAAGCAATTCCGAAGACATATTGGTTGTAACTTTTCAATTAGGAGCTACCTTAGTTGGGTAAACTTTTTATTGGTATGCCCGGTATAGGTAGACAGGCCCTATAAATTATCATTAAAATAATAAGATGGTATTTAAACAATAGGGATTGTTTACTCATCACGGCACCAAATCAGCAATCATACAATAACCTGCAAGCCCATATTATTAAACTTAATAATTTGCGAAACAAAATTATGTGAATTAGAATATTATTACATTTATGAAATGGCACTTCCGGATACATAACATATCCGGACACACAACGTCTAGCTGGGTATACAATGATATGAACTACAGCAAATGATGCATACATATCTATGTACACAAAAATATAAAACGTGTATATCCTAGACGAGGCGATCAATGGAGCCAGACGCTCCAGCGACTGAATCTTTCAGTCTGGCAACCGTAACTTTAATAATGCTCGTAATAGATCTTGCATGAAATATAAAGAAAGACTCAAATCCCGACTCACATTATAATTCAACTAAGCAGCATATCATCATTCCTCAATTAATCAAGAAAAATTGTCATTAAATTATAAGCTTGTTGTAGATGCCAGATGGTAGGCCTATGATATATATGTGCTATATCAAGTCTATCGTATCGATGTCAATGCAAATTGTTCCTCACCTTAATTAAAATCAGATTCAAGTTTCGTAAAGACAAGAAGACGACATTCCCCCAGAGTGGCTATACACGGAACTAGCACTAGCAGTTGGCATGAGAGATTTAGTGGTAAACGTAGGCCTAAAAATGCAATAATTATTCCTAAAAATTCAAACAATCCAGTTTTAGCACATGCAGCAGACGACGAAAACGTGAAAAATGTCATGAATTGCCATGAACAAACATAGCTTACGTACAGTACATGCCTTGCTATTGTACACGTAATGTTTAGTCCAGATGTTGTGCCAGATGGCCTATCAGATTGATCAAGCGAGAGAGTGGGTTTTTCCCATAGAGCTATATAAGACTGCTCTATTAGGCCTATTTGTCCCCAACATAATTTATGCCTCATTATGTTGTAGGGTAAATCACATAGCCTTTTGTAACAGGCGCAATGTTAAATAGACTATAGTTAGTATATAATTATAATGATCACTTCATGGTTTATGCCCTTTCATTTTCTAATGTAGTTCATTCTCTTTCTCAGTTGATGAGGCATTAAAACGAGCATGTAATATGAAAACAAAATATAGACACATAACATAAAATCATCTCAAAAGGTAAAACAAAATAAGAATCACAGGCATTTTAAAGACTTCGACTGTCAGTGGTCACTGCACTTTTGTGGTCAGCGTGGTCAGCGGGGGTCAGCGGGTTTTCCCCATTTGAGGGCAATGGGGATTCCCCAGTATCTGGCCAGCGCGCACTCGTCATGACTTGTTCTTCAAACCCAAATTGATATAGAGGCGGCCATTAAGACAGGTTTGACTGTAGGCCTATGTGAACAATATATGTTAGCAATCACAAAAGTGAAAATGGAAAATGGATTATGTCCATGGCATGATTTCTGTCTGATCCTCAATTTTCTCCCATGAAGATTGTATCCAATAGAGGATCGATATGTTTTTGCTCTTTCGAGTAATTGGTCTACCACACCCCCCCCCCCCTGCCTTACCATCATCATTGTCTCACCCCCTCTCCCTCTCCCTCTCCCTTCTCTCTCCTGTTCTTTATTCATCTCTCTCTCTCTCTCTCTCTCTCTCCTCCCCCATCTCTCTCTCTTTCTTTCTCTCTGCACTTTGGGACATTATGGTCCACTGGTAAAAACAGCGAATTTAGCTTTTGTGACTGGATTAGGTCTATTTCAAAAGATTGTATGTCACTGCAGTGAATCCATACATACAAATGCCAAACATTATGTTCTAAATGTACTAGACAAAGTTTGATAATCATATTTGTTTTAATTGGATAATAAGGTGCAATTTTATAGGATAAAACGATATTTTCAATATCTTTATGACGAACGCTTATTTGCATATTATGCTAATTGCGTTCACAGTTGGGAAAGCGAATTAAGTAGGCCCTACCATGTTTAGTAACATTAAGAACATTAAACAAAATAAAAACCTTCTCTTTTGCCTTCGGATTGTACCAAAAAAAGTAGGCATCAACCACCATGGATATTTGTCATGTAGATCTAGGCTCTTCACATTGCTTTTTTATCAACTGTCCGGACACACAACGTCTGGGTATATGAACTAATGCAGCAAATGATTATACACAAAATATAGAACACGTAGTAGACTAGGCCTACATTAATAACATATCAATTAGGTCTAGTTTTCTCAATTTGATAGTTGTATTTTGTTTCTTCCTTATAATTGTTAATTAATGTGCATTTTATGTTACCTAGACCTATGTTTAATTTGTCTTTGTTTTCCTTGTTCTAATATCTAGACTAGAGAGTAGAGTCTATATCAATTTGAGTTGAATTATTGTATAGGGTCTAGCCTCTAGGTCTATGCCATGTAGATCTATATGTTTACATTTGTATGTATGTTTTGAATTCATGTTTTTATTGTACATGTTTTTATGTGGGAGAGCAGGTCCAGAAATGGTCCAGAAATGGACTTGAAATGAGACCACCCTGTTGAAATAAAACTAAAATAATAATTAATACAAAAAAGTTTTTTGAAATATAAAGAAAGACTCACAGATTAAAATTCAATTAAACAGGATCATGATTCCTCATTATAATTATGAAAATGTGTCATTATATAAGCTTGTAAATTGTAAATGGTATTTCTGCTATATTAAGTCTATCGACTATCGGATCGATGTCAATGCAAATTGTTCCTCACCTCAAAATCAGATTCAAGTTTCGTCAAGTCGAAACAAGACGACATTCCCCCAGAGTGACTAGGTCTACAGCACTAGCACTAATAACAGTTGGCATTGGCGTGGCAAACGCAGGCTTACAATATTAATAATTTCTCCTGAAAAATTCAAATAATCCAGTAAATAGCACAACAGACGATGAAAACATAAAATTGTCAAGAATTGTCATGCAGATGCTACTCAAATCGCCATGCCATGAGCAAAGAGCGCTTACATGCCATGTAATTGTACACGTAATGTTTAGTACAGAATGTTGTGCGGCTTGTGCCAGTAGTCGAGAGAGTGGGTTTCCCCCAACATAATTTATGCCTCATTGAACTGTGTAGGGTCAATCACATAGCCTTTATAACAGGCGCAATGTTTAATAGTTAGTATATGATCACTTCATGGTTTTAATATGCCTTTTCATTTTCTCATGTAATTCATTCCTTTTCTCATCCGATGAGGCTTTTAACGAACGTGTAATATGAGAAAAAATAGACAAATAACATAAAATCCCGCTTAAAATCATCTCAAAAGGTATAACAAAATTGGAATCACAGGTATTTGAAAGACTTAGACTGTCAGTGGTCACTGCACTTTTGTGGTCATCGTGGTCAGCGGGGGGTCAGTGGGTTTTCCCCATTTGAGGTCAGTGGGGATTCCCCAGTATCTGATCCGCGGGCACTCGTCATGCTCGTACCCGTAGCAAGCTCTATATAGGCTTCAACAAACGTTTCCTCCTAAAGGGAGGCAATATTAGCTGACCACTATTTAGACAGGTGGCCTTTACATAGAGGTGGCCACTCAGACAGGTTTGACTGTATATGTGAATAATGTTAGCAATCACAAGAGTGAACATGTAAAATTGATTTAATTGGTCAACCACCACCCCCCCCCCCGCCTTCCCATCGTCAGTCTCCCCCATCCCCCCCCCCCCCCTCTCTCTCTCTCTCGCTCTCTCGTTCTCCCCTGTAGTACACACTACAGAATACTTGAGTGTTTTATCATGATAGTCCACGAAAATTAATCATGTTTATGAAAATATGCTCCATAAATATAATAATAAATTACCAAGCATTAAATACCCATTGTTGAGGGCGTGTATTTCAGTGTTTAATGATGATGCATGGTTCATGCAAATGGAATACTATCATGAAATAATACTTCATAAATAAAATAATACATCACCAAACTTATGTTTCAGATATTCGATGGCAGAGCTAAATCGAAAAATCAGTGTATTTCGTTCGGAGAATATTTATGTTCTGCTGAATACAGTCAGCTCAGTGAATCGTGTTAGCATATGGCCTATTTATAACGTAGCTAGACTATCTCACTATAGAAAACAATATATCTGAGATTTCAAAGTCCATTAGAAGCTTGGTCACACCGCCTCACCGACTCAACACCGATTCCACACCAACAGATTGTACACTCGGGTCGCTCGGGGTATAACTAATTTTTGTTCGGTCTGTTGGCCGTTTGGTGTCTGAATCGTTGGTGTAACTGGGGGTATATATAGATATCAAAGGTTAGAACACGTGTCTTGTAAATGCGCGAAAGAAGAGGAAAGGAGAGTAGGCTATTCCCCGCCGATCAGTTTAACGAGGGGAAGGGGAGGGAGGGGGACCCATATATCATCCATTGGTTTGAAAAGAAAAGGGAGAGGATAGTAAAGGGAGGTGATGTGACAGAGGGGTGGAATCCAGTCCTGGGGGTGGGGGAGGGGGTTATTGACACCCCCTGCATATTTCCGCTGCACACTTCTGTATCCTATATGACAAACAGTAGGCGGTGTCACACAGAGCCCCTCTTAAATGGCTGTCTGTCATCAATATTATCCCTTCAAAAATCCCTTCAAAAATCCTCCAATGAAGCAAGATAATTCTCCCTTGAAAGCATGGGTGTCGATCCTTACGTAATACCTATTCATCAGGGGGGGGGGGGTGAATGAATAGATCGACACCCATGCTTGAAAGGATTTTTGAAGGGATTTTTTGGTCCGACACCAATGTTGAAACAATCCCTTTAAATTAGCATTGTGAAATCACCAGGCGCGTAGCCACGGGGGGGCACGGGGGGGCACGTGCCCCCCCTAAAATTTCCAAGATCGATTGAACTTTTGTATACCCCTTTTTTTTACCTCGATCGATTACATGTATGTGCCCCCCAAACATCGAACTCTGGCTACGCGCCTGGAAATCACACGTTTACCTAAACGGCGCTTGCGCAATGGCCCATCAAAAATCTGGACTTAATTAGTTATCCGGTTTATTCGTAGCCTGTCTGTCACCAGTCTGTCACCGACATAAATGAAGAAAAAAAATAGATTTCTAAAATCTGTTTTATTCAAGATGGGTCGGGATTTTTCTGTGTGACACCGCCTAATGACGCTCAGAAGCCGTTCACATAAATGACATAATATTATAAGGACTAGCTGGTTCCCATTTGACACAGTAAATGATTGTTATACCACAAGGTTTACTGCGGCATATGGGAAAGAGGATTTATACCTTCCCAGATTCTCTTTCCTTTCTTATAAAATTGATTTATACTACCATCTTTATTTTTCGTGGTTTCTAGATTTATTAATTTATCTTTCCACTTTCAATGATTTATTTATTTATTATTATGTATTCACTTGTTGATTTATATTTCATTTCATTTTGCAGACTGTTTACTGTGTCAAATACGAATGAGGTCCATATCACCATATAGGATATTTGCACTCTTCACCCGACACTTTTAGTTTTAGTTTTATACAACTATAAATCTATATCACTTCAATCTGCAAATACGCGCTAGATTTTCTCTGTCAATTGAATTTTTTGGAACTGCAACTAAACCATTTATACTACCTGTCATGTACTTTGTTATTATGTGAGGAACGTGTTATCGTTGAAACCAGGAAACGTTAGTTGGAATTAACTAAAATTTGTATTTCATTGTATTATAGACATTATAATATCAAGCCATTTAAATGCATTCCAAGGAATAAGCCCCTTCAGGTATCAATTTATTCCCTTGGATTGAGTCAAGAGTGTGAACCCCTATATAATTATATCACTACATCTTTACAAATGTAACTATTACCAGGGGAGAAATATACTTATTGTTTATATTTTCATTTTTATATTTGTATAGAGATGGAGAGATGGGAATATGTCAATCTTAATGTGAATATAATAGCAAGGCATTGCAATGTTAGTGAAATGTTAGTGAAAATTCATTCATTTTAAATTAAATTTATTGTCTAATGGTTTTTAAAATCGTTATTAAACCATAAGCTTTTGATTAAAATATTACTGCTGAGAATAAACGACCATGGTTCTTCCATTTATTGTGCATAGGCAGATGGGGGGGGGGGGGGGGTGAGAAGGGGGTCCATGGGGGCTGCACCTCTTCCCATATTGAGAAAGACAAATATTTGGCCACATTTTGCACTTAAATCTCATTTACAACCATCACAAGAATCAATAAAAACAATTAAGATATCTTGGCTATGCTGTTTCATAGATATATTTGTTGCTTGCTCACAATTATCAAGTGCTAATGCTAGTACATATGAAATTCTACAAATACAAAAATCATTCAAACACATAAATGAAAGATGATAATTATGATAACAAAAATGGCAAGGGTACACATGTCTTTAGGTCTTCACAATTATAAAAATATATACCTATGATATAAAAGATAAATTACAAGAAATTGCAAACAATTCGTAATTAATGAAATATCTCATTCTTTCAAAATTAGAAGGAAATAATGCCATACAATGTAGATAACTAAAGCAGATCTCTAAATACACGCAGCTGAAATTCTACCGTTGCTATAAATCAATCACAATTTTCTACATCTATGGAATTCAGTATTGTTGACATTACTACATGATACAGCAAATAACACAAATTGTTTCTTATTTCATCTTATGCTTTGGTCACAAAGGTTCGTACGAACGATAATTTCGTACGAATCTCCGTTTTTCCAATGTCTTCCCGAATTTCCATTGTCGTACGGCGTTCGTAGCAGTTCGTAATGGCATTTGTGACCGAGGTTTTAGAGGTAGCCTACTCAAGCACAAAATATATTGCCTGTTTAGAAGCAGAAGGACATTAACCCATTATCAACATAATATGAGTTAATGCCCTTCTGGCTCCAAACAGATTATTTTCCTATCATAAATATATTATGAGGTAAGCATGTACTTGTTGAGGGACAAATAAATGGTTTTCAATTTGGCAAGAGGGCCCCTTTATCGTGAAATATGAAAACGTCATTTGCTCCGCGAGTTGCACTAAATCGTCACACGTTTATTGGTCTCGCTTTTTCCGACCCATTGACTCTGCACACAAGAGTGAGCGTGCAGACGAGTGAGAGTGGTTCCAAAAACCATGAAAGAGCTGTTCCTTCTTTATCAGGGCTTGAGTTTTACCATTTTTGTTTAAATATTAAATCCTAATGATAAATTACTGTCCACCCAGTACTTTTTTTCACATTAGCACGTAAGTAACTAGATGAATCTTTGAATGCGTGTAGTCGAAAATGATGCCTCCACATTTTCAAACCAAGACAGAAGCAATTTTTTCAAATTCAAGTTTGATTGTAATCCATCCGTCGGTTCTAATGATAATGTGTTCACAAACTTTTTTTGCATATATAATGAGCCCCATGATCTTTGACCTCATGACCCCAAGATCTAATCAGTTCATTGGCTCAACAAAATACATACAAGTAGATCTTAATTTTGATGGTAATCTGTCCATCTGTTCTAATGATAATGTGATCAGGAGCTAATTTTTTGCATAACACAATAATCCCTGTGACCTTTGCCCTTGTGACCCCAAAATCAGTTCATTGGCTCTGCAAGATACATACATGACCCAAGTTTGGCGGCAATCCATCAATCTGTTCTTGAGAGAATGCGATCACAAGAATGGGACGTACGGACGGACGAACGACCCAAAAACATGTCGTCTCTGGCTACTTCGTTGCGGAGGCATAATAAAAACACAAAGGTAAAGTTGGGTCCAATTTTTGTTTCTTTTTAACCCACTTTCTGCCTCATCCCAAGGATGGCCATGAATTTATACAACATATTTCCACTTGTGGTACTTACTGGGTTAGATCTCTATTTGTCTCAACAAATTCAAGAATGCTATTGACTTCTATACAATATCTATTTTAGAGCCAGAAAGGTGTTGACATAGTATTTAATTGCATGGGTCAACGACCTTCTACATCTTAGCTGGTGACAAAATGCACATATATATATTTTAATGATGAACTATGACACCTACAGGCAGTGTATCCACACATCCAAATAAAATTTCCTGCAAAAGAACATCACATTTCCTGGAATTTGATGGAATTTCCTTCAATTTTTCAAAAATGCCTCTAATGTGCCATTTTAAAAAATTTTCTTTAATGAAATGCTTGGGAGGCTAGTGTCACGTTTGTTGTTGCACCAGAATAGCAACTTTAAACTTCCAATTTCACAAGTGATCGACAAAAAACATATTATTAAAAGGAAACGCATCAAACTATATGTTCCTAAAGTTTAAAAAAATGAGAGAGAGAAAAGTATCAGTTTAATTATTCCCTTCAATTTATTTTGTGTTTCATTATTTTTCTTCAATTTCCTGAAATAAAAAACAAACAAATATTTAAGGGAAAATGTGTAAAACTATACGTTCCTAAAGCAAAACAAATGATAAGAGAGAGAAAATGATAACTTTTTATTTATTCCTTCAATTTCATTCGAGTTTCATGATTTTTCTTCAATTTCCTGAATATCTGCAAAAGTAGAAAAACTGCCTACAGAGTTAGCACAATTTCCACCATAATCCCAAAATACTTGGTATGGAATCATAGAAAGTTTTCCTGTGTATTATTTAAAAAACAAATATGCTTCACAGAAGCTTTTAAAGAAAACAAGATTGTTTCATCTTCTAGGGCTTGCATACAGAGATGAAAAAGTCCTCAAGAATGCAATTGTATAACAAGAGAAAAATAATTTTCATGGAATGTCATAAATACTTTAGATTTCTCTAAAAAAAATCTAAATAAAAAAAAATAAAAAAAGTATGGCAGATAAATAAAAAAAATATATGGCCTATATTGGCAAAAAAGAGGTTTATCATGACCCGCCGTCTAAACCTACATAAACCTCCTTACTTGCTATGTAAGCGGACTCATGTCTTGTCTAGTCTTGAATCTCAGTCCATAGTCCTAGGATTTGATTAGTATGTCCAGTAAAAAAGGACAAAGTTATGCCTTCACACGCTATTTTATGCTTATTTGGGTCCACTGTAAAGGTTTAAAGCAGGCCTTCACAACTAGTTTATTAGAAGCGCCAAAACAAAAAGAATTTGTAGTTAAAGTGCCACCCTGTATGGTTGACTGTGCTGCGAGGGAGCGTAGCGACCGAGCCGAAAATAGGTGGGGTCCAGGGGCGAAGCCCTAACGGGGGTAGCAGGGGGCATAGCCCCCTGAAGCTGGTGGATTAAGGACTTTCTAAAGGCCCAAATTGTGCATTTTAAACACCATTTCATTCCACAATATAATCAATCATAATTTCATATTAATGTGAAAAAAATGGTACGATTCCTGGGGACAATTACACTGGAGGTATATTTATATGTAGTTTTTTGTGTGCCATAAACACGGGAAATGTCAAAAAAAGGGAACATCAAACAAACAAAAACAAGATGTTTCCAGAGATTGGCAATGTTAAAATTGGTATCCCATCGTAAGCTAATTGTTGTTCAGACCTTAGGTTAAGATTCGTATAAAATGGTAAAAAACAATAAATTCCCCTTTCTTTTTGTTTGTTAAGCAGGCATTTTGGGCTCAAATTAGACTGCAACTTCTTGATTTAGCTGAGTATTTAATTCTAAAATATATATTTTCTTTCTTTCTTTCTGTATTTTGTTTTGTTGTTGCAACAGTCGTGCGCCACTCCGACTGACCGCAAGCGCCACAAGTGGCGCGCGCGCGCGCCGCCAGTTGAGAAGGCCTGGTTTAAAGTATTCTTTCACAAACCTGTATGAATTCAGAGCACAGTATTTATCAGGCAACTCGAGAGTGTTTTCCTTTTGCATTTCCCCATGTCACATTGACCAGAACGTATATTGTGTATGTACAGGCTTATACCCAAATAGATTTTCTTTCCAAAATACATATTTATTTAAATGCATGTACTAGCAAAAGGATGATGACTAATTTTGATTTCTCCATTATCACAAGCATCAATTTTGAAAATGGCTTTATTTAAATATTCTCATGTTATCTATTTTGATACAATGCTCCACAAGTCCATTTGGCCTTATTTTTTAGTTCCAATTTTCATTTTCTTATATTTTGCAAATGCTTATTATTGTATATATCTTTGTATTGTTTATATTGCAAATGGAAATGAATAAAACAAATTGAATTGAATTGAATTAAATGTTAGTAACAGGAGTAAAATTTCTCAGAAATGCCCAATACAAAATAGAATCTATTAACATTGATTATTATGTATTTAGCAAATCTATATGATGGTAGTACTGGCAGCTAGGCTTCAATGCCACATATTTCTCAATTGCAGTATCTATTGAGAGCGAAGATACATACACAAGCACAATAAACACTGTACACATACCCACTTTGACAATACATGTACGCACAGGCGATGCACCATCATAAATATATATATATGCACACAAATATATATCTTGTGTACCTAGATTAACACATCCACCGATTATATGACATTCATTGGGTGTGTTGGAATAGGACATCGACCGTGGATTCGTAGTCGATCTGGAGGTCGACACTGAGGACTTTGGCTCCGAGCCTGGCCGCCCCTATGGCTGAAGATTCCTTAAGCTTGAGTAGAGTGAAGTCTTTGATGTCTGGGTAAGAGTCGTTAGGTCTCGCTAAGCCAGCTAGGAAACCTTGGTCGCAAAGGGAAATGGATGACACAAAGGAAAAGGAAAAGGAAAAGGGAGATATTTTAATGTCTGACATTGGAGTATTGAAAGGAAAGAGAAGATGATTGATGCAAATGATGTCAACATTGCAGTGTAATGGTTTGGTGTTAAGAATTTTGAAGTCATTGGCCCGAATTCACAAAGGAGGTTCAAATCTTCATCTTTATAAAATTAGCACAAATTAAGCGCGACACAGCCAGAGGTCCAATATTAGACTTGCGCAAGGCAAAGTACACTTAATTTGCGCTAATTTAAAACCAAGGGTTATGAAAATGAGGGTTTAAACCATGGGTTAAATTCAAAACTGAATTCGAGCCATTCAGTTTGAGTACAGAAGAGTTCTTTGAGGCCCAGGTAGGAGTCCTCAAGAAACCTTGGTTGGTGGAGAGGAGTGAATTGTAGCGATATCTGGGGGCCGTTTCACAAAACTTGTCATCAGTGACAAATGACAGTTTGTGATATAAGCTACTGAAATCCTTGCCTTTTGAATGGTTGTCAGCAGATTTGTCACTGATTTTAGTCATTTGTCATTGAAAAAAGGCTTTGTGAAACGGGTCCCTGAAGTTAATTGTCAATGGCAAAGTCACTGGATAACAAGAGAAGCTGAAAGTTCCTACATGTATTCACATAGCTCTATGTTACAAGATACAAAAATGTGAAGTTTATTACTTTACTCTACGTCATCATAAAAACCATCGCAATTTCAGAATGTCATATCTGAACAAGACTTAAAGCACAACGTGTCAATGAGAATCGAATGCGTACATAAACCAAGGTCAGATTTTTAGAGTGCAATGACCAAATGGCATCTGAGTGTTTAATCACATGTTTGTTTCTTTCACATTGTTTTGGTTTGATGGTTTGTTTAAACTGACCGCTAAGAAAGCATGTGTATGATTGTAAGTAAGCAACCAGGGGACCGATGGCTTTAAATCCTCTCCAAGGGACTTGGTATGAGAATGAATGCCCTATCAAAGTGCACTAGCACATCGACTTGGTTTCTAACCTGGGACCTCCCAGTTACAAAACCGCTGCTCTACCACTGAGCCATCGCGTCTCCTTTGTTACTTTGTTACATTTGTTATTATTTCTGCCATTCTTTTATTCCAACTCCAAGTAGATCATCTAATGAACATGTAGATTATTATAAATGTTACCTTCCTTTAGTAGATCCCAGCTCTTCCACACAGATCCAACACAGACAATCCTTAATCCTCCTTCACCATTTAACAGGGTCTGCAAGAGAAATATCAAGAGAAACATGAAACCAAACAACTCTTTGATTAATGAATCTTGTTCATAAGAATGAAAGTAGCATTGTAGAAAATGGCCACTTGATTTCCTTCTGTCCCACTACTTTTGTCTCATTATTTGTGTATTCCTTCCTCAATTTGCACATCTACATGAACCTGTTCTTCTGATCTTCCTCTCGTAAATGGAAGACATCACCATTCTCTTTCCCCCTGTGTCTTCCATTTGTGCATGACACCCTTTCTCCATCTTCAAACCTACCAAGTAGATCTGGGGAGTGTTTCACAAAGACTAAGATGAACTTTAAGTTGGACTTAACTATGACAGGTTGTTCATGCCCCTGTTTGCTCACACCATTATGATCTCTAGATATTTTTTTTCCTTCAATAATGAATAGATTTGTGACAATTATTTGTACGTCCCTTGAGAGACCAATGCCAGTAAATGATGAGAGCAAACAGTGGCATGAGGTCTGCCATAGTTAAGTCCAACTTAAAGTCAATCTTAGTCTTTGTGAAACACTTCCCTGACATCCATCTCAGCAATGGAAGAAATTGTCTTTCTCTCTAGACTTATTCTACTTACACATTTTCAAACAAACTTGAATCAGGGTGCACCTGGTACTAAAATGATTTGAAAGAGTTGGAATCACGAAGGTACGGTACTCCGTTTGTAAATTATTTTACTGAATAAAGGGACCTAATGTTAGTGGCAGATCTCATCTGATCTACATGTGGAGAGACGGCAAACTCTGTGCTTTCCTAGAAGTCTTGCAGCTTCATGGAACAACCATAGATGAAATGGCTCATTTAAATATAGTATAGTCACACCTGTCTATAGCGACCGCCCAAGGGAAACACAAAAAGTGGTCTTTGTAGACGGGTGGTCTTTGTAGACAGGTTCCTTTAGTACATGTTTCAATGAGAAACCATTTTCAAGGAAAACAAAAAATGTGGTCTTTGTAGACAAGTGGTCACTAAAGCAGGTTTGACTGTATAAACTATCAGGTAACTACTATTCAGGAAGGATAATAGCTACATGTATCTGTTAGACTAGCTAATACTAGTTTCTCACTGATCTCATCTGATCTATATGTGGAGAGAAGGCCTTCTGGGGAATCTTCCAGCTTCATGGAACAACCATAGTCAGAGTGGGTCAGTTTAATTTATAAGATGAAGCGGATCCTAATCAAATGATCGATTGAGAGCATACATGTGACCATGCAATTTAGTATTTTGCCTAACACATAATTTTTACTAATGACCGGTCATTAGTAAAGTTATGATATAAAACATTGTTTAATGAAACAAATAATACACACCGTTTTGTTCGGGCATTATTGTAATATATGCTTTGTATTGTATTATTCTATTATTGCAAATTATGTCCTGAAGTAACTTTAACTTACAGTGTATGTGTATTTGACTTTCTTTCTTAAACTACTTTATGGTTGTATGCCCACAATTATACAATTTCCACACAACTGCACCAGGAGTGTCATTTTTTGACAGACATGGCCCATTATAAATGTTCACTATTATTATTATTATTAGTAGTAGTAAAATTACCAACACTCGGTACCTTCGAAACAAATTTCAAAGGTACCTTGTGTGGGTAATTCTTACTAATGCCCTCACTGCTGTGTATTATTTGTATAACAGTATCTATTATCCTAGGAAAATAGTAACTATCTGTTAGCTAATGACTGATCCTACCTGATTGATAGTAGGAGATACAGCTATGATGTGCCTTCCTAGTAGTCTTCCCGCTTCTTTGAACAACCATAGACACAACGGATCAGCATCATCTCTAGCGCCTGGAAGATAGAAGAAACTAACAGATTACAAACAACCCCAAACTAAAATTTCATTTATTTATGGACAGCCCCATTTTGTTACTTTATATTCAAAGGTGCGACGCACAACCATTAGCAGAGTCTAAAATGACCCCCTGTTGGCGGACTTTCAAGAACAATTTCCACAAAATATGCCCCATTTTTGTCTGAAAGTTGGTCTAAAATGGGCTCTGAATATTACCAATTTTGCGGCTTACTGAGTAAGGATTCACAAAAAGTACCATATTCACGCGACATTGGATGTATGTTATTCGAGTTAAAACAGGTTTCTCTTTGGAATTAAGACCCTTTTTTCATGACTTTTCTTGATCTTTTAAGAATACCAAAACATTTTAATTTGATATATATTTCATTATTTTCTATAAAAACAGAAGGTAAAATAGAGAATGTATGCTTACCCAGTGATAGGCGCTTGCAGAAGCCCGCAAACTTTGATTTGTCAAAGTTGGTGTAAACTTGGTCTAAAAGACCAAATCTCTCAGTAAACTGAAGGAAAAATAAAAAGTAAAGAAGGGTAAATGGTAATACTGGTATATAGTTCAACATTTAAAGGAGAAGGCCACCCTGATATTAAGTTGGTTTTAATGGAAGCAGGAAAACGAGAGGAACAGGCCACTGAAAGTTTGAGAAAAATCCGATTTAAAAATAAGAAAGTTATGAATTTTTGAAGTTGTAATCTGTGAAACACAAATTGGCAACACTGTGACGTATCCTGTGAGGTCCTCTCCACTTTGCTCTGTACAAAAATCTCATAAACTTTTGTTGTTTTAGTTATTGATGATGGAATAGATTTGTTTTCAAGGACAGGGATTGTATAGAAACATATTGCAATAATTACATTTATGGTGCATGTATGATTGCAAATTTTCTTTAGGAAAAAATAGAAATTTCCGATTTTTTAAAAGACAAAAATCAGATGGGAGGGAACCTCACAAGATACGTCAGAGTTGACAATTTTTGTTTCATAGATAGCAGCTTTAAACATTCATAACTTTCTATTTTTAATTGGAAATTGCTCAAACTGTCACTGACCTGTTCCTCTCATTTTCTGCTTCTATTAACCTTTAACCAACTTATAAGAGTGGAATTCCCCTTTAATTATTTTACACGATGGACACATGAGCACATATCTCTTGCTGGGGGGGGGGGGGGGGGGGGGGGGGCAAAAGGGCTTTGGCTTAATACACCCTACAATATTTAATGTACCCCTCCATTTTTTGGAAAGCTGACAATATGAGCAAACATATAGTAAAACTTTCAATATGAAGAGTGATTCTAGAACAGGTTCTCATCATATGCAGTCAAACTTGAGAATGAATTTCAAAGTAAGAAGAGTGGCAAGTTCTGGCTAGAAGACAAGATGTAGTCTTCTTTAATGTAATTTTGAAGGAGAATAGCTCTGAATAAGAATTCTTAGACAATATCAAATACGCAAGACACACAAAATATAGCACTGTTCTATACATGAATAATTGTGCAACTACCTCAACAGGTGCATATAGGCCTCAAACGAATTTAACATGAATTTAAATTTGGCAATGTCAATGCTCCTTTGAGACAAAGGTTACCGGTAGTAGAAAGTCTTATTTATAACTAGACTACTACACTAAACTGCATATAAACATGACCGTAGTCTATTAAAAAAAAAGGATCTAGGAAACATAAAAGTGATTCAATTTACCCCATAGTATTCCTCCATGGCTTTTTTAATGTATGTTATGTCATGCGGTGGCTGTGCTAGGTTATCTAGTGCATCAAAGACAGTCTTAACAGCTTTCTGTGAAATCCAGTACGCTGAATAGAAAATAAAATTGGACATATATAATAGTCACTGCATTTCAGTCATCTCCATAATCAGGGGAGTGTTTCACAAAGAATAAGATCAATTTAAGTTGGACTTAACTATGGCAGGTGTTCATGCCACTTTTTCTCTCACCATTTACTGGCATTGGTCTCTGAAGGAATGTACAAATCATGGTCACAAATCTACAGAATTCATGTTTTTTTATAATTCATTATTGAAGGAAAAATTATTATCTAAAGATCATAATGGTGAGAGCAAACAGTGGCATGAACGTCCTACCATATCTAAGTCCAACTTAAAGTGGATCTTAGTCTTTGTGAAACACACCCCTGGTCTCAACACTGCTCAAGCCCTATCTGCATGAATGATATTAAATAGGATCATATTTTCCAAAAGGATATGTACATCGTTATAGACTGTCTTGCAGTGGCCACCAAGAGCTTGAAAATGGTATTAGCAATAATAATGTGTGCAGGTTATAAGAGCTAGTAATTATGACAATGAAATGGATGAGATATAATCATGATAGTATGTGGAGGTGATTGATTGCTTAAAAGTTATGTTAAGTGCCACTACACTACTTGTAGCTACTTGCGCCCTCTATATAGCAAACAATGACTAAGCGGTGACCATTGGTCTCCCATGGTCCTCTCTGTCTTATGTTAATTGAGAGCTGATTTGATGAGATGCCCACCTGTCAGTGAACATGCAGGGAGGTCTAATCCCTCCTGGCCAAACTAGTGCAGTGGGGATTTAAATCATGTAGCACTAATTCCGCCCACGTACAATCTCAATGGGACAGACCTATATGGAGCTCCATGAAATCAAGGATTGACCAATGAATCAGAAGTGCCCTAGTTGTCGCAACTACATCATATCAACTAGCTATGAGCTTTCGTTACCAAGCATATGACCCCATCCAAAATAATAGTTCCCTCCCACACACAATCTCTATGGGAGGGACCTATATGGAGCTCCATGATTTAAAATGTACCAAACGGAAGTACCCGAGTTGCCACAACCACATATCAACTAGCTATGATCCTACCTAGCTGAGCTTTCCTCACCCAGCATATGACCCCATATTCCACGTTGCCACAACCACATCATATCAACTAGCTATGATCCTACCTACCTGAGCTTTCATCACCCAGCATATGACCCCATATTCCACGTTGTTACAACTACATCATATCAACTAGCTATGATTGATCCTACCTGAGCTTTCATCACCCAGCATATGACCCCATCCTCCACACCCGTGGACCGATCCATCAGGGTTAATGAGCTGGCAGTTGGACCCTGTACCTGAGATCAACACTATGCCTCCTGTATGTGGGAAATTAATACCAGAAAAGAAAAAAAAAATAGGCACGTCTTCATCAGCTCGAGTTTGCCAAATAACTCGCGATTTTAACTATCCTGATCGCAAATTAACCATTTAATCTGCGTCTTCATCAACCCGCAGATCTAATTTGGGGATATTTGGTCGAGAAAATATCCAGAGAAATCTTGAACATGCTTCCAAAATATCCCACAATATGGGAAATGGCGGGCTAATTTGCGCCTGTCCGAGCTACTTTGTGATGAGCGTATTGGTCTGGTGAAAACGCAATTTCGAGCTTTGGGATAATATCCCGAGTCTGAAAATATTGGGTTATTTGGCAAACTTCGAGCTGATGAAAACAGGCCTTATAATATTGACAGGATATGTGTAATATATCTTTCTCACTGGCCTTAGTTTGACGTGGTTCTGTCAACATCTTTGAAAAGCCTCCAAGTTAATTATTTACCAACATCACATTTTTATGTCAGGCACATGTAATACAAATTAATTACCACATTACAAAATAAAAAGTTAGAAAGGAACTTAAATAAAAACAAATTGTTAATCAATTTTCATTTGTATAAATGATTTTTGAGAAGACGATAGGTAACAGGCAGCCAATTATAGATAAAATTACATCAGGCTTAGTTCATTTTATTCAGTTATTTATCATTCATGTGAGAGCAATATCTATGCATATAATCGGGGCTTAAAAGAAACATTAGGATTCACATTTCCTCCTTTATTACATCATCTTACTGTCATTTTCATAAGAAATATTACAAAATGTTTCCATATCGTCTAAAAAGTAACAGAAAATGCACATCTGTATTGATCAATAAACAAAAAATCAACATGTTGGGACACCAACATTAGTTTTTAACTAACCGGCTTTGCAGGCAGTGGCGATAGCTCCATAGGTATCGGTGCACATGTGATAGTTTTCGCTGACGTATGGAAAGGTCTCCTTCATACCCTCAATGACCTTGCGTTGACCTTCCTTCTGTTCACCACCACTCAAAGAAAGACCCTGAAAATGGCGGAAAGAGTCCCAATAAGTTACAATGGGATCTCAATATCAGGACTTTAACAAATTATTACAAAATAAGAACAAAAATATGGGACTCGCAAAATGACCTTGTCTGAATAAGAAGTTGTTATTAATAGTGTAAGTTAAAACCATGCCAGTAAACTTTAAAGATGTGAGAGCCTACAGAGGTGCATCATTCTAATGATGGGTAGAGCAACCTCCTTGAAGTGGGTTGTTCCTTTTGCATTGACTGCTGAGCCGGGCAGATGGTTCCAGATCATTATTGCTCATGAATATAATGCCTAATATATGACCTGAGCTGAATAGGTTCCCTAAAGCTTACAGTTAAAAGTGACAAATTCTCAATTGCTTAGTACTTAATCAATCAATTGATTGTAGTCCTAATCATTTTGCCCAATGGGTCAGCTTTTGGGAAAACATTTCAAGGCCAATCATAATGCTTATGATCTGAAATATGTAAGGCAATGTAGCTTATGAGCTTTGCAGTTACTATTGACATAACAACTTGACAAGAGGTAATTACCTCTTAATGTGATAAAAATGTACCTATATCACGTATTACCCCCTACACAAAGGAAATAAGAAAAGGTTACAGGATCTTATGATAGCGAGCAGTGACTTTGTACTTTGATCATATTGACTGAGCCAAAGATGTTAGAGTAGAACTCATTGATAAAGATATGAAAGTTCAATGACAGTGTACAACTGTTTCCTTCCTATCATCAGCTACAATGAGATATGCACAAGCAATTTAGAATGTTATGTGGCTGTCTTAATATCATAAAGTGCAGGAATTATTGCTACACCACCCATTAAACCCTCAAAACAGTCCCAATTTTCCTGCTTTGGAACATTTTTTAATTTTTTAATTTTGATAAAGCCAGCTCCCCTCCCCCTCCCCCTTCTCCCAAAAAGAAATTGGAAATAGTATTATGGGTTGCATAAATGATTAAACTTTCATCATCTCCTTCTTACCAGCGCCTTGAGTGGAGTTTGAATATCAATACCAGCCTTCTTCTTTGCTTCCTCAGCCATGCTGTTGATTCTCACTAGACACAGGTCAATACCTATCAGCTGAGAAAACAAGTACAAAATTATGTTAAACCTTGGGAAATATTGCTAGATTGAAGGCATAGCATACATAACATATTGTTTGACATGTATGCTCTTGAAACAGCATGGTTGCTTCACGATCCACAGCACCATCTTATCTAGAGACACCAGCGTTTATTCAATTTCACATGATGGATCATAGGAAAAAGTTGACATCCTATCAGCGGTGGCTCTTCTTTGTTATATATCCTGGCTGAAAAGGTAAATGTATTTAAATCAGGATTTTTGGTGGGGAAGGTTTTAATACATTTAGCCTAACTGGGTATAATTTTGTGCAGATTCAAAGAATGTTTTTATTTATTCTACTCATGACATTTTGGCCACTTTTTGGCCCAAACTGACCATTATGGTCACTTTCGTGTAAGTCTGGCTCCACTGACCACCTCTATACAAGGTTAACAAAAGTCAGTTGCCCATAAAACCAGACAGTTATTTCTGTCTCTAGAGGTGAAGAAATGTTCTGTCCGACTTACCCAATGGTTGGTGCTCTGAGCTTCACTCCATGCCAGCACTGACCCACTCTCATCCATGATAACCATCTTGGAATGGGTGGCTCCTCTTTAAAATGTAAAGGAAAGAAAAACAAAAAAACAAAACCTTTATTAGGTTGGATCAAATGAAAGCTTGAATTACACTACTAAGCAAAACTTAGCACTTTTCACTCCGAAAATCCAAAATTCCAAATCATACTTATATCTGAATTTAAAATACTCTAACATGATGTATCGATTAATACTGGAAAAAGAAGTTCACTAGCAAATGAAAAACAGCGCAACCTTAAAGTTGATATTCCATGAAAATCACAAATATGGCAAATAAAGCGGAAAGCACGTAGAATACCATAATATTCATTTGATATATCAATATATTGAAATCCCTCTAAAACACGTTTTAGAAACACCTCTCAGATTCTTAGAACAAGGGAGTTGACTTTTAGCGTAAAGACAATTTTTGTGACGTAGTTTTATGGACCCCGCTGGCGCGCCGTAAACAGTACAGCTACATACAACATGTAAAACTACATCTTTCACCCAACATAATCCGTCCAATTTTACATGTTTTTTTTTTTAATGACCCTTATAATGGGTATGGTTTACCGGTAGACGCTTCAGTCGGAAAGAAAATTTTTGTGACGTAGTTTTATGGACCCCACTGGCGCGCCGTAAACAGTACAGCTACATACATGTACAACATGTAAAACTACATCTTTCACCCAACATACACTGTAGTCCGTCCAATTTTACTTGTTATTTTTTTTAAATGACCCTTATAATGGGTATGGTTTAGACGCTTCAGTTATACACCCCGTTCAAACCTAATCTGAGTACCCCCCCCCCCCCCCCCCGGCAATTACCCTCCCAAGACAATTGCCAAAAGACAAGATATTATGAGAATGATCCTATCTGTTTGGATTGAAATCAATAAAGTTTGAATTGGATTGAATTTGAATTGGGCGAGCTCCCCCGCCCCCCCCCACTCCCTTCCAAACACATACACAAAGGGGGTGATCTCGGGGGGGGGGGGGGGGGGGGGTGGTGGTGGTAATTGTCCCAGAGTTCCTAGAAGTAGTGTAGGGGGTAATTTTCCGAGTTGGTCATTGTCCTGGGGGGGGGGGCGGGCGGAGGAGTGTGATTGTCCTTGGGGGATAATTGTTCCGCTGGTACTTAGCAGGGGGGGGGGGGGGTTGATTTGTCCAGGGAGTAATTGTCCTAGAACCGCGTCAGGGACACATCCTTTTTTTTGGGGGGGGGGGGGGGGGGAGCTATGGCACGTATGCCGGACCTGGATCTCTTGTCTGCATGTTGTCTTATACTTTTAGCACACAATCTGAGTCTCCTCCCTTTACAAATTATTTGTGAATAGCCACTACTACTAGTACTAATACTATTAGCAGTAACCATGGCTAGAAGAATCCTGGATCGATGAACAGGCAAGTATAAGTTAGAGCAGGCACGTACGCAGGGTGGGGGGAGGGGGTTAAACCCCCCCTTTAGTTTTTTTTTATGTGTGTATTTTTTAGCAAAAAAAAAAAAAAATTGCCAATGGCTGACATAAAAAAAGTGACCTTACCCCCCCCCCCCCCTCCTCCTAAGGAACAAAATGTCAAATTTTCAAATATCGAGACCACTGTAGCTGCAGTGGTATGGGGGGGGGGGGGGTACGTGCAGCCACGTAGCCGGGGGGGGGGGGGGCATGCCCCCAAACAAATTCCAAGATCAGTTGAACTTTTTTTGACCTCTATCGATTACATGCATGTGCCCCCCCCCCCCCAAAAAAAACAACATCAAACTATGGCTACCGCCTACGTGCCTGGGTACGTGGAAACGAAGTAGGTAATATACACTCCTATATATTCCAATAACACCCCCCCCCCCCCACCACCACCACTATCCCTTATCCATTCAATTCCAGTCTACATCACTATGCCCTCCCTCTTCTAATCATCCTCAATCCTACCCACTGTAAATAATTAATAAAACCCTTAAAACGAAGTAGGTAATATACTCATTCATATACTGTTTACATACTCTTTTGAAAGCAGGCCATTGAACTTCAATTCGATTCAATTAAATGTATTTCTCCACAAATGCCAAACATAGGAAAATACATAAAATCAAATACATACATACAATACAATGCAATAATAGAACATAAAACGACTCCAATGTATGTTTAAAATAGAACCCTAACCCTCATCTCCCCCCAATAATAATAAAAAATTATACAATCAAAAGTAAATAAAAGGTCAAATGATGAGGTGGTACCAATAACGAGAAAGAAGAGGGAGAAAATATCAAAGACGGGGGAAAAAGTGCTTCCGTGAATGTTGTAAATGATGGATTACTTGAGTATCAGGAATAACCTTAACTTACATGTACATGTAGTCTCAATGAATACAATGAAGGACAATTTATATCAGGTGGAACATGACTCCATATAGGCCAATTGAAGGCTTTCTGTTTTTGTAAGAAAGTCTTAGCTATTATGGGTATATGAAAACTACTTACATTTCTTGCCATATAAGAGTTCTGTATAAAAAGGTCATCAAAGACAGGTGGCAAGTTGTTATGTTTGTACTGGAACATGAATTGACCGAGCAGCATTAACATTTAAAATATTCATCCGTTTTAATAGGGGTGCATTTATGTGCACAACCAACCCCCCCCCCCCCCCCCCCCCCCCCCCCCCCCCCCCCCCCACACAAAAGTAGGTCTGTAGATTCAATAACCGTGTCACTTGAACACCTGCATGTGAATATGACACAACTTATACACATGCATGTAGAGCTGTTGACTGAAGTTAGGAACCAAAAATAATAAAAACACACTAAAGTATAGGATAACTTTATTGATGGCCTGCCTTATAAATATAGCCAGCTAGCTATCTAGCTGCGCTGCATGCCTAGACTACCTGTATGCATGGGGCCTGCGTCTCCCTAAGTAGTCCGACCAGAGGCTATAGGCCTTCCTAGTCTTCATACTGTAAACCTGTTGCGTAGTTTGCAGGCAGCCAGGCACAAACCCTGGTCAGTCATAAAATAGTGTCTGCACTATAAGACTACCATAGGCCACGTTCTATAGCTGCTCCTGACACAACCAGTAGGTAGCTCAAGGCACAATGATTTTTTGATAAAAAGTCAAATTAGGGTCTTGCGGATTACCTGTTGCGCACGCGTGCACTACTGTTTTTGTATAAAGTATCGCATGTATTATGGGCGAGTCGAACAGCTTTTTTTTAGACGAATAACTTTTTTGAGACGAATAACTTTTTCATGGCATGCATTCAACGCCGAATAGCTTCTTTGTTGAATACATATTTTTTGTTGAATACCTTTATTGTCAAATAAAAAGTAAAATAATTCCTTGGAATAATATTTTTGTAGAACAAAACAAAATGTGCCCAATAAGATTTTGTCAAACTAAATTTTTGTCGAATGAAATTTTTGTCGAATGAAAGTTTGTCGAATGAAATTTTTGCCAAATAAAATTTTTGTCAAATAATTTGTTTGACAAATACAATTTTTGACGAACAATGTGTCAAATGAAATTTATGTCGAATAAAATTCTTGTCAAATAAAACTTGTCAAATGTTTTCTGAAAGTGTTGAATATACATGTATACATTTGAGTGAAATATATTTTTGAAAGTGTCGCATATATTTATTTGTTTCCCTAAAGGCGTGCCATACCTAACTTCATGCACGAGGGTTTACAGTTGATTTATCAAGATATCCGATCCATCAAAAATAAGTTAATATCATAATTTACATGGCAAGATATCATACAATCAGTTGGTACCACTTTTTACTTACAATTTTGAGGAAATCTGCTCTCAAATTGAAGATTTCCAGACCCTTATCGGTAAGTTGATAATTTTTCGGAACGGACGCGAAAGATTGCAAACTTTGCTGATCTTTTGACAATATTTTCACAATTTCTTACCCAATTCCAAAGAAAATTTCATCTTTTAAGTTCCTCTTTCCATTGGTGATAACTTCATTATCAGATTTTCGAAATCTTACTGATTTTTTTGAGATAGCGAACTTAGGTCACACGCAAACTTTGGTCACACCACCATAAGTAAAGACTAAAGTCAAAGACTGAGCATGTGAAATATGCCTAACTCCCCAAGACTAACTCCAGGGAGCTCCGACACCAAAGGCGTTGGCGAGAGCTCCCTGGAGCATGGAGTTACACTAATTTGCCTAAACAAAGGCAAACTTCTACTTCTACTTCTACGACGATACTCAGCAGGATCCATAAGTCAGGATGTAGTGCTGAGGAATAAACTATCTAGTTCTTGTTGGTCTAGATGCTTGGTGGAAGCGCTCCCTTGAAGCCCTCCAGTGAAGTAGCATCAAGGGTGATCTTTGAAAGTGCATTCCATGCAGTTACTGTCCGAGGGAAAAATGAGTTCTGGTAGAGCTGGGTGCGGGATGGGATAGCCAGCAACTTCTTTGAGTGATACTGTTGTGTGTTGCTGGCAATCATGGGTGCTGTGTAATGGTGTGCATTGATGGCTACTGTTTTGTTTTGGATCTTGTACATGAGGTGGAGGCTTGCAGCATTTCTTCTCCTCTCCAGGCTCTCCCATTTCAGATGTTGAATCATGGCATAGATCTAGGCCTAGACTCTAGACCCTAATCATGCTAATAGACCCTATATTTCAAGTTTACTCGTGTTTTATACTCACCCTTCGATTCCTCCATAAAATGCTTTTCCAGAATCACCCATTTTTCACGACTCAGGTGGAGAAAAATAGCTGGTTATATGCTGATTTTACTTCCACAATAGCATTAGCAGCTGGGAACTTCCTTTTTCTATTCGCTCTGATCTGGCTCTCGATCTCGATTGGACTCATTTATTAACCTATATAAACATCGATTTCGTTTGGCTTATGAGAAGTATTAAAATGGCTTGGACCTGACCCCCATACCACGAAAAGTGGGCGTATCTTCCCCTTTCGTCATCGGCATGCGTACTAATCGTGATCGTAAATTGGCTTGCACGAGCGTGGTGTGTGGCTGTTTCAAGCTGACATTCCCGCGAAGAATGTCGCCCTCTTTGTTCAACAATTTATTAACTTCATAATTTGCAAAACTCTTCGTACTCGTGCACTTTACAAATCGTCAAGACAGTGCCGATTTTATTCTATTTTGTTTATTGATATACATTTTACAGGAAGGTTTCAGAGGACGTACAAAATGTTTGGCATTGTGAGAACACACTTATCACATTTAAGAGTAGTTCAGCGGTCATGGGAGCCAATTAGTGCTACAGGATCCCTCCAAATACAGCAAGTCAGATGGAGAAAACGAAGAACAGATCCGAAGGCCAAATCCAAAATAGGAAAGGTTCGGGAACCCACTCCTTGGGATCCATGGGAACGTGCTTTCTTGGTAGAGAAAATCCCTCATTATAACTCCACTATGAATGCTGTCAGGTAATCTACCTTCAAATCGTCATAACTATTAAATTTATCGTGAAGGAATATTTCTTGCACTGTCCCATATACTGAAAATCATGTGACTAAATAAATGTGTTAACAATCGGTGCATGGGAATTGGGGGGGGGGGGGGGGTGTTTGGACATTCAACAAATGCCACACGTCTGCTTTTGATTGATGTTTACTTTTATTGAAATGATGAACATGTATCTAGTGGCCGTATGCATACTTAGTAACTTAAATTTGTGATATTGTGAGGTTTTTTTTCAAGTGCCAAAACTGCAAAATATTATAACGTCGGGGAGCAACGGCAACGCCACTTATTTTTTTTATCAAAACAAACTAGACCTATATTGATCTATCTTGACTTGTATATTATTGAAATTGTATTTCTCATAACAATTTTGTCTTCTTCTTCAGACGTTTATTCAATGCGGAACTTGAGAGGAAAAAGGATGAAACAGCAGAAGGTCTGTCCAGTGTTGAGCAAGAACGGGAAGAGGAGGAAGAATTCAGGCAACTACTGAAGTGGAATGAACAAGAAAATGCAAAGATAAATGCAAGAAGGTAATATCATCTAAGAATAAGTGTACAAAAGTGTTTAATAGTTTTCACATGATCTTTTTTATTCATAAATAAAATTAATTTCAGAACAACCTTTTTCTTCTCCTTCTCCTTCTCCTTCTCCTTCTCCTTCTCCTTCTCCTTCTCCTTCTCCTTCTCCTTCTCCTCCTCCTCCTCCTCCTCCTCCCTCCTCCTCCTCCTCCTCCTACTTCTACTTCTTCTACTTCTTCAGTTTAGTCTGATTCCTTCAATTTTTAAGGTTCTTGCAGAAGTTTGGTAAAGTGTGTGTCACAAGGGTGGGGTCAGTAAAACTTAATTCTTAATAAAAGGATAAAACCATGCAAATGACATTTTCTTGTTTTTCATGTTTATTGAAGGAAAGAGAAACTTGCTGCCAAGGCTAAAGAGAATGAAGAAGAGAATCTGCAGAGGTTGCTAAGGAAGGAAGAGCAGGAGGCAGAAGAAACAGAGAGAATGAGACAGCTTGTCTTGCAGGAACAGGTAAAGTTATTTTATTATTAGAATTGAAATTAAAGATGTCAAAGTTGAATACATTACATTGTAGCATATATTGATATGTAGTGAATTATTTGCGTTTTATAGTTCACAATTTTTACAAGGTTGTCTCGTACAAAAGATTTTAAAAGAGAATGCATAATAATAAAAAAAATGATAGACCTGTAACATAGAGAAATAATAATTTGAAATATGTGGAACCTACTAAGAAGCAAAGCTTGTATATTAAAGGCTCCTGATTAATAGGAATAGTCAGTCATATTGAGCCTTAATTTTAAATTGTTGTCATATTTTGTTTAAATACCTTGTCATACATGTGTTGCTCGTTTCTTTTGTGGATGTGGAAGATCAAATGTGCATCATGGGCAATTATGTCAAGAACCTGTTCAGCTTAACTTATCAATACTGCAAGATGGGAAATACTTCCGTCACTTGCCCTTTCCCACAAGCTATGGGATTTCCTTCTTATTCATTGCAAATGTGTTTGGCAAAGTCTGGAGATCATGTTGATGAGACTATATCCAACCATCCATTGTCTGTAGGGGGGTAGTTGGGAATGGGATTAGTCTACAGCACTCCAGTCTCAGTCAAGTACATTATAAATGAGATGGGAAAGATAGACCAGTATAAATCATATAAATCTCAGTGTTCATATTTATTCATTTATCATTTGTTAATTAATGCTCTCACAAGCTCTAAGCAAGGATGAATCTATTGCTTCTACCGAGATTGAATAAGGCAGTAGAAGCAATAGATTCATCCTTGTCTTGGATATGGGTAATTCCATAAATTAGGGACCCACTTTGTGACATTTTTTGGTGTCTCTGTTACATAAGGAACCCACACATATTTGTGGCTCTGAGTAAAGGCTTAAATAGTGGAGTGAGATTGTAAAGAGATTAATCCAAGCATAATATTGCATCCTAATACCTAGAATTACTTAACAATCATACTCCAGATTAATTTAAGCCCTGACTCCACTATTTAAGTCTTTACTTAGAGCGAGCCACAAATAAATGTGGGTTCCTGATGTAACAGGGACACAAAAAATGTCACAAAGTGGTTCACTAATTTATGGAATTACCCATATACATGTAGTTATGCAAGATATTGTTGAGAAATGGAGGTGGCATAAAATCCCAGGATTTGTTTTCATGTACATGTATACATGTATTGTCCGTTGATGATGAATCACTGCTATTGTCAATTTTATTTTCATTTTATTCAAACTAAAAGGAGGCCAGCAAGACTTTCATCACCATGGAAAGCATGGAAGCTGCCATCAACGAGGCTTTGGACAACCCCAAGAATTATAACTTCCTCATGAAGAAGAGCGGAGAACCCATCCTGCCGGAGGACACTGCTTGGGAAGGTTTCAAACAGAGGACAGTAAAAGCCAAGGATGAAGAGTTAGTGGAGGGAGATGGAGATCACATAAAATCAGCAGAGAATTGATCTCTGATCATGTGATGATATCATATCATCAGGTAGTATGTGTATCATGTTCTTGGATTAGACTTTTTGAAGATGTCAAGGAACGACAGTGCTCACCAAATTTATTGACTTTAAGATCAATTTATCCTTTTTCATCCCATTATTGATCTGCCAAGTACGTTCAGCATTGATCGTGAAGGAAGTCTATTGAAAGAGGTGCTGATTTGTTATCTGTTTTATGCAGTGTGTGTTTGGATATTTCTATCTTGTTAAAATGTAAGTTTCTCTTGAAAGTAATGAGTGATTGTGCAAAGAATAGTTTTGGGAGAAAACCTATATGGAAAATGGTTTGTAAATCACAGGTGACATGCAACTTCTTTAATGGAGACCAGAAATGTGGATTTTTATAGGAAAGCAATAAAGAAAGAAGTTGAATATTCAGTTCTAAGATAAAAACATATGTAATTTTGTGTAAATTAATACCAGAGGTACATGTGCATGTAATTTGTATTGCCAGTATTCAAACATTATATGCTGCTGTTGCACTGGAGTGATTTCAAACAACATATAATAGGGAAGGCAATACCAGATGTCATCTGTTGAGAGTTGGAAGGGCGTTACTACGTTATTTGATATGAGTTAATGAACTTCTGGTTTTCAGCAGATGACACGAGATATTTTATCTGGATAGGACTCCACGATATTTGTTACGAGTGTGCTTTTGTCTGAAGCTAGTTACTACAGGTCCATGTGTGGTGCTCTGACATGTGCTTTTGTCTGAAGCTAGTTACTACAGGTCCATGTGTGGTGCTCTGACATGTGCTTTTGTCTGAAGCTAGTTACTACAGGTCCATGTGTGGTGCTCTGACATTTGTCACAGGCTTTATTTTGTCAAATGTACAGCTATTTGGTTAGGGTTAGGGTTGCAATTGGGTTTTAGGTTATTGTACAGTGTTGGGTCTATTGGCTAGTCCTTGGCCTTCTTTATCATGAACACCCATTTATACTGATAAATAACACACACAAAATCTTCAAGGACACCTATTCTGAGTATTTTACCATCAAAATATTTTATTTCAGAATCAATCACAAGGCACATTGTAGTGCATATATACATTTCTTAAGCTGCAAGTAAATATAACATGAACTTTTGATTAACCTTCTAACCTAAAGGCACTAACTACAAATGATAGGCCAATACATGGGAGGGGGTGGGGATTGAAAACTACTGACCTAGGAAAATGTCATACATATATTAGTAACTTTCTTTACACTTCCAACTTAAACAGCTGAGGGAACGTACTGTATTTTTCAGCAGATTCCTTTTTCCTGTTAAAAGACAACATAGATTACGAATGTACATGAGTTGACTCGTGAGGGTTATATGTGAATTTCCTCTAAACTCTAAGAGGAGATGTCTATCAATAAAAAAAAAACTTTTACAAATACAGTAATTCCTGAATGATGTGATTAATTTAGTGTGGCACAAAAAATAGTCCTAAATAAATTATGGACATTTTTGCCAAGGTGAGCTGTTTAGGGTAATTTGTATTGTTTGCTTATATAACAGTGAACTAACATTGTACGTTTTGATCTGCTCATAATTAAATGAGGCAAATACAGCAAATCTATGGATAAATTGTAGTACAAGTACATGATTGTCCATTTACATTTTTAAAATTTGAATATTTAAAGGTAATACAAAGTTTTGGGAAATTTTGAAAATTGGGTGGATAGTGATTCTTTACAATTTTGATAAATTTGGATGCCCCTGTGGATGTATTATAAGCACTAGAAAATTTAGCCCCTAAAACAATTCTGCTTTCGAGAAATATTGAATATAAAAATTTACCGGTGCTCCCGGTAAATCTTGATAAATTTCAAATAGCGCCTACAGCCGCACAATAGTAGCTGCGACCATGAAAATCTCAGAATTTGTAGTTGTGATATATATTTTTCAAATGGGAATAGCTAGTCGGTCGATTTTAGTCAAGAAACATTGTTTTATAGCTTAATTAATATCTTGACCTTGAGAAGGAGCTATACAACATAAATAGTTTATTATTTCCAATTTCATAACTTTAGACCCGATTTCAATCCCGACAACGATCACTGATGGTGGTAGGATCGCATATGCTTCCAATATGTTCATTGGAACCAAATTCATGACCCCATACCAAAACTTTGTATTACCTTTAAACAAGAACGTACTAAATTATGGTAAATGTGATTCATTCAAAGTGACAAAAGCTATGCCAAATAGTTATAATAATCAGAGAGAAAGGGAGGGGGTAGCAAAAGAGGAGAGAGAGAGAAGAGGTGGGAAGAGAGAAAGTGAAATAAAGAAAGAAAGAGAGGAACAATACAAGAGTAGGCATGAACTGTCAATTTTATGTAAAAACAAGAAGATTCATAGTACAAACCTCAGTCACACCACCAACTTCAAACTTACGAGAGACAGAAAGAAAATATTACAGTACGTCTACAAAATAAAACGTGATGGGATTTCTCTAAAATGCTACCATGGAGTTATGAACAAAAATATCTTTAAATGAGACTGCATTGCTACAAATCAAAACTTATTTCAAACACGAACTTAGCAGTATATGTACGAGTCTGTGCTAAAATAGGATCAGCAACATAAAAGAAATGAACAAAACGCAAGACTTTACCAATGGGTGAAACATTAAAGTACTCTAGTACTAGTAGCTGGCTCCTTCGTGTTTCAAGAGCCACTCCTTCAGGACAATTCCTTTATCAGACATGAAGCCCCCTAGCTTTCCTCCACTCCCCAACACCCTGTGACAAGGCACCACCAAGGGGGTGGGGTTGTTTCTCATAGCCCCGCCCACTGCCCTTGCCCCCTTAGGATTATCAAGCATGGCGGCGAGCTCTCCGTAGGTCACGGTTTGCCCTGCTGGAACATCAGATGCAAGTTTTGTCCACACTTGAGATGAGAAAGAGTCTATATGATAAAGACAGAGAATTTGTGGACATTTATCAGGCTTATATGATTATATCATCCATTTTTCTCAAGCTCTCGACAGATACAAAATAAATTATTGAATAAAGGATTCAATAAATGAAATTTACTTGATAATGTGACATATTAAAGCTTACATCTAAATGTATTCAACAAAGGCCCTAATTCAACCAGCCCACCCAGCCCACCCTTCACTCCTGATTTATGGAAAACACAAGAACATAACATTTACAAGGGCTATGAATAATTTAGATGTTCACTGTATATGCATTGTAATCTTCAAGATGTCACAATACAGAAACAAGGGAAACGCTCTCGGCGGTCTCGCCTGCATAACGCAATTCAATATGATAAACCAGAACGTCAATGACGTAGCGCTCATCCGCATCTCACAACAACAAATATCGTAAATTTTATGTGGTACACTTTTGAACTGGTCAAAAAATAGAAATTTGATGCCCTGGAAGGGACATAATTTCATTTCATTTGCATAAAGTACCATAAATAATCAATGGAGCAAAATCTCACAATTCTGTGTAGAAGTTTATTGTTCCAAATTTAGCTCTACCAGATAAGGCAAAATCGGTCAAGAAATGAGGGAAAAGAAGCAATTTTTGTTATTTTTGGAATAAATTTGCATAAATTACCATAATTAATTAATGGAGAACAATTTCAAAATTCTGTGTAGAAGTTTAGTGTACCAAAGTTAGCTCTACGATATAAAGCAAACCAAATCAAAATCGGTCGAGAAATGAAGGAGAAGAAGCCTTTTTTGTGATTTCGAATAAATTTGCATAAATTAGCATAGATAATGAATTTCACGATTCTGTGTAGAAATTTTAAATCCCCTCCTAGCCCTATCATATGAAACAATCAGAATCAAAATCGGTTGAAAAATAACGAAGAAGAAGCATTTTGAAAATCTTAATGTTGATGCCACAACAAAGTCTAAGTTTGTTGACCTTAAATGGCCTTTGACCTTAACTTAGTGACCTGAAATTCTACTCACAGGATTGGGGAGACTCGATAACCCTATAGTCCAAGTTTCATTGACTAAGAACTTATACTTTCAAAATTATATCAAAAATTCAAAAACTTAACCTTAGGTTAAGTTTTCGATGATGATGCTACAACATAGTCCAAGTCTGTTGACCTGAAATGACCTTTGACCTTGACTTTGTGATCTGAAATTCTACTCACATGATTGGGGATACTTGATTACCCTATAGTCAAAGTTTCATTGACTAAGAACTTATACTTTAAAAATTATACAAAAAATTCAAAAACTTAACCTTAGGTTAAGTTTTTGATGTTGACGCCGTCGCCGTCGCCGTCGCCGCCGCCGTCACCGGAAAAGCGGCGCCTATGTCTCGCTTTTTGCTACGCAGGCGAGACAATATCACAATATGAAAACTATATAAAAACGGGATACAAGTCTCAAATAAAATACATTTATAGAAAAGTAAATGTCTTGGAAGATATTGTGGCATTCTAACATTAATAAAACCTTTGGAATAATACATGCATTTCAATTTTGCACAAAATCTGTACTACATAAAATCTCCATTCTAAACATAAATGGTGTTTGAATAACATCACAAAAAGTTACAGATTGACGATTAATAACTAACCTGATTTGAATTCTGTGATGTGAAGAGGTGGAAGAGGAAGACCCTTGATTGTGTTTGCATTTTCAAAATACTTTTTCAACCAATCAGAGCACTCCTTCAAGGAAGCTGACCAATGGCTTGGCTCCTCATGTACTTCAACAATCCTGTTCCAGGGGTATATGAAAATTGTGAAAGTATACACTGACATAAAGTTTATTTAAAGATATTGTGGCGTTTTTGGACCCCACCCCTCTATTTTTTCCCTTTTAATTAAACAATTGGTGGGTAAATAAAATATACATGTTTATCTTTCATATGGACTTGGATAGATAAATAAACTTTCGATAAATCTTTTTTTTTTACCACACCAAATACAATGTGTGGGACTGGAATTCCTCTCTTAAAGTGAGACACCTTATGTCACCTTTTTAAACTTTAATGCTCAAGAATTACACATACATGTATAATGTTATGGAAGCAGGTACTCACCTTTGGTATTTCTCGTAGTATTAGATTTCCTTGGTAACTATTTTGTATTATTCCTGTGAGATAATGTACACATGTATGCGCGTTCAGGAATTTACCTTTTAAACTTCCCGCGAGAGATTTTGAGTTGCATTGAATGTGACGTAGAGGGTGCTATTTTATTCAGAGATTTGGTTATCTGGCCGGTCGGCCTGGTTAAAAGTGGCGCGTAAATATGTGTGAACTTTTGACCAATCACGTTGCCGGATTGGAGGGGTATAAATACGGGGCGGGAGACACAAATTTGGCACAAGTTCTCAGATCGCCATTTTGGAAGACCATTCGGACGTTCTCAATTCATTCTTATTCTCTTCTCAGCTTTCACCCAAAGAAGCATTGTAAGTACCAATTTTATTCAAATTAAATAGTCTAGGAATAATTAAAGGGAAGATGGAAAATTAATATGGAATGCAGTTCTTACTGATTTAATGAATTCATTATCTAAATGTGGGATTTTAGGAGGAAATTGAATTCGATTTACAAATTCAGATTTTAGATTTGGATCGTTGGTAATATAATTCCCGATATAGTTCTTCAGTACTTTCACATCTAATGGAGATAATAATATTGATGTATGAAGTGTATGATGTGATATTTTCAGACTGAATTCTGGAATTAATTGTGTGCTTATTGAAATATGTTGAAATGTCCAAATTATTCTAAGTGTCGACCTTTTGGTCTCTAGAGTCTACTTACACTTCTGAAATATTCTAAGTGTCACTGTTTTGGCTCTGATAGGACTTACACAGAAAAGACAACTCATTCATTGCATCCTTGTATATAATTATTTATTATAGAACTGAACAACATGTGTGGAAGGAACATATGTCCTCGTTCGTACTGCAGGGTCTGGGACCCTGGCATTATTTATTCAGACCTTTACTGGTTGGAAATTGATGGATTTTCAACACTTTAAGACTTTCTAATACTTCAATACTTTAATATGTTAATACTTTGACATCTTAAATCTTAGTCTTCTGACTAAGCTATCTGGAAGAGTTAAGTGTGTCTCAAAAGTGCCTCTATACATAAACTTTTACCTTGTTCAATATGGTTGTAGAATATACATACAAATATTCTAAGTGTAGACTCTAGACCTTTCGGTAACCTGCACTGCTTAATTATTCTAAGTATTTTTGGTAACTGTTAACCTTAGAAAATATTCTAAGTTCAGACCTTTCGGTCACTTGTATTATTAAAATATTCTAAGTATTCTAAGGTAACTGTTTACCTTAGAAAATATTCTAAGTTCAGACCTTTCGGTCACTTGTATTATTAAAATATTCTAAGTATTCTAAGGTAACTGTTTACCTTAGAAAATATTCTAAGTTCAGACCTTTCGGTCACTTGCTCTATTAAAATATTCTAAGTATTTTTGGTAACTGTTACCTTAGGAAATATTCTAAGTTCAGACCTTTCGGTCATAAACTTGTACGGAATTGAAGCACATGTATTCATAAATGCTTACTAGATATCATAATCAATGCATGTTTAGTCTTAGGCGGTGTCACTAGTTCCCCCCCCCCCCCCCCCCCCCCCCTCCCCTTTCAGGATATCAGGTCAGATGATTTTTGGCTACAGAACAGAATGCAATTTCTGTTAGATGATCATGTTATCAGACTGCCTTCAGTTTTGATGATCAGTTAGATGATTTTGGCTACAGAACAGAATGCAATTTCTGTTTAGATGAACATTTTATCAGACTGCTTACAGTTTTGATGATCAGTCAGTGAGGTACTAGAACCAAGATCAGAGGACTTGGAAGTTGACCATCTTCCCCCCCCCCCCTCCCTTCTCTTCCTGCTAGTCCACCGCCATGCATTGATTTAGTAATTACATTTTATATATTTGTGAATTTAGAGTTAAACTCTGAGAAGTTATGGTTCAGATTAAACAAGAGAGTTGTTCCCTCGTTAAGATATCTTTAGACATAGTTTCTGGGAGATAATATCTCTGAGGCCAGTTTCTATTAAGCGTCGGTTTCTGAAAGTAGCACTGACCAGAAGGTAGTGACTACGTTTTAAGATGGGAAAGTTTGGTTCAGGTATGCCCAGGAGGGGAGAAATGGTGTTGGCAAGTTGAGAAGCGAGGTTTATTGATATACGAAAGGATGTGTTTAAGCGCTGGTCGCAACAACACGGTTTAGGCCAAGGGGATAATGAGTATGAAAAGAAGAGTTAACACTGACTTGGGAACTAGGATCGAATAAAGACAGAAACGTTGGAACGAAATTTAAATAACTTATAAATATTTGTACTCCAAGTGGATTAAAATACCATGTAACCTAGACTAAGTTGTATCTTTACCATCGTTGCGGAATTCATTCCACCAGTTACTGTTTTATACATTATTAAAGTTCAAGTTAAACGTTATTACAAAGTATTCTTGCATTATTCATCGAAGCAATTGCCTGACCAATAATTGTAGACCTGATTGATAAAGAAGATGTTGATGGAGAGGTAACTACAATTGTCAAGTGAGAGCGAGAGAGAAAATGATGAGTTTAGATTGATTTATTTAGCCAACAGTTTGCTTGATGCAAACGGCCCTATTACGCCATTGATTCCAGCTCGGATAAGTTTGAGAGACAGAGAGTAAGGGAAATGCGAGACTATGCAGCGAGAGGCTAAGTGAGTACTCTGTGGTACCTATCCCTGAGTAGTGTGGAGTGAACGTATGCATGTGCGGGAAAATGCCTAAGTTCTGTACGTGGTTATCGTGCAATATTGATACACGTTGCTAATGGTATGTGAATGAGTAGCGACAAGCCTATGATGGAAGAGAGATTATTCAGAATAAACAATTAGACAGAGTATCAGAGTACAGAATATTTACCAGTATTTCTTGACTTGTTCCTTTTTAATCTACAAGAAGCTGAATGCATCATGAGGAACATCTTGGTGAATTCTGTCGGGATTTCTTGAGCACACTAAGACGAATGGCTCCTAATTTGTAACATGGGCGCATGGTGTCTGATTGAATGGCACTTGGCACGCATTACTCTTAGCCAATCAGCGGCAATCCTTTCCCCCCATTTTCTATGCATAATTAACTCTCTTGCAGTCTTGCATTGTTACGTCACAAGGAAAGACAATTCATATAGTGACGTAGTTTTCCATTTAGATTGGGATCAACTGGAGAAACCTCAGTTGATCCAGGGGTCATGTCCCTATATCACCATGTGGTGGCAGCAATTTCTATTTAGACTCATTTGTTGAGAAGGTGTTTTGCGTCCCGCGTCACATTGGTGGCACAGCGGTGGGATGGCTAAGTAATATCAAATATTTTTGTTGAATATAATTATAGGAGATGAGTGTTGGTCAGGCATTGCTTTACAGTAGAGAAATATAGATAATAGAATTAAAAATATTATATTACTTTGTAACACTATTATTGTACCTTATTAGGCTGTACATGTACAGTATGTAGCTTAAGTGTGGCACAAATTAGAAACCTTATTTCTATACATTGTAAGAGACACACTTGACTAGCAAAATTAAATTAAACAAAATAAAAATACTGAATGAAAGAGAAAACTATTTTCTCTTTCATCTAGGTCATAATGGACTTAGAAAACAAAAACGTTGCTGTAAATCCCCAAGCTGAGCACGTTAGTGGAGCCGATAGTCCAAAACGTTGGGCCAATGATGTGACTGACCCAGAAGTGGTAGTACATGTTGGAGGGTTCGGCGATTCCATTCCAGAAGAGGGTCGACAAGAGTACACGTCACAGGAGTTTCGGTTAGATGCTCAGTATGTTGATAGTAGAGACCCAACCGAGGTGGTAGGTCGCACAAGAAGAACCTCTTTCCGGAAAGATGTATTACCTGAGAAGTTTGGCGGTAAAATGCCGTGGCTGGACTATCGACGACACTTTGAAGTGTGTATGAACTTCAATGGTTGGAGTGACTTGGAAGCGGGACAATATCTGGCAACTAGACTGCATGGTCCGGCACTTAAAGTACTTGGAAGTTTGGCTCCACATGAGAGAATTACGTACAGTAAACTGGCAAGTCAGTTGGGACAAAGATTTGGTCCAGGAGAGAACGCTGAAAACTTTCTCATTGAGTTGAGAATGAGACGAAGACGTAAAGATGAATCATTGCAAGAGCTGGGACAAGCAATCCGCGATTTGACAAGTCTTGCTTACCCGGAATTGAATAGCGACGCCAGGGAGCGCCTTGCTAGAGGACATTTTTCAGATGCGTTAGAAGAGCAGGAAATCAGAGCGGGAATATTCCGAGCACATCCAACAACCCTTGATGAGGCTATCCGTGCTGCTCTTGCCACTGAATCCTTCATGAAGTCAGAGAGGGTGAGAGATCGTTTCAAGCCGACTCGTCAGATTCGCTCAATGGACAACAAGGTTGAACCAGTTCCTGTAGATGAGAAGACAAGAAGAGAGATTCAAGAATTAAAGTCAAGTATGCAACGACTTACTACAATGATGGAAAAGTTGACGGTTAATCCTAAAGTTGGCAGTAACAATGGAGTTTGTTATTTCTGCCGGGAACCAGGACATGTTATCAGGGACTGCCCTAACAAAAATCAAACTCAGGGAAACGACAACAGGCCTTCCCAATGGGCCATGGGACGGCCACGCCCCCAGCAAGGCCCCAGGGCATAAGAGACAATTTGGAAGTGGATTTGCCTAATGCAATTTGTACCATACATGAAAATCAAGATGGCATGTTTGTTCCTATTAGAATTTTTGGTGTTATAGTGTTATTTCTTATTGATACGGGAGCCATGGTTACCGTTTTGAACAATCAAGTGCATGGAAGACTAGCAGAAATCAAATCTGGATTACAGTCAACTTATGTCAGGCTACAGCAAGCAGATGGTACACCTATAAGAGTGCATGGAAGTTTAAACATTGATATGGAAATTGGTCGCACCCATCTAGATACTGAACTTGTAGTAGCGGACATTGAAAATAAAGGCATTCTTGGAATGGATGTTCTTTCACGGACTGGAAGCATTATCAACTGTGACAAATATGAGATAAACTGCAATGGGGAGCTAATTCGTTGCATTAGAAGGAGTGAATGTCCCCAAGTGAGACAGGTTGATGTATTCAAAGAAGTACCAGAATTTCTCAATGATTTACTTAGTAGATCGCAGACAAACATCAGCAACTCAGACCAACCTAAACTTGTCAAATTGCTGACAAAGTACCAAGATGTATTTAGCAAGGGAGATCATGATCTGGGTAGGACCGACAAGATTACTCACTCAATACATACGACTTGTGCAGCCCCTATCAGACAACGACCAAGACGCCCGCCTATGGGACAGAGGGAGGAAATTGAGAAACAGGTGCAAGACATGTTGGATAGAGGAGTTATCAAGCATTCGGCAAGCCCATGGTCATCACCAGTAGTACTGGTAGACAAGAAAGATGGTTCCAAGAGGTTCTGTGTAGACTACAGGGAATTGAATAAGCAAACAGTTAGAGACTCTTTCCCCCTTCCAAGAATTGATGAGTCAATCGACTGTCTGGCTGGTGCGAAATATTTTTCCACTTTGGACTTAGCAGCCGGTTACTGGCAAGTACCCCTTGATAATGATGCAAAACTCAAATCAGCCTTTGTAGTGCCAGGTGGACTGTTTCAATTTGAGGTCATGCCATTCGGGCTATGTAATGCCCCTGCCACGTTTGAACGTTTGATGGAAACTGTACTTGCTGGAATGCAGTGGAAAAGCCTTCTAATCTACCTAGATGACGTGATAGTATTTGGCTCCACCGTGGAAGAAGTGGTGGAAAGATTAGAGGCCGTGTTCACTCGACTTAGAGAAGCAAAGTTGAAACTAAAACCAAAGAAGTGTCACCTTTTTCGACGAGAAGTCCTGTACCTCGGTCATGTGGTGTCAGAAGAGGGAGTGAGCACGGACCCATCCAAAACGGAAGCTGTGAGGAATTGGCCCACCCCAACTTCTGTTACCGAAGTCAGAAGCTTTCTTGGACTGGCATCGTATTATCGCCGATTCATTCACAAATTCTCTGATGTAGCCAAACCCATGACGACACTAACCAAAAAGGAAACGCCCTTTGTCTGGACAGAGCAATGTCAAACTGCTCTTCAAGCTTTGAAAAGCAAATTGACCACAGCACCAATCTTGGCATACCCACGCATAGGGGAAGGATTTCTGCTAGACACTGATGCAAGTAAAGATGCAATTGGAGCTGTGCTTTCGCAAGAGGAAGAAGGACGAGAACGAGTCATTGCATACGCTAGCACCACTCTCAGCAAGGCAGAGCAAAATTATTGCGTGACACGCAGGGAGCTGCTCGCCGTCGTCTATTTCCTCAAACATTTCAGACCCTATTTGTATGGTCAAGATGTAACCGTTCGTACTGACCATGGAGCATTGAGATGGTTATTTAACTTCAAGAACCCAGAAGGACAATTAGCACGTTGGTTAGAAGTTATCAGTCAGTATAGACTCACCCTTGTGCACCGGGCAGGAAGACAACACTGCAATGCTGATGGCCTCTCACGCCGCCCTTGTCGTCAATGTGGTCAAGCTGAGGACGTCTGCAATAATGAATAAGTAGTACATTGTAAATGCATAAATGATGTAAATAGTAGAATTAAACATTTTTCAGAAATTAAATGTTTTCTATTTATGTGTTTCAAATAGGTGGGTTACCATGTTACCTATATGTTAACAATGACTTCCATAATGAACTTAGAGGACGAAATAACTGATAGGATAAGAGCAATTCAGTTGTCGCCGACTATTACAAATGATGACATTAGAAGAGCCCAACTACAGGATCCTGATGTGAAACATGTACTACATTGGAAAGAGCAGAACGAACATAGGCCTGACTGGAAGGATGTATCCCGTCTGTCTACCGCCACTAAGAAGTATTGGATAAATTGGAACTTGTTAGAAGTCAAGGATGAAGTGCTGACTAAGAGATGGGAATCAGACGATGGAAAACAGATCAATTGGAAGATAGTACTCCCACGTGCTTTGAGACCCAAAGTTCTGCTCGAACTACATAGTTCTAACACTGGATGTCATTTTGGAATGAACAAACTGTTACACAAAGTTCAACAACGGTATTACTGGGTTGGACTAACAGCAGATGTACGGTCAATGGTCCGGAAATGCGATGTTTGCGCAAAACTGAAGAACCCACCTAAGAGGGCAAGAGCCCCGTTGCAACAATATCGTGTTGGAGCCCCCCTAGAGAGAGTTGCCGCTGATATATTAGGCCCTTTGCCCACCACGGAGAGAGGAAACAAATATGTCCTCGTAGTAGGAGACTATTTTACCAAGTGGGTAGAAGCATATCCACTGCCAAACCAAGAAGCAATTACTGTAACTAGAGTATTGGTCCAAGAGTTTATTTCTAGATTTGGCATACCCAAAGAATTGCACACGGATCAAGGCCGCAATTTTGAATCCAACGTCATGGCAGAAGTATGCAAGTTACTAGGTATAAAGAAGACAAGGACATGCCCATTACACCCTAGGGGAGATGGATTTGTAGAACGATTCAATCATACCTTAGTGTGCACTGTTGCCTCCATACTCGACCCAGACAGGAATCAGAAGGACTGGGATGAGAAAGTGCCCCTTGCAATGATGGCATATAGATCATCCGTTCAGGAATCAACTGGTGAAACTCCAGCGATGATGATGATGGGTAGAGAAATCCCATTGCCACTTGATGTCTTGGTTCAATCTCCATCTCCTGAAAGAACAAAAGAAACAGACTATGCATTTGAATTACGGCAGAAGCTTCAAGATGTACATGAAGCTGCGAGAGAGAAGTTACGGCTGAGTGCTGAGCGACAAGCCAAAACATATGACAGAAACACCCAATTAAGAAGTTTTCAGGCAGGGGACTGGGTATGGCTAAGTGGAGTACATAGGAAAAAAGGTGTATGTCCCAAGTTCATGCCTAAATGGACAGGACCATACATGATCACTAACAAGATGTCTGATGTAGTATATAGGATCCAACAAAGTAGGAAATGCAAACCTAAAGTAGTGCACTTAGATAGGTTAAAGGCTTATGAGGGTCTGGCTATGAAGGATTGGACTCAACAACCCATATCTAGGAGAAATCCCGAGAGAGTCAAACACATTCCCAAACGTTATACTGAAGAATAAAATAAACCCTCATCTTTAAATGTCTCTCAATATTTTTATATTTTCAAACAGATGCCCCGCTGCAGAAAATGCACACTCGAGTATGAAACTTACCCCGAGCTAAAGAGACATCTTCAGGAAAGCCATGATTCGGACCTGACCTACCAGTGCCGACGATGTGATTATGAATCAGAGTCGGAAGAGCATCTGGTGCGTCATTTAAAGAGGCAGCACCACTTGAAGGGGGCAGAAACCAAGCATAACCGGTATGATGTGGCCTCAATCAGATTCCTAAGAAGAAGAGATGCAAGTGAGAGGAAGGTGAAGAGAGTCAGACAAGAGGAAGAGAAGGCAAGCGAGGTGAAGAGAGTCAGACAAGAGGAGGAGAAGGCCAGAGAAGAGAAGGCAAGCGAGGAGAAGGAGAGCAACAGGAGGGAGATGGCCAGACGGGTAGCCAGGGAAATTGAAGAGGGGAAGAAAGCCAAGGAGGCCGAACTAAGCGTAGAAGCCAGCGAGTCAGAGGAGGAGATGGAATCTGTGACCGCAACAGATCTGAGCGCAAGTGAGAGTGAGGAGGAACAGGTGGTGACCCCCTTAAGAATGGCGATAGTAAAAGAGAGCAAGAACAATGATTTTGAAGTTACTTGCCACGTGAAATCGCCAACACTAGGTATTACCCAGCTTAAGTGCGTCTCCGTAACAACCGAAACCTTCGTGAATGTGGGAGGAAAAAACATTCTACAAGAAAAGAAGACATCCCATTTCTACCCCCACATCGAGCTTTTGGAATAATTTGTGGTGTAATTAAACTTGTTTAAATATAGTATTTGGCATTTCTTATCGATGTATTTAATTAATTATTGTATATACCAATTACCTCATAAATGTACATTTTAGAATAAAATAATTTTGTTTATTCGCTGAGGACAGCGAAGTTTAAAAGGCGGGGGGTAGTGTGGCGTTTTTGGACCCCACCCCTCTATTTTTTCCCTTTTAATTAAACAATTGGTGGGTAAATAAAATATACATGTTTATCTTTCATATGGACTTGGATAGATAAATAAACTTTCGATAAATCTTTTTTTTTTACCACACCAAATACAATGTGTGGGACTGGAATTCCTCTCTTAAAGTGAGACACCTTATGTCACCTTTTTAAACTTTAATGCTCAAGAATTACACATACATGTATAATGTTATGGAAGCAGGTACTCACCTTTGGTATTTCTCGTAGTATTAGATTTCCTTGGTAACTATTTTGTATTATTCCTGTGAGATAATGTACACATGTATGCGCGTTCAGGAATTTACCTTTTAAACTTCCCGCGAGAGATTTTGAGTTGCATTGAATGTGACGTAGAGGGTGCTATTTTATTCAGAGATTTGGTTATCTGGCCGGTCGGCCTGGTTAAAAGTGGCGCGTAAATATGTGTGAACTTTTGACCAATCACGTTGCCGGATTGGAGGGGTATAAATACGGGGCGGGAGACACAAATTTGGCACAAGTTCTCAGATCGCCATTTTGGAAGACCATTCGGACGTTCTCAATTCATTCTTATTCTCTTCTCAGCTTTCACCCAAAGAAGCATTGTAAGTACCAATTTTATTCAAATTAAATAGGAATAATTAAAGGGAAGATGGAAAATTAATATGGAATGCAGTTCTTACTGATTTAATGAATTCATTATCTAAATGTGGGATTTTAGGAGGAAATTGAATTCGATTTACAAATTCAGATTTTAGATTTGGATCGTTGGTAATATAATTCCCGATATAGTTCTTCAGTACTTTCACATCTAATGGAGATAATAATATTGATGTATGAAGTGTATGATGTGATATTTTCAGACTGAATTCTGGAATTAATTGTGTGCTTATTGAAATATGTTGAAATGTCCAAATTATTCTAAGTGTCGACCTTTTGGTCTCTAGAGTCTACTTACACTTCTGAAATATTCTAAGTGTCACTGTTTTGGCTCTGATAGGACTTACACAGAAAAGACAACTCATTCATTGCATCCTTGTATATAATTATTTATTATAGAACTGAACAACATGTGTGGAAGGAACATATGTCCTCGTTCGTACTGCAGGGTCTGGGACCCTGGCATTATTTATTCAGACCTTTACTGGTTGGAAATTGATGGATTTTCAACACTTTAAGACTTTCTAATACTTCAATACTTTAATATGTTAATACTTTGACATCTTAAATCTTAGTCTTCTGACTAAGCTATCTGGAAGAGTTAAGTGTGTCTCAAAAGTGCCTCTATACATAAACTTTTACCTTGTTCAATATGGTTGTAGAATATACATACAAATATTCTAAGTGTAGACTCTAGACCTTTCGGTAACCTGCACTGCTTAATTATTCTAAGTATTTTTGGTAACTGTTAACCTTAGAAAATATTCTAAGTTCAGACCTTTCGGTCACTTGTATTATTAAAATATTCTAAGTATTCTAAGGTAACTGTTTACCTTAGAAAATATTCTAAGTTCAGACCTTTCGGTCACTTGTATTATTAAAATATTCTAAGTATTCTAAGGTAACTGTTTACCTTAGAAAATATTCTAAGTTCAGACCTTTCGGTCACTTGCTCTATTAAAATATTCTAAGTATTTTTGGTAACTGTTACCTTAGGAAATATTCTAAGTTCAGACCTTTCGGTCATAAACTTGTACGGAATTGAAGCACATGTATTCATAAATGCTTACTAGATATCATAATCAATGCATGTTTAGTCTTAGGCGGTGTCACTAGTTCCCCCCCCCCCCCCCCCCCTCCCCTTTCAGGATATCAGGTCAGATGATTTTTGGCTACAGAACAGAATGCAATTTCTGTTAGATGATCATGTTATCAGACTGCCTTCAGTTTTGATGATCAGTTAGATGATTTTGGCTACAGAACAGAATGCAATTTCTGTTTAGATGAACATTTTATCAGACTGCTTACAGTTTTGATGATCAGTCAGTGAGGTACTAGAACCAAGATCAGAGGACTTGGAAGTTGACCATCTTCCCCCCCCCCCCCTCCCTTCTCTTCCTGCTAGTCCACCGCCATGCATTGATTTAGTAATTACATTTTATATATTTGTGAATTTAGAGTTAAACTCTGAGAAGTTATGGTTCAGATTAAACAAGAGAGTTGTTCCCTCGTTAAGATATCTTTAGACATAGTTTCTGGGAGATAATATCTCTGAGGCCAGTTTCTATTAAGCGTCGGTTTCTGAAAGTAGCACTGACCAGAAGGTAGTGACTACGTTTTAAGATGGGAAAGTTTGGTTCAGGTATGCCCAGGAGGGGAGAAATGGTGTTGGCAAGTTGAGAAGCGAGGTTTATTGATATACGAAAGGATGTGTTTAAGCGCTGGTCGCAACAACACGGTTTAGGCCAAGGGGATAATGAGTATGAAAAGAAGAGTTAACACTGACTTGGGAACTAGGATCGAATAAAGACAGAAACGTTGGAACGAAATTTAAATAACTTATAAATATTTGTACTCCAAGTGGATTAAAATACCATGTAACCTAGACTAAGTTGTATCTTTACCATCGTTGCGGAATTCATTCCACCAGTTACTGTTTTATACATTATTAAAGTTCAAGTTAAACGTTATTACAAAGTATTCTTGCATTATTCATCGAAGCAATTGCCTGACCAATAATTGTAGACCTGATTGATAAAGAAGATGTTGATGGAGAGGTAACTACAATTGTCAAGTGAGAGCGAGAGAGAAAATGATGAGTTTAGATTGATTTATTTAGCCAACAGTTTGCTTGATGCAAACGGCCCTATTACGCCATTGATTCCAGCTCGGATAAGTTTGAGAGACAGAGAGTAAGGGAAATGCGAGACTATGCAGCGAGAGGCTAAGTGAGTACTCTGTGGTACCTATCCCTGAGTAGTGTGGAGTGAACGTATGCATGTGCGGGAAAATGCCTAAGTTCTGTACGTGGTTATCGTGCAATATTGATACACGTTGCTAATGGTATGTGAATGAGTAGCGACAAGCCTATGATGGAAGAGAGATTATTCAGAATAAACAATTAGACAGAGTATCAGAGTACAGAATATTTACCAGTATTTCTTGACTTGTTCCTTTTTAATCTACAAGAAGCTGAATGCATCATGAGGAACATCTTGGTGAATTCTGTCGGGATTTCTTGAGCACACTAAGACGAATGGCTCCTAATTTGTAACATGGGCGCATGGTGTCTGATTGAATGGCACTTGGCACGCATTACTCTTAGCCAATCAGCGGCAATCCTTTCCCCCCATTTTCTATGCATAATTAACTCTCTTGCAGTCTTGCATTGTTACGTCACAAGGAAAGACAATTCATATAGTGACGTAGTTTTCCATTTAGATTGGGATCAACTGGAGAAACCTCAGTTGATCCAGGGGTCATGTCCCTATATCACCATGTGGTGGCAGCAATTTCTATTTAGACTCATTTGTTGAGAAGGTGTTTTGCGTCCCGCGTCACAATATAGAGATAGAGAGCAAAGGCAGCAATAGTTTGAGTAACCTTTTTTTATCAGCTAATATGTGTAAACATCATCATCAAGCTCAAAGTTAAGAATGAGACACATACAGAGTAACAATGTTTATAATGCTAACAGGGATATTCTAAGGGTGTAAAAACTTCTTTTAGATACCATGACTATTAACCTTTTCATTACATTTGTTAAAACAAAGTGTGGAACGTGAATTAAAGCTACAGCATATCTCAAATGGTGTCAGGAAAAAATCCCTCCCCCCAAAAAAACAAAAAGACACTGTCAATTCATATGAACTAATTCATCAACCAATTTCTCTGTCATTAGTGAGCCAATATCTTACAATAAGATTTTGAGCTCAAATATAATTTGTTGGTGTTAAATTATAATCTAGATTTTCCATTCAGATGGGGATCGAAGGGGGGGGGGGTGGGGTATCACGTGCCCTCTAGCATTGCTCCTGCCTATAAAAAATGTACAGGATATGAAATACATTGATAGTTATACATTACTCACTTTGTGCTCTGTTGTGGCAATGTTTTAGCTGCCGTCAAACAAATCTTGTGCACACCTACTTCACATCCTGTTATTGTCACATGGCCAATAGGCGTTGCCAGGACAACTGTTGCTAAATCACAGGCTGCTTTCTTGAGAGAGGGCATGCTATGAAATTTTAAAAAGAGAAAGAAGAAAAATAAAACACAAAGGATATAAAATTCTGCAGTCTCACTCTTGCTGCAATTTTTGTGAATTATTTTTCAATGACAATGGCAGGAAGAATTAATAACCATGAGGTTTTCATTTAAAGCCCCACTGCCCTACTTACAGCTACTTGCGCCCTCTATGGTCCCCCATGATCCCCTCTTTCTCAGAGCTGATTTGATGAGATAATAATTAACCACCTGTCAGTGACCATGCAGGTCAACTAGTGCAGAAGGGCTTTAAAGAAACAAACACTAGATGGCATTTGGCCCTGAGTTGTCAGACATGATATACGTGTACTACATTAGTTATTCGAATAGCACGATTCAAATTAATTTCATGAGGATTGGATATTTGGATAAAATGACAACAAAGCATCTGAAACTCAAGTCGAGGGCATGCATAGACTGGTCTTCATTAAAAAAAAAGGGGGGGGGGGTCAAAGCCATGGTTATCTCAGTCCGGTTAGGGAGAAGAAAAATGACATATGTATTTACAAATATTACTATCATGATAAATGTGATCAAACTATGAATTCATAAACACATGGTTCTTTGGATATCATCATTATCTTGATCAGCATCATCACTACCACCACCATCATTGATCAATAATGAGGCACGTAGCCAAGGGGGGGGGGGCACATTTTTTCCAAGATCGGTTTAACTTTTTTAGACCCCTCCCGATCCCCAGGACGTCGATCGATTACATGCATGTGCCCCTCCCAACATCAAACTCTGGCTACAGCCAGCCTGATCATCATAATCATTATTAATCAACTAACGGTAATGATGATGATGATGACAACTGTAAAATTGCTTTCATTTTAGTATCTTTATCATTAAAATGTGCATATCTATAGAACATCTGGATCAAATCAAGACCTGCATGGATAGGCTATTTCTAGACCTATAATTTTGTTTCTCAATGAAAAACAAATGAAGATTATCATTATTTAGAATTAGATTAGAATCTGGTGCTGTAATGAGTTAATAATAATATAGACCTAGGCCTATACCATTCAACTTTAATTCTCTTGCCTCTTGGAGGGACAAAAAGGAAACCCCTCTTCCCTGACCCCTGGAATCTACACAAACGTTGATGGGGGGGGGGGTAACAACATGAAACCTGTATACCTGGCTTCACTTCAACTGGCCGGATGAACTCAATTACATTGACCACTATGCGTCGCTGGCGTGGGCGAACTCGACTCAAGTCTGGGCTATGCCGAGAACTGGAGCCCCAAGGGCGCCCAAATAGTAGGTGGATGCGGATGGATGATGCCTGGCCACATGCAGCGCCACTGCACGTTGTCGTAGCGTATATGTAGACCTCGAGTAGGGCTCCGGCGAGGCCTGGGAGATGCAGATGGGAGATACGTATCACGAGGTAGAATCGGTACTTTAGTACAGAAATAATGAGCAAGTTTCAAAAAGAATTTGCTGCCTTTGACGATAAAAAGTTAGCTGATACAAGTGATAGCAGTTCTAGGAATCTACCACCCCTTTTTGGCATCCAACATAAGATAAGCGAGCCTCTCTAAGGCTCTAGCTATTGCATGCTGCTGTAGAAATTTGTTTACAAACATAAAACACCTCGTAGACTTGTTTTCATTTGTTTTATATAGATGGATTTATTACTCAATTTCTAAATGAATTAAAAAAATATTATAATGATTTAAAAGAAATAAATCTAAGTATTCAATATATAGATATTTCATATTTCTTTTAAATATTGAATTATTTGGTGATATTATATGATTGTATTTATTAAAGCCATAAAATGAGACTAGCTATCTACAGGAAAAAAATATGACAGGTCGATTGAGGTCACCAAATGATGACGTTGACGATATGCCGGTACACTTGTGAATTTACGTCGTTAGACGCCCACTAAAGTAGGGATTTGCAATCCTTGATCATCGGCTTGAATTTGGCGTATTTTTATTTATTTTTTCTTCACAACGGAAAAACTTGCATAATCCATCATCATGCAGTCGGCTATGTGGAAAATCCGTGAATTAACGGACAAAGTGTAAGTTACAGCAATTCCTATCCATACGCTGAAACGATAATTGGTGATGACGTTGGTTGCTATCGCTGTACGTAACCTACGCCAGCGGAACTCCGTGTCAACCTAGCTATGATAAGCCTATGGCTTGAGCTGACCTGTGCACTGGCTGTGTATAGCTAGCCTGGTGCTTGTGGATGTGGCGGCTACGCCCGCTCGACACTGCTCGAGGGTCGAGGGCCACGGCACTACGAATAATGTAAAATCTCAGAAGTAGATCTAACTGGCAACATTATTAACAACTTACGTAGGATTGTGATTTATGACTTTCAACAATATATTGTCTAGACCTAGATCTAGTGCCCAGCTGCTGTGGCAATTTTTTTTGTAATTCCGACCAAATGTCAATGATAAAAATGAACATGATGAATGAGAAAGCCAATGTCCAATGACAAAATCGGACTTGTCCTTGATTTTGATTTGATTTTGAGTTTGATCTCTACCTAGTGAGCTAGCTGCCCTAACTTCCTAAACCAAGGAGCAAGGGCTTATGATTATTAATACAAAATTATGTTGTCTGTTGTTCTAGTTTGAACTTTGAAGGTGAAGATCTAGATCATCATTCAGTTGTGAATATTTATGCCAAAATCTATTCATATCCTGATATTTCATTCTCATTAACCCCAATACAGCTAGAAAAAGTAGAACAAGAGATGAGTCTAGAACGAGAAGGAAGTAGAAGAAAATTAATTTGTTACGCTGCATATTCTGTTCGCAATAGGTCTAGAAATCTGACTGCATGTGGAGATTTAAAGTGTCCGTTGTCAAAATTCAATTAATTGACCCGATATGGAGTCTAAAATTATAATCTTCTTTACCATTTCTTTGACTTTGTGCTCTTTTTATTTTATCACATGCAGAAATTAGCATATACAGGTAGACCTAGCCTTTTTTTGTAGGCCTTGAACTTAGAAATTTATGCAATGTTGACTTGATACTCTATAAAGTGGATAAAAACCTGTGCTTGTTGTAGAACGTATTATTAGATCTAGGCCCCTTTTAATAGTATTAATTTCTTATACTTGCTGTAGCTGTACACACTACATGCATGTGTACATGTGTATTGTGTATGCCCATGCTGCTCACCAAAACAAACACTGAATGCTTACATTCACACTGTATCTATCTTGCAGTTTTTGTCAGTTTTTGTCATTCGCCTTAACCAATCTTTAACATTTTTGCTAATACAGGACCAATGTGGTAATGAACTACAGCGAGGTGGAGTCCAAGGTTCGTGAGGCAACAAATGATGAAGCTTGGGGACCACATGGCACTCTTATGTCGGAAATTGCCAGAGAGACGTTCACATATGAACACTTTCCAGAAGTTGTTGGGATGCTATGGAAAAGATTGCTCTATGACAACAAGAAAAGTTGGAGGAGGGTGTACAAGGTAAGCTGCTCTATACTGAGGAGTGATGGATCCTCTTATGAGCATCACTATACGCACAGATTTATTTCCCAGTTCCTACTACAAAAATGGTACAAATATGTTAGTTAGAGCCATGCTTTTGATCATCAAGTAATGCCTTAATCAATGATAGTGGAAAGTAGGCCTGAGTCATGTCGGGATTTTCATAAACCGGGTCCCGACGGCCTTGCACCGGTCGCATACCTGCCAACCACTCCGATTTAGGCGGAGTTACTCCGCTTTTTTCATACCCACTCCGAATTCCGATTGCATGCCTCAAAACTCCGATTTTTTTTAATTTTAAAATATTTTTAAAACAAACGACTGTTGCATAAGACTTAAGCATAACACTAGCGAATGCCGCCTTATCACATAGCCTCCGCACACAGCGCTGCATGTCGCACGCATTCACTCATAGCTTCACTGAATTTGACTACACTGGATAGGCACTTTCGCGCACATGGTCCGTCCGCCGCCATCTTGTTTAATTCCAAAACAACACGGCCGCTACGTATGCTACGTGCGTTCGTGCCTTTTGAGGGGAGCATGGGGGTAGATGATTGTGTGCATGGCGCCCGCAATATAGTAGCGAAGACTTCGGTGATTCAGCGGGCGCATTGCAAGTGCAGTGCGGTATACGGTGTGTTGTTGTTCATGAACGCCGGGCCTAGCGGCCTGGGCTGGTGTGTCTTTGGTACTGGTGAGTGTACGTGTGCGTGTGTAGAATACGAGTTCTGCCATTTGACTGTGGATTCGAATTTGCCATTGGACGCTTGAACAAGGTGTTTTCTTCCTGAATATTATCATGGATTCACTCAAAAGAGCGAGTACCCGAGAAGGAGATCCTTTGACTGGAAACAGATTTTTAAAAACGTTTTTATGCACATCTTTATTTTGGACTTAATATGGTAGGTTCGAAATGCAGTAAGAGTGATTGGGTGTTTGTGTACGTTTTGCGCGAAATTATGCTGCGGTGTCTTGCGTTACGGAAAGACCCCCATTTGTTACGGACAAATATGGTAAATGTTACTGACAGCCATCCTATAGGGTTGGCATCTCTGCCCCCCCCCCCCCCAATCTACGGGCTACTACCCCAATCCTTCGGTGGTTCGCGACCTCGTAGTCCATCCAGAAAAATTTACTCCTAATTTCTCTTGTCTCAGGTTGGCAGGTATGCGGTCGGGACCTGGTGTCCCGAAATCAGCTCGCAGGATTTGTCACTTGCCTCTATAAAAAGCGCATATCATCAGTATGTCCCTTAAAAGTGACATTTTTATCAGTCAAATAAATCAACTCATGCATACCTCGGCACAGATTGGTATATTCTTCCATTTGACATTATATTCATCCATGATTGGCGATGTTTAGTGCCATTATCGTGCCTCTAAAAGTAAAAAAACTCGAGCAAAAATATAAAGACTACAATCGAGCCTCCATTTTGATTTATGCAGGTTGAATAAATCTGGTCAAAAAATATGAATGTTAGAATAATAAAACGGCTTTCTAAAAAATTCTTCTGTACAATATACCGATCATATAATATTTTAAAGACAAAAATAAATATTTATCTCTTATTTTAAACATCGCATGCTTTTTTTTTAAAGCTGAAAATTACTTGGTAATCACGAGAAGTTTCGATACAAATAGCTGTTGCAAGGCAAGTTCAGACTAGTCTCGGAAAAATGCGCAGTGCTCCTCGTTATCTGTAATGCGTGCCAGAACGAACCCAAACAAAGACGTGATCGTAACGAGAAAAAAATCATTAAAAACTACGAGAGCACAATTGGAAAGATATACTGCTCAAAATTACCATAATCGGATACATAACTTGGACACAGAATTCAATAATCGCCCAAGAAATGCCACAGAAATTGTGATAATCGAGGAGTAACTGGGTACATTTTTATCGCAAGGGGCCCGCTGCAAATACTCGAATCCTTTGTTATACTGCTTTTTACCGTAGAGGGCGGTATTTGCCTCGTGTTCAATTTAAACACGTTTAGATATATTGCAGCAGGCCCTTCCGATAATGATTGTACCTATAGTAACTCATTAAATATCACTATTTATGTGGCTTTTCTTGGACAACTATTGTATTCTTCCTCCAAGTTATGTATCTGCTTACGATAATTTTGAGTAGTTGTCTTTCCAATTGTGCTCTCGTAGTTTTTAATGATTTTTTTCTCGTTACGATCACGTCTTTGTTTGGGTTCGTTCTGGCACGCATTATAGCTAACAAGGAGCACTGCGCATTTTTCAGAGACAAGTCTGAACTTGCATTGCAACAGCTATCCGTATCGAAACTTCTTGTGATTACCAAGTCATTTTCAGCTTTTAAAAGAAGCATGCGGTGTTCAAAATCAAAGAAAAAATATATATTTTGTCTTTTAAAAATTATTCGATCGGTATGTTGTAAAGAAGTACTTTTTAGAAAGTCGTTTTATTATTCAAACATTAATGTTTCTTTCAACCTGATTTATTAATTCTGCCGAGAGACCCGGCCAGTACAGTAGCTAGCTAGCAGCTGGCAACAACAACCCCATGGGGAGAACTGCTTTGCAACCCATATTTATATCAGCAGTTCGGATTGATTCTGGATGAGCTAGAATACGATTGGTAACAATTAAATACTTAAGTTTTAGGGTGGATTGATTTTAGTGGTGTGCAAAACTGCAATATCTTACATATTTCATTATTTTTTTCGGAGCACCGGTTCTCAAAAAACGAAACCGGGACCCGACGGCAACGGTCGGGTCCCGGTGTGATCGAGCGTACCGACTCAAGCCTTGTGGAAAGTCATACCTGCAAGTTTCATAACCGATGTCAATGTTATGTTACCTTCAAACCTTTGCATTTATAATACTTTTTCAACTCTTAGCATTCTTAGTTGACCTTATTTTATTTATGTACCGGTAGTTATTCTGATGGAGCATATATTATGCTAAAAAGTCTTGGTATTGTGCCGAACAGTTCATGTTCACCATGTTGCTGATCTCTGCATGTACAATTTAAGTAATGATAAACCATTTGATTTTGTTGTCTGACTATAAATACAATGTAATGTACATTTATAGTAAACTTGCATACTTCTAAAAAAAACCTACATGTACCCTTGATTAAAGTCAAATTTACCAAGAGAAAAGAAAGTAGACTGATGTCTTGATTCTCCCTTTGGTTAATGCTACACCTAGTATCTAGGTTCATCAAATGAGTAGAAGATGGGCTACAGAGGACACTATTAGTATGACATTACAATCCAACTTTGTAATCATCAACTAAATAGCTGTGATACTGATCGTACCTTATATGTACATCTAATGAAATGTCTATCTGTTTTTTCTTCTTGGCAGTCATTACTACTTCTACAGTATCTTATATTGAACGGGTCAGAAAGAGTAGTGACCAGTGCAAGGGAGCACCTCTATGATCTCAAAGGACTAGAATCGTACTCCTTTTTAGATGAATTCAACAGAGACCAAGGGTTGAATGGTAAGAAAATCACAAATTAAAACCAAATTTTATAGTAATATAATTATGTAAGTCTGAACATTGTGAAATTGATACATTATATGAATTGTTCTACATGTATCAATAAATTGAAGGTAGTGGTTGTTTTGTAGACCTCTGAAATTGCGTCCATTATTTTGTAGACGGGAATCTTTCATATTTTATTTGTAAAACAGCTGTCAGATGCATGTACACTGTATATGGTACATGTATACTGCCTAGTTGCCTAATCAAAGGCACTGATGAGACTGAAAAACTACCAAAAATGTCTGTTCCTGATTCTAACTGGGAAAGACAAAAAAGCAGTGACGAATTGTAGCAATCTGAAATAGGTATGTCTTTAGTTGAGTTCTGAAGGTGGATAACTGGTGACAAGAGCAAAGGATAATATAGATAATTTGCATCACAAATCTGCATGTTATACATAAAAAAAAATAGATCATTGTGCATTGTCCATTATGCCTCGCAGCTTTGTATCTTAGAAAGCTGTAACCAATATTAAGTTATAATTTTATAAATTTTTCTCTAATTGGCTTTCATTTGCACTAAAATGAGTGATTGACTTTCAATTTGATATGACAGTTTATTCTGGATAATTGATTGCATCATGTCTGCCTGGTGCCGTACAAAGATGTACATGTCAGCATATATATTTTCCCTGGGATTCATCTAGATCCGCATCATTTTTCATTAATTTTGACATTCCTCTACCTTTCTTTTTGGATGATTCTTTTGATGATACCATCAGTGAGACAGAAGGTGAAGGATATAATCCAGCTCGTTCAGGACGATGAGATCCTCCGAACGAAGAGGAAAGCAGCAAGGAAATCCAAGGACAAGTATACTGGTATTGAAAGTGCAAAAGCTGCTGACACAGATGATTACAGTGAGTTGGATCCATTCTTTTATTTTAAGTCTTTAACTCATTGCGTACAGAAACGGGGATGGCTACTGTATTAAAATGAGAGTATTGAGTATTCTACTGAAAATGTAAACCTAACGCTATTTTTAAGCATTTGCCAAAATTTGGTTTAAAAAAGAAAGTTCGTCCTAGGTCTATGTTTTGTTTTTGTTAAAAGTGACTTGGGGTTAGAGTTACCTGAAGTAGTAATTAGTTGCCTGACTCTCTCAAAATCATGGATGAAATTGAAGGGAGGGCAAGCAAAACTATGAATCACAGATTTTGTTTACTTCTGTCTTGTCTTGAGGCCTGCCAAGCACAGCACATGTATGCTTCAAAGGGAAAGTTCTGTCCAATGAAAAAAATTTGAAAGGATAGTCAATAACGATATCCCCCCTGTGACAAATGCTCAACCCTCTCTGTAATATATCTCTATAACTCTATATCCCAATAGGTGATCGCTACGATCGTCAACCCAAGGCCAACTGGCTGAGGACCAAAGAAAATGACAAGGAATTGGACGATGAATGGAACAAGAAGACTGACAGAGGAAGACCGGGCGAGAGACGAGGAGGTGAAGATGACGACGAATCACCGCCAGAATATGCGTAAGTGCATGCATTTCAAAGCTCATCATATTTTGGGGGAGGCGAGATCAGATGGCTCAGTGGTCTTGTAACCGGGAGGTCCCGGGTTCGAAACCAAGTCGATGTGCTTGTGCCCTTTTCGTAAGGCATTAATCCTCAATACCAAGTCCTCAAGCAGTTGGATGAAACGGACAAACACACATGTACATAAATATTTTGTTAATGGAATTGACTTTTGCGAGAAACTGGCTAAAGGTAATTTGGATATTAAAGATGATAGTAATAATACACAACAATTATTAGGCGCTTAATACGTTTGTTTCTAACTGCACCATTGTCTGACTAGAAATTACCAACCAAAACTTATAATAAACACACAAATTATAAATATGTTCTTTATTCAATAAATCATGCATATAATACAAATATAAAATGGGATCAAACAAACAAGGAATAAGATGGTGTGCACCTCCTTTGACCGACTCACAACTGCGCCCGTGTAGAATATCATTTATGAATTAAAAAGGTGCTTTTTTCAGCATGGACTTTAACTGGTCAAGGGACTGAGTATTATAAATATGCGCTGGTAAGTTATTCCAAAGGATAGGGGCAATTACTGAAAAAGCTTGATCGCCATATCTCAGTTGTAGTACATTTGTAGCATGAAGCATTCGTGCATTGGAACTTCTAGCAAAATTTGTGAACGTTTCATGCATGTGTATGTTAATGTTTTAACAGTAGTAGTCTCTCGTAACCTGAACTGTAGTTCCTGGGTATTACAGTTGAAGAGGAGCATGATGTGTTTCGTTACCGCTTAAAGAGACGGTTGAGTTCTGGGAGAAGGTGAACAAATAATTTGTGAGCATTATCATTGTTATTATGCAAGTGTGGAAGAACATCAGATAAAAAATGTTCCCCAGAAAAGCATGGCTCTTCAAATACCTTAATATTCTAAATATGGCATGTTACATCATAATAATCGGGACAGATTTTTATGCCACATGTTCAAGTAGTCCCATATACATCTTTCTGTGTACAGTGCCTGTAACTTTGCCAAGACTGGGCCAAATTTCTTATCATTTTGATGATTCCAGAACCTTGCAGTACACACCAATAATTATATGCTAGATGATAAACCTTTTCTGATCGATTCCACACCATTTCTTTTAAAATGCAATCGAATGACCAGAACTCAACTTTATCTTGAAACACTTGCAATTGCTTCATCATACAACTGTTCAGATTAAAGAGGAACATTCCTCTTTTTGGGAGAAGATAATTATCATTTTAATGCAGGTGTTCCTCTTCCTGTACAAATTTGTCTGTAGTATTGAATAGGAGAGTTAGGATTGTTCCTCTTTTTTTTGAAAATAGCATAATTTGTACAGATTTCTGATTTTCAAATGTTGGCATGTACATGTATGCTTCATACATTAAATTCCTGTACAACAGCCCCTATTATTATTTATTACACTGGGATGCTCTTGCTCCCATATGAGTTTTGTTTACTCTTTGGGAAATTCATTTCCTGTTCATTCATAAAGTGTACATGTGTACAGATAGTCATGTTAACTTTTGCTGGTTGATTGAGCCCCAAATGAATTTTTCATTAGTAATTAAAATATTGATGGCTTTGCGTTTATAGTGTATTATTAGAGCGTGTACAATAGATGGTACTGTAATTCTAAGTAAAATACTTAATTGTGTACCAGTAATCGTTTAACACATGTACAGAAGGTGATGATTGGCCAATACTGTACTGTGTACCAGCAAATGTTTTTTTTATTTCTCTCTCTTGGATGACTGATTATGTATACAGGGGAAGTCCATTAGGGTTATGTTAGTAATCCGTTTTTATGTTAAAGTTGCTCAAGCGTGGGTATGTAATGGGCAGCATGTTGACGTATGCATGGGAGCGTAATACCCATGGGCTCAGTGTTATGTAGTGATCAGGAATGATCGCCAAGTTGCCTACTTCATGAATGACTGTATAAACCCACGCTTGAGCAACTTTAACATCAAAGGTTGAATAGGCTTTTGGCATGTATAGCAATTGCAGATTGTTTTTTGCATACAAAATTTGTGAAACAGAAATTTGTACACACAAAAATGTTGAAATACTACACAATTTGTTAGGGAAATAATTTCCCAGAAACCCAATTTTAGTAATTTCCATATATATTATTATTTTACAGACTTCAAGAAAATAGGAAAAGTCATATGTCCTTTTTGTACTTGGTTCATCCAATGATGAAAAAAGAATACCGGTAGGCCGAATGAGAATTTCTATGAAAATTAAGTATAATAGCTTCAATGTAAACTAGGATATCCCCCATTTTTTTGTCTGTACATTTAAACATGTACGTGGACATGACTCACATGTGCAGTATGTACCGGTAACAATTTTTTTTCCTTCTCTATAAGGGCTCTGCTCTGTATATCTGGTTCCAACTAGTGTATGTTTGGTAAACAAATGTAGCTCTTTAAATCAACATTCCGAATGACTGGCAAGAGTCCTGGCATGAAACTTAGCCATGAACTATTTGCCCCTTTGATCAGTTTATACAGTTCACATCTATAAAAAATAAAAAAATACCCTTCACTGTTATAGGGTTCAGGAAGTTTAGCAGGTGATTAAAAAAACAACATCAGTGTACCTAGTGCCAACATGGACTTTGAACCCCTAGTGCAAACATGGCGCATCCTTGCTTGATTGATTCCTATCTGCTTCCTGTTCAAGTGGAATGTACCGGTATATGTAGAGTGTCGTTGTTAGAGAATCAGGTTGAATATATAGTTTGCATGACAACTTCACCAATGAATGTACTCACTCTCAATGTGGTGGCTGTTAAGATTTTGTTTTGTTTTGAAGAAGGCTGGTATGCGACCTTTATTGTTATGTGTCATGGCTAGAAAACTAGTACATAAGACCATTTTTAAAAATAAACATTTTTTTTTTTCTCCTTTTTTTAAAGGAAAAAAACATGAAAAACACTGCTAAAATGCATCTACATTGTATTTCTGATTTTTTTTTTTTAAACAAAAAAATGCAAGCAGTCATCTTGAAAAATAGCCCAACCGTCAGGAAAAATGTACCGAGCTGTCATTTTGAGTGGCCATTTTGAGGAAGAAAAAAAGGGCCTACTCCTTCCTATTTTTGAAAAAAAGTAGGATGCTAAACATGTTTTTTTTTTTTGGGGGGGGGGGGCCTTATGCTTTTGGCCTTATGATTTATTTACAAAAATTGTCTATTTCTCTTTCTCTTTGTCTTTGTGAGTAAATTGTGGGAGATCTCTGTGTAGATAGCAATAATGATGTAGAGAACCATGAGAGAATGATAATATACATGATTTTTGGCTGTAAGCTTTTGCTATGTAATGACAATTTCTTTCAAAACTAGTGCTGAAAGAGGGCACACAAGTTACTGCGAAAAAATACATGGAAGCAGTGAGCGATTTAGTTCTGTATTTAAAGATAATCTTGAGTTCTGGTAAAAAAAGAAAATGAATTCTCACAGAATCTAGCGAAACTTACACTGAATGTTCAAGATTACAAATAAATGTCATGTGCCAAACAATTTTGGAAGAAAATGTATACTGGCTGAGTAATGAGCATAGAAATGTAAGGAAATCAGGGTAGTACCAGCCCAGACAACATGTGTGTTGTACCATGTACAGCTCTCTGTGTAAGTGATTGTTACTTTACCAAGACTCTGCCAAATTTATGATGATTTTGATGACTCCAGAACCTTGCATTACACACCATTACTTACATGCTATATGATCAACTTTTCTGATCCATTCCACACCTTTTCTTTCACAATGCAATCGCATTACCAGAACTCAAGTTTATCTTTAAGCTCCAAAATGGCTGTGGTAAATTAAAAAAGAGCTCTGGTAATATAATAATGAAATAGTTTAATATTCCTGTGAAAAATTCACACTTTTATCACACCATATCCTAAATGGGGTCCTGCAAACATATAAGTACCAGTTTTTTGTTTACACCGAATGGCTATAAAGTAAATGATGGCCAAGTTAAATTTACAAATATTTTGTGTATTTGACCCTGTATTGACTTTGAAGGTTGTATTGAAGATGCCCCCTCCCTCTTTGGCCCTTCTGCTTCCTGGACTTCATATTTCCTTTTAACAAAGTCTATGTACACCAGATAAGCAGAATATTGTAATTTGCATTTTGTTGAATATTTTTGTGCGTGTAATTGGATTAACCTGTTGATCAGTTGTATTCTAAGACAAAGATAACTTGGGCCGGAGCACCTTTGACATTTATGCATGTACATGTGCTCATTTGTTATGTTGAGTTTTTTCATAATGCCATCAATAAATGCAGACATAATCTTTTCCTTTAAGTTTCTAACTGACATCAAAATGTGTAAGGTTTTTAGCTGTAAAAGTTATTAATTTTTGAAACCTCTCTCTTCATGTGACCTTTCTGTTTTTTAGAGATGAAGACACAGATGATGAATCTTCACGGCCGCAACCATCAAAGAATTCTCGATTCGAGTTCCATGACGAAGAAGAGAAGGAGGAAAGGGTAACATCGACAACGACGACGGAGAGGAGAACGAAGATGACCAAGAAGCGATCGGGGAAGAGGTTAGATCTAGGGGCCGCCGCATCGTATGCAGCAGAAGCGCAAGAAGATTCACCTAATACACGGGTAGGTTTGCTGACACTTTTATTGCGGGCAAGTCCACATGAGAAGTACAAAATCAGCCAATTTTAGATTTATTGTAATAAATGTCACTTTAATATTTACATAAAGCCAAATCTTTAGCTTAAAAGAAACTTATATTTTTGCCATTTACTAACATTATTGTGAAATTAAATGATTATAATGAAATAAATACATTCTTAAATTTAAATCTCATGCTTTCACTTTCATGATAATTGTTAATGTGTAAGCAACTTTTGTTCCAAGGTATGATACATACTGTATATCATATCAGTATTTTCAGGAAGTCTGTTTAAAATAAACTGCAATATGGGTGTAATTCTGTAACAATTAAAGAGGGAAAATACTTTTTTTGTAACTGAAAATTCTCTGATTTCAATGTGTAGCTCTAAAATTCTGATAGGACTTTCTTGGATATCTCTATTTGGCCAAATATATGGTAACATATATAATATATATATTACAACTACTGTATGTGACAAAAAATTTCAAACCAAATAGTTATTGGTCGACATACATTTAATCATTTACACAATTTACCATGTGATTCTCTTTTGTGCAGCACTGTATAACTGCAAGAAAAAGATGCTTTATAATAGGATTGGATTAGGTTGAAAAAGGTTTTTTGAGGACATACCTTTTTTAAAATCCAGACGACAAAGTATGACTTGTACAAACTTTCTGATTTGATCCCCTTTTTTTCCTATCACCCTTGTGCAGCAACAAAGTTCCTCCAACGATTTAGTTACAGACCTATTTGATTCCGTCTCAGCCGCCCCCATCACCAACTCAGCGCCGCCCTTATCTCCGCGTGCGGGTCAGTTTGCGGATTTCTCATCAGCGGCGGCAAATGAAAGCTTTGGGGACTTCAACCCCAGAGGCGACGCCCCAAGTGCCAAGTCACCCGCAGCAACAAACAACGAGTTTGCAGATTTCTCAAGTTTTAAGAGTACCCCAGCTCCTGCCCCTGCTGCACAACCAAGGTAAAATACTATTGGGATTAAAGGGGCTCTGTAACATTGCATCAGATTCTGAAACAAAATCCTGGATTTAGCTCATGCCTGCAATCAAAATTATAAATCTACTGGGTGGGGAACATGAGTATGGTAAAACTGGTCACTCAAAGATTTTTACTTTTTTGAGGCACTTACAAGATCATTTTGAAGCGCAATTTTATTCAGAGCTTCAATATTACACCCTATCACAGACAATAATACCACGACGGGCCATGCATCTCAGATTTAACATTGTTAAACAATGTCTTTAATGTCCCCATCCTAGTCTGGGAACCTGTCCCACAATAATCACCCAATATCCCTTCAATGTACTAAGACCATCCATTGTCATTGACAAAAAGGTTTCAAGTCTGAGTGTATCCATCAGGTTTAGCCTGCTATAGGTTTATTACCAACGCCTCTTGACTACGAGCGTAGGCCATTGTCTGATGACAGGGCATTGATTGTGTGCCATGTGGCCTGACATTTGCTTCTGGGGTAATTTCTCAGTGCTTTATTTCTTCAAAGACACAGGGTTGGGGTTGGGGTTTCATTTGGGTTTTAGGTTAAAGTTTTAGAGTCGGGGTTAGGGGTGGGTAAAGGTTAGGGTTAGGTGTTGAAGTATAGTGTTGGGTCAAGGGTTGGACTTAAATTTGGCAAGCGTAGGAGATTGACCACTAGGCAAATGTCAAGGGAGCATGTGTTATACAACAGTATTCCTCCATCAAAGTATATTCATATTCTTCTCCTCTGTGAGTTTGGCAGTGCTGTTGCAGCCACAAAAGTCCATGTTGATGTCACAACAGCAACCACTCATGGCAGCAACACAAGAAACACAGCATGCATGTGTTGTTCAACAGTATTCCTCCATCAATTATATATTTATTTTCTTCTCCTTTGTGATTTTGACAGTGCTGTAGCAGCCACAAATGTCCATGTTGATGACACACCAGCAACCACTCATGGCGGCAACACAACGAACACAGCATGCATGTGTTGTACAACAGTATTCCTCCATCAATTGTATATTTATTTTCTTCTCCTTTGTGATTTTGACAGTGCTGTAGCAGCCACAAATGTCCATGTTGATGACACACCAGCAACCACTCATGGCAGCAACACAACGAACACAGCATGCATGTGTTGTTCCACCGTGTTCCTCCAGCCAATTATATTTATATTCCTCTTTTTTGTGATTTTGACAGTGACTTCCAGAAGGTCCAGCTATCGCAGACGGTGACCCAGCAGACACAGAGCACCACCACGCTACAGAGCAACCTCAGTCTCCTCAGCTTGGATGCACCACTTCAACCATCAGGCACCATCAACCACATGCAGCCACAACAACAGCCCATGATGATGGCACCACAGCAACCACTCATGACCGCACCACAACCAACACAGCAACCTATGATGCAGCCACAACACGGCAACATGGGCATGTTGCAGCCACAGCAGGTTGGTTTACTTTTAATAGTACTAGTCGTGCCACAGGCCATTTTGTTCTCTGTCCAGGGGGGTGTTTCACAAAGATGCTAAGTCGAACTTAACTCTAAGTTGGACTTAAACATTATGGAGAGCCTTTTGTAGCCTTAAAATAAATTATATTCAAAAGCAAAAATTCAAGTATTTTACACTTTTCATAAATTCCATCTCAAGAACATGAAATCTCCTTGATAATAGAAAATATGAATGGTTTGAATCAACATTTTATGCCTTTTATAATAACTTTTACATAATACTTTCAAAGATGCTAACGGCTTTCCATAACTGTCCAACTTAAAGATAAGTTAAACTTAGGATATTTGTGAAACACCCCCCTGGTCTAAGCTATATGTTCAAATTAGGTACAGGCTTGCACCAAAGATTTCTTTAAAAATATTCTTGTAGTTTATGTTAGCTTCTCTCACTTCGCATGAAGATTCCATTGCAGTTTTCCTGCTATTTCTTTTTGTTACATTGTTTTAGATTGGTAATGGAGATTATAAGTTGTTTAAGTCCATATTTTATCTATTGGAAAGGATTTCTTTGCCAAAATAATGTTTTAAAAGTCCAAACCTGATAGTTTAGGAGATCATGTTTCAATGAGATATAAAGTTTGTAATACATGAAGCAGTAACAAGTAATAACTTATCTACCTATCATTAATGTTCATTTTTGAGGCAACACGAGTAGTGGGATGAATGGCATAAAGGCAGTTTTGGACAAAACCTTAAACAGTTTGGCATCTGTATACTCCTTTCAAAATATCAAATTTGGGGGCCTGTCCATTCTTTCACATCCACATATTATCTCTGCTCCAATCGCCTGAAGTGTGCAAGTGAAACAAAATCTTATGTAGAACCTCGCTAGACTACCTAATGTCTTTATCGTGATCTCTCCTTTGCTCTTGCCTTATTCTTACAATGGTTTTCTACAGCATCTCTTTTCATTCCGTCCGATCCAAATGGTAGGTGGTGTTGTCCCAATCTTGTTGTGCAACCTAAGGACAAATCCATGACAATATTCAATATTCGGGTAGTATTTGGGCAGTATTCTGGATAGTCTCATTTTGAGGGAAGGGAATTGCATTATAAAAGTATTGGATCCGTATTGTTGATGTCACATATTAATTTTTTATGCCTCCGCTACAAAGTAGCTGGAATCATTATGTTTTCGGGTTGTCCGTCCGTCCGTACGTACGTCCCGTTCTCGTGATCACATTATCTCAAGAATCAATTGATGGATTCCTACCAAACTTGGATCATGTATGTATCTTGCAGAGCCAATGTAGTGATTAGATTTTAGGGTCACGAAATCCAATGTCAAAGGTCACAGGGCTCATTATGTATGCAAAAATAGCTTGTGATCGCGTTATATCAAGAACCCATTGATGGATTCCCGCCAAACTTGGGTCATGTATTTATCTTGCAGAGCCAATGAACTGATAAGATTTTGGGGTAACGAGGTCAGGGTAATGAGGTCAAAGGTCACAGGGGCCAGGGCTCATTATGTATGCAAAAATAGTTTGCTTCTGTTTTGATTTGTAGAATTGCTCCATGGCGGAGGCATTATATTCGACTGCGCGCGGTCGAAGGTCCATCCTAATTTTTTTTTTTTTTTTAGGGGGGGGGGGGGGGACGTCTTGTATGCATGTTGTAGTACCTTGAAAAATGTTTCCCTTGATACTTGCTAAGTGTACTTGGCTGTATGGGTACTGTAAGCATGTGTGAATTATTGCTGAAATTTTGGGATTACAGTTGCACCACTAGAACAATATCCACCAAATTTACTTTAAAATAAGAAAAATAATGCAGTTTGTTTAGATCAATATTACTGATTGATATATATGCGAAGGAGTTTAAAAGCAGCTTTTGTACTGCTGAAACAATTTGTAAATCTTTATTAGAAAAGAGATGTTTTGAGTTTGTATGGAACGGTCAGTGTATCTATTGGGCATGCACATCTCTTGTCTGTTCAGGGGGGTGTTTCACAAAGATCCTAAGTCAAACTTAACTCGAAGTTGGACTTAAACATTTTGGAGAGCCATTTGTAGCATTAAAATACAATACATTCAAAAGCAAAAATTTACATATTTTGGACTTTTCATAAATTCCACATCAAAACACGAAATATCCTTGAAAATAGAAATATGAATGATTTGAATCAAAATTTTATGCCTTTTAAAATAACTTTTACAAAATAATTTCAAAGATACTAACAGCGTACCATAAAGTCCAACTTAAAGATAAGTTCAACTTCGGATTTTTGTGAAACACCCCCAGGAGTAAACTAAGCTGATATTCCCAACAGGTCCTTACTTCCTGTGGCATGTGCAGCTTAGTGTTGTCAATATATATCAGTGCTGTTTCATTTACGTTGCAGTTTCATATACACATTGCATCTTGCATACCAGTACAAAACTTTACAGTTAAACTTTGAATCAAAATTGTATGCCTTTTAAAATAACTTTTACAAAATAATTTCAAAGATATTAACAGCTTTCCATAAAGTCAAACTTAGAGATAAGTTCAACTTCGGATCTTTGTGAAACACCCCCTGGAGTAAACTAAGTTGATATTCCCAACAGGTCCTTACTTCCTGTGGCATGTGCAGCTTAGTGTTGTCAATATATATCAGTGCCGTTTCATTTACGTTGCAGTTTCATATACACAGTGCATCTTGCATACAGTACAGGTGTACATGTATGTCACAGTAAACATAAGTGTCTTTGCTTTTGCAGATTTTGCCCCTCAACCCTTTTTCTTACTTAATGTTCCTTTGGAATGTTACCTGATGCAACAAAGATTTACTTAATAATCATTTGTCTTACTTATCCAATGTTATGTTGCAAGGTTGTGGGCCTCTCTCTTTGTACATGTGTATTCATGAGTATTGTAGATGGTATTTGTTTTTAGTTGATAAATATTGCATCGTTAGTTCGGAAATATATATTTATATATATCGTATTAATATGATTTATGCCAATGCTTTCCCCTCTTTATCATCCTTCCAAATCAGTTTTATTTTGTACCGTTTCAATTATGCCCCTCCCTCCTATTTTACACACCTGTAGTCGTTAGACTCGGACGTGCAGCAACCACATATACCAGACGGGCAGTTGCATATGCAGGCGCTGCCACTGCAGCAGCCTCAACCGATGCCAATGGGTGGAATGATGCCCGGAGGCGGTATGCCCGGTGGCGGAATGCCTGGATACGAAATGCCCGGTGGCGGTATGCCCGGATACGAAATGCCCGGAGGCGGAATGCCTGGAAGCGAAATGCCCGTAGGCGGAATGCCTCTCGGTGGAATGCCCACTGACCAGCAAGCTCAGTACATGTACTATGCAGGGTAAGACCTACTGCTGGCATGCCCTGTATATGAAATGGCATCTTTATCACCTGCTGATTTCTAAACAACTAACGTTTCAAAGTTCCCCATTTTGAAGCTCCTTGGTGTTGGGATTGATACTCTTTGTTTTTGATCTTCTTCATGCACTTTTCAGCATTACTACCAGGTGGAATGGGCTTTTCTCTCTTGACCTTGACTTGTACATGTAAATGCCTCTTTTGGGTCTAGACCATCCTTTGCTTCCTCCATAATACATTTTTAACACGTTTGCTGTACATTTTTGTACAATAATTATTTGCTCATGTACTGAATGAGTTTTCCTTCAGGATTCCTTTTTGATCTTCTTCATTCATTACTCAATTTGAATGTAAGGTGGAATGGATTCTCTTTTTTCACTTTAAACCTCATTTAGGATAGAGACTGTCTCTTCATTCTTGAATGGTGTATGTATATGCTGTACATATACTTGCTCTTTTACTGGAAGTTGTGGGACATGGTTCTCTCTCTTTCGCTTTGAATTCTGCTTCACTGGTCTAAAAGGTCTTTTGATATTTTGGATATGTACGCTATCTTACATGTGAAGAGAACGTGTGTGCTGTACGTTATATTCTTATACTCGGAGGGCGTGGTATGACACTGAAATTTGGAATAGAGAGAGCATAAATTCATGCCAGCCACAGAAAACTGAGAATCTGAATTTTGAAAAATTGAATTCTTAAAAAGTGTAAGGAAGTCTACTTTTCATAACAAGTTTAAGTTAAGTTTAATAGGCAATAACACATAGTTGAACAAACTGAATGCATGATTTGATAAGCGTGAATTAGCTTGCAAGTTTTTACATTTATATCATATAAAACTGTCATTCTATTTCTTACCCATTCTTAAGATGCTAGTGCAAAAGTTCATAACTTTATTCTGGTTGTCTTTGATGGTTGTTCTGATGTCTTATCTTGGTTATGTCTTTGACTTTTTCTTTTCATTGGATTTGAACATTGATTACCTGGAAAGTGGCTCAATAGTCCCAATGTCAAACTTGAAGTCACAGCTATCTGTTTGTTGGTAGATTGGTACGGTAACATGCTTTTTGCCATGTTTGGTGATTTCTAGAGAGTGTTATATCGTGGTTACAGGATCTTTTTTTAAATTAATTTTTTCTAAACTATGTCCTTGACTACAATTTAATCTATTATTGCTACAAGCCAAGTATTATCATCACTATGGCTGCTTTAATAAACGTATATACAGTCAAATCTGCTTTAGTGACCACCTGTCTACAAAGACCACCTGTCTACAAAGGCCACATTTGTTGTGTCCCTTGAAAATGGTTTCTCATTGAATCATGTACTAAAGGAACGTGTCTACAAAGACCACCTGTCTACAAAGGCCACTTTTTGTGTTTCCCTTGGGTGGTCGCTATAGACAGGTTTCACTGTACTACTACTTAGCTTCTACCCGACAAGGACATTTAGTGCTCTTCTTTTCTTCTTTCATTTCATCCTTTTCGCCCGCCAGGGTTACTTTAGACCTGAAAACATATTTGAGCTTTATTTTCACTACCATTCGTTCATTTCTGTTATTGCTTGATTGTGTTCAGAAAATATAAGAATTTAGCTTAATCAGCTTGCATTCATGAATTGCCTTGATTCATTTTCGAGGGGGTCAATTGGTTCCTCTGTTTTGAAGGAAATAAGTTAAGCCTATGCAGGGTTTGACCTCCAAGCCCTGCCTTTCTTTGACCGGTGTATACCTACCTGTAATAGGTGTAACAATGCATTATACCTTTTCTCTGTGAAGGGAATGTGAGCAATTTTTATTTGAGAAATAATTGACAATACTATTTAACTTAAAAAAAACTTTTTCTAACATATTCTTTTTTAGCAGCATGATCCCCCCCCCCCCCCTGAGACAAAGATAAAGATTAGCTAAATTATTGGACCCTCTGAGTGATAGAGATACTGCTCACATTATGTTTTGACCAACATTGTTTGATTGGTTTCTGGCTTAGATTGTTTTCCAACCAGAGAAGGCTTTCAAAATTATGAACAGCACTGACCACATGCATGTATTCATCTTATACAATTTTTACATCTGTAATTCCTCTCCCCTTCTTTTTGTTCCTCATACATTTTTATCAATTCCCATTGACTGTGAATGAAATTTATACAAAAGTTAATGTATATATATATATATTTATATGTAATTACATATTCATGTAGCTGCTGCACTTCGACGGTCGTTTTTTTTTCTTCCCCCTATTCATCAACTTCTTACTGTACTTAACTCCAACCTGAATATTTTCACAAATAGCTTATGCAATCGTACCGTAGGTCCATTTGGATTTTATCAGGAAAAAATGCTGCTATCAGTACATTATTGTCATCATTCACTTCGGCTTCATAAAATCTCATAATTATATTTTCCAATGTCATGCAATCATATAGCCTCAAGAAAGAGCTGAAGACAAGGAACACATGGTAATAAGGAATATCATGCTTTTATGCAATTTCAAAAGAAATAAAATATAGCACAAAGCATTGTAGAAATGTACCTTAGTGGTACATGTATTTCTTTTTGCTGCCAACTGTATTTTGATTAATAGAAAAAGTTAATATCCCTCTGCTTCAAAGCCCCCGCCCCCCCCCCCCCCCACCTCCTTCCTTTCCCCCTAGTACAAACTTGCTTCAATATTATGCCTCAAGCATACAATCCGTCTGTAGTTCTGGAACTGACAAGCTTGCTTCAAAATTATACTCCGTTGTTTGATGTTTCCCTTCAAAGCTTCCATTTGTATCTGTGGGAGCATGAATTCCTGCTCGAGTATTAATAAGGGTATAAATAATACCTGCATGACTGGTGGTGGGATATAATTTTGCTTTATAGTACTATACCAAAGTCATCAATCAAAGTCCATCTCTCCCTCTTAACTGCTACTTCTACTGCTGCTGCTGTTACAGAACACTGCATTCGTAGGAGACATGAGCCATATGGCCCCTATGATGATACCGCCTAACATGATGATGGTATGTAAACACACAACCAGCCAGAAATATCAGTCACTTTCCTCTTATCCGACCCTACATGTATATCAAGTCAAGATATATGAAGTTCAATTGTCTTAACAGCATGGAGTTAAAAAAATGTTGTGCATTATTTTGTCTTAACAGTCCATGAATACACTATTTGTAATTTATTTGGTCCTTATGTTTTCTTTCTAACAATGGGTCAAGAAAAACCTTTATCTGATTTTTTTCTAACAATCCTAAATACCGATTTCTCATTATTGATAGTTTATTTTGTTTTCTGCCTAAGATTAGGACACAGAATTATGAAACTGTATCTCTTAACAATTCATGAAGGAATTATTTGTTGTTTATTTGTGGTTTATTTGAAGCCTATATGTCTTGAAACTGGCATTGCTAGATGGCACTGTGAATTGTGAATCCATCGTATTACAGATAATAGTAAAGACATAGCAAATTTGTTTGGGGGAGCACCAGAGTAGGCCTGCTATCTTACAGAGAATTTTTTTTGGTAAGATTCATTGCTTGAAAAAAGGAATCAAAATGAAAACTGTTACTTTCAAATGAAAGTAATAGTTTTCATCTTGTACATCATCTCTCTTCTTTGTCCTCTTCTCTCAAAGCCTTCTATGGGATCTGCAATGGTATGTGTCTAATAATCTACACGATGCTCTATATATCCAGTACTTATTTTCCATTTATTTTCCAAAAATGATATCCTACACTGAACTACACAATGTATTCATATTTATTTTAAAAGTGCTTCCCCCCCCCCCCCCCCCAACAAAAAAAGTGGCATAGCATCCTAATTTAAAAAAATATAAACTTCATATTAATGCAAAGTGCAAATACCCATAAGAAAGTTTATGAACTTGTAGATATTAGAAACGACTCTTGGCTGCACTACTTCATTTTTATGTTATGCTTTTTTGTGTGAAAGTACCGAATGACGATAACATCAAAAGATCTGTTAGTCTTGCTTTGTGAAGGTGTGTTGATTGCATGTAATGCTTGATTTTGTCATGCATTTCAAAATAACCCCAAAGCATAAGGAGGAAATAAGTCTATTTAACTTATGGGGCGTTTTGCAACTGATATTTGCCATCGATTGCAACTCAACTTTCTTGCAACGCCCCACTAGTCTCCTGAATTACCTAGGATTTTGTTAAGATTAAAGTTTTAACAATTAAATTAAGTTAACTAGATCTAGCTTTTATTCTCCCCATCTCTCTCTCTCTCTCTCTCTCTCTTTTACTAATAGGCGTTGCAAGAAAGTTGAGTTGCAATTGATCCGAAGACTTAAGCTTGATTTAGGGGATATGTAATTGATTGCAACTTTCTTGCAACGCCCCATTAGTTATTCCACCATCTCCTTAAAGCTTGAGCATCCCAAGTGCTTTTCCCAGTCAACATTCAAAGTCCGAGATTTCTTGATATTCAAATTTAAAGGTATCAAATTCCTCCATGCTTTCGATCAACAAAGCTACTGATTGGTATTGCTTGGCTTTTGTTGACACAGATCTATTTCTACAGACAAACTGATATGTTCATATGCCATGCAGTAAAGTTCATCAACGGGAGCATTTGCTGGGCTAATTCCTATACGTAATTCAGTCAGAGATAATATTTGTTATGGGTTTTGTATGTTAACAGTAAATAATTGAATGGTGCCGACGTGGCTCAATTACAATACAAGAATGATGGATGCTTTTGCGTGTCCTTTTTTCTTTCTAACAATGATCATAGTAAAAGTATGTTGTATTTCCTGATTAACCTTTTGCTTTTCCTTCCTGCATATGCTGTGTAATCATTCTTCTCTTCTCTTTTGAATTCATACTTGAAACCAACTTATTAATATCTATACCTGTTCTTGGATGTACCAAATTTTTTTTCTTTTCGTTGTTGTAAATCTGCATCATATGATTGAAAATGAAAGAAGAGAAAGTTCAAAGGGGGATTGCAAAAGGGCTTCCTCGTATTACCTTCCATCATTCTATCTTGATGAAATCTGACGATATATCAATATGCCGGGTCAAAACCAACAGTCGGCTGATTCTCATCGCCCCCTACCTGTAAATCTAACTTGTAGACACCCCCTCACCCAATTCAAAATTTTAACAGGGAGCCCTATGGTTAAAGACTCATAAATTCTAATACAAGCCAGTGTGCAAATAGCTAATATAGAGTCCTGCAAATTTGTCATATCTGTAATTGCCTTGATGATTCTTTTTGTTGCTTTTGTTATTTTTTACTTTTCCTTATTCAGCATAGCTTGAGCTTTTAATTGTCAGTGGCTGTGAGCGTGTCTTCTGAGAATATCCTTATTTGTGCTCGTATCTATTCCTTTTTTCATGATTTTATAATATTTTTACATTTTATTTATCATTCATTTTCTTTCTTGCCAGACTCAGCCTATGAACCAGGGTATGATGGGACAGCAAGGCATGATGGGACAGCCAGGCATGATGGGACAGCCAGGTATGATGGGACAGCAAGGCATGATGGGACAGCAAGGCATGATGGGACAGTCTCCTATGTCATCGTCAGGGCAAACGACCCCGTCAGTAAGTAACTTGAATAGTTGTTTTTGGATTTTGACAGGTGCTTGTCATATTAAAATCATTTAAAGTTCATTGCAGTTTTTAACCCCATTAAGGCTCATCCAGATATGCCGCTGTACACTGCCACGTTTTACAGCAGAAATTGTGTACTGAATGGTAATGGAGAATGAAAAAAGTAGCTTAAGAAAGGTCTTGTTTGTACTTGCTTATCTGTGTCTTATAAGAGACGGAAATATGAAGTGCAGTACGCTTCAAAAAAATAATGCAGATAAACTGAACGAGGCTAAGAATGTTTTTAAAAATAATACGCAGGCATTGTCTTTGTAAGGAAACTGTCACAGACACAATTTTTCCAAATGTATGATCATATATCCTCCTTGTATGTACTTGAAGGAGAAAGCGCAATAGCTCACTCCTCAGTTAGTAGAGCAGTGGTCTTGCCATCCGGCGACCTGGGTTCGAAAGCAAGTCGATGCACTAGTGCCCTTTGCTAAGGCATTAATCCTCATTACCAGGTCTCTCAGAGACCTGGTTGCTTACTAACAAGCATTTATGCTTTTATGCTGTCTTAGCAGTCAGGTAACACAACCACCATTACTAACAGTTTACAGACCTTTTGTGTTGTTTTTCTTCACAATTATTTGTTCCCTTTGCTTTGCAGAAATCAAAAATCTGGTCTGGCAGTAAGGTGAATATCAGCCTGGACTCCCTCAGCCCAGCAGACAGGTACAAGAAACAATTACAACCCAGTATGAACCAGCTGCAACAACAAAGTAAGTCTATAAAGTCATCGTTTAACAATGTTAAATCTGAGATGCATGGCCCTACGTGTTATCAGTGTCTGTGATATGGTGTAATACGGAAGCCCTAAAAAAATTGCACTTCAAAATGTTCAAGAAGTGCCTCAAAAAAGTTAAAAACTTTGAGTGACCGGTTTTACCATATTCTTTTTCCCCATTAGACTGTAGTCTAATATCCTTTTTCTTTTTTGCTTATTGCTTGGCTTTTATACATTTCCTCCCCAAATTTAATTTTGCATAGTTTTATTTGCAGTTTTGAACATTCAGAGCATGTATACTTATAAAGAGTCGATATAAATCACAACTATGTACATAACAGATTGGAGAACGCAAACTTGCAATTGATTGGAGGACTTACGACTGATTTGGATTGATCGTAACTCTTCGTAAGACGGGGCCCAGAACTCAAGATATTTAATCAATCTTTTAGAAGCATTTTGGAGAGACATTCTGAAGAGTCTCTTCAATGCTTTGATTTTGTAGAACCAATCATCCCATTATTTGTTAATTTCTTTGAATTTCTTGTTGGGACAAATGAACTTTTTTATATTTCTAATTCTCTGTATGATCATTTGTAACCTTTAACCTCTCCTTTTTTTTTTTCTCCAGCCGGTGTGGTGTCACCTGGTGGACCAAACTACATGGTCAATACGGCGTCCCCCGTCCAGCAGCAATCAACCAACCCCCAGATGGCTGGTATGATGGGCGGTACCCCTATGGGACAAACAGGCATGGCAGGTGGTACCATGCAAGGTAACATGGGTGGTGGCATGAGACCACAGCAGCAGCAGCAGCCCATGATGATGGGGCAGGCACCGATGGGCATGGCTGGCGGTATGAACCAGATGGGCGGCGGCGGCATGGGCATGCAGTTCGGTGCCTACGGTGCCAAGTGAGTACCGGCGGTGCCAAGTGAGCACCGACCAGCTCACGACAGAGAACCTTGAACTTATAGAAAAACAGCACTATCTTCCTACAAGACAGTCATTACTGAACCGTGGAGAAACCAACGTCATGCTTCAGGAATCGGTGGTCCATTCCTCCCTGGATCTTACTTCAAGATTCGATGGTCAGGGCCCTGTTTCACAAAACTTTTCATCAGTGACAAATGACAGTTTTTGTTATAAGCTACTGAAATCCTTGCTTCTGATTAGTTATAAGCAGATTTGTCACTGATTTTTTTCATTTGTCATTGAAAAAAGGCTCTGTGAAACGGTTCCCTGAATGTTGTTGCTGAAACCTGAAGGTATCATAGAGTCGGGATATAAGATTAGAACATTCGAAGATCGTATAAAAGTATAGTAGGAAGCTTTATTTATAAAATTTTAATTACGACACAAATGAGACAATTATGTACATTAAACCTGGGGAACTTGAATGTAATTTAGGTGTGGGACCAGTATCAAGTAGATATGATTGTAATGCCGAGAGTTATAGTGACTACCAGGTGATGAATATGAAGATAATTGTTCACTACCAATCTGTTGAGAATTATGAAAATAATTGCTAGGAGTCCGTACATAAACTCAGGAAGATTATGTTTTTTTGTGTGTCAATCGTTAGATAGGAGAAGAGTCTATCACTTCGTCGGTTTAGTTTGAGCACTGCTTTCTCTGTCCATGGAAGTTTAACGAAATGACAGTGAGATCTTAATTGAGAAGAGCCTAGCTGTCTACCGCTTCACTGTGTGCTGAATCTTCCTCAGGCAAATGATAGCACACATGTAACAACAGATATTCCTTTTTATGTGTGTGTGAATGCATTGGGTCATACATGTGTGCATGTATTTGATCAGGATCCATTCAATTCTGCATCATGTGTGTGTGTGTGTGTGCGCTCGGAAGGAACGTATTAGTGAATCGACACTGCTCTTAACAACCTCTGCTCATATTGTCCCGACGGAATAAGTCTCAATCAGTGCCTTGATATGTAGTGTGAACCATGATTATGTTAAGTTTCAAAGAAAATGAAAACAAAAGAGGACAATTCTTCAGATACTTCTTAACCGTATAAGCATTACATTATTGATTCTTAAGTAATCGTTAACAAGACAAATTTTTGTGGGTGTTGTTTTTAGAATGTCTGTACAGCAAAACCCGAAATCTTTGAGACATTAAACTTTGCTAATCGTAAGTGGTGGCCATTTTCCTGGCTAGAAGTTGTCACAAATTGCTAAAAACTTCAGTGTCGTGTCAATTGTAAATGTAATTCACCAATATATCGACATGAAGCTTTTGCAATTCTTAACCACTTGTGCAATTCCCGAAGATTTTTGCATACAAATGTTTCTGGTTTTACTGTCATTAGTGATTTATTGAGGAGTAAAGAATTGACATTCCAAACTTGACAAGGTTGCAATCTTCTGATAAATAAGTGAAAATTAACTTCAAGTTTAGCTCAATGGAGTTAGCTTAGAGCACATGTGCGTTGTTGGATTCCCACGGCATTAGGTGGTGTGATGTAATGCTAGGATATAAAACTAGTCTTTCGATGTTTAACAATGAGGTAGAGAACGTTAGAATAGGAGAGAGAGAGAGAAGGGGGAGGATGCTATGTGAAATCAGTATTGCTGTTTTAGTTATGTATCTGCACTTAGGAATATGTTTTATATTTGAGACTGTGTTTTTGTTCAATTTTAGACATTGCATCAACATGTAAGCGACTTGCACATTTGTCAGGGGCAAAGTCTGGATGTGATGATGATGCTGATGCACGCAAGTGTCCTTGTACATGTGATGTGACACTTTTATTCACAAGTTTGTTGATTATGTGTAAATGTGATTTTAGAACGAATAGAAATTACTTCAATTATGAAGCACAACAAACCTAACCTCTCATTCCATTTCTCATAGGGTACATAATGTGTGTACTATAGTGTGTACAGAGTAGAATGGAATCTGTTTTCAGCACACAGTTAACACTACATCAAATGTGACTTCTAATTCATGAGGCAGAGTTTATTAACTCTTTATCTTTATTACCTCTCTTTTGAACAGTTCCCACTCACAATTAATTGTGCGAACAGGAGAAAGTTTCAGCTTGTATAATAAGAAAAAAAACCATGTGAAACAGAACTTAACTGCTAATTTAGTCGCAGAAATTTATTAGGATTCTGCCATAATGTTCCTTTAGCGTGGATATTGTGGACTGCCAAAGAATCAACATTGTTTCTAACTCACTGACGGAAACTGCTTCATGGGGTAAGAGTTTAATTCAATTTTTCTTGATACCTTGAAAACTTCTAGTACAACCTTAGATGCTTGATAATGTATTAATATTTGATTGTCATGATATATATAAATAAAGCCATTCCAAAAGAGAAAGCAAGGAGGAGAATGAGGGTGAAAATGGTTGGCAAATGTGTACAGAAATTAGGACTATTGTACATAGGCATATGAAAGGGACAACTTTGTATTTCAGAGAAAGGCTGAATGAAAAGGAGGGAAATCTTGGATGAGATGAGATGATGATGTAGATGGAAGTGAAATCGTCTTTTCAGAGCTAGAAGGATGTTAACTCTGATCACTTAATACAAGGTTAACACCCTTCTTCCTCTCAATAGACAAAACTATATGAGGATGATTGTATAGCACACTGATTCTATTAACAAATGATTTGTGACTGTCTTGTGCTCATTTTTTTCTTTGAGTGATGAACCTGGGGGTGTTTCACAAAGATCCTAAGTTGAACTTAACTCTAAGTTGGACTTAAAAATTATGGAAAGCCATTGGCATCTTTGAAAATATTTTGTAAAAGTTCTTTTAAAAGGCATTAAATATTGATTTAAATCATTCATATTTTCTATTGTCAAGGAGATTTCATGTTCTTGATGTGGAATTTATTAAAAGTCTAAAATACTAGAATTTTCACATATGAATATATTTTATTTTAAGTCTACAAATGGCTCTCCATAATTTCTAAGACCAACTTTAGTTAAGTTAAGTTTGACTTAAAATCTTTGTGAAACACCCCCTGAAGTGCATCGTTATTGTGTCTACATATTCAGCTATCCATCCATCCATTAGTGGACATTGAAATTGGACATGTGTTCCTCTTTACTTTTCATTTGAACTCGAGAACCAGTTTGACCGCTGGTTTGTGTGTTTTGCTTGTAGAAGTGAATGTTGGCTATTTTAAATTTATATTGTTCATTTTGCAGTGTTTTCTTCTTGCAACTGTTCTCCAGTTGTGATCTTTCAATGAAGTGAGAAAGTAATTTGACTGGTCCTGCCTTTCTGAACTATAACAAACTGCCTATGTAAGGTATTCCCAACACAACTATCTTTATTGAAACCTCATGGCAGATACTACTCTAAAATATATATTATTTGCAGTTATATTGTTTACTTGTCCCCCAACCTTGTTAATCTACATGTAAGAGTAACTTTCACTTATAATGTACTTGTAAGATTCAGCAAAGAGATAATTGATTTGATTTGGACAACACCAGAATAACCCATGTGTGTTTTGTTTCAATGAATTGTTGATAAAACTGAAATGCCCATTGATGATGATGCTGCATTGATCAGTATTTAAACTTACATTTAATAATATTTCAGTTTTTATTGATTACTCCAATTAATGCTATTTACAACAAATCATATATAGCTCAAATGCCATACAAAATGCTGTTGTCTATCTTCAGATTCTATAATGCACAAGAAGCATTAATCAACATTTAACGCTATGATATTTATTTACTTTTTTTTTAAACAAAGTGACTACTTTCTGTAATGTATATCTATGAATAGATCATTATTACGCCAAAACTAATTCATTATAAAAAATCTATATGGAAGAGATTATATTATCGCATTATTTGTGTGACTAGCAAATACCATATTTGTAAATAAAAAAACAATAAGGATGTATTGTATTCATACTCTTATTTCTACATTCTTGACTTTTGAAATGTGTGCTTGCTTATGTAGTGAGGGATTTCATGGCATTTATGCAAGCTTAGAGCACATAGTTTCCAGTTGATATAAACATGATCAGGCCTTCAAAATATTTCATTGAGAATCTAGCTGTCCCTTTGGTTATTGGCCTGTTTGTATTTTACAGGTACTTTTGTTTCCAGGTACAATTTTTTTAATGGCTGACCAGGCTATGTATTGTATTAAATGTACAGCAAGATGTCTATGAAAAGCAAGCATTTAGTTTATTCTGTAAACAAAAATCTGAAGAAAGAAATTGTAGATTAATGTTGTTCACTTGGATTTTTATTTAAAAAAAACAGATGTAGGAAACAACAAAAGAAGGTGGCAAACCTCTTTCAAATCAGAAAATGATAAACATTTACCGTAGCTTTAATTGTTTTTTTTCCTTCAAGTATTCAAAGATGCTAATCTGACCTCTTTCATTATGAGTATTTCAGGATTTCCTGTCCATTTAAAAAAATCTTTGTCATTGCTAAGGTTTTAAGAAAACAAGCAAGTTAAAAAAAAAATTAAAATGTAATGGGGTGGTCAGAAGAATGAGCTTGTGGTGTTACTCACATACCGTAGTCATTCTTTTAAAACCTGGAAACTGAATTTTCCTTGTATTTAGTTATCTTTACGACAGTACTTACAAACTAGATGATACTTTCATTATGTTGTTTCATCACCACTTATCTTCAAAGACATGAATTACCTTGTACACATGTATGTATGTTCTGAAGTATAGTGCGAGTATTTGTGTTATTCTTTTTCAACCTGAAGTCGCCTTACCGACAAGGGGTATAGCTACTTTTATTGTTGGATTATGGTATTAATGATATAGAACACTTGTAAGTTGCTTCATTTTGTTTTATTGTTAGTTAACGAACAGGTTTTTATTAAGAGATCAATGTGTGATGTCGGTGGTGACAATGTATATTGTACTTTTTGTAAACTGGTTATTTTTAATTGCAGATATAAGTAACTTTGACATTTTTGTAAACATGGTGTATAATTTTATTGGTCAAAAGAAGCATATTTTTATACCTTAATTGTATTTCATTAGCGAACATTTAGTTCATTGGCTTATTCATTTTCATATTTTTTTCCTTAAAATTATGGGGCATCAATATTAATGTATTCTTGTTTTTATTCCTTGTAATTACTTTGAATATCATTTAGTTTAAATGAAACGCGACTTATATGAGCAACAAATTCAGTAGATGCATTTGAAAAGTAATCTCATTGGCCCCTCCCCTCGTGAATTTGGCTTAATAAAGCTTTCTTACGTCAAGGTATTTCGTATTGGAAAATGCAGTAGGTATAGAATGTAAAGTGTAGAGAAATCTGATGGTGGCCTACATACAGCTCTACATCCTATCCAAAGGACTGCACAGTAACAGGCATATGGGAGAAAGTAGCAAACATCTGCCAATTACTTGACTGTTACTTGAATGCATCATCAGGAAATTAAGGAGTTTGAATGATGCACTCAAAGTGAATGACTGAAAGGCAAGAAATCGCATATCATATATCTAACAAAAGAACCATAATCTGCTATTTAACAAGCACAATCTGCACAATCAATATTTAACCTGCTTTTAGCTATCATATATGCTTTACATGTACTGATTTACATTACGTTATGTCTCTATTTTGCAATATACTTTTCCTGTAGTATAATTATGTTAAAAACAAACTGCTTGTATTTCTCATCGGGCAAAGGAAGCCGATTGTATTAAAAATGAATTATATATCATGACTGGGTTGGAAAATGATAAATTCAATTGTGGTGATCTTGCTCTAAAAAAACAACCTGTTAATATCACTTTGTACAGAATGAATTTTAGATATGAGAAATGGATAATAAGAAATAAATATTTTATAGAATTGAAGGATTTTGTGTATTTGTTATTTTTTCAGGGAATTCGCTTTTAGAAGGACTTCTTAACTACACACACGCTAGATCTGTCTTTTCTTACAAAGGATTAGGTTCATATATTTGTTTTGTGAACTTCTTTCTTCCTTGTGTTTTGCACGTCATCCAACGTTGCAAACTTCTGCCATTGCTTTCATAGTGTTATTGCCTTTTCCGTGAACAGCAAAACCCAATAGTCTCGATCAATACTTGGATATATAGCTGAGGTCTATATCATAGGTTGGACATAATGGCCCGAATTCACAAAGGAGGTTTGTCGACAAACCGAGGTTTATGTACGTCATATGACGCGTTATGACGCACAAAAACCAAGGTTTGTCGACAAACCTCCTTTGTGAATTTGGGCCAAAGGGTCTTAGATTTGGTTCGACTTAGAGGCTACATACCACGGACCTACCTTTTTTTATTTGTATTATTTGTACCATTAGAAATTACTATGATGATTGTGAAACGAAATTCTCTCTCTCTCTCTCTCTCTCTCTCTCTCTCAAATGCTTCCTGGGCGGACGTGAAAAGGAAAAGAAACTAGAAATTTAATTCGTCATGGGGACGAATTAGGTGGTCTGTTTTCAATTTTATGATCATTGAAAAGTCAAAAAAAAAAAAAAAGTGAAGAAAAAAAATTGTTGGAAACTCCCGGACTCGAACCAGGGACCTCGAGGTCGGAAGTCAAGCGCGTTACCGATATGCCAAAACATTTCCCATAGAGATTACACGTAAACGGAAAATAGAATTCACAAATCCCACTTTGTAAGTGAAATATGAGCATGATCCCGGCATCTGATCGAAAAATAAAGGGCACACTTGTGATAGCTTATTCTCTCAGCTACATCATACTCAAAGCTCAGCGAAAACACAGCTAAAACGACGGAGATATTGCTCGCAAAAGACAGGATGTAGAATCCAGTTTTGAGAAAAAGTCATGTCCCATAGAGAATACACGCAGAATGTGAAAAATTGACATGCCACCTTTAATCGCAAAAATACGCCATGATACCTTTGTCAAAATAAAATATTGTGGTAACTGCCTTTGTAGAAAATTATCTCAGGTAGATCATATCAAAATTTGGAAGAAAATCGATCAATATTTACAGAGATACAGTCAATTTTCCAGAAATATGCTGACGTCATAATATGCAAATTGAAATTTTGAGTTCGGAGGCCATTGTGATGACGTCATGAGTTAATTGAGGGTCAAATGAGACATGAAATCATATCTCCAATTCATACTCTATCAAAATATGAAAACAAAATTGGGATCACTTTGCATCCTTAAGCGCTACAATGGATTTTGTATAGGCATGTTTTTGCCCATGTATGCTATGTATTACAAGAGCTCGCGCGCACGGAAATTATCTTAAACGGACGCTCATTCCGTTATTAATGGGCAGAAAAAGGTGAACAAGGTATCAAAATGCTTGGGAAAATGTGCCAAATATGATGACAGAGAAAATTTGGCGATTCTATGTTGAAAAATACCAGTACGCGCGAAAACGCGCGCGCATTTGCGTGCGCGCGTTTTATTGCAAAATGCTTAAAATGGCCTGAAACGTATGCAAAATGAATTTGGGACGATTTTGAGCATTTTTATTTTTTGCGCGCGCGCTGACGCGCGGACGTACGCATGCGCGCGCGTTTTCTGACTTGAAATTGATCGGACGGATATTGACCTTAATCATGGTAAATATGAAAGAGAAATGCCTTTCCGTTATGAAGATATGATCATGAGTAAAAAGTACCAAGAAAAACACAAAATGGCGCCTGGATGACGTCATGAAGACTTGATGACCTTGAAAATGTTACACTGACGTCTCATGACAATGACCTATGACTGTGCCAAAATTGAACGAAATTGATTAAACCGATCTTGAGTTATCCTGTTCACAAAAAAGTGGGAACAATAAATAAAAATAAAGAATAATAAATAATAATAATAAAGAAAGAAAATTCTGACGAAAACAATAGGTGGTCTGTTGATAACAGACCACCTAAAAAGAAAGTGGATGAGGGAGGAAAAGGACGCAGTTATACAATCGGTAACCTCCATAAGGGGAACTTTGATCTACATTTGCCACACTCAACCCAGGTGATGTAAATGGGTACGGTACCTGGCAGGAATTAATTCCTCGAAATGCTAGAGCGCCGCAGTGGCTGCCTTGCTAAAGCCAGGGTAATAATCGGGACAGCGCCAGGAGCGTCACGACGTGACGGACATGTGCGCTATAATTATAAGAAGCCACCATTGTTATTATTATTATTATTAAATACTTAATATGAGAGTATTACCCGTCTTGACGAACAACAAAAGTTGGATGGCGACAGCAATATGAGAGAAAATGCGGGGAACTAGATCGATCGCACATTTCAAGGTACTTTATCATTAATTATTAATGTTCTTCCAAGGTTATGACGGTAAAATAGGAGAGGAAAGGAATTGATATTGCTCTTTTTTGTCATTTTCCCCTCCTTTTAATATAAAAGGTGATGAGGGCGTGAAAAATAATGTTCCAATTTTCACACCTCGCGAGTGATGGCTTGGAAACGGGTCAGACTATAGACTAGAAATATATTTGATCACTAATCCGTAATTGATACCCTTGTGAAGGCTTCCGCAACAATAGAGGGGCAAATTGCTTTCTTTTATCAGAAGGTGTTATAATCCGGGCTATTAAAACGTCTTTAAACGCTTCGAACTCGTGAAGATTAAAAAACACGAATTGATTGAAAGAGGGTTATGCGAAAAGAGAATAAGAATGTGCTTGAAAAGCCGCACATAATTGCTTGCCTAGACTCTATTTCTCACTTCACATAGTGTTTTGTTATGAGTTGAATCGCGACCCCGCCCATTATAAAATTGTAAGGAAACGGCTAAGGGTGTTTTTGTGATGAAGGACAATGCTGACACCTAAAATTTGTCATTCATAGAATTGAAAAAAGAAAAGAAAAAAAACGAAAGCAGTTTATTGCAGCCTCTTCTGTGTATCTTTGGAACCTATTTCTCCGCACTGCGCATAGTTGCATTTCGTTTTCGTTAACTTTCCACCATAAAACTTTTTTCAATTCTTTTTATAACGATAACCTTAAAATGTATTAACTGATCTCACAGATAACGAAACTGGTTGCCCCTACATATCAGTTAGGTAGCCTACTGCTTCCCACCCTGTTCGCTCTTTTTTTTTTACATAAACTTCTTTCTTTGGTGAAAAATACACCACTTCTAATTCATCCACAACCAAAGCGAGAACAAAAGTTCACTCGATCAATTCATGCTAATTTTATCATTTAAATCAATCATATTCTTTCTTTCTGAACGTAATAAAAGAAAAGAAAATGTATGTCCATGTATGAAAGAGGTTTTCCGCCCTCAACCGTAGTTGCAATGCCAGGAAGGACAGCCGCATTTAGGCATGGTTATGTGAGTGACACCAGTTCTGTGGATATAAAAAAAATTGTTTACGATCAGGTAGAGCGTAAATTGGCGTGGGGTCCAGGGGGCGAAGCTCCCGAAAGTTTAGGTGTTTTAGGCTTTTAATTACGGTCAGATGAGCATCCAGGGGCCCGCTTTAGGGGCCCTGGTGGGGTCTTGGAGTCGGAGCCTTTTGGGGGTTTTAGGCATTTAATTTCAGTCAGATGAGCATATTTTTATACCTCATTTGTGACACTGGCAGGTCGCTATTCTTTCTTTCTTTCTTTCTTTCTGTTTCTCTTTAAAATATACTTTTCTCCCCCCCCCCCCCCCCACGAGCCCCGCCGATTCGTGGGCCTGAATAAACTTCTTCTTTTTTGCCTAACTTATAATACTTGGCATGGGTCAACTGCCCAAGCCATCTTATCTTCTACTGTCTTTGTTCTTGGATGCTATTCATCTTTTAGGGTTACATCAGGTATAGCAGCAATTAAAAAGAAGAAAAACAAAATTACAATTTATTGGTGGTTTTTATCATCATCTTTCAAAATGATTAGCTACTGTGCAACATCAAATACCTATCTTATATCACTTTATCACGATTCGTCTTCAAATTGTTTAGACAGGTGATTTTCCATATTTTTGTATTAATACAAAAGAAAAAAATCAATCTATTAATCCCAAGGCCATGTATCGATAAGACCGACTAGCTTATGTAATTTGGAATCCATACATCACAATTCAATATATTATCCTGTCAAAATTGCCGATTATAATCCTTTAAAGTTTTGAATCGAAATCTTTTTCATCAGTATGATTAGTGAAGAATGAATAGATACATCTATACCGCGAAGACCACAGATGATTATGATGGCGACGGTGGTATACGTCTACTGTCTGCAGTGCAGCCGTGGAACAAAACGGCAACAAAATAATCTCTGTTTTTTGTTAGTTTGGAATTGATTACTATAACTAATTGATTTATTAAACTTACGCTTGATCATACATCTTTATAATACGGGGCCATGGTCTCGAATATTAGACTTCCTTGTTCAAAGACTACCACTCTAAAGCTACCATGCACTTAGAAATCGATTTGGGAAGGGGGCAGGGGGGATATTAGCTCCCATTATTTCAATGTTGAGAATATCATGAATATTTAGAGCTCAAGTGTCAGATTAATGCTCACTTTCTCCCATTATACTGTTACCGTTATTAGATGATTGTGAAATTGAAATGTAGTTCGTTTCCAATATACTATCTCATTTTTTGATGTAGTATTTTTTATGAAAATGTGGAAGTAAAACTTTGAGCCTTAAACTTTGAACTTTCTGAATATGGATTCGAACCCTTAATTATCGAGAAAAATGTATATAACGAAAAAAAAATTGTTTGAAGATGGCGATCGCAAAGACTTTCCAGAAATCATGTCCATAGCAATTTCTAGAATATCACATAGAAATCTTGTTCGGTTTACGTAACATGTCAGTGTAATGTTTGCTCATTGCCGCACAAGGCAATATTTGTTGATTTTTTGAGAGAATTTGTGACCGTGTTAAATTTTCAGTTTAAATCGTAGTCCGACGTAACAACGTCTCATGGAATGCAAATAGGACTGTATCTTCGCTATTAACTGATATAAATTATTGTTACAGTTAAATCTTGTCTTGTTCATGATGGTTCGTTGACCTTTGACATGGCTCTAAGTATTCATTCTCACTTATAATCCCTTTATGATTGATTTGACTTCTAATCATATCGTTTCCCATCATAACTTACTTATTTTTTCTTATCATTTCTGAAACGGCCAATTACAATTCCCTTCTTGCTGGTTAGTTATAACCCAATTCCAAAGTCATAAACTCCTAATAGCGTAAGTGAGACGATTGCTTTTTCCAATCTCATTAAACTCATTCGATGTTCATTGTTACGCTATAGGCAAATATTACCAATCATAATATACAAGACTGTCATTATCTTCATACTTTAGGCCATATGTAATGGGCTATCTACGAGAACTATGCCTGAAATCGCGGTCAAAAGATTTACAAAGGGCCCTGCCGAATCATCTTAAACGCCTGAGTCATATCAATTTATAAAATGTCAACTAACTTGAACCCGAAAAGAAACGGGTGCTGTGAGAGAAACTGTGTTTTATTTTGATTTGTCCAATATTTCCAAAGAAATGAAGAAGCTTAGCTATCAATTCACCTTGACCTTTGTGGGTATTCCTTTCTTTCCAACCGACGACTTCATTAACCTCGTGCAAATTATATAGCTCGAAGGTTATAGCTCCAGAAATTATCATAGCCAATTCATAAAATCTAATTGTGTCGCGCCAATTCAATCAGAGTCAATTTCTTCCTATTCAATCGCAATCTGATCGTATCGTTTGCAAATCATTGACACAATTTTGGGGGTAATCTATCTCCCGCTTTTTTCCCTTCCATTTTCAATCGGAGCTGATAACAGCTGGGACACACGGTGCTAAATGCTTCGCTGTAGGATATTAATTTTTGTCATTTCAAGTTATTGAGGGAGAAAACGGGGCAGACAATTACAAAGGTTGGTGCTCTTTATGGTTAACAAGCGATGATTCTCATCCCACGTCATTAAGCAGACAATCAAGTTGATGTGGTTTTTGGTTGCGTTTTTTTACGTTCTGTACCAACGATGATGACCTGACATTTTAGAGAAAAAAAAAGAAAGAAAGAAGTCATCTTCGGAGATCTTTCCCGCAGTCGTGTGGTGAACTGTTTTTTTAGCAGTATAGCGCGGGTGCCTAGCGTGGATGCCTAACCAATGCTCCATTTTCTTTGTTTCCCAACCTCTGTTTCTTAGTCCATGGTATGTGTGAGTCGTTTTGATTTTCATCTGAAATATTCTTGATGAATGTTTTCTTTGAATCTAAGCTTACTTTCAGGATGGGAACATTTGTATCGATTCGTATCGGTTAACCATGTTAACACTAGTTTTCAATAACACTTTTCTTTGGCCTACTAGATTAGTGATCAAATTTACCGTCTGCCCATTGGGAATAAAGAAATCATAGAAATCGAACCAGGACAAATGAAAAACACTGAACAAATTTACCAACACAACTAAGCATCTCCGTATAATTTTCCACCCGGCACTAAGAGTACCCCATTAGTTGTCCGGGAATCGTCAAAAGTCGTCAAGAGGTAGTTGTCCGAGTATGTAATTGTCCTGAGGTATAGCTGTTCGTGGATAGGACTGTCCTAACGTAGTTGTCCGAGGATGTAATTGTCCTGAGGTAGCCTACCTGTCAGAGTGTACACTCTAAAGACTGAAATGTTAAATGTCAATTTAAAAGGGCCGAGGAGTGACCACTCTTTCAAAATGTCAGATTGTTTCTTTTAACCTGCTAGATTAAACCTGTGTAGTGTTGGATCCAGCATGTTCAAAGTGTTAATCTACCATTTTTAGAGTGTATAATTATCCTGAGAAAGTTGTCCGAGGTTGAAATTGTGTTGAAGTAGTTGTCCGAAGATAGTGTCCTGAGGTAATTGTCCGAGGATGTAATTGTCCTGAGGTAGTTATCTGTGGATGTGCCTGTCCTAGGTGGTACATGTCCGAGGATGGAAATAGTCCTAAGAGGTATGCTGTTCGTGAATATAATTCTTTTATGTGAAACTGTCAAAGTACCCGATGATGTAATTGTCCTGGGGTGGTTCTCCAAGACATGGTAACTGTCCTATAATGCTGGTATACACAATACAAATGTCCTTTTATCACAGTAACTAAAAGTAACTTATGACAATAGGACGTCGCATTAATGTGTAATAATATTCATTGTATAATATACTAATAATACACATCAGTGAGGGCATTAGTAATTTTACCAATGCCCGAACGAAATGATGTGTATTATTTGTTTTATAAGATTATGTTTTATTTGTTTTATGAAATAGTGTTTTATAGTGTATTTTACCAATGACCGGTCATTATCAAAATTACTCTTAAGGCAAAATAAATACCTGGTCACGTGTACGCTCTCAACCAATCGTTTGATTAGGATCCACGCCACCATCTTATAACAATACGATACGCGTATGTCAAGTTCACGTTGGTCACATTCTGGAGATGCAAACCCTGATTATTCATGAACATAAGCACTCAATTATTCTAAGCTATGGATCAGAGAGATAGATATGGTAGTACAAACTATTCCTTCTCATCCACCATTAATGGCCGTTGTTATCCTTCCAGAATGGACTACTTAGTGCTCGAAAGTGTCGCTCTTCATGAGGGCCAATCTGCGATATGATTTATCGCTATTTCCAGGCAATTATCATCACGGAGGCAATTTGCGTTTCTATCAAAGAACACCACCAAAGAACACCACCAAGGCATCAGGTTAATATAAAGACGGCTAAGAAATGAAGATGATGTAGAGCAGAGATCGGTGGGAAAGGTTCCAGGCAACGCCGGATAATTTGGAAATGTGTTTAGACGAAATTTTAGATGAGTAAATTTGTTTAATAACAGTGTCATTTTTGTTTTTACATTGGAATAATAAAAAGTGAGCGAGAGCATGCCTCTCGTCTGTTTCGTTTATTTAAGACTGAGTGCGATACGTTTTGATGCCAACTTCATTATGACCGTTTCCAACAGATATCCGCCCCCTCAAAACTTAAATAAACTCTTGCAGTGCATGAGTGAGGCCTAGATTAGCACAATGAATATACAAGTGTACAGTATATCTATATAATATATATACAGCGAGAGAGGGAGAGAGAGAGAGAGAGAGAGAGAGAGAGAGAGAGAGAGAGAGAGGCAGAGAGACAGACATGGAGAGGGGAAGAGAGAGAGAGACAGACAGAGTGGTAATGAAGTTTTTTCTTAATGATCATCCCTCCTTTAAATATATCCCCTACTGATATGGAAATCAAAATTCGTGATAGTGGATCACAAACAAACTGGGAAATGTGGGTGCAAAGCTATAGGGGCAGACTAGATAGGGGCGGGGAGGGGAGGAAGCGGGTGCCGGCAGGTTGAATTGAGGTCCGAGGGCCAATATTGATATGTATCGATGGGCCGGCTGCATTGAAATTCTCCAGCAGAAATTCAGTCATATTACAGTCCGCTCTTGGTGTTTACTGGCGGATTTAGGGGCACACTGGGCCGTACCTCGTTAAAAAAAAAAAAAAAAAAAAAAAAAAAAAAAAAAAAAATCGATTACCTACAAATCCATTGTCCATTGGTTTTAAACATTGTCAGATATACATAAATATTGCAGAACCGTGCCCCTGCCCCTACTAATTATGTGCAAATTCTTGGATCAGCCCACGAAGATACTCACACAACCAGTGATAACGATTATTAACGCCACGTGTGAACATACATTTGACAGTAGCAAGGAGGCGGGATAACGATATTTATCTCGAGGCGGTGGTCGTTATACCAAAGCCAACGCACTCGGCTAATGGTCGCAATTAAAGACTGTTCGATAATCAAATAATATTCATCATAATCTCCTTTCATTCGAAAAGCAGAGATCTGAAAAGGGTAAATGTTCAAAGAAAAGTTCAAAAAACTTCTTTAAGTGCCCACTCACGATTAAAATTCAATATATATCCATTTACATTTACTTTAATTACCCTTTCTCTTTGGCTAACCTTTTTCTTTATTCATTTTTCGCGACATTTTTAAGTTTGATATTTACGGTAAGGGGTGCTCAAGAGATTCAATTTCTTAAAAATCTTAACTGAGTCCGGAATTATTTATCTAATTGTTATTTGGTCGGTTTAAGGATGATCATTTGGGACTGAAATTGCGGTAAAGTACCATCCCTTTTCCTTGCTCTTTATTTCCAACATCCTTTATCATAAATTCACCTTAATGCTGATCTTACGAAAGATGTATAATTTTGTTGTTTTGCTTAGCTGTAAATGGATAAATATGACATACATATAAGAGAATAAAGTCTTTTTTTTAAAGAAAAAAACTCACTCTCAGACTCTCCATAGATTTTTAGATGTATGTAAATAAAACGAGGGTTGTTACAGCGGCACAATGGTTACCACTCCAAAGTCTGCCACCCCAACATTTATTCTCCACCCTCGAAAACCATTTACTTTGTTCGGAAATAAAGGAGGTGGAGTAACTTCGAAATAAAGTCAACAGAAAGGAGAATAGTCTTATTACTGAAGTTGTATAATATCAGACGTGGTTTAATCACCAAAAATGTAAAGTGCTTATTAATAGGGAGACTTAAATCTCACTTTGCCAACTAAAGAAAGGAAGGTAGAGAGAGAGAGAGAGAGAAGAGGGGGAGGGAGGGAGAGGGGAGAGAGGGGAGGGGAGAGAGAGATAGAGAGGGAGAGAGACACACACAGAGGGAGAGACAGCGAGAGAGTAGGAGGGAGAATGAGGGAGGGAGAAAGAAAGAGAGATAGAGAGAGAGAGAGAAGGAATGAAAGAGAGAGACGCCCGTTATACGCCGAGTATCGACGCGACTTAATAAGAGATTTTCTTTCAAAGTCGTTTATCAAACAGAGAATAGAAAGGTTAATATGCAATAACTAAAGTCACGGTCACAGTTCAGACCAGGGGGAGCCTAATTTCCCCCTTATTTAGCCCCTCTACAATACCCTGTCCAGAGGTAGCGTACCGGGGCGCAAGGTTGATTGTCCAAGTACGATTTTCTAAACATGTATACCCCAAAGGGTAAAAGAAAGACTTTGTTACTGCTTTTTTTCTTCATTTGCTTATCGAAGATTTTGAAGACACAAAAAGCTTTTAAATATGTAAAAACTTCATTTTCTATTTTAGTTTTCTTGTCAGATATTTTGGGGATCTGTGCCCACCCCCTCCTTTAAATGTGCTCTAGCAATGTCCCCTGTTCTATTTCTCATCTAAACATTTTCCTTATCCCCTCTTTCTCTCGTTTATATTCCCTTTCCTATTCTTCCCCAAATTATTTTCTATTCCCTTCCTTCATCCATCTTTGAATAATTATCGCTTGATACATGTCAGATACTCAACCAGGCAGTGGCGTAGCGTGGATAGAGCCATTAAGGAGAGGGGTGGGGTGGAGGTGGGGGACTGGTGTCAAAGGGGGTGGGGTAGGACTAGTCTTACATATAAATAAATGAACTGCGAATTTATCAAGATCCCCAATTTCAGTGGGAGGGGGAGGGGTGGACTGGTCTTACATAACCGTAAATGAACTGCGAATTTACCAAGATCCCTACTTTACGAGTGCAATGTGTGTGTATGTGGGGGGGGGGGGGGTGCCCCCGTCGCCCGAACCTTCACCACCGCAAACACGGACAAATAAAAACGCGCGTACGTACGTCGTTCCCATCAGAGTGTATTAACGTGATGCCTTTGTCGGAGCGAATGGCTGGGCGCCAGTAATACAGGTGATATGTAAATCCACCTTGTCTTGGTGTCGAAGCGAGTTACCATCAGAATGGCCTTGTTCCCATTGGACTTTAAAACGTTTGACAGAGAAGAGGATAATAATTTTTAAGGTAAAGCGTCTTTACCTCAGTAATTGTATCCTCTTTAATTAACTGGTAAATAAATATTCTAGTAGTTTAACATCTTTACCGGCATCATGCAGAGCACGTTCCCAGATTTTCCCAGTATATTTCTTATCGATTTGAGCATTTTGCGAAGGGAGTAGAGTTTTAGAAATATATATAAAAATCAAATTCTATTACTCGAACGCTATGATTTTGAATAACAGTCATACTAATGATGCTAGAGAAAAATAGATATAGAGGTAAAAAGATAAATTAGTGCATTGGTGCCAAACAGGGGGGGGGGGGCTAGAAGTTTTGGAATGGAGTAGGACCCCGTCTTTTAATATTTGCAATTGATCCGATTTATCGATTCCAACTTAATTTGGTCACGTTGATATAACAAACTAGCAATTCGTTACATAAGGGAAGGGGAATGAAACGTTGTAATTGACGTTTGGACTTTTCCTTTACAAGTCGGGGCCCGGCCATTTAGGTCAGTGTCTGGATAACAACTTCTACCACTTGAAATCTAAACGCACCATCTTATAACAAGATTTCGGCAAAACCGTCTTAAACATGCACAGCCATTATCAAACTACACACAAAAGTTGAAATGCCATCCAAAAGATTAATACCATAATCGGTTTCTTTAACCGAATTATATTCTCCTCCTTTCTCCCTCTTCAATCTTAGGAGCACGGCTTTTTATTGCTATTGTCTGGGGCGCAATGGACTAATTTTTCGCTGGGTGCCCCAAATAGAGCTCGGCTATTGGGTTTGAAAAAGGAACAATTAATGACAATTAAACCTTTTTGACATGACGGATTGGCCTGACATTCAGATTACTTTCGTGTTCGATTGAGGTCGCGATAATTCTTTCAAAGAATCTTTTGTGCACCATGACTCCCTGTATCGGCTCGAGAGCCAAGCAATTCAACTCTCCGGACACACGATCGAGCTCGGCGCCAGTTTGCTGTATATTAAATATCTCGCTCTAATTTGCCAATTTAATTTTGTTTTCCAGTATTCAGTATTGACCTCTTTTTATAGGCTAAATGACCAATCAAATTTAATTCTTCTAACATTATCATTGTGAACTTTTAAATATTTTTGATTTTGTTTGAAAACACTGCGAATTATGCCCTATGTGTTACGTGTATTGTTGCTGTTGTCCATGAGTGATTAAATGCCTGAAACTCTCTTTAACAGTACGTTAACATGGTGTAATTCTAGGGCAGACGTTTTATTGTAAAGGTCTCTTGCGTAAGAAAGGCCGTTGTGAATCACCAAATTAATCAAAAACTATTAAACCATCACCGCAGCTAGAAAACTCAACTCGCCACACTTTGAAAAAGTTCTTACGCCTCGTTTAGTTACGTATGATCGTACTCTACCAAATAAATCAGTGGTGTTGCGTATTAGCGGTCACGAGCGGGGGGGGGGGGGGGTATGACACTGCTCTGAAACTGGTGAGGATCTGGGTATTTTTTACAATGATATATCGTTCTATATTCCCATTTTGTTCATTGTTATCCACTCACTATTTTTCCTATCTCTGTCTGTCTATCTATCTCCTTTTTGCCATTCTATTCGAGGGGATGGGAGGGGGGGGGGGGGGTGGCGGTTGTCCCCATGTCACCACCTCTAAATAATTGGTGCCAATATTCATTAGAATAAATACTCCTCCCCCCCCCCCCCTTATTGCCATCTTAAGCAAAACGATAACGTGTTAACCATTCCATTACTGAGTAAGAAGCTTGAAATTAATGGCCGTCCATTACGCCAATATTTAAATACTGGATAGGATGGATTATTATCCCATTCGGAAAGCAATTTCCATAAATTTCTCATCGATTGGGCTTCCCAGATTTAAAAGAAAATGCCAACGACTTTACTACCCGAAGCCCATTGTATTCGATTATAGCGGTGGCAATAATCTTAGGAGATTTCAATAGCTTTCATCACACACTAATCTATCGCTCGTGCGGGCTGTTTAAGAAAAATCATAATAAAAAAAGCCGTGAACGCCATCTAGAACGGGGGCTTATTGTTGCGACCCAGAAAACTGACGGCTGACGTTTTCCATTAACGATCATCAGAAAGTGTGGGATAATATGTTTAAATATTAATGACACTTCACGGTAATTCCTCACAAAAAGTGCCGGTGACAATGTTAACTTTGACTTAATTTGATTTGCAATGATGATCATGGCGGTACTTTAAAACCGTATTAATCATCATGTTGATGGCGTTAGAACAATCACAGCCCACCTAACTGACACAGAATCTTTAACCGTCGACTTGACATATATTTCACAACAATAATATAAAAGAGAGACAGACTTGAAAAATATAGACAAAGTGAAAGAAAAAGAAAATGAAGGGGAGTACAAAGTGAAACAAGGTAAGATGAGGGCAAAAAAGGACAATACCAATGGGATGGAAAAGGTTATGGTAGACCGAAGATGAAAGATACACAAACAAAGAAAAGGAAATGGGGAAGGGGTAACACGAAACACGTTGAAAAAAGAAGGAGAATACTACAGAGATGTGGAAAGTGCCATCATTTTTTATAATTAAGAATACACCGTCCACCAATACTGCTAACTATAATTGGCTAATAATTTTAAGCATTAGTATATACCTCATACTTGATTGGAGATGAATTTTGCATGAGTATCATGAAAGGATATTGCATTTTACAAAATACCTACGAAGACTACAGAAGATTTCAGAATAATAATTTATCAAAATTGATCAATTTTTACGCCAATTTTTAGAGGTGTAAATAAACAATAATTGATAAACAGAGATTCAAATTTTCACAGATTAAACCACCGAGTGATTTTTTTAAAAAACTGTCATTGATTTCTATGGGCCTTCAAACGGGGGGGGGGGGCGCATACACCGGATTTCCATCTATTGGATACGCCACCGTGTATAAAATGCTTTTCATTTTTTTAATAAAGATCATTGAAAAAACGATGACAATAATTATTCATGTAAGTGATGTATTGCCTTGAACTGAAATTAATAAACCATAAATCACACCGGAAGAATTTTTTTAAATTCAGGAAGTGGTTTAAAACAAAACCCACGTACTGTAGTAATAAAGAAATGGAAGTACTCTGATGAGTTATGTGCATTAATGATGTAATCTTCAGAAGTAGTAATGATCATTATGCGTAAGCTGGCACCCTAGTTTACTCAATACACGATCACACTATAACGTGATTGACCGTGAGGACAATAAACTATATATGATTTATGATCCGATTTATTTGCGAAAAGTTTTGATTTTGTTTGTTTGCGAATGGCGCTACTACAGAGAGAGTCCCTTAAATTAAATAAGAAATAATTCTGCTGAGTCAAAATCTGTTACATCTGGCTGTCTTTTTTGTTCGATATGACTTAAACCACCATATTGAAAACAAAGAAACTTGAAGAGCAGATGATATAACTCTTGTTTTTATAAAAGTCAGATTTGGCGGTTTTTTAAAAAGGGATTTACTAACCTGCAGAACACATCAAGTGTAATACTTAATAATAATGATAAATCTACACCAATTCCATCGAAATTTTTGTGAGTGTTTCATTGATTTAAAGCCTAAACAATGAAAAATATTTAACTTTTGGTTTTGTTGTATATAGTTTAAAATAAGACTATACATAGTTTACACACATTAACAAAAATGATTTGGCAACTGTTTTAAAAAAGTAGGCCCTACGTTTATACTTTCATGGCGCTCTTTATGCTTGCTGAATCGAAGGCGTAATTCCGATTGCGTTAATCATATACGCTAATCAAGCATTTTAATTGTGAAATTAGCGCATGCGCCAGTTTGCATCTTTTATTTACACGCAATTTTTTTGTACGAGGTCTCTCTTACACGGCGCATCAAAGACCACTCCAGTCGCCAACACAGTCCTACGCCAGCAAACACTGCCCTCGCGTGAATGCGCATGTTGCACACGAAGCGTTATTTCGGTGACGCAGGACTGCGTCATTGACTGCCGCGATCTTCGAAGCACCCTCTGAGATTGATATAAGACAAAAATTAAATGCAAAATGAGCAGATCAAACCCATACAAAATGGCGTCGTATTACAGTTGCGTGTGCTCAATTTCCGTCGTATATAGACTCAATTAGCTTCTGAACAATATAAGAGGTCGACAGCTGAGCTTCTTGGGTCATATTATTCGAAAGAATGGTTTGGAAAATCTTGCACTGACTAGAAGAATAAAGGGGAGGAGGAGTAGGGGTAGAAGGAGGACTCTGTGGATGAGTAGCTTAAGGAATGGGATTTCTGAAAGTAGAATCGATCTCGGGGAGAATGAATTACTTCATAGAATATGGGACAGAGAGTTGTGGCACTCCATGGTCGCCAACGTCTCAGGACATGGCAAGTAAAGAAGAAGAAGAATAGCGCAATGAAAATGACGCAGCGTATGCGATAATCAACGGGTGTTATATAACAGTGTACTGTTATGAAGATAAAATAAATTAAACAAAGTTGATCGTTATGATAGTGCTATGTATACATAGGCCTACAATAAATGGCAATACAAAATGCCAATTCTATTATGCATTGTTAACATAGGAATGACTGGCATTTGACATATTGGGTCGCCCTCCTCGACCCCAGCCCCATTTCAAGTCGGATGTTTTTGTCAGTAATATTTATTCCCCCACAAATTGGGTTCAAATTGAAATATTTTAACAATCCACCAGGGAGGGATAATTCTCGAACGGGTGGAAACAAGACTAATAAAATGTCGATGAAGTGTGAAGTTGGTTTTCGAAGGCTGAAGAGATTCATATCTCAGGGATTTTAAAGGTAATAGTTTAGTAATGAAGAAACATATTTTCCCTGGCTTAAATTGATTGAAATGCCCGATATCATACATACTAATGTTACATGAAATCTGACAAAATTGAGGGAAAAAAATGTTCAATAAATGAATAATAAAAGCGTTGTAAATTCAAACTGTACAGGGCATATAATAGATCCGCAAAATATGATTATGCATAATATTATGTGTGATGATGTTTCCATCAATGTGATTTCCTGCAATCTTTGTAATTATCATTTTTGATCACCAAAATATCCGAATTCGGACTACATTTTAAACAACCTTTTCTCTAAATTCAGTTCCATTAACACAGCATGAAATTACCTTTAACTCCTTTCCCGGCTGCTAAATGGGGGTATCATAGCAGTTTAATGATCGGCTCTCGTAAATTAATAAGCCGACAAGGGTTGTAAACGTATGGGACTATTGTACGAAGCTTTATGGTCGACCTTCAATGAAAACATTGACCTCTAGAAATATGAACGTGTGGGACTGTTGGCAAAAATACAACGCTCGAAAGAAGCACTCCCTCCCATCGGCCTCGTTGTGAGAAATTACTCGGGTTAACTGCCGGTTGCAGCTGAAGACTGTAGAGAAAATTAAAAACATAAGAACTAATATTTTACTCGGTCCCAATTGGCATAGTCTGAAGTTGGGATAATTGGTATGCTAGCTGGCAGACGCCATTTTGTCGGGGAGCGTGTGCACAAAGGGACCCACATCGCAATAAATATTGCCCGCAAAGTCCGGAAGCACAATGACATATTTATTTCTATTGTCCTAATTGTAAAATAAACAAACAGCAAAAAACAAGTAGTACATTTATGGAGGAAAAATCAAGTTAATGCTCACACTAGAAGAGACAACAATGTAGTTACAAGAACGAATATTATCATTATTTAGAAGTATGTAGTTCCTTGACAGCACTACTTTATTGTTGGGATACTGGACCTATACCTCTACTTTAACTTATAAATGCATTCATGAATTGGCACCAATTTATCTGCAAGAATGAATCCTTGAATACAAACCCTCACGCAATTTAAGGTCATCTTCACAATTAAACCTCGTATCTACTTCTGCGTCAACTCTTTCTTATGGTAATCACTCTTTTTGCAAAGTTTCTGCTGAACTTTGGAACAGATTACCTTTAAAAATTCAAAAACTGTCAAACCGTTAACCTATTCAAAACTAGTCTTAAGACACATTTATTCAAAATTGCGTTCGATGATTAATTAACTCTGTTCACTTTGATGTGTATTCCATATGTATTGTAATTTGTAGGTTTATTTGCATTTTTATTTAAGATGTAATTGTATATCAGTCTATTTTGTGTGTTATAGCGCTTAGAGACTTCGGTGGTAAGCGCTTTATAAGTAACGTTTTTATTATTATTATTATTAGGACTTGACACCAATACTGAAATACCCTAAAGGACGGGACAGAGAGAGATGAGAGGAGCTTGGTTCCTCATTTTGACGGGAATAAGTTAACATCCAAAACAAAAGTAAGAAGCTTGAAACTTATAAACCAAATTATCACATACAATAAAAGTACTTCGAAAAATTGGATATCCCCGTGGGATTGTTATCTCCTAGAAAATTAGGCCTATAAAGTATAAAGTATAATATCTTCTTCTTTTATGAACTCTTCTCGAGTTTAACTCTGTTTTAGTCTTCACTCTGTCATTTCATTCACACGTACTTCATCTTACGTTCATAATATAACTATGATATTTCTTAGTCCGTATATGAATAATGGTTTCAATTCAATCAATTTATCTCTTTAAAACGTATTGGTGTGGTATCTCCACTTTCAGTGAGTTTTTTTTTAAAGTAAAATCCAAAGAGACCTAAGACAATTAGTCATTTCACTGACGCATGGTATCGATCTTAGCAATACTCTGTGATAATTATATCTCTCTTTCTCGACCCATCTTTACCCCCCCCCCCCCACCCTCTCACATCTTTCTCCTTCTTCATCTCTTCCCCCTCGACCCCGTATTAGCCTTAGCCCCTCCTCCACAAATCCGCCTCCTGCAAGACTTACACCATGCACGCACAAACACACACCCACTGATATTTGGTACCTGGTAGAAAAACAGCCCAAAGCGAGCGACGGCTAATAATAATTCTTGCTTCTAGCCTGACTTTGGTCTTCCCCATCGCCGCTATGAAATCCGAAACCAGAAATTCCATTATTGGCTACCGAGAAAAGCTGTTTTAACTTTGGATTTTGTTTGGATGTTATTTCTCAAAATTGGGCTAGGAATCCTGCATTCTTGAAGCCCGCGTGTGTGTTTGACGAGGGTGCAAGGATGAACGCAATGTCATTGGATGGAGACAGAAAGAAAATGCCACATTCAGAGGCTCGTCTGTGTCTTTGATCATTATTAAGTCAAATGTTATTAACAAAAATATGTAATTCAACTGATATTTAAATAGCAAAAGCATTTAATTAGCATTAAATTATTACGCTAATGAATAAAATAGTCATCACAATATTTAGATCGAAATCGATTAACTGAAATTCGATCTGTTAGATTTATCTTCGAAAAGTTTTAGAAATATAATCAATAATCAATGTTCAGTTTAAAACAAATTAAAAAACTGTTAATTCCAAGAAGAATTTGTTTTTATATCATATCTAGAGCAGTTATTTCAAAGAAAGTCATTACATTGTCCCCATCCACTGAGCTTTCCATAGCCCAATTGGGGGTGGATTCGGGGAGGGGAGGGTGTTCAGTGGGATCACCGTGACGGTGACCAATACTTTCTTTTTATTCGTCAGAGATTTGGGGAAATTGAACCCCCCCCCCCCTGCTCCACTCTTTGAATCCTTTTCTTCCTTGTTTTTTTTTCCTTTATACTCGATATCCTTTTTTATATAATCTTGAATGCGCCTTGTCTATCTATTCCTTGATGACTTTGAACATCTATTTTAAGAAAAAATAACAAAATTTTACCAGCTTTACAACAACCTCATGGATTTACCGTCGATGTTAAGAAAAAAAGTCAGAAAAAAAACAAAGAAATCACCAGTTTTGCATACATCATCGATTAACAATGGTACGAAAAAAAGCTTCATAATAGCTCCTGAAATTCGAGCAAAAGTATTTCGATTCAGTTTTTTAAAAAAAGCTGAATAATCCTGATACATTACCCTGAAGGGGTTGCAAAATGGAATCCTGGCTTTGACTCCAGATTGCTGAATACCTCATTTGTTCGGCCAATGTAGATGAAGAAAGAGACCATATCGGTTTACAAATAGTAATCTTACTAATCCCTAAGCTTAGGGAGGACCGAACATAATGTCTCGTCAACTTTTTCTTCTTGAAATTTTTCTTTCAAACTTCAATCGACTTTGCCATATCATGTTATCAACCTCAAAATTTTCGGGGTTTCTTTAAATAGATTTTTCTCGTTTTTTAAATGGTCTGAAACTTATGCTAAGTATATGTTGTGTAATATTGGAAGATTTAGTTATTGGCGCTCGGTAAACTGAAATTGCCCGAGGGTATGAAAACTAAATCGTTTGGTATTTGAACTATGAACTCATTTCTAATTGGTTGTTTTCCAACAAACGTGTGGTTTTCGTAAAGCTTGGTCACAAGCATGCAGTGTTACGAAGAAATATATGTTTTCCTTATAAAATCGAAAAGAAAACATATACAAACTAAAAATATAAGACGTCGTGATTAAATTCATTAAGTGCATCTGATAAATAAGATCTACATATACTTCTGTTTATGGGGGGGGGGGGTCATTATTACATTTACTATCTAAATTTGCAAAGTGAATATTTTGAACATGTAGTTAATTGATGTTTGAAAGTATAGTATAAATGAGCATTAAAATAAACTCTTACTAAGAATTAATAGAAAACTGCAGTTTATAACATACGTTGACAGCTAGAAATGAATTGACAAACAGTCCTAATCCGATCTAATTAACATAGTGTAATTTTCAATATTCTAGTCGTACTATATTTAAAGGGATCCGGTAACTTTGTCTCAGATTCTGAAACAAAATGTGGATTAAGGTCATGATGCAATGATAATTGTAAACCTTTAGGTCAGTCAGGAACCCCATGACTTTTACAAGCCGATCGCCTGTCTGATTATCAAGATATTTATGATTGGAATTACAAATTTTGAAAACCGTTCGCCTGACGGTTTTCATAACACTACAGTCTATTGGGGAAAACGAGTATGGTAAAACCGGTCACTCAAAGATTTTTACTTTTTTGAGGTACTTCTTGATCATTTTGAAGCGTAATTTTTTAAAGGCTTCAATATTACACCATATCACAGACAATGATAACACGTAGGGCCGTGTATCTCAGATTTAACATTGTTAAACGATCCCTTTAAGATCGTTTGCAAAGCTTTAGATAACGAGGCGCTCAGGGGTTGGAAAGTTGACTTATTTTAAAAACTTTTCCTCGGATTTAAAAACCATAGTTTGTCATACCTACAAACCTAAATTTGAAAAAAAAAATAACTATGTGTTTGGAAAAGAAATGGATATGTATATAATAATGTTTGATAATCAAAATCTTTGAACAAATCCACTTTATAATTTTTCTTTTGTAACGAAGGACCCTCTATCAGGTGCGTCTTCTATATTTAATTGAGGGGGGGTGCATTTTCTTTGGCACCATCCTCCCCCCCCCCCTGCACTCGGTTACGAAACGCCTCTGCTACCCCCCCCCCCCCACCCCTCTCCCTCCAGAAAAGAAGATCCTTGCTGCATGTCTTCTAAAAACTCTTCTGGTATCATGTGATATGACGTTTGGGCCATGTGTTCCTGTTTCCTCTCTCCTATTACTATCGAAAAGGTCAAAGAAAAGCCTTCTGATACATTTAAAGGGGAAGTACATACGGTAGATGTGTTGATATGGTCCATATAGAGATGTTATGATCCAGGGGATAAGTCTCCGACCTGTGAACAACAAGGTACAGGGTTTGAATCACCGTTCGTCGCAGCACTGATGCAATTTGGCAAAACATCCTGATGATTATGAAGGTGCTTTCAATAAAAGCCCAAAATATGAGATACACATTTTTACTGCAAGTTTGAGGAAAATCAGGTATGAAAAAAGGAAGACGCTACATGACAGATAAGACACAATTTAAGTTTTCAAGTTCAAGTTTTATTTATTTCCACCATTAATAACTCTCATCATTCAAGCACCACTCGCAGTCACTCTGTCACATCTGTACTAAATGAAAATCATAAATTCTCTATGTTCTCTAGAAATAACATTTAATTTTACAAGCAACCTAGAAATAACAAATGCACTTATTTTCTTAAACATCCCTTTAATATAGTAGATCAGTCTATTTCTTCATGAACTATCAAGAGAAAAAGGATTTTATGAGAATTTTCATCACAAAGTAAATTGGATACACGTAATCGAAATGTTCTTGAGTTTCCCTTTCGTGTTAGATAAATTACAATTTTATGCATAACGTTCTTACTTTTTATCAAAATTTCCTCAAACCTTCATGGATCTGTTTCTCCCATTTTCTGCTTTTGAAAAAACAAATTTAATCCCAGGATGGACTTCCCCTTTAAACCGGGAACCTATCCTCCTCCAAATCTACTCATGTCTTTGAGTTTTCTTCCGAGTCCTTAAATTGGACTTGATTGGTCAAATAAGAACGCGATATCCAATTTGTGTCAATAACAAAATGCCCCGGAGCTTCTTCTTATTATAAGCGTTTTCTTTTGCTCTATTTCTTTGTAAGCTGTTGGATTGTTTTGTTTGCTTTAGCCGATGTATATGCCGGCAAAACGCCTCGGGGGCTGGTTCCTATGAGTTCGATTGCCAGACATTAGCAATTTGATTGCAAATCAGCGGTGCCCTCAATTCAAAGGCGAACATAAACTATCAAGTAAATACGACCAATAATAAGTACGAGTAACAAGAGATACTTCTATTATAGGAGTTTTCTGTATACAAAATAATACCAAGCGCCCCTTAAGAGCAAAACAAACACGAAGAAGAAAATAAGAATGTAATGTGCACTGTTTCTGTTTGATTTGTTATACAAATAGAAAAGGGGTTCTTACAAGGATCTTTATCATTATTTCGCTATTGAAAGGCTAAGTTATTTTTAATGATCAAATTTTATGACAGATCCCCCCCCCCCCCCCCCCAAAGAATCATATTGTGTGCTGTGAAGACTTAACATTGACGAGATAACAGATACTGTTACTTTTATCTTTTCAATTTACTGGATGTATATTATTTTTGTTCTTGTGGCCGTTTTACCCCATTTAACTTATTCTGTTTGATCACAGCCAGGTATAGGATAAATCCTTCCCCAGTCCTGTAAGAAGAAAAATAAATATTAGAATAAAATCAACAAATTATAATTCTGAGGTTAAACAAAGAAGTTTAAATGTCAGACATTTCTCATGTGACGTCAAAATCCAAAGAACTTTTTTTTTTATTATTTAAAAGAAAGAGAGAGTACACCTGCTACTTGAGGGGGTCGATGATTTATCTTCCCTTTTTCGTTTCTATAGAACTGACTTGTAAGAGCTTTTTTTAGGACAAAAGACAGTTTAAACACCACAGCATGAGACTTTGATTGGCGTGGCGCGAAATACCGATGGCAAAAATTGCACTTCCCGAGTTCTTAATCTACTCGGCGGAAATATGAAATGTCGTATTAATAATCGGACATATTTCGGGATATCAAAGAGATAAACATTATTTGCGTATATCCGCATCTATGTACAGTAACGTGGCTAAGCTGAGAGGAGAAGGATGTCGGTACATCAGACGAACGACACCCTGTCGCGATCGCATGAAGCTAATTTATTATTCTTGCTCTTCCCTGCCGCCCTTTTCTTTTGGCTGACTTTAAAGAAGAGATCAGACCTGAATCAATTGTAACTGTTGCGTCGCTGCGGGATGTTCGATTGACGCTTGCATGGGTTGTTGATTACGTCCAATCAAACGGCGGCGGCCGATGAAAGAGGCGCAGAGATTCCTCGCACAGTGCCGGAATTATCGCTACGTCATCGCGCGCGGACCGCGGGGTACAAACCATACCAGGCGCAGAGCTATTTGGAGATATCGTCTGCGCGCAGCGGGTTGCCCGCGATTAAATCGCCCGCGCGAAGAAAACACGTCCGTCTATTGCCCGAGCGGCGCTTTCAAACGGTACCGCACGTAATTGCCACTGTATCAATTTTGATTACTGTTTCTTTACTGTCTGTGGAAGCGTATGGTTATGTGGGATAAACACCTCCTTGTGGTATGTCGTTGCGGAGCTTGGTAGGGACCAGAGGGGCATTTTCTTACCCCTCAGTCAGCATTGCGGTCAAAGTCAACGGCAATCACTTGTGGCGAATTCACCAGAACCACTAGATTTACCCCTTTCTAGGAGGGAAATGGCTCTCATTACACTAGTTCATTCCAGCCCTTTGAAATTTAAATGATCAATTATTTAAGAGCTTTAATTGAGAAAAATTAATGTTTACCCCTGACAAAACCATCGTCATCTTGAAAACGGTAGGTCCGATTGTCTTGTTGTATGCATGTCCTTCTCTCGATAGCTTCGGCGCAGTAACAGTTTTTTTTTCCATGAGCCCCCCTTTTTTCATTCAAATAAAGGCTAATCATCAAACAAAAATATGAAAACTTAGATCCCTCACTACCTCCCTTTGAATATATTCAACGTTGTTTTTGGAACATTATAACAAGGCCTAACTCAATAATAACCTTGACTCTGCTGGACTTCCTTCTTATAAACGAGCAATAAGAAGATGAAAGGGTTTGCAGTTGGTTCAGCTTGAGAAATTGATGACAACTTTGTTGGAAAAGAGGACTCAGCTTCAAAAGCAACAGTTCATCCTGCGGACATTGTATCGTGAGATCTATGTCCGTGAGGTAAGGATTCGAAGACGTTCTTTCGTCGACTCGAAGGCAGATATCTGTCATTTGAAAAAGGGATTCTGAATTTATTTCGTGGTTAGGAAACTGTTGATGTGTTTGATTATAAATGTTTCCTATAACGATGTTATAATGGGTATCATTTTCTATATAATTATAATCTGCTTGGGCATACGGAGACCAATTTACGGGTGAGGGCGCGGTGCTCTTGTCTTATAATTATCCAAATAATCTTACCTTCCCAGCAAGCGAGCGAAGTGAGTTGGCATTTCGTTCTTTCACGCTTATTGCCAAATAATAATGATGGAGTTCAGTTCTTTAATGTGAAGTACTCAACGTAGAATGTGAGAAATTACAATACTACCTCGCTGCTCAAATTACGGGTCCAGGTTCAGCATTCATATTAAATCTTGTTGATTTAAAAGGAAGTACAAACTAATTCTGATACTGATTAACAATATCAATTAAACATTAATTTGTACTATTTGTCGTCACATTTTGCTGGTAAATTTTGTTTTCATATCCGTGGACATAGAACTTGGGGATAATCATAATCATGATGCTTTATGATTGAATTTTGTTTTTAAATAGAATGAGGGGGAGAGGACAGGGGCGTTGCTAGAGATGGTGATGGGAAAAGCTCAAATTGTTGTCGGCATCGGGGTTTTTTCTCACTCCTGTCGGCAATTGTGTGATAACGAATAGGTTCTTTGGGGTGGGGGCTCTTTCTATGACAGCTTATTACAGATTATAGATAAATAAAATGCACGATGAAATTACATTGGTTACTAGTCTTATGCCACAAAGACATAAAAACAAACTATTATTTTAAGGATAATACGAATCACTATTTTAAGAATCTCTTTGATTCTGTTAAAAACTAATGACAGTCCATATAATCTTTCGTGACAGGACCGTCCCTCAGTCACCTCATTCACTGTAATGTAAAATATAATTAAAGTGGAGATGCGATGACTAATGTATCACAGTCGAATCTTTTGATAACAAACACAACTCAAATTTCAGAAACAAGACAGAGAAATTTGACGAACATAAGTTATTCCCACAGCTGTGATATCAGATGCTCCAGACTGAATGATACCAGTGAATCTGGGAGCAGTTGAACCACAAAAGCTATCTGTTTTCACCAATTTCTTACCCTCTTTGTCAAAATTACACTGATGGGAGACCTCTGGATTTTTCTTCTTTCTCTCTGTTTGCTTGAAGTTTGGTTGAATTTGTTGAGACAACGTGTCGTCGCGAGCGTCCAGCCGGACCAGTCCCCGGTGATTGGTATTGCAGGTCTGGCTCAAGCTACACGGCGTCGGGGTTAATTCTCTGCGTCCGAAGAGGGGCATGAGAGTGAGGGATGGAGTGAGGGGTGGGGTGGTGAGAAAGGGGGAAGAAGAGAGAGGGAGAGAGAGAGAGAGAGAGAGAGAAAGAGAGAGAGAGAGAGAGGGAGAGAGAGAGGGGAGGGGAGGGATAGGAAAAATATTGAATAAATAAAGAAAGGGAAATATAGAGATAGTGTGCGTTCATTCGTGTATGCGTGCGTGTGTGTGCGTGTGTTTGTGTGTGTGTGTTATTGGGTGAGATAGAGGGGTAGAAGAAGGTATAAGAGAGGGAAAAGAGAGGTATAGGAGGGTTAGATAAGATATGCAGTAAGTGAAAGAGAAAGTAAGAAGGGTAACAGAAAGAAATATGATGACATCTGAGAAAATTGAGGGTGAGAGAAGGGAAGAGAAGGAAAGATGAAGTTAGTAATTGATAGAAGCAAGAAAAAATACAAACCTTTCCATAGTTTATTTCTCTCTTTTATAGGGAGCTAATGTTCAAATTTCCAACATAGCCATGCAGGTCGACGAATTTCTTTTCTTCAACAAACTTATCCCCAAGTAGAGCGGGAGCTATCCGTCGTCACCCTCATCGCTTCGCCGATGAGATTAAATAGAAAGATGGACATGGGTATACACATATTGTGACATCAGAGACTGACTATTGATAGCATGTCTCCATTTATACAAATAATAATTCACTTCCAAGTACAGTAGATGTATTTATGATGATGAAAAGGAACTAATATTTTGGCAGGGTCAACAGCGAATTATCATAAATTAAATCCAAATTAAATCCCTCCAAAATAACACACGCTTCATAGATATACAGATTTTAAAAAATATGACTCGTTCACATTTTGAATGTCGAGAAATTCCAGAAAGTTATTTACTTGAAGAAAACAAAAAAGATAACAGGATTTACGAGATTTACAAATAAAGTGAAAATGGCAAGTTAGATTGTAGAATAGAGGGATCTTAAAATACTTAGTTTCCACCTATGATAGGTTGCTTGAAATAGTTTGCGGCAGTTTACAGGCTTGTGAGTAAACGAAAGAAGAAAAAAAAGAAACGTTTAACAAGACTTACATGGGCTTTTAATTACCAAAAATGTAAGAAGTAAAATCAAACAGAAACGAAAAAGTAGAAGAAGAATTAGTGTGTCATTTAATATTGTTATAAAGTTTAAGATGAATTGGCATATGCAGGAAGTGCTGAGGTAATATAATTCAATACATACTTTGAAATAATGTAAACAGCTTTTTACCATTATCGAAAACATTCTCACCTTCATTTTTTATAAATCCATTTAAAAAAGAAGAAAACCATCTTGGAAAATATCGCGAAGAAAGCTTTTGCTTAGGGTATGGAAAAATACAATTACTGTGCCTTTCTTGTCGTTCACTGTGTGACGAACAAATTACTTGACCCAAATTTAACACGTTTCATTAACTTAATGGCATTTATCTATAATTTGCATTTAAAAAAAGGTATAATTTGTTTGGAAGGGGTGGAAGGGACCTAGATAAACTGCAAAAGCATAAATATTATGATTTAAATGCCAATGTAATAGAGTTTAATAGACCTGACGAAAATCCGTCAAAATATATCAACATAAATTATTGTGTGGGGACGGGTGCGTGTGTGTGAGTTAGGGAAGTTTTACGTCTATGCTAGGAGCAAGATTATTTCTGAAAAGATATAATGTGAATTTTTTTCTCATCACATAAAATAATACAAACATGCATGGCCACATGAAAACAGCTTTAGTTTTGAGATCCAGGGATAATGGGAATGATTATACCCTTCTCCAGTGCGAGAACGGTGGGGGAAATATGAGTTGGGCGAACTGCCCTTTATGCGGATATCTATCTTCGCCCAAAACAACCGACAGAAATTCGTCTTGAGAGAGAAATCGAGTCTTGAAAGCAATATTTCAACTAGCCAATTATATACATATTTGTCGGCTGTGTTTACAGTATGATTATGCCAATAAGTTAAACAAACACGGAGCGCAGCGGGATGATCTCTATATTTCACGCCGCATCTGCCCCGATGACATATCTAGGGTATGACGGTCCCTCTCCCCGATGACGGAGCACCGTGGTGACACAATACTGCTGCTATGTGCGGCATACCGGCGAGGTCAGCACCCGCGTCTGTCGGCCTGCGTTCCCTTGCGGCGTTCGGCCACATGCAGTCTCAGTGGTTGGCAGGGCGGTGTACTGTTAGGCAAAAAGAAAATGAAAGAAATGAAGAAACGGGGTAAAAATGTGCGTGATACAGTTGAGAACGAGAGAGGCAAAGTCAAAGAAAATTGTAACGATTTTCTTTCAGGCGGATTACACTATGCTGCTTGAGCGTTGCCAGATATTCTCCGCGGCTCTGCACTCTATCTCCATGTTGTATCTGACGGACTTGATCTCATCCTGATAAAATATCTCAGATATTTCTTTTAGCGACCAATTACTGCTTGAGGATGTTTACACCAACGAATTTAGAACAATCTCTCTCTCTTCCTCTTTCTCTCTCCTTCTCTCTCTCTCTCTTCCTTTCTTTTCCCCTCTTTCTTCGAACTTCTTCTTTTTTTTCTTTCTAAATAAATACCCTCATCTCTCACGCAGCCGACACGCCAAATTTAGCACGAGCCTACCATCTCCCTCGGCTCCCGCTCTTTTCATGATTCGCTCAATTTGAACTTGATCAGCTGATCTCTGAAGAAATAACACGGGGATGAAAGAAAACAATTCATCCTGATATTATTCCGATTGGAAATGAAGCAGAGATGACAATGCTGATGATTGCTGTATGATGACAGTCTTGCTTGGGCGCGATCTAATCTCGATATGTTTTTGAAACAGGAATCTTGTAGCTTTTGAAACTTGAATACAATTTTATGAAATGAAAGGATATTAATACGAACGTATAGGGTGTTATGAGGACGCAAGGAGAATTGACAGATTAGAGATATCGAAGACGTATTCACTTATTTATTTAGTGTATGTAATAAAAACGTAAGTTGTCTTTTTATTTAGTGATTCATATTATTGATTGATTGATTGATAGATTCATTTATTTATCATTATTAATGTATTGATTTTATTGTGGAACAGAACAGGAATTGACAGACTGAAGAGCTCGAAAACGTATCGATATTTATTGAGAGTAAATAATGAAAAAATATTTATATAAAAATATACATTCATTCATTCATTCATTTTATTTATATTTGTTTCCATGAAAGTTTCGTTTGAAATACAGGTATAGGTATTTCAGAAGAAAAAGGAGATCACCATAGCGAATGAAGGATAAGAGAGGCGATGAAAGAGAAAGAGAAGGAGAACAGGGAGGAAAACATCATGGACAATGGAGAACATTTTTTATCTAAAAAGAAAAAGGGAAACTGCGTACAGGTGAAATGGTAAAAAAGAAAAGATGGTGAGAGGAGGAGAAAAAACAAAGTTAAAGAAGGAAAGAGATTTTAAATTTCATCATTTCTGATCGTGAAATATACACAGGAAATGGAAAGATTACCAGTACAGGAAATACAAAACCTTTCGCTGAATAGAGAAAAAAGATTTATGGCTATTTCATAATTTAAAAAGAAAAATGCTAGGGGTATTAGGTATTATCAGGTAAAAAATATAAACTGTAAAATTATACTTTTTTGTGTCATTGACACATTTGCAAAAAGTTAAATTACATACAATTTTGTGTCAATTTATTGTTTTTCTTCAGAAAGTCCGGAAGAGAAAGCGATCACAAAGTCCAATAAAACTAAAACCACTCATTCCTCTGTAATTCAAATGATAAAAATCATTCCCTTATTTAATATTTCTGCACTCTTCAAATAATCCCTTTTTGGTTTTGAGAGCTCTTAATATTTACCGATGAAACCATAAGGAGAGAAAATAATATCTATATCACACTAATAGCGCTCATTATTCTTTCCGATTTCTAAGTAAATCGTTTATCTTCGAATAAAATTTTTAAAAGAGATATAAAGACTTTGCTTCTTTAATGAATAATGGATGAATTTAATGGAAATGCCATCAAAAGAACGTTAAAAAAACGTTTAAAAACAATGCAAAAGCTAGAAAAGCCGTTCTTCATAACCAAAATCTGGCTGATCGTCATTAGATCTCTTTGCTGCATCCCCTGATTCGTGTGAAATTGTATTTTTATTCAAATTAAGCAATCAAGAATTTTGCCGAGGAAAGAGAAAGAGGCCCATTTTACATCTCGTGTCCTAACGATCGACGATTTAATCTGCGTAACGAGCGTCATAAGTTACCTCGGAAGATTTAGAAAAATGGGGAAGCGAAAACAGAGAAGCTTTTGGACTCTACACTCAGTGGTGTAGCTTCAGGGGACATAGGGGCGCCTATCCCCCCCCCCCCCCCCAAAAAAAAAACGAATTGCGAGAAAACTAGAGATAAGACAGAATGAAAGGGAGAGGGTAAGGCAACGTGAAAAGAACATGATATGACCCCTTTTTACATCCTCTCCTACTCGATTGCCGTGTTCACTCGCATTTCATTCCCCTAGGAAGACCGCCCCCGACACCAGCCCCCCCCCCCCCCCATCTCCCCCACGACCAGAACAACGATACGCCTTTTTTGAAAATGCCGATCGCTGACACAATATAACAAACATGAAACAAGGTGGAAAACATCACACGACGCATGATCTTGATCATGTTGATTAAAGACAATGTTAACTTCGAATGGATATCGTGAAGTAGAAGTTGATTGGAATTTTGCTGTTCCCATGTTGAACAATACCAAAAAGTTTGGCGACAACAATTAGTTAAGGCACATTTTAAAAATAGGCGTTTGCCACAAGAAAAACATCATGTAAACATTAATTGGAAAGCAGTTGTAAGAAAATCTTTTGACCCACTACGCTTTTTCTCTTCATCACAAATGTATGGCACTATCATGTGAAAAACCAAAGAACGACTACAGTTGTTTGGTTATTTTGGGGAGAAATTAAAATTAAAGTTCTTGTGAGAAATAGTAATTGAGATGTATATAAACAGGGAGAAACAAATCTGCAAACATGTTATATTATAATATATATATATATGCCTTTGGTTTTAATTTTCCTATGTAACGGATTTATTTCTCCAAATCACACATCTCCCCTCCAATTCTCTCCCTCATTTTAGGTGTTTCTCCGTGCCTCTTTCCCCTTGTATTTCATTCCAAAAGGACGACTGCCCCCTGGCCAATCGCCTAGTATCATGATATTGGAGAAAAGGCATAGTATACCACGCAGTGTTTTCAAGACCTTTCTTCAATAACAAGCGCCCAGCACTCTCGCTTTTAAACACCGCTTATTACTCTCATTTAATGGATTTTCTGACAAAAAAAGAAAGCGCGCCATTAATGTCCAGCCCGCCAAAATCACACCACGGTCATCACGAATAAAATCTGTGCTGGCAAATCATAACCATGCAAGGAGCCGGCGAATAAGACGTTAATTGCCGCATAAGTGTCGTTTGATAAAAGCCAGGCTCGTGCGCTTTAAATCCAGGCTCGTCCACTAATAGTTTTTGTTTTCGCATCCATATCTCAGATAACGACTCCGAGCGTCTTAAGATCCTTAAACAGACGATAAGAATCCTTTAGCGGCGTGGGGCTATAATGGGCATTAAACCAGCAATCAGTGGTATCAGAATTAAAGTGAAAACGATCAATTTTCCAGAGAGTAAATACCCCCATCGTTTGCATCATTTTCTGACGCCATTATGACACTAGAAACAGCCAAGGCTAAAATTGTTTAATTCAGTGTCGTTTCGGCCTTAGCCTACTATCTTTTAATGTCATTATGGTGATTATCATCAAGGGTCCACTTTAAATGTCAATTTTCTTTTTCTTTTTTTCCTCTAGCCGCTGCAGTAGGTTAAAAATGTTCTAGTGTCAACCACCTGATAAAAGTGGTTATTATGGACAATACATTTTATTTGATGGTATGTTTGAAACTGGGATGAATCTCCTATTAAATTAATGCATCTTCACCTCTTTCAAGTAAATATCCTCGTTATCAAAATCACTATTATCTTCCTCACCCTCATTATTTGCTCTCTGGATTCTTTGACTCGGTCGTGATATTAACAACAAATGTGGGTGCATCTATAGTAACCGTTTTCAGTACTCTCTTTGAAAAAAAGAGTGAATGTTCACTTTATTTCACACCCCTGGGAGTCACGTCAGTGATCACTTGTTTATGAGTGAATATCGAATGATTTTAGAGTGCTCTCTAAGAAGAAAAGAGTTAATGTTAACTATTATTTTCATTACATTTTCATTGTCAAGAGGAGTCACGTCATTGCCTTCATTCTTTACTGTTCTATTTATTTGTATATTTTCTTTGCCTTGCTTTTTCGAGTGTTCAGTTAGACATCATAATTACATACTTTACCCTCATCACCACGATGATTATCATTATCCGACTCCTCCTTATCAACGCTTTCATCATAAGTGTTTTCATTATCACGGCCATCATTGCTATTATCGTCATAAACATCATCATCCTCAGCAGCAGCAGCAGCAGCATCAGCAGCATTATCAGTGATTTAATCATTATTAAAATAATCACCATCACCATCATCGTTATTATCAGCATCACAATCATTATGGTTATTATCATCATCACTGTCATCCTCCTCCTCCTTCCCCTGCTCCTCCTCCTCCTCCTCCTCGTCATCATCATCATCGGTATCATCTTCACCATCAACAGCATCACCATCATCTACATCATCATCAAGTCATCATCATTGCCACCACCACCATCATCATGTTCTCCATCATCATCCCTATACTCACTCCAATCCCCAATCGTCAAACTATTACCCTCACCATCTCCCCCCCCCCCCTCTCGTGTCGACCTTCAACTTCGAAATCGATGATGACAACAACTTGAATCTCTTCGACATTCTCCAAATTGAAAATGGACTCCGGTGATCCTCCCACCTCCCTGCTCCTTCCGTCTGGGATTTGGCTGATCTTACCCCGTCTTACGCCTGCCTCTTCGCGTAAAGCTCGCACCGTGACGAAAAATTGAAGCATCTTGGTCCAGACGTGCCCTTGTATTAGTTTGACCCGCTACCAAGTTGTTTCGAGTCTGTTCTCTTAAAGAGTCAGACGGTGTTGTTTTTTAACGTTTCTTCTTATCGTTTGATTAGCAAATGTGTTTTTTGAACGCCTCTTACATTATTTCATTACTAAAAGGAAACCGATCTCAAGAATATTATCATGAATGTAATTCTGGAAAAATTTACTCTGTATTAAACGATTTTAGTTTGACCCGCTACCAAGTCGATTCGAGTCTGTTCTCTTAAAGAGCTAAACGGTGTTTTTTTAAAACGTTTCTTATCTTTAGATTAGTAGTTGCATTTTTTTAACGCCTCTTTCTTTATATCATTACTAAAAAGAAATCGACCTCAAAAATATTATCATGAATGTAATTCTGGACAAATTTACTCAGTATTAAACGATTTTAGTTTGACCCGCTACCAAGTCGATTCGAGTCTGTTCTCTTAAAGAGCCAAACGGTGTGTTTTTTGTTAACGTTTCTTATCTTTAGCTAAGCAGTTGCGTTTTTCTAACGCCTTTTTCTTCATTTCATTACTGAAAAGAAATCGATCTGAATAATATTATCAGGAATGTAATTCTGGACAAATTTACTCTGCAATAAACGAATTGTGCTTCGCTATCCAGTTTGATTGTTTACATGCTAATCTGATTTCTATTATTTGTCTACATCTTTTTATTATTACATAACTAAAAATAGATTAGACATTAATTTTTTTAATTCAAATACGGAGAATACAGTGTTGGGACACATTGCATATCAAGTTTAATACATAAGATCATCCATTTGCTCTGCAATTGTCTGATTTGCAACTTATCGATGAGTTTGAGCCATCATGCCATAACAATAGTCATATTATAACAGAGACTTACACAAATCAACTCATGTGCAATTCCAACACGCTTCGTATGTTAGAAATCATGTTGGAGTTGGTTGACTGGTTGGTTGGTTGGATGGTTGGCTGGTTTTACCTGACTGCTAAGAATGCTTGGAAGTAGGCAACCAAGGGACCGACGGCTTTTAGTCCTCTCCGGTGGACTTGGTGATGAGGAATCAATGCCATACCAAAAAGCTCGATCATACTAGCGCATCGACTTGGCTTGGAACCCGGCACCTGCCTCCCGGTTACGAGACCACTGCTCTCTACCACTGAGCCATCACGCATCCATTTACGTAATACGTCATTATATTGTCCGCATATTTCAACGTGTGGTGGACTACTGAAAATGTCTCAGGTTGATTTTTCAATATATCGTTGCGAATGTGTTCAATAAATATTTTATATTATACACAGATAAAAAAAAGTACATTATTATCTACCGATCAGTTAATATTCTGAATAAAAAGTCGCATTTTCTCTTTAACCTTTTGAAGCCTGAGTTTGTAAGGGATCATGGATCTAATGCCGTATGTCCTTGCAAATGGATTACTTGTTAAGCGTGACGAAAATGGGCTTTAAAGGCGTTCGGAATTCGTTCGACATCTCCAACTATGCAAGTCGACTGACAAACGGTTTCCCGAACGTAGAGTAGAAATAACTGCGAATTGTGTGTGTGTGTGTGTGTGTGTGTGTGAGTGAAGTTAGGAGAGGAAGAAGTGACGTGATGCTATACATACTTAGAAAGAAAATGGTCATCTTTGAATCCTTAAAAAAATGTATAACAGTAGCACCTTAGACAAGTGCTGATCTAGAATCGTTTGAAAGAGGGAGTGGGGCGCGAGGGAGGTGTTTGAAAACTGTAAAAATCAATTATATCCACCATACAGAGCCATTGTAATTTTTATTGGGTGGCCGATTTTATTTTCCATTGTGGATCTGCCTGTGTTTAGGAGTTGAATATTGAATGCAGAAAGGAACATCCGTGTGCCCAATTAACTCTTTTTAATTGGGTACAATTCAAGATACAAATGTGGCAAATGTACCCTTTGAAGTTGGGACATTTTAAGATTTAAAACTGAATATTTTGTTTTCTTTTTTCTTAATGTACATTGTATGAGCTGTTTTCCTTTGTTTCATATCAAGGCTATTAATTGAAATTGAGAACTGTCAGTAGAGTCGAAAATGTGATATAACAATACGCTTGGATGAAGTAAAAAAAAAAGATTAATAAATAAAATAACAAATAAACAAGAAAACACCAATTTTAATCATATAATTTCTTCATTTTATTACAACTTTTTACCAGTGTTTAATAAGTATCATCTACCATACATAGCTTCTCAAATAAATACCTTAATCATGTTAACAGTTTCATAGGTAATCAATCGTTTTTATTCAAAACCCAAGAAATTAAATGAATTCTCTCTGCAATTCTAAGTAATGTGTTGCTTTTGATTTTCCCTTTACAGGCACAAGGACCCTCGCCCAAAGTGACGATATACCCCATACCCCACCCCCCCTCAAAAAATATATTAAAAATAAATAAAAACCATCGAATGTAAATGGTGGTCAACCAGCGACCACGCCCTTCAAAGGTGTTGATACGGCGGAATCTTCTCCGTCACTCGCAATACCATTAGCCTATAGTGACGAAATAGCTGCCAAGGTCATCTAACGTAGACGAAAAACAATCAGTCATCACACCCTTTAATAAAGTGTGTTTACACGGTGGAATGGTGCGCTCTTCTCAGCAACTTTATACAAAACTCTTGCGTAAAGTAGCGAGATAGCTTCAAAAATAATCTAGCATAGATCATTTGATCAACCAGTGACCACGCCCTAAAAGCCAGACGGGAAAGCGAGTTTACACCATGGAATGGCGCACAATCAAAGTCATGCATCGAGGACAACCAACGTCAGCACAACATCATACAAAAAACATCGTGATCATGTTTCTCAAAGGTGTGTTTTCACGAATTATAACCTTAGAGGTGTTTTCGACAGTTCTTGGACATTGCCGGCAGGTTGAACACGCCCCTGTGAACGTGACAGCAGTAACTAGGTGCATCCCCTTTACCTCACGTGAACTCACAGGAAACATCTTATATAATGTCCGTACTTTTGTGTTAATTGCGTCCATACCGTTGGTCAAAAGGTACTCAAGAATCAATCGAAAATATTGACACTTGTTGACAGGGGCTTTTTAAATGGCAACAACGGGTTTGACTGCAGTTTAATAGAAATAGGAAATATCTTAATGATTTGCAGAAGTACGTGAAAAGCCTTTAATTGAGAAGAGGATAAAGAAATATTAATTTCATTCTTTGAAAAATGAATAAATATTTACGCGAATATAGCTTGATGTTTTTTTTGTTTAAATTGTAATCCATTTACTTTCATTGAAATTTTAGGACATAGGCCTATCACTTCTATGCATCTTCTGTGAAATGTGTATATTTTTACTGCTGCAGTTATCATATTTGATAAACATTTGCCCTATTTGAAGTCTTTATACATAAGCCTCGATTTAATATTTATTGTTTGATTTTTATATTACATAGATCACGGACACTCATGATATTTTCAATTTTCATTTTATTGCATTTCGATACATTAACGACCAGTATCATAGACATGATCGACCCCAAGTTACCTCAAATTGAATTATAATCTATCTTTGTAGGTATGTACTGCAATTTGATCTTTCACTTTAAAAAATGTATGATGACTCAATTCTAAAATCAGCTCGAAACGTCAAGTCGTTCAACGTGTACATCATTGTGGTATTACTTGATTGATACAATGAAACGATCATTATCATGATTATAAAGATCTAAATCACCACTTGCCGGCGACGTCATTGAATTCTTGAATTATTGGGGTTCGCCATCCCTAATTGCATTTACTTCCAGGTGTGACAGAGCATCTATTTACCATGGTTACCGACATGATCAGCTGGAGAATGCAGACTTACCATCATCATGATCATGAGAGGGAGAGAGAGAGAGAGAGAGAGAGAGACATAGAGACAGACAGAGAGAGAGAGAGAGGAGTGAAATATTGAGAGAGAGAGAGAGAGAGAAAGAGAGAGAGAGAAAGAGAGAGAGTGTGAGAGAGAAAGAAAGAGTGGGAGAGAGAAAGAGGGGGGTGAGAGGAGAGAGACAGAAAGCACAGAAAGAGTAGAAAAAGAAGAGAGAGACAAACGTTAGGCATCGAGAGAAAGAGAGAAAGTGAGAAAGATATCTATATAGAGAGAGAGAGGGGGAGAGAGAGAAAGAGAGAGAGAGAGAGAGAGGGGGAGAGAGAGAAAGAGAGCGAGAGAGAGAGAGAGAGAGGGGGGGAGAGAGAGAGAAAAGAGAGAGAGAGAGAGAGAGAGAGAGAGCCATCAATGTAACTCAACGTCTTTTCAAGTTAACATGGCTAAAATCTCTGCCAACTTTGTAATCTTTCAGACTTGCATTCTCCATCAATCCATCCATCAATCTGTGATTAAGATAATGATTGGTGAGGCCTCTGGGTAGAATTATTTTCATTTCAAAAGAAGATTTGTAGAAATATTCTTAATTTGATGGCGACACCCAAAGTTCTAACTGCCTAATTATATCTCACCGCTCAACCCCAAACCTCTATCCCCAGCTCATTCTCGCTGTCAAAATTGTCAATAGTTTCGTCTTGGCAATCATGACCATAACGCGGTTTTATTTGCCAAGGTCATCTCTTAAGACTGGTAATTTGGGACAATTTTTTCCAAAACAGGTTAGTGTCGTTGCTAACCTACCCCATGTATCTAGGCTAGTTATGCAGACACAATGGGTAGTTTGCCCCCAAGATGCGAATCTAATATTTATAGTTCCAACAATTCCAGAAATTACTTTTCTTTTGTATTTTCTCTATCGTTATTTCAGTTTAATTATCCTCCTTTCGACCGTAGTATTTAATATAGTCAGGAATGTAAGGACCATTTTGGACCTTCTACATTGCAATTTTTAATTAAGAGCCTAAGGTATATCACACACAAAATAAAGAGTGACTATGTAGACTACATGGCGTAATCGTGAAAACGCCACAACCTCTGTGGTGTAATAAAAACATTATTGGTATTCCTGAAAATAGGGAACATGAAAGTGTATTCACACACGAAAAGTTTCAACTGCTAGCATATTATATTATCTTTTGATAATAAACCCTCGATCATAGAAATACTGAAAAGTGTGAATACGGTCAGAGCCAAAGCGGCAACTTGGCTTTGTTCATACAAAGGTATACGTGTCACTCTACAGGAAGCGACAGCGAGTGGTCGGTGTAAACACCCCCTCATCACCTCGAAATAGAAAGGTGAAGTGCACTTTCTCAAAACAACGCAGTTATTCGAAGAGAGGGGAGAGACGGAGGAGGAAATACAAACCAAGAAGAAATGTAAGCGTATAAATAAAAACCTTAAACGTCAATTTAGGTTTCCCCGTCTTCTGTTTCTGCCTGTTTCCGTATTTCAAGATGAGACACAAAAACAAACAAACTAACTAACTAATAAACTAGCTAATAAACAAAAAAGAAAAAAGAAAACAATCGTGCAGATGGGTGCTATCTTTTCCCATGCACGTTTCCGAATCGTATAGTTGAAACAAATTTATAAAAAACAATATGTGACTGCATGTGTGTTCATATTATATCTGGTCAATTCTTAATTATAATCTTGTACCAATTCACGGTAATTGTAATGCAGGGGAAATGGAAATCCTTTCACGGTTACCAACTTCAAAACCTCCGACAAGGAACGAAGGCGTCCGCCCGAGACCACGACCCATTCACGTCAAGCTTCTGAGGTTCAACGATCGAGAAGCAATTCTGAAGCGTAGTTCGGCTCTAAAGAAAGTTCGTATCCAAGATTCGAAGGTGGGAGTCAGTGATGACGTCCACAAAGATACAAGAGATGAGCATAGGCAACTGATGGTGAAAGTAAAGCAACTACGGGAGGAAAACAAATTTGCGTTTATACCAAATTCTGTGCCCCGAGTGATTAAATACAAGAACGGCCCTAAAGACGCCCCCGGTCCCTTGAAAACGATCAGATTGTCAGATATCAACACCACCGACAACACATGAATAATAATAGTAACTGATAAAAACAAATGCACATGAACTATAATATTACTATGATGGAGTTACAGGACATTCATAACTATAGCAACGGTCCAGCCTTTTAGCAACATCAACATAATAATTAATGTTGAACCGACACTAAGCGATGATTGACTGATGTTGTAAGACCTAGTCAGCCATAATGTTTACATCATGCTCCTTTGTTATTACGCCATAGGAATGTATGTTGGCGAACGAACTATTGCAAAACAGCAATGTTCGTTTTTAAAGGTTTATTTTGTTGAATGCCGTTGGTTTTTTTTTATTTTTTATTTGCCTACAAATATAGGCCAGAAAAACAATTCACAAAGACTGTTGAACTTGTGTAAATTGTATTTTAGGAAGATAATTCATGCTAACTTTCCCCCCAAATATTGCTCTGTCATGATAAAAGAACATACAATTGTATCTAACGTGTTTAATGGATGAGAAAATTGACTTTAAAATCTGTTCTCTTAATGTAAGAGGACTTGGGAACTCTTTTAAAAGACGTTGTATTTTTAATTGGATAAGAAACACAGATTTTCACGTTATTTTTTTACAAGAAACGCACTCCACAGCAAATTCAGAAAAAATATGGAGTCATGAGTGGGGTTATAAAATCATTTTTAACCACGGTCGATCTGATAGTGCAGGAGTGTGTATGTTATTAAAACCTTCAGCTACCTTTGATGTTTTGAATACTGTTAGAGATGACAAAGGTCGAATATTATTGGTCACTTTAAAAGTCAATGAAACCATGATAACTCTCGCAAATATATACGGCCCAAACAATGACGATGGCAGCTTTTTCATTGATTTACATAACCTATTATCAGAACACGGGGAAGAACCGTATATAATTGGTGGAGATTTTAACACAGTTATGGAGGCCAAATTAGACAAATTTCCCAAATTGTTACAAAATCACCCTAAGTGCTTTAAAGCCATTACTGATATAATAAACGACTTTGAATTGATTGATATATGGAGATCTTGTCATTCCACACAGTTGAAATATACATGGATGTCCCATGACTTTAAAATTGGAAGCCGCATAGATTACTTTCTAATTTCACAAAGTTTGATAACATCAGTTTTGAAATGTGACATTGACTTTGGTTACAAAACAGACCACTCACTGATCTCTCTGTTTTTAATAAAATCAGTAGCTAAACGGGGACCGGGATTTTGGAAATTGAATACTTCTTTATTAGCAAATTCAGATAATATGGAGAAGATCAGGAGTGAAATTAACACAGTTTTATTAGAAAACAAAGATCAGGAGCCAAAAAAGACCTGGGAGTTTTTAAAGTTCAAAGTAAGACAAAAGTTTACACAAATTGCAAAAGAAAAGAAAAACAATCGCCAGACAAAATTAAAGCAATTAGAAAAAGAAATAAATAAGTTGAATGATGCAAACAATGTTGTCAATGACCAGCAACTTCTAAACGAACTAAAAAGTAAAAAGAGTGAATTTGAAGAATTACAAGAAGAAGTTGTGCGTGGTATCATTGTGCGTACCAAGGCTAAGTGGATTGCTGAGGGTGAACGCAACACTAAGTATTTTTTCAATCTAGAAAAAAGAAACTTTCAGAAAAAATGTATCTCAAGACTACGGACTGAGAACGGCGTTGTAACTGATGCAAAAGGTATTCTTGAGGAAGAAAGGTCTTTTTATAATCGTTTGTATTCATCGAATATCACAGGTGCTAGATCTTTTGCGCCTGTAGACGAGTTGAACTTGCCTGTATTAGATTTGAGAGACAAAAGTTGTTTGGGTGAAAAGATATGGGAAAAGGAATGTTTTGAATCTATTTTAACTTTTTCTAACGATAAGTCACCAGGCTCTGACGGTCTCCCTATTGAATTTTACAAAGCCTTTTGGCCCGAAATAAAGGAACTGTTATGTTCCGTTTATAATAGTTCTTTTTCGGAAAAGTCTCTCCCTAATTCAATGCGACGAAGTGTTATTACGTTGCTTCCAAAAAGGGTAAGGACCTGTTATCTCTTAAGAACTGGCGTCCAATATCGCTCCTGAACAGTGACTATAAAATTTTAGCGAAGCTTCTTTCTTTACGTATTCAAAAGGTTTTACCAAAACTGATAAGCAATGACCAGTATGGTTTCCTCAAAGGCCGTTTCATTGGAGAAAACATACGTCTATTCATTGACATTCAAAATTTCTGTAGAGCACATCATATCGAAGGCGTGGCTTTGAGTATTGACTTCGAAAAGGCGTTCGATATGATTGACTGGGAATTTTTATATTACGCTTTGAACATTTTTGGTTTTGATCAAGCCTTTATCCAATGGGTTCAACTGTTATATTTCAATATTGATGGGTGTGTAATAAACAATGGATTTTCTTCGAACCCCTTCGAAATACAGCGAGGAGTAAGACAAGGGTGCCCATTATCTCCATATTTGTTCATCGTAGCGGTCGAGCTCCTCGGCTCTTTAATTCGACAAAATAAATACATTATAGGTTTGAAAGTTCACGATATGGAGATCAAAATCAGTCAATATGCAGACGACACAACTATTTTTCTTGAGCCAAATGAACTAAATATTAAACGTTGTATGAAAGTCTTGGATGTTTTTAGAGATATGTCTGGGTTGAAAATTAACATTGAAAAGTGTAATATAATAAGATTGGGGGATTTTAAACAAATATTGTGTCGTGATATCCCATTTACATGGCCGTCGGATAATTTCATGTACTTAGGAGTTAATATCCCTATCAACAATTGCCTGAATTTTTATGAACTCAACTTCAAACCCAAACTTAAGGATATTAAAACAACCTTAAATATTTGGAACTGCAGAACCCTTACGCTTTATGGAAAAATTGTTATTATAAAATCCCTTATCATTCCAAAACTGACCTATCTCTTGAGCACTATACCCAACCCTCCTCCGTCCTTTATTGTGGAAATTCAGCAATTATTATTCAAATTTTTATGGAGTAACAAAAATGACAAGATCAAACGTTCCCTACTTTACAATGAATATAACGAAGGGGGTCTAAAAATGCTCCATTTGTCATCTTTTAATGATGCAATGAAAATTACATGGGTTAAAAGATACCTTGATTATCAAAATGAAAGTAAATGGAAAATCTTTTTGAAATCATCTCTCAAAAAGTTTGGCGGAGACCACTTTTTTAAGTGGAATATTTGTTCAAAGCACATGGTTTTTAATGAAAACATAGATCCATTTTGGAAGGATGTTCTTACTGCGTGGTGTCATTACAAGTACTATAATCCAGTTAAGTTTAAAGAAATCATTTCACAACCCTTATGGTTTAACTCTCACATTTTGATTGATGGTAAACCGATTTTTGTTGAAAGGTGGTTTAAAGAAAATATGATATATATAAAAGATATATTAAACCATGATGGGTCCTTTATACCGTTTGATCAAGTGTTACAGAAGTATGGTTCAGATTCATTTCTAACCTATTTTTCAATATTAGCTGCCATTCCTAAGAATTGGAAAGATACTATAAAGCATGGTGACTGTAAACATGATGTTTTATTGTTGTTGAATGCAAGCGATATTCTTTTGAATGACTTCCTAAGACTGAAAAAAGTTTCAAAATTATGTTACCTTCTTTTTTTGAAAAAACATACAATTTCAATATCAGAAACAGATCACCAAAATAAATGGCAATCTGATTTATCAGTTGATTTGAACAGCTCGTTAATATGGAAAAATCGTTTCTCTTTGATTTACAAATCTTCAAATGAAAATAAAATGAGAAATTTCCAATTTAAGTTCATTCACAGGAAAATTGCGACTGAATATTTGCTATGTAAAATGGGGATTCATGAATCTCCTGATTGTAATTTCTGTGAAACCTATCCACAAACCTTATTACATCTCTTTTTAAAGTGTGAGATTGTGTGTAAATTCTGGAACGAAATATTTTCTTGGCTTAAAGATAAACAATTTCGACAAAACATGTTCTCTGAGGAAGAAATTTGCTTTGGGACTTTAATGATTAATAATTTTTATTTAGTAAACACAGTTATACTCCATGCTAAATATTTCATTTTCTCTTGTAAGATACAGAACACGATTCCCAAGTTTCAGCCTTTCCTAGTTTCTGTTAGACATTTAGAAAGAACAGAACGTATTATTGCTTTCAAAAAGAATCGTCTCGAATTCCATGAGAAAAAATGGCAAGTGTTTAGAGACTGAAAAAGTAGGTGTTCATTTTTTTTTAATCTCTCCTGTACTGAATGTTTGTTTTCTATATTTGCATATTTTATGATTGATTTAATTTTGATGTTTCATGCATGTAATTATTTTCTTGACATGTAAAACTTGTGAATTGTGAAATAAAGATGGAAAAAAAAAAAAAAAAAAAAAAAACTTCAAAAGTAACAACTCAACTCTTTACATACAATAAATGGAGGAAAACAATGATGAGAAATATCACTCAACTGTATGAAATATAACATCATATTTTAGAGTTTTAGAATGATTAAAACCCTATCTGAAATCATCATATCCGTGTTCCCCTGATCTAACAAGAGAAGATTTTAGGCGACGCCTTGTCTGTTCTGTTGCGCTGTATCATACACGAGGCACCAGTAACATTACGCTTGCATTATTATTACTTAATCTTTTCTTCTTATTCTTATTATTTTCAACGATTTTAGCACCCATCCATCTTTCCTGATCCTCACGCACCGTTTGCACTCCGTGTTATCGGAATCCGGCCTCAAACACGATTGGCAGAAGCAAAACTATGAATTCATTAGGGCATAAACAGCTCTTCAATTAACACCTCCAGACTTATTTATCGTTACCTGCCACCCAAGTTACAACTAATTATCCAATCATATTCGTTAGATATTTCCTCCTCCTTCCAAATTCCGATGAGTTTTTATTTTTGGCGGTTTTTATTTTGTTCACGTTCAAGTCTACTTCATAACGAAGAATTAATTTTTGTCTTGGACCGCAGGGAAATGTAAGGTACCTTAACCTCTTGCCTGCTTTTGGCATATCGTGATATTAGGATGAAAGGCTTTGAGGTAGTTGCGAGACGGAGTGTTTTAAGCGATTTTGAATTTCGATTTGTCATCACAGTCCCACATATCGATCGAGGGGTATTCATCCTGGAGCTATTTTTGCAATCAAGTCACGGAGGGGTTGTCAAATTTGTTTAAAGTATGTATTTATGGATTGTCTAGAGGGTGATTTGAAGATATCTCTATTTGCAGATGGGCGGGAGGTGTGAAATGATTTCGAAAAGTAGATTTTCTTTTTCTTTTTAGAGGAAGCAAAATATTCTTCCAACGACCTCAAAATCTGGTAAATGGTAACTGGTAATAAATGAGTTGTTGCAATGTATAAGTATGACACTTCAGGGATCGAAACCCTACACAGTCACAATCCCATGTGACAGAACATGTTATTTCAAATTGCCTCTCCTCACCCAGGAGATGTAGCGGAACTGGATTATAATGAGGAGGGATGCTCTGAATCTATTCAGTTATATTTAATTTATTTAATTTATTTAATTTCCAAGAACATAACGTTAAAAGATAACATACATAGAAAATGTAGCATACATAAACTATGATGATGATGATAAAGACAATGATGTCGATGATGATGATGATGATGCTAATAATAATAAAAGAAAACACGAACATAAACCAATGCCTGGGGATTGGCCAAAAGAAATACAATTTTCTGTTTCAGGGATCTCCTTGGTTATTTTCTGTAGCCATGTGAACGTTGCCTAACGATGTTGAAATAAATGTAGCGCCCAAACCCCTAAAAGTACCTATATCTCACTAATTCCTTAAAAGAGTTTGCTGAAACGTACTCATTGTAAAAAAGACTGAGTGTCTAAGACATACAATGTAGGCATACCGAGAAGTTAGAAAACACTGTGTCACTAACTGCTTGAAAGAAATAATACAATTGAAGAAGAAAAGGTATAACTAGTCACAAAATGAAAAGGATACAAACCCCTATCAAAATTTTTAAAAAAATATGAAGAAATGGAAAAGTACAAGGAGATTGTCATTTCGGGGTTAGAGCTGGCATCCGAGGAATCCACCCCTCAATCCTATACAGCACACCATGTCAGTTGTCTTCTGGATTTAGTGCAATTGATCTACCAATCAATAACGCGCATTGTTCCTTCGCAGAAAGGAGCAATTTGTAGTTGTCAAAGTCGGTGGATTATTGGCGCTCGAAAATCTCAGTAGTTTATCCTTCGCTGATTGGCGACAGATCGCCCACACCCACCATTTTGAGAGCGGGATTTGAGCTGTTCCGACCAATAGTCCCACATACGCCATGACGCGTGGTGTTGAGTGAGTGGGACTACAGGGAAACAGTTGCCGAATGCCTAAACCCGGGCAATTATGGGGCTATTATTCCCGGTAAAATGATACTTTGTTAGTAATAGCGCATAACTGAGGATTTGTTGGTGGCATTTGGGAGATCCATCCTCTGACAGCACAGACAAATGAGATGAAACTAGCCTACCTATAAAATAAATAGAGTTGCCAACCTAAGGATCGCATTCCCTCCGATCTGTGTGGGATGATTGCCCTATATCTTAATGGTACTATCACCTTTCCCGTGTAGAAAAGAATATTATAACCTTAAGATCTACTGCTCATCTGGCTACTGACGATATCTTTTTAATTCATATGTTAAAATCAAGCCCACAAATCCAAACAATAGTCCACTAATGTCATACCGACCACTAACACGAAAATTTAAAAAAAATATGCATTGACAAATTGACTTTATACTTTGATATAATATCAAGATCTTACAAATGATAATGATACTAAAGTGATGTCAGACTAATAAATATATAAACGCAATTAGCTTATGTGAGCTTGGAGATGTTCATGATATATTAATGTCAGTACAAGGAAGAAAATAAATGAAATATGTGTTTTAAACACTGACTCAAATGTATAAAATAAAATGTAGTTGTGAATCCGAGAAGAAGAAAAAAATCAGAATTAGATTCAAAGAGCCGTTTAATCTCAATTTGACTCGATTCCAAATAACTTTTACTACTTTTTACCAATCAAAAACGAATGCTTGATTGTTATGACAATATCCATACCGTCACTTTCCAAGCTATTAAAATCGTTTCCCCCTCCCGTTTACTCCTATCGAAATTGAATAACACGGCGTCTGGCAAGAGAACTTATTTAATATCATGTTCCATATAACGATGCGAAATTATCCAGCATTTCCTCGTTGTTTAAATCACTTATTTAGCAATAATGGGTGACCATGATATCAAAACGTCTGTCAAAAACTGTGTAAGCCTGCGGATTGATGTCGATAAAGAACATTATGTAGTGCTTTATGTTAAAAATGATTTCATTTTGGATTGGAAAACCTCCAAAGATTTTTGTCGCCTTCCGTACAAAGCAGTCTGGCTCATAATTTTCCTATTTTTGATAATGATGACATCACTTCCACATATTTATGATTAATATGATTTGTTTAATATTTGAATTCAGATAGAACAGGTGAGCTTTCGAAAATAACTAAAAGTATGAATGTCACTTACATAATAGAGTTATAATGCAGCATGCGTGTCGAATGTAATTTATGAGCTGAATGAATTATGGAAACGTTTGAAATACTGCCTTATATGGCAGTATGGTCAAGCTAAAAAACCTTTTGAACGATTGGTGAGTAATATCAAGGTTTTACCAAAGTCATACGTTCATGTTGAATACAATGGGTTATCAATTTCCTACATTGTTTTATTCAGGGGCGTAGGCAGCAGGAAATACACATCCATACGCAATATATTTGTCTCACCCTCCCGCGCACGCCCACACAACCTATACGGGCCGCACCGCGCACACACACCTTTTTTAAAACAAATCCACCGCTAGCGTAATCTAACCTGCTATTTGTTATCACTATATAGCTTTGCTGTAAACCAAAAGTAATCATAAAACTGAAAAAGAACGTGTCAAATATTAATTCAAAATATTACGTACTCAAGTTAAACGTCAGTTATCCAGTAAGATATATTAGGATATGGTGTACATTCTGTGTCAAGCCAACAACCATGAGACATAATTAAGATATCACTCGGATCCAAATAGATATTTCCAAACAGCGCCTTTTTCTTGCATTCACATCCACATTATAATTGTGCTCACAACAATCTTCATATGCAACACGTTCATGACGTCAATGTCATCTCGAAGGCCGGGTCACGTGACTCAGAAGGGCACATGGGTAATAATGGCCTGTGTCGGTCGCTCGGCCACAAAATCAACTCGTCCGTCAGCGCGAAAGCACCTGCAAATCGCGCGTAATTACGGTGCGGCGATGGCTTTATAATGGTAAGATAATGAGGTGGATTTGACCATGGACTATCAAATAGCAAGTTTGAACTTCAGCCGATGGCTCATGCATGAAAGACCTGTGTATTCCTCTCTCGTCTTTTACATTCGTATTTTTCTCCAGTCCTCTCCCTCTCATTCCCTTATTACTATCTATAATTAATTTTTTTCTGAGCTCATTCCCCCCCCCCCCCCACGTCCCCTTTACAATACGCATACAGAAACAAAAGCAATGACGACCTTTTTTTTACGATCCATTGGAAATTCTGTTGGAAATAAACAAAATAAGAATATAAGTACATTTTTGTATTTTGTTATTATTACTTTTAAACAATTTTTTTAATCTTATTATCCTATTTTTTAGCTATTGAATTAGTTTCATTTGAATTCATGTTTTTATATTGAATTTCATATATAATTGCATATTGATACTACAGAAAAGTTGACACACGTATATGCTCATCTGCCTTTGTATGAAGACGAATGAATTCATTTTAAATAATCAAAATATTTTCTTTCTTAAATGTTCTTGAGAATGCAATCACATTATGTGCAGGTAACCAACACCCTTCTTTATGTCTACATGTATGTTATTTGACTCAGCTTTTTATAATAGAATAGGAATTCAAATTTAAATATATCAACAGGTGAGCAAATGCTTTTCTCAACAATCTTACAGTGACGGAAGGGTAATGTTAGATTGTCTCTAGAAATCATTCTTTTATTGTGTAATATGTTATGGTCATGTCTACTCTTTAATATATAACATATGCATTGACAATTAAATTATTGCTCTAACCAATGGTATAATTTATTGAAAATATTGTGAAACACGCTACTGAAAAACATTTTTATCTGCTCAATATGAATGATATTACGGAGACAAAGGCAACAAAATATGAAAATTGTCCACCCCTCCGAAGCCAAATGAGATCTTTCATCATGAATATTCACGGCGACATGTTTGAAGTGTTTGTTTGTGGCAGGCGATCATTCGTTCCTCCAGTAATGCGAACTGACACACGTACCTGTACAACTGTCAGTGCAAAAATGAACGGAATAGCGCTCGTCACAATCGGCGCTGCTCGGAACACGGAGAGCGAGCGGGGAGACAGAACGCAACGGGGTAAGCACCGCCGAAACATTTCTCTCTTTCCGCTCAAGCTTCCGGTACGCGTGGAGCCCTCTGATATGGATAAATTGGCTTAATTGGACTGGGGAAATGACTAAAAGGTGTCATGAAAAAGTTGAGATCGCAAGAGAAAACACGATTTGATTACGATCAGGGGCAGAGTTGTTTGGTACAATATTAATTTTCACCCCGTCTGCGGCAATATAATCACATAATAATACAGTCTGGAACGCTCATAATTACCCACAAATATATCATATCGAGATCTTATTGAAATCACTCTATCGTCATTTAAATAAAATGTCATTTTCAGATGCAGAGGAGGAATGTATGCTTCATGAAATTGTACAATTTATTAATATTTTAAAGCAATGTGATTAACAAATTTTCATTTCAGTTGTAGGGCTTATTGTTGTCGAAAAAGTGTCCTGGTTTGTTTACATTTGCCTACCAACGATTTAGAATATTTTAGATCGAAGATTGAAACATAAAAATACATAGTTGCATTAAATTATCAAATGTCATTTTTATCAAATAGTTGCTTTAATTTAATCGTTAGTAGATGTTGAGTTAGGGAAATATATTTCTCGTCATTACTAATATCTCACCGACAGAGGGCTTTTTATACAGACTAAATGAAGCCCGTTTCCATTGCAAATGTAATAATGTTATACATCTGTAGGCTACTTGCAAGACAAAGTAGCCTAAAATCATTTTATTTTCATATTCATAAATCTTGTATCCCCTTCTTTCTTTCTCTTCATCTTTCTTTTCCCACCCTCTCGCTGTTTTATTCTTATATTCTCCTTTTTGTATCTGTCTACGTAAATACATCGTTGTCTTTCCATTGTCTTTCTCCCCCCCCCCCCTCTCTCTCTCCCCCACCCTCTCTCTCTCTCTCTATCTCTCTCTCTCTCTCACTCTCTCTCACTCTCTCTCTCTATTTGAGAGAACGTAATGTAGTGTAACTGTTTCTTGCTCGCTCCAAAGCCCCTATCACCTCATGTTGTTTTCATTATCTTCAACTTGTAGCACATCCCCTTTTTTATCCTCAGATATTCGTCGCATTCTCATCCCCTGTCCCTTTCGAGAGGATCACAAAGCTTGACAAATTGATTCTTTGGCGGAGTGACGGGTAAAGAATCTTCGGCAGACGATCGCCATACAAAAACGCGCATTGTTCCCGCCTTTTATCCCGGATAAAACCCCGAAATGTACACTCAATGAATTTTACTTAAAATGTTTCTTGAGTGCATGGGATCTCCAAATGCAACTATCCAAGTGTTAAATGAAATTGCGATTGGGATCCCAAACATTAAGCTAACTTCTTACCTAAAGTCGTGACCAGATTTTGACAACAACGGCACAACTGTGGTGGCGCTTTTAAATTTAGCTTCATTGGAATGGTGATAACTTCGGAATGAAAGTGAAAACAACACTGGATTGCATTCATGAAGAAATACGAATGAGGAATCAACCGAGATTTACATCAACAACGAACAAAAATAAAATAAAAACAGCCGAAGATATTACGAGTTCTCGTTTGCCTTAAATTAAGAAAAACGGACACACATCAACCAGTTGCACACGATACGTCAATTGCCTGACGCATGGTTGTGTCAGGGGCTGTGAGAGTGGCATCGTACGACAAGTGATTGCAAAATGAACAGTGCATTACTGACGTAAGGCTTTATACTAGGCTCGATTAGCGCAGGCAATGGCGTAATAAAAATGACATCTCGTGTGTAACGTGTATTAAAACAGGGAGGGCTTTATTCCATTGCTACTCTTAAGTTGAAAGAGTCAGTGACTCTGAAATACATACAGAACTGATGTACTAAATAAAACTTCCATTGGTGTCTCAGTATGGTGCATTGGCCTCTGGAAACATTTTTTTTTTTCCTTTTAGCGATTTATCAAAAATGGCTTGTCCTGAAATGATAAACTGAGCTTTATTTACCCTCACCCGATTGTAGTTTGTTACCGATTAGTAAACGGTCAGACACATTGCCACAGAATTAATGTTACTGTTATAAATCCTACTTGATTAATACTCACTTAATCCGGCTGGCTTCCCTCCCCAATCCGAAACCCTGAACTGGATAGATTAGTCGTTCTTCGACTTAGTCTAATCCTTCCTATGTTCGATTCCATAGACCTATCAATATACCCCGTCTAGCGTAAAATGACGTTGATTAAAAAGGGATTCGGATCATGTCATCTTAATTCCGCAGATCCCATTAAAAAGAATGTGATCCTTTCTATTTCTCCATTTGATCACCTTTGACAAGGTTTCCCCTGGCGTCGTCAAAAGATTTGTCTGGACTCGTGACAAATCTGTCCATTCTCTCCGCCATTTTGATGCGGGCTCATTCCTATTGTTCGAAAAGCATCAGCATACCCCATCATCATGATTGATAACATCTATGGATTCTTTCTTCTTTCCTTTCCACTTTCTTTGCATTGTCCTGTCCTTATCTTTAGGGGTAACTAGAACAGAGGTACTGGTATCGGACCGTAGTAATCAACAAGTTTGTCGAAAACTGCAATAACCACACCCCTAGAAAACAGAAACAACTTGTAATACATGAAATATAATGTCATGAACGTTTGCTGACAAGGGTAGGTCTATTTTCGTCCTGAATATAATGTTTATATGGTATCCAAAGAAGTCAGAAGAAGAGTAGGGAAATTATAGATCCTCATTTTCCCCGAATTCCATCAAAGGTTGAAAGACATCATAGACATGTTTGCCGTAAACAAACTTAAAATGAGTGTTACCCCATCCCCTTTTATTTAACGTGTGGTTCGTACTTATTAAATTTGTCATTTTATGATACTCGCAGCGTGCTATGATTTGCAAGTAGTCTAGTTCAACATTTTTTAAGCTATGGATATGTTTACATATTATCCATTTTGTACAGTTATAAACCATAATTCGTCAGATACATTTTATATGTTTGGGATGCTGTCTTGCTACAGAATACTTCTCATACTCTGACCGGGTTGTCAGTTATTGAGGGTATTTTAATGGGGAGTACCTTTACCCCTTGTACACACTAATGATCCCCCTTCTATTTGTTCTGGATTATTCCAACTTTTCTCGTTTCTAATTCTCAGAATATCAAGAAAAGAACATCTGCAATGCAGCTATCTCTTCAATGAAATGAACCTTTCTGCCCCCTTTAAATGTACTCTTGTTTGTCGCCAGTCAGAGCGGTGTCAATCTTGTAGTTGCGTGTAACAGAAACCCCAACAAGACAACAGACGATAAAAAAGATCATTTGTCAAACGGGCTAACAAATGGCGCGAACTCTCGTTCGGGGAAACTTTGAGAGAGGGGACAGAAGAAAAATAGAAAAACCAGACAAATATAAAGTGATGCTGTCAAATATAGCTCAATGACAACTGTATTAGAATACGATAACAATGACAATAATAGCAAGTCTGTTCCCACTATGCATATGGAGCAAACATTTTCTGTGTGAGTATCTGTGAAAGTGGTGTGCAGCCCCTTTCACCTTGCCGAATCTGTTTGGAAGAAGAGGAGATGCTCAGACAGTGAGTGTGCGCGTAAGTGTGCGCGTGAGTGTGCGAGATTCGTGATTTAACTCCAAAGATTCAGACGCAAGTCTTAAATCATGATTGGCTGCAAGTAAAGTTGTGTTTGGAATTTGTAGTTGCTTATTCCAGAGACCACTGGCCATGTAAACATTGTTTTCCTGGGTCCAAAATATGGAAATGTTTCTCCTTCTACCAAAACATGGTCGTTCCATATTTGACAGGAAGTTGGATTCCAGCCCAACAGAAAATATTCCATGTTCACCCGTGTTTGTTAGTGGCGTCGACCATGAGGGCTGGGGGAGGGTCAGAGGCATCGATGGAAATTAAGCGATTATTGTACGACTCTTATAATATTTATATCACACACAAATCAGAAAGGCAAATTCATATTTTAATAATTGAAAGTGATTGTGCCTTCATTAAAAAAACATCGGTTGGATTAATTTTATAGGTGACCAAATTTTTCTCTTCTGGAATTTTAGTATCAAGATTATTCCGACTTTGTTTTATGCATCAATCGTTTGGTTCCTTTATCGTTCAAGCCCACCCATGGTTAATCAAGTTGGCTGATTTTCTGGATTTAATGCAGATCATATTACTTACTTTTAATAATGTTGAGCAGTACTACCAGTCGCTGTATGTCCAAATATGATCCTGAGCCCCTCAATGCTCTAAGATCCCGTTTACTTTGTACTCATTTCATTTATCACAAATAAACTGCGTCTATACCTAACCGGCGCGCCTAAAACACACGAGTCATTAATCATGGGTTAAAGTGATTCCGTTTTTCTCTTCTTTCTTCACCAAAGAATTGCTCTCGCTTTACTTTCTAGCATAGTCGCTGTAGACTGTTATGACAGTTAGACCAAGAAAGATGTCGCCTGACCGAGGCCGTCGGTTACTACGGGCTTAGAGACCACCGCGGATCCCATCAGCAACCATAATAATTCTCGAGAGTCCCCAACATAAATGTTCGACCAAAGTGGGGGAAAAGCAGATTTAGCTGTTTGTACACAGTTTAAGAATGGCTAGTGTCCACATAGTTTTGAAATTAGAATACCTTTTTTCTTAGGGAGAAGGTCAATGTATTGCGAATTGAAGTGAACGCCCTCAAAAGTACTTTTGAGAAGAAAAACAGTTTATCGAAATAGTAAGGGGTAAGCAATAGATGATAAATGCCTTCTCCTAGCATCGGTAGCTTATGGCTTAGGATAATGATTCACGAATGAGAAGAAATTTGTTCTAAAGAAAAACATACATATTTGAACCAATAAATCCATCTTATAGTTTATACCTTGTTGATCAATCTTATAATATATATGTTTTTGAATTTCGATCTATCTAAACAAATTAAACACGAACGTTAGAGTAAAATGAATGAACAAATGAAGAGAAAACCTTAACTAACCCAGTGCCTCCCCGTATTACGCAGACTAAAACGTGTAAAAATGATACACACTTTATTTTGAATGTACTATTGGAGAGTTGCATTCTTCATACCTTAAAACCCAAAAGTCGTTTGATTTTATTTACCAAGTATAACAACATATAAACAACAACATACAGGATAACATGAGAACATACATGTAACATTGGATTGGATGGATCGTCCTGCTACCGAGAGGTCTAGTTTACAATGCAAAACAAACGAGAGAAAATAAATAACACAAATTAAAGTTCCTAAGTAAAGGATTGGTTGGGTAATATCTAAAAGAGAAAAATCACTTGCTTTTCTATTTTCAAACTACATGTAAACTGGTCTTTATATAGAGACCCATTTGCACCGATGGTCCGTTAAAAATGACGTTTAGACTTAGAATCTAGATTTAAAGAAAGTTAGCATAATACTACTGAACATAATTGATACCTTTTCCACCTCTTTAGTGATTACAAAAGTTACATAACTTTTCTTCCAATAATTTCGTCGTATTAAACTAAATTAAAACAAAAACAATAGTATACAAAATTACAGGAGAGAGATTCAAAATCTAAAGATATTATCATTTTATTCAGCAAATGAAGAAAAGAGTTAATACAAAACAAGAGAACAGTTAGAAGTAAGTCTCGTGGATGCCGGGAAAAGAAAATAATAACTAAATAATTATAACCCGAAGGTCTTCTTTTCCACACATGACATTTTTACATAAATTAATGGCACCAAATAAACACATACATATACACATATATATATGTATATATAAACTATAATTTCAAAACACAGAAGTAAAAACCTATTTATTGTCAGCCGGAGTTAATTTCTCCCTCTTCCTACAGTTGCATCAATCGGAAAATTGTTAGTCGATGTATCACTAAAATGACAGATCATGTTGAAGTCACGTATCTCTATTAAATGTAGGCCTTAATCACGAAAAGTCAATAGTTACACACAATAATTGTTTTGATAAATTAGCCCATGCGCAGTCATAGGTCTACCATTTTTAGCCATCCCTGATCTATTAGACCTTCGCAAGGAGCCCGGATTGTAAAGGGGTTCTAATTGATGATACTTTATGGCATCAAGGTATGGTCTTTTTATCCACTTGGTGGGTTTATTATGGTGTTTTAACGAGGCGGCTAATAGACGGTGGAGCCGGTTCTCTGCCCATTTTAAGCATACCATGGACATCATTTATCTTTCTAGGCCGAACTGAAGAACAACAGTAAATTACGCTGTGATCGCTTGCGATGTTTTTCTCAGAGCGAAGCATGCAGACGGTAGGTAGCCAGCACGATCATGCCACGATCCAGATATCGTAATGTTCATCTGCTGATCGATAACATGAAATCGTCTGTATCAACTTCCTATATTTAAAATAGTTCATCTGCTACCATTTTGGAATATGCTCCCTCGTAAAATCTGGAGGTTAAAGACTGTAGCCCCCGAAGAATATCGAACTTTCCAATATTCGACAATCGCCACCCCATATTCGGACAATCATCAAATTCACATTTTAGCAATCGTCACCTTATATTACCGTGGGCAACAGGGTAGCAGTCTAATTGTGACTTTTAAATCTTGTTATGTATATATTTTGATAGCAAAATAACAATACCATGTTAACAAATTGTCCAAACTTTGAAATATAGGAACTGGAATATTGACATTCGGGCGAGAGCGGCCGACAGGCCCGTGGCGTAATTGGACCGTAATACATCTGTGACTGAATGATATGAAATGTTGAAAATCGGCCCATGGGAACGTTGATGGGGCGGGTTAGATTTATGGTGCCAATGTCATGAAATTACTTTGAAATTACCCCCTGTATATTTTTTTTATCATTATCTATAATGCTTATCATTGTTATTGCAAGTGATAATGAATTTGTACTAATTCTAAACGTTGACAATTTATAGAAAAGGGAAAAAATGTTCCTTTTTCTAATATGACAATCAATTCAATAGTGGTAGTAAAACGTCACATCACAAGCGTTGCGACAAGACGTAGCAACTCAGAGTCACTTTTCTCAAACAGTGGTCGTGTTATCAAGTAAATTTGTATGCCCTTGTACACTTTAGAATCCTTAACCTCATCAGATTTAGTTGTCGGGGATTTTTTCCCAAATGAAGGTTATCTCGACCTATTTCCCACAGTTATTTTTACATGACTCATACTCAAAAAGATAAATAAAAACAATTGCCATTATGATAATATCATAGCTCAGATCTTTCAAGAAAAATAACATTTCAATAAGGGTAAATGATGTAAGTGCTGAACCACACTATCTGATTGTGTATTATGTTATTTTATTGTAATTGTAGTTCTTTTGAATAGATTAAAGGTATCATTTGATTTCATTTTCTGGCGGGACGGGGCTTTGAAAAAAATTGTCATTTTATTGTCATCATAGGTTTTTAATTAATCATGCCTGAAAACAAAATCAGTTATTGGGGGAGGGCGGCTATGATTTTAAAAGCCTCCCAAAATGGTTTTGCAAATTAAGATAAGCATCAAAACAAATAAAAGAGCACACCTTTTGTCCTCTCTCAAATCATATTCATAGGCACTTTTGATATTTTATCTAAGAGCATTTTCGAAACGCACTCGGTAAGCAATGAAAATCAACATATGAACATTTACCTTTTTACACACTTAACTTTTAAATTGAAAGGAGTTACTATTGTTGAATTTAAAAACCAACGTCCTTCCCCCTTTTTTATTTTTGTTTATAGCAAGTCACTCTCTCCCTTTTCTATTTATATTTTTAATTGCTGAGGGCTGCAAGCACAGCAAGCTTCATGCTGACGCCGTAGCCCTGCTATATCATGTTTATTTAAATCATAGTGATTATGCATTTAACGTGTAACTTTATTCTCTTCTTTCTATATTACATTTCCTGTAGGTCATATACTGCATTGAAAAAGTGTGTCAATGTAAATGTATCCAAATGTTAATGTCGCATTAATGCACATTAACATGTTTGTTCGAAAAAGAGATGAGATAAATGATATAGAAATCAATCAATCAAATCAAATCTAATCAAATCAAATTAAACGAAAATGTTTTCACCTGAAACTCTTTCCGGTATATTGATAGTACAGTAATAAATTAACCTAAGCCAATTGTCTTTTTATGCTCTTTTCAAAATGAAAAGTACTTTTAAACAGCATCTCGTGACTTATTTGCTATTTGTTTTGAAATTGTTTGCTTAATTTGTTTGCATGTTTCATATTATTGTACTCTGTTTCTTGTGTTATTGTAATGCTGGTGGGAAGCATATTTCCACATTGTGGACGAAATAAATAAATATCTATTTATATCTATACCTTTCGATATTGATTCTAGCATTTCTCGGTGTGTGCTGAATGCATAGGGCTTTGTACTTGAAAAAAGGAGTCTTCGTTTCCCACATCAAAAGCTCAATATTTGCCGATATGCTCGATGAAACAAACAAACAGTTGTGAGTTAATGCATTGGGATCCAAATGAAACACACACAGCTGTCCGTGCCGTCCTGCACCCGTGAACTTGACCTTGGGGAAGTAATTGAGAATCAAGGGAGAAGAACGAGTTTTTGTTGTTTGATTATCTAATTAAGCAGGTGAATACGATGTTCTTTCGACACCTTCACGAGAGAACAAATTTGGACTGATTGAGTTTTTGAAGTCGCCCTGCGTATTACTATTAATGCGTGGCGAAAACAACGTGTTTAAACAAAAACTAATATGGGAAGATTCGAAGTGTTTTTGTTGGCGTGTCGAAGCAGAGGGTACTTTGTTCATTGTGTTTAATAAAAGATTTAGATGGCAATATGCATTTACAGATCAGCTCAAAAGCCGGAACAAAACTCAAATCATTAGCTCTAGACAGGTGTTAAATCAAAAAGTTATATACTGCTTTACATGATTGTGTAGGATTCAAATTGAAAGACAAAGTGAGATCAATTTTCTTTGGCGTCTGATAAGCATAGTAAGTGGCAGTGCTTACTTTGACATAATCCATGATTGTGGGGATATGGGAGAAATAAAGGTTAAAAAACGGGCGAGCTATAATTTCTTTTATTTTCTTACAAATCTCTAATGTGTTTGGTAAAACTTTACTTTCTTGTAGATGATTTTGAAAGCATTTTAAAGGTTTGAAGACTATTTCTCCAATGTTGTTGTTTGCCTTGAATGCAAGCAAATGCAAATCATTGTCAATATTTTGACCAAAATGAAGACAATCATATATAGGACAATGTTTACTTATTCGGCAAACGTAAACTGATTTTACTATTATGACGACACAAATGCCTGTTGCACACGAGGCGTCCTTTCGATTGGATTGTTACTTACAAGTAAAGTCCATCATTACATACGTCAGTAATTTAAAGCAATACAAACGCATGTACACCCTCACACAAGCGCACACCTCACACACATTCACACACCAAAAGAAGTCAAATTGTGAAACATATGTCTTAAGGCACAGGGAACCTAATGGAATAGCTTTGCAGTGACTTTTGAGTTCTCATTGCTTCATATTACCACTACAACCCTTTCCACAGCACAACATGGCGCTCAAAATCTCTGATACCATATTACTTTTTAGAAGTGTTGCATGTGAATGAAATATATCCATTATGTGTTACTATGGAGTGAAGCTCTTCCTGTTGCTTCTCCTGTTACAGTTATATGCCTTCCCATGTACACATGAAGGTAATGTGCACATAGGTTGCCATGTTACGTGTTTCACGTGCAGTGCACTTTATGTGAAATCGATGTAATTATACAATCGATAATTTTAAACATTTCACACGAAACTAATCTTTACCTAAGGTCAGTCTATTCTCACAAGCTCGGCCTTGATGAAGAAATCAATCACATTTTGTCTTCTTTTTCCACGAGTCATTAGGTAGACGCACAAACCTTAATGAGCCTGAAAGAGGATGACACGCTTTGCCGGCAGAAGATCCTTTTGTTTTTACAGGCTATCGATCAAGCGATCACCAAAGAATTTGCGGCCTGATTATCGTGGTCGCCCAGAAAACATCCGCGTGTCTGTTCCTCTTTCTTGCTACTGTTACTTGTGTTACAGGTTCCATTACGAGATCTATTCTGGACCATTTTCTGGAACAAAGTTAGCAAATTTGCATTTTTCGCATCATCTACTTTAGCTCTCAGGACAGTGCAGGATAAAGATTAAATCAGAACGGCCCTACGCTTTATTCTTTTCCTCTCTGACGTTTAAAAAAAGAAAGACAAGTTTTCTGGACGTACCCGCTTTTCCAGTCTTTGTACATGCTCTCCGCATTCCTGGAATATTGACTATTTGGGAGAAAGAAAACTGTTTACGTGCTCTTGTGCTCAGAAAAGAGTAAATTGAAGACAAAGACAACCTTATTAATATCATATTCCGCATTGTATACGAGAAAACATCTGCTTTGCTCGGGAACGCTGATCTCAGCTAAAAAGAAAACGATGCCGTTTTGTAGTCTCCATTGTTCACTTTTAGTTAATCAATTTAAAATGACAGAAACATCAACTGCAATGCGCTATTCATAGAGGCTTTATTATGTTTAGATATTTAGAAGAGACAAATTGACAGGATAGTATCTATTAATTTTCTAATTATAATTTGTAACAAGATACAAATTATGAATACAAAGTATTTAAATAAGGATTCTTATATATTTTTTGAATTGCGATGTATAGACGAAAACTATAAAACATTTTAACCATAGTCATATTTCTATAACTATATCAGATCATAGATTTGTTTTACTTTTTCTTGATTAGATAGGTCAACAGGCTCTATACATTCAAATCTCAGTTCAATCCATGTACGTGTGTTTTCCCCTTTGTTCATATTTCATAATGAAGCTAATCATGAAAAAAAGACTAAACCCTTTGTCCAGTTTTGCTTAAGATCATATAAGATTTTTCGAGTCATTACTAAGTGTCGATGGAACTAACATTGGGGGGGGGAGGAGGGGGGCTTAGAATAATGAGTTCGGTTATCATATATCTACTTGAAGCCGCCGCGATATTAAAGGGACATGGTTACATTGTTCAGATGAGAGAAAATGGTGCTAAGGCAATGACTTCAATGCTAGATGTACAATTAAAATCGTCACAAAGCAATGAACTGGCTCTTTGTACCATTCCAAACATTCAAGTGTTGAAAGATTTTTAAAAGCCTGTCTCATGTCTTATTTTAATGGGAAAACGGTTGGGAAAATTCAAAAATGGTTGGGAGAATTTTCTGTAAGAGGGCATCGCACAGCGACGCCTTCAAATAAAACCATCAATATCTTTGTGGTTTGAGTATTATTTTTCAGGATTTGTTGAATGTTAGAGGGTAAGTACAGTAGAAGGAATATAACAAGTAACATTTCATACACAAATTACGCAGTTTTTTCATCAACCTTCAACAATGTTACCGAGTCACTTTAATGTGGTTACTCTCACTGAATCTGTTACTCTTCAATGTCCCTCCAGATCAATTGAGTGTTCCCATTAGCTGACAACCAGTAACCGATTCAGATCCCAAGAGAAACTTTCCTTGATATTAACCCTCTCAGAATTAGTTACAACTGAAACTGTTGCAAACTTTTGGGAGCAGCGGGGATGCAAAGCGGTCATCGGACGAACCGCTGCCGCCCAATTTTTAAACCAAACAGAAATTAATTCGAAATAAAAACACCATTAATACTCGTTTTTAAGCGCAGATCAGAAGATCGAAACTGTTACTGTCTGGTTTTTGTTATGTCTGCTGTTTCTTTCCGTTGTCAATCAGTTTTCAATGAATTGTTTTCGCTTGATATTTTGAGAAGAAAAGTAACATCCAGAGTTATTATCATTCAGCTGGAGAGATGGAATGGAAACTGGAGGGTAAATAGAGGTCGTGGTGGACTCATATTGGTGGTGTTGATGATTACAGAGGTGGTGATGCAGATGGAAGTGGTAGTGGTGGTGGTGGTGCATGGTGCTTATGTTGGTAACGGTGATAGTGTTTGTGTTGATGATGGTTTCTACGGTGGCGATGATGATGGAGATAGCAGTGGTGGCGGTGGGGGACGGTGATGGCGGTGGTGGTGGTAGAGGTGATGTTGGTGGTAATGGTGGTAGTAGTGGTGGTGGTGGTGGTGATGTTGGTGGTAATGGTGGTAGTAGTGGTGGTGGTAGCGGTGATGAAGATAATGGTGGAGGCTGTGGGGATCGTATTATTGGTGATGATGGTGCATGGTTGCGATAATGATGTTGGATGTAATCAGTGTTTGGCATGTACCCTAAACGAAACTCTATCAATACAAGATTTATATAGAATTTTAATTGGGAAAGTAAATACAGATGGTGTGAATCTCTGTCCAGCAGATTCAAGACTTCAAGATTTTTCCCAAGATTACTTTTCATTTCTTTTAAAAGTTTTCATTTATGATGCGGGAACTGTGATTATTTCAGGGGTGGATAATGAAATCATACATGTCGACCGTGGCCTCCATTACTCAGCAAAGACCAGAATTTTTGTCAGGGGTTTTCACCTCTTGTCGCTTAAATGTTTAAAGTTCCTTTCATCACGAGGAGTGCAGGCGTGGATATGTAATAGGCTTTCAACGAGCATCTAAAACAGCTCTCACTCAAAACTCACAATATATATCACAAAATACTCGGCAGTGGTCTTATATAAAAGGTCCAACCAATTTTGCTTATCTCTTGAACATGGTCTTCATATTTCAGCACGAAAATGCTCCCCTCACTATTCCCGAGGGGAATTACTGCAAGCGGAAAGTGGGGTGCCACTGTCGAGAATTTCTTTAAATGAGATTAACCCAGCCGTATTGATGGGAAATGAAATTTTATTCGGTGCAAATTTGCGCGACACTTTCCGGGACAACATTTGCTAGGCATGGGACCACGAGTAGGCTGGCTGTCCAATTTGTGATTTTTTTTGGCTATCAGTTCGGTTCTGTAATTCCGCCATTTTTCTCCTAGTCATTCCCCCACTCGCTTATCTCGAGCGTTTCATAACTTGACGCGTTTATACTGATGAAAGTTTGAATCAAAATATCACCGGCTTGGACAAGATGAGAACTTTCAATTTGTATCTGGCCTTGGCAAAAGTCCCCCTAAGTGAAGTTAAAATGTATTTTTGATAATCTGGACATGTTGATTTGTGTATATTGGTATTCTCAAGGGGCGTAGCAGAGGACGTTATCTCAACTTCCCACGAATTAAGAATCATGTAAAGGATGACTCTTTAGTTATGGACATCACGAGTGAAAATATTTCGTAATCTTTAAAGATGAAGATTTAAATTCTATAAGGAGATGCCTTCTAGTAGTTTTTTATGAATTGGCACATAACAACAAATAGGCTACCTTTAAAAAGTGGAATGGGTATGATTTTGCCCTTTTTAGGGGTATAGCCGGTCCCAGCGGGTTTCGTGGTTTAGCGGTTCATTCACTTGACTCTCAGTCCAATGGTTCGAATCCCAGCCTGGCACTTCCGTCCTTTGGCAAGACATCAATCCTCATTCACCACTCTCAACCCATGTGCTAAATGGGTATCCTCCTGTTTGCTCAGCATTGCGAGCGTCTTTTAAATGGCGCCTGACTGGAATGCTCCAATGGGAGTGGAGATTGGTGCATTGTGTACGGAACGCCTGAATCCAATGACCGGGTCATTAGAATATATCTGTAAAGCGCGTAGAGACATATCGCCTATGTATTATATGTACCCAGAAAATTATTATCATTATTAGGCCTATTATTATTATCGTTATCAAAACGGCTACAGCCCCACCCCAAACTGAGGTTAAACATGACGGGAAATGTTTTTAGATGTTAGAAAAATAACCACGGCTTTGCTTTCGGGTTTTATGGAAAAGTTGACATGACTCCCCCATCCCTCCCCCCCCCCCCCCCCCTCCTCCCCCTTCCCCTCCCATTTTTATAAATCCTGCATCCTCCCCTATCTAGCAGTTTTGTAATCAAGATTTATTAACGCTTTTAATGTAAAAGTCTGATAAATGGATTTTCGGGCTCGTCATTTATTTTTTGTTTCCTCTCTTCGCCCAGGTCTAGGCAAGATGTGAATACCATTGTGGCTTGCATTAGCAAGTGGGCGCCTGTAGATTGGCGACTAGTTAGAATGCTCCCAGCGAGTGGTGTTTCTAGGCTGTATGTGCGGAATTTTAATTGATACCAGTGGCAGGAGCACTTATGTCAAGCGATTAGAAACATTGCTATGTTTGCAAAATTATGAGTAAATTCAGTGAAAGGATTATAAATTTTTCGACGGAGATTATAATCAATTTATAATGAAGATCGGTAGAAGAGATGAGTTATCTGTGTCTAAAATATTCACCAACTTGAGGAAGCAAAATGATAAGGATTTGCAAAACACCCCCTTCTCCCCCCACTCTCCTCTTCTCTCTCTCTCTCTCTCTCTCTCTCTCTCGCTCTCTCTCTCTTCCTCTCTCTCTATCTCTTCCTCTCTTTCTCCCTGTCCTCCCCTTGTCTACCCCTCTCAGTCTCTATCCCTCCCCTTTTACCTCTCTGATACCAACTTTCTATATCTCCCTTCACATTTATGTATCATTGCTTCTTTTCTTCTCTTTCTTATTCATCGTTCCGAACGTTAGGCTCGTCCGAATAACATCATCTCTTTCTATTACTCCCCTTCCCTATCTTTCTTATTCCTACTTGCTCATTCACTTCCCCTATCTCCTTCAATGTTTCTTCTTCTTATACTCTTTATTCCTTCCCCTTTATCTTTCTTTCTCTCTCGCTTCCGCACGCGCTCCTTCCGTCCATTTTCTTTTTCTATATTACCTACTTGCTTTCATGTTATTTCCATATATGTATTTTAATGTTCTTTTCTTCTCTTCCTCTCTCTCTCTCCTCTCTCTCTCTCTCTCTCTCTGTCTTCCCCTCCCCTCTTTCGCTCTCTCTCACACCGTCCTTCCGAATGTTCCACTCACCCAAATAACATCATGAACCGTCGCGCGCGTGGACGCGGCTCAAGTTCAAAAGCCCGTCACCGCGAATTGTGTCGCTCGAACTTGACAGAGCCGACTGGGGCGATATAAAAATCGCAGCACGGGGCGACCCCTCCGATAGTAGCCCGAAAGCGGAGGCAGCTCGCCGACAAAGGCCGGTAATATTTCACACAGATGCCCTTCTATGTTTTCTCTTGAAAACTGTCACCTGTCGTAAAAATAAAATTCCGGTATGATGAGGAGAGAAAACGAGAACGAAAAAAAAAAGTGGAAAGAATTACAGAGATGGAAGAGACGGCGAGAGTAAGATGAGAAAGGGGACGGGAGAAAATTGAGAAAATTGGGCGAATTTCGGTCTGTTACTGTAACAAAAGGTAATTCCCGTAAGCGGAAAAACAAGAATGACGTCGTGAGTTGGGATGGTGTCGAGATGCGTACGAGCACGAGGGAGAGAAAGAAAGAGAAAGAGGGAGAGAGAGAAAGAGAAAGAGAGAGGGAGAAAAAATAACAAGGGAGAAATAACCACTGAAAGTTGTTACTGTTGCCGATTTTAATTTGATTATGGCTGTGATATGGTTTATAGAGCCAGGGTGTAATTGTAGAAGTGAAGTAATTCATTTTTAGATTACACCCAAGGTCGTTATGTTTTGACACCGAGATGTTGAGAAATTTTTTTGCCATCATATTTTTTTCTCCCTCCGAACCATTTTCTCTCGATCGTCTACTCGGATCACTGAGAGTAACATGTGGATATGTTGTTCATCGAGTTAGGCATAACATGTTTGTCGCGGAACTTGAAGTTGGTCAATCTCACCCTGTACAGCGTTGCTTGCATTTAATTGAAATCAATCTGTACTGAATAGATTATGATTTTTTTTTATTTCAATGTATCAAAAGTTTTTTTTTTTTAATCGTAAACACAAAATGAAACAAACGATTATATTCATTCATTTAACACGATTTGTAACAGAATTGGCTAGGTTTTGCCCAAAATATTATACCACATGATCCGTCATAAACGTATACAGTGCTAATATATTTTGTTGGTTTTAATTGAATAACAATTTGTGATAATTCCTTTTCCAAAAATTGGAAAAAAGGAAAACGTTGAAGGATTAATGATTTATTACTGGAAGGTAAAATTGTCTTTACGAGTTGATTATTCAAACTAATAATTTTTTGATGACCACTTTATTCGGTGCTGTGTCTATGAATGGTAATTTTGATTCAATTACATCTTTCTGATAATTATACATTTGATATCAAGATAGGTACAGTTGAGCACATGGGGAAGATGCTCATTGAACCTTGTAGAGTTCAATTCCGGTCAAATGTTATATGATATTGTCACAGGTAAAACTGACAAGTATCATAATTTGTTCAGAAAATCTCTTTCAAATATATATATATATATATATTTTTTTTTTTTTAATTTATTTATTTATTTATTTATTTATTTTTTTTGGGGGGGGGGGGGAGGGAGGAGAAATCATGAGTTGTTTTAAAATCAGCCTATGAAATTACAGGCTCTGTTATAGTCATCATTATTCTAATACACAATAACAGAAAATTCGCTTCCTAAATCCTTGAGAAATCATCACCAAAGTCCAATCAGTACGTACATTACAAAATTTAAAAAAAGTTCTTTTAACTAGATCACCTTTGGTAGAATTAGCAAGGAGACATTGTTAGTCAGCTTTAGAAAATAATAATTTGATAGAATTGATATGTTTTCACTAGTAACTACGAGTTACTGAGTGATACAAATAAATAATCAATTAGATAATAATCATAATTGATGATAATTATTGTGCGTAAACCTGCCAGTGAGTACGGCGCTCGTTGCATTCAAGGAATTACTTCCTACCAGGTGCCAATTCACTGCACCTGGGTCGAGAAGGGTCACTGCATGTAGATGCCATGTCAAAGGTCACATCAAGCACCTGTCGAAGGTTCGAACACAGGAAGTTATCAGTGAGTGTTGCAGTGGACTAGTGGATACGTCACCTGACGTCGCAGATCAGACGGTTCGCGTTTCGAGACCCAACCGTGGCTTTAAAGGTAATACACAGTTTTGGTATGGAGTCATGAATTTGGTTCAAGTGAACATATTGGAAGAATATGCGATCCTACAATATTCAGTGATCGTTGTCGCGGTCGAAATCGAGTCTAAAGTTGATGAAATTGTAAATAATATACTCTTTATGTTGTATAGCTCCCTCTCAAGGTCAAGATATTGATTGAGCTATAAAACAATGTTTCTTGACTAAAATCGACCTATTAGCTATTCCCGTTTGGAAATTTTATATCACAACTACATATTCTGAGATTTTCATGGTCGCAGCTACTATTGTACGGCCGTAGGCGCTATTTGAAATTCATCAAAATTTACGGGGAGCACCGGTAAATTTTTATATCATTTTTTCTCGAAAGCAAAAGTGTATTAGGAGCTAAATTGTCTAGTGCTTATAAAACATCCACAGGGGCATCCAAATATATCAAAATTGTAAAGAATTATTATCCACCCAATTTTCAAAATTTCCCAAAACTTTGTATTACCTTTAATGTTATTTGGCAAGACATAAATCTACATTTGCCACTCTCAACCCATGTGTAATAAGTAGGCGCCTTGTGCAATTCCTGTGATGGACCGAAACATCAGTCTGTTTCGGGGTTTGGGGTTAAGGTTCCATGTGCCGTTCTGTTCCATCTAGGCGCGTACACAGGGGGGGGGGGGGGGGGGGGGGGTTCGGGGGGTTAAACCCCCCTTTGGTAATTTTTTTGTGTGTAAACCCCCCCCCCCTAAATTTCTCTAAAACCCCCCCCCCCCCTTTTGGATTTTTTTTTTATATTTTTTTTTTTATTAAAAAAAAATAAAAATAAAAAATAAAAAAATAAATATTCCCATGGTTGACCTAAAAAAGCTGACCTTACCCCCCCCCCAACGGAGCAAAATGTCAAATTTTCAAATTTCGAGACCAAAAAAAAAAAAAAAAAGTGTCCTCTTACCCCCCACCCCCCCCCCCCCCCCCCCCCCCCCCGCTTATTCAGCGGCTGGCTGAGTCGTTGCGAAATTTTCGGCCCGATTTATAAATGTTAACCCCCCCCCCCCCCCCTTGAAAAAATCATGCGTACGCGCCTGGTTCCATCGAATCCCTCTCCAATACATTGACACATGTTGGAGGAGAGTCTACATAGTTAAAAGATGTTTTAAAAAACCTCTTCAAACTAAACAGATTTTTCTGTCAATTTTGTTCAATACGAATTTGGTTATTATCTTGAGTATAAATATATTAACATACTCCTACAGGTACATGAATTGACTTTGATACCAAGATGTTTAAAATACCCATTTGGGATAATAAACATACGAAATGCGAATGTTTGGCACCACTCCTGAAACGAATATGACTATCAATTATGATGAGGAGTTTAATGAGATGAAATCGAACCCCTAATGAAATTAAAAGCAACTAAGTGGATTTGTTTGTCATGAATAAGTTGAATTTTGTTTTTAGTAACGGAAATTATAAAGATTGGGAAAAGAAAATTATAAATGAATAATAGCTCATTCTAGTTAACACAATTTGGTGATTATAGTGCGATTGACAGTCTCGTTGTGGTTCCAGATTTACGTCTATCCCACCAAAATTGTTTTCATCAATAATTCCATTCCAAGAAAGCGATCCTTGAACCAAAATGTTTCAGAACTGGACAAGCCAATCTCCTAATTTCGTCTGCTGCCTCCGTCAACAAAAACCTCTTTTTTTATTTCCCGGCGACCCCCTTTCTGATAATGAATGAGAGGGAATTACAGCCCTGGCTATTATTGTTCTCTACAGAGAATTAAACTATGCCTCGCAAACAAACATAATTTTAGTCAGACGGAAAAGAGGGTAAAGTTAACAAGTGAATTCAACGCAAGACAAATGACTTGTAATACAATCTGGATTTAAGATATTGATAGCGCGCTACTTAACTTTCTCGCTACCAGCGGTCGTAAGGTTGCGTTAGACACGCGCTAGAGAGTCACGTTTCAACGGACTCGACGGGTTAACAAGTCCGGAATCGCAGACGACTTGTTCGTCGCCACTTTCCAAAACGCGCGCGTAACTTCATACGATAATCAATTTGGCAAGGTATTTTAGGTCGCCGTGGCAGGCCTTATAGACTTGTCATGATATTTCCAGCATGATGTATGTATCCGTCGTTTTCTCATGCGGGCGATTAAAATTCCTGGCGTATGTATGCAACCCTATAATACGAATAATTATTCGGCGATCAATTTAGGGGTGGGTTGGATTGTTTGGGATTTGAAAAGGTAGCTCAGAATTGTGACATATCGCATTAAAATCTGACAGAAAGTTATTCGGGTCACTTAAAGACTTCTATTTTCTCCTTTTGAGTACTTAATAGAGAGCCTGCAAAAATGTAGGTCTCTGGGTTGTCCGGTTCCCTTATACCAATAAATTACATTTTGTATAGAGTTCAATAATAATGTTTCTAAACATTTTACATGCAGTTAGTTTTACCTACGTCAGTGGATTTAAGCCCGCACACAATGTATACAGCACTCGTATTTTCCAAAGGCGGGAAAAGTATGTGCACAGGTCACATTTTACATTGTACAGCGTGTCACAGATAGAACTAGACCGGCTTTTATGGCAGAAATTTAAATTACCTTTCTGTTTTCAATCTGTATTCTGTCAACACCCCCACTTCGAACAATATTCGACGTATAGCACCGCATTGTTGTGTGTGAATTCACCTATTCATTAAGTCCATTGTCAGCTGCTAGGTCGGGAAAGCTCAATGGCTTCCAATTATCCATACATTTTGCCAGAACACAATCATGTTTGCAATTTACATTTTCTCTTGCATACATCATTTATAATTAACACATTAGGTGGCATATAAAAGAGAGAATTATGAACTCTTATGTGAAATTTATATATAAAAATTATATTTACCTCCCTAGAGACGTTCAAGTGAAAATTTGGTAGCACCACTTTCCATTGTCTTAATTTAAACATGCGTAGCTTAATATTAATTAGTTTTGCATTTCATCAAGGTGTAATCCAGTTTCGTTTTTTCTTTTCTAGGACACATTGTATTAATGGCGAATAAGCGATTTCAGTAGCTGTTCGCAATCATGGTCGTCGGTAAAACATTCTTAATCGGATGGGGTTGTTTCAGAAGAAAAAAACATTACTGAAAATCATTTCCAAAATAAATAAGCAAGCAAGAAAAGAGAAAAAAGGTAAATAAAAATCCAAGAAATCACATCATAAACAACAACAAAAATGTGTATATTTTCAAATTTACTGACACTGGAGGAGGTGGGATGGTGACCTTTTAAGAACTTTGAGATTTTTCCACAAGGGAGAAGGCTCTCCTTCCGACAACAGAAAGGGACTCAATTTCCCTATAAATATGACAAAGGTTTAAAATAGGTATCAATCTACGAAATTCAATAACACCTATGATTTTACCAACAAAAGGGATGGTGCGACAACACCACCCCTCGGCAAACATGGGAACCATCACATGTTCAGAGGTTTGGGTTAAAGACGACAGTGCCCAGGCTCGGATTCGAACCTCTAAACTGGAACATGTCGAGTCTATTGATCCACAGTCCAGTACCCTATCCACTATACCACTAAACTACCCCAGCATTTTGTTGTTATACAGTCAAACCTGCTTTAGTGACCACCTGTCTACAAAGACTTGAAAGTGATTTCTCGTTGAAACATGTACTAAAGGAACCTATACATAAGGACCACCTGCCTTTAAAGACCACTTTTCTTGTCCCCCTTTGGTGGTCTTTATAATCAGGTTTCACTGTAGTTATATAGATATTTTAAATGCCGGTCTAGGAACACTTATTCAAATTTAAAAGATAAAGCACCTTTAAACACAAACCAACAACAACAAGAACGTTCCTATATATGTTTCTCATATGTTCTGTCATATTGTTTTGAACATGGAGTCACGTAGGAAGAGAGGAATATACAGATAACCTCAATCGAACTGTCAAACTAAGCCACTAATCTGACTACTTTACCATCCAAGTAATTATTCCCAACACGAATATCACCGCCATTCACACTCATTCCGAAGCTATAATTCAAAGTGACTTTCTCTCTACTCGTAACAAACATATCAGTACGGTCAGGTCGATTGCACTGTCAAGTTTTTCTTCTCTAAATGTCGCAAGCTCTCTTCAAAAATATGAAATGGCGATACAAGAAGAAGAAAAAAGTTTTGAAAAGCCAGGAAGACCGGGCGAGTGAGAGATAATAAGCAGACATGGAGGCGCTACTTTCTCGTTGTATTGGATTTGTAGAAATTACAGAACCTTCCGGAATTGGTTATCATACACCCAGTCGATTTTTGATGATGGATGTCCAAGTCAAGTTCACCTCGCCTGATTTGAATTCATGGGGGTATGATGATGTTATGATGACTGTATAGCTCGCTCTCTCTCTCTCTTACACACTCCTTTTCTTATTTTCCCAATCCCATTTTATCACTCACTTACCCCCCTCCCTTCTTTCCCCCTCTCTCTCGCTCTCTCCACCTCTCTTTCTCTATCTTAAGTTCTCCATCTAACTTCAAATCTCCAGCTTTATCTCTCCACCTCTTTCTCTCTCTCTCTCTCTCTCTTTCTCTTCCACGTCTTTCTCTCACTCTTTCTCTCTCTCTCCCTCTCTCTCTCTCTCTCTCTCTCTCTCCCTCCCTCCCCCCTCTCTCTCTCTACCTCTCTCTTTCTCTCTCTCTCTCTCTCTATCTCTCTCTCTCTCTCTCTCTCTCTCTCTCTCTCTTCCTTAATTCAGAGCTCCCCGAGGTCATTGTACCAGGAGTTCGATCCTGTTACCAAATGATCATTAATGAACTAGGCCTACATGTATAATAATTTTTTTTTGGGGAGGGGGGGGGGGGCTGGACTAGCCTTACAAGAAAGATTCTCTCAAAAGTATAATTCCTGTGTAGTACATTCAAAATATAATAAAATATAACTATACTTTACAAGAGTGTTAGCTCCATTTACCCCTCCCCCCCCCCCAAAAAAAAAGTAAAGGGAGAATCTAGACAAACCGCTAAGCGTCCACTCTCGCGACGTAAAATTGCAATTAATTAACGGCCAATCTGGTAGATTTTGTGGACGATAGTGTCATTATTATTCATACACGTGTGTCACTCATGATATGATCCTCACCCGCTTCACACGTCCAGTGCTTGTACAGGATATATAAGGTGACATGCCCCTAGTCGTCTCGGCACCACTAGTTCATTACCGAGCGCCGTAGGTCATTTCCCCGTCTCTCTGACTATGTAAGGCTTAAAGCAACCAAACCCCAGGCCTTAGCCCTCCCCTCACATCTCCCCTTTATTTTTCTCACCTACTTTCGTAACCCTACCAACAGCATAAGGGGCAACACTAAAACATTCTGAAGGGCGGGGGTGCCGATACATTTTTCCAAAAAGCTAAATAGCACACAGGAAGTAATTCCCTCTTACCCTTTTTCTTTTATTTTGTATCTACTTTCGTAACCTCATCGGTAGCATTACATCACAAAAGCATTTTGAAAGCCGTGAAGGGGAAATCTTCTTAAATTGAGGAACATTTCCCGTTAATTCTTAAAAAGTGCCCTGTTAGGTTATTCCATCGTCTCTCTGACTATGCACTGCATAGACCGGCGACTTTCTTTCTCGTACTTTCATGAACCCCATCGTTATGGTAAGGGACGTCGCTGAAACACTTCGAAGGACAGTTTCAAGTTTACAAGTTTATTTATTTCACTTTATCAAAGATAACATAATTGAACATAATGAACAATGGCAATTATTATAACTAAACTTACAATATAGAAAACATAATGTACATGATAATAGTTATAACAGAGAATACAATCATATAAATCAATCAATAAAGTGGGGGATCTACTAAACAGCAAAGCTTGTATTATGTAGGTCCCGGTTCATAGGTTTATATATAAATTAGGGTATCTGAATTAACATATTTACAATCGCATATGATTACACGAGGGTTATCTTTAAGTGACACATTTTACTAAACATATCGTAACCAATTGAAAAAAGGAAGAGTTCTGTGCTTTCCTCAGCATAAACAAATATATATATACATTAAATAAAATGATCAGTGCTAAGGGGTGTTACCTGAAAACTGCGTCAACGACTGCGTCAACGACTGCGTCAACGGCTGCGTCAACGACTGGTGCGGTCTTCGATGCTTCCTGTGAGAACGACTTCGTCCAAAATGTGAATGAAATATGATCAGAGCAAACATTTAACTCTACTTGCCTTCATATAGGTTTGATTGGCGTAGGTAATAACGCAAACGAAATGACGCCTCGCATGCATCGGAGAGAGAGAGAGAGAGAGAGAGAGAGAGACAGAGACAGAGAGAGGGGGAGAAAGAGAGAGATAAACAGACATACAGAGACATACATAGACAAAATATACATAGAGAGAGAGAGAGAGAGAGAGAGAGAGAGAGAGAGAGAGAGAGAGAGAGAAATGAGAGAGATACAGACAGACATACAGATAGACAGACAGATAGAAACAGAGGGACAGGGAGAGAGAGAGAGAGAGAGAGAGAGAGAAATATAACATCACTCCTGACACACAGGCGGGCAAAACAATTTCAATTTTACCCCGACATGCCCCAATACAATGACGATGATGCATTCTTGTATCTCATAATTAAGCATCTTTCAACACCTTCCACAGTCGAAATGATATGAATACAAGTGATAATAATAGGATTGAATCTTTTCTTCAGCTGTGAGTCTTTGCGTGCCGAGACGCTAGACACCACCTGTTCTTCCCAATCGTCTTAGGGGCTGGCTGTGGGGAAGGTGTAAATTTGAAAACAAGGAGCGAAAATTAAGAGAAAGATAAAGCTCTCACAAAGCCCCTCGTTCCCCCATTGGCTACTGGAGATGGCAAAACAATGAGTTGAAATTGAGTGGCGTAATCCGTGTCGTGTTAAGCATGGCGGAGCCGACATCTAATATAATTTAGATCAATTTCGAGTTGTTCCGAGAGCCCGGGCCAATAAATCGTGCAAAAGATCAATTATTATAACATGTCATGATCCATTGTTTCGGTTTATTGTGTTAGGATTGTAGGATTACCTTCAGGGGCTTAATGCCGCCAGGGGCATCCTTAGAAAATGTTGAAAATGGGTGTCTATTGAAGTTGCCGAGTACTCTGCATTGCATAGAATGTTCAAATAATCTCCAAAAGCAAAGGAAAGGAACCAACACAAAAATAAATGGGAGAGCTCTTCATGCTTTTAGTTGTCTTTTAAAATTCACAGAGATAATTAAGGTCCTATTATTCACAAATCTAAATATTGATTTGCACGATCGAATTGCCAGAAAGTTTGCATTGATATTGAAGTCCCGCCCCAAACTAATTGAGTACATCTTGTCGTCCATTCGCCAAGAAACGAAGGAAACACTTCCAAACCACAAACATCGACTAGCTTCCTGTTTTATTATTTTGTAAGCAAGAAAAAGAAGATACTGCACTTGTGTTCCAATCCAAATCTGTTACTTTCGATTGCAAGGGGCAATACACCGGGCTAAGAAAGGATGACAGCTGAGCAGATTTTTCAGGAACAGTGGTGTAGCTACATGGGGGCACATGGCTAGCACGGGGCTACGCGCCCCCATATCCAAAAAGAAACCGAAAAAGAAAGAGTGAGAGAGAGAGAGAGATACAGAGGGAGAGAGTGAGGGGGGCACAGGAGAGGATTGTTAAATTAGCGTCAATGTACCCCCTCCCACGCCCTCATTGCCTGTACCATGCAGGCTACGCCACTTTGGAGGGGGTGGGAGAATCATCCCGGAAGTGAGAGGGGAGGGTGGGTGATGCGATTAAGAGATTACGACAATCAGAATCATGAGCCCAGGAAATTCGGGAAAGGTCGAATTTTGGTCTAAAAATCACACTACTGCCAAAACTACTGACTGAAACAGCATCTTCGTATTTAAAAAAAACAACAGATGTTCCTACAACTACATACTTTTTTCTAGTCCAACATTGTCATGGGAAGACGTGTTCACTTGACAGATTGACATCATTGTTAGAACTACTCGTACACCAAGTTTTAATATGGAATATGAAATATCATTACAGGCATAATGATGCAATTTAATTTACGTTTCTGATATAAATACTTAAAGTCCCACTGTACTACTTGTAGCTACTTGCTCCCTCTATATAGAAAACAATGTCTAATCGGTGACCATTGGTTCCCCATGATCCTCTTTTCCTTATGTTAATTGAGAGCTGAGTTAATGAGATAGCCACCTATCAGTGACCACCCTAGGTGGTCTAATCCATCCTAGCCAAACTAGAACAGACGGCCTTTAAGTTAGGCCTACTTCCTTTCAATGTGTGTATCATCTTCCCCTTCATGCGACAATTAGTGCGTAACTGGTGTTACAGCAATCACCTATTGAGGTCCCGGTCCACATAATTATGACGGAGTCGATAAAAAAATTCCCATCCTGCAGATGAACATTGAGAAAACGACCATTGTATCCAAACCTAGACATACAAGCACCTATATAGACTCAGAGATATGACCGGTATTCTAAACCAGACATAGAGGTGTGACTAGTATCAGAACCTAGACCCACGGACCTGGATCTATAGACCTGACTTTGGACCTGGTTCATCCAGGGTCCAGTGTGTCCATGACCAACGAGTTAAACAATAATAATGTGCTGAGAAATGAAGCTTTGTTTAGATGTGCGAATAGATATCTACATATTTTCATGAGTGCATGTAGAGTGGAGATGGTGCACATAGGTTACTACATCCTGAATATTGATAAGCATGGAGATTATGTCAGTGGCCTCCTAGATCTGTGTCAATCTGCGGTTACAGTTACACTTACATTCGGAAACCATTTTCAAATGAATTCAGAATTATTTTAGTTCACCGACTCCCACCCTGGATGAATGGGGTTATCTGTAATTCAGTTTCTAAAAGAAAAAAAGTACTAATTTCAGAATTAAAAAAAAGGAAAATGTAAAAATACTTCTAGATTTTTCATCGGTCTGCATCAACTTACAATTACCGTGCGGTCGAAGATTGTTATCCTTTGATTAAACCGTTTACGTCTAATAGATGCTCTGCGGAAATTTCTCAAATTAGTTGTAGGATGAGGTAATCCTCTGCTCCTCCAGGAAGAACAGAGGGATATAAGACGCTTCAATATGGGTTAAATGGGGACGACGTCTACTCCCACGTCATTGACGTCGACCGCAGATGGGGATCTCGTCATCGAAGAGGAGGATGAATCAGGATTGGCAGGTTGAGGGTGGGTAGGGATTTTTTTCATAGCGTTTCTTGTTTTGTTTTGGTTATGAGTACAGTTCTAAGGAAAGCAGAGGTCTATTTGTGTATATAATGTGTTTGAGAATATATATATATTTATTTGTGTATCCTTGAGACTAATATTGATGCTGTCGAAACAATATTATATTTGCGTATATTAGCACGAAGATGATTTAAAGAGCAATCAATGACCTCAAAATGATATGTTGTTTGATAATTGTTGTGTCTGCTTGACTTCGTAATTAGAAACATCCAATGACTAATACGTGGTGTGACTTGTAGAAGAAAATTTGACAGAAGTCGGGTGTATTTTGTCAATATAATACGACTAAATCAGATTTATATTCATATCTCTGATTACTTACACAAACCTACTGAAGATGATATTACAATTAAAGGTCGCCCCTTTCAAGCCCCAATGTATAAATATAGTCATGGTAGTGGAAAAATTTTGTTGTTGCTACTCTGAATTATTTGATACCATCGTTAAACATCAATTATCTGGAGAAGGTCAAATATGTCCAAATATTGTGTATAAATAAATACACAGCACTTAAAAAGTCATTTCGTACCCATAGTTGTGATAAAACATGGTTCCTTTCAGGTTGATCTAATGTGCATGTACATTACGTCATTTTTTCCTTCTATTTATCCTCTTTCAAGGGACTTTATTTGTTCATATCATTAAAAAAAATATATTTACAAATATGTTATATACAGAATTCATGCAATTGTAACATATCATATATATATATATATATATATAGTATAAAACATGAGACTAATGTGAAATAATCACGAACTTAAATATTGAAAATATTTGTGTTACTTCGTTTGTACATTACGTTATGTTATACATTACGTCATATCTGCACCGTTCGGAAAGGCTCGGAGGGCCAAATTTGGCAGAGATCATCAGTGTGCCTTTGGGATGTCCATGTCATGGGTATAGTCCCTTCTTCACCAGGGACACAAGAACAGCAGCAGCAGCCCCCCAGGGACCGGCCTGGTCGAGACCCTGACAAGAAGCTGCCTAACCTCATCGGAAACCATCTTGTGAAAACAGTGTCGCGGACGAGCCACGCGGGAAGAAGGGGGAAGGTTGCCCAATTAGGTTCCAATTTGTTACAGACTATGCACTTGATTACAAATATATTGGGCTTGAATTGGCGTCGTCATTCCATGATGGGTTTGCAGGAGAAGCGGAAAAGTTCATTGCCTAGATCTGTGTACTTCAACTTCCCGTCATCCTATTCGCCAACCCGGCCTCCTTCCTCCCCCAAGGAACTCCATGCCAGTCGTTGCTCAAGGCTTTCATCTCCGGAACATTTCAGCCTGCGGGTTGGGCTTTGGAAACACTGTTGGCTTGAAGTTTGAAGTTTATCTTCTCTACCTCTTCTTAAATATAGTCCTGTATTCGTGTCCTACAATCCTGGAAATTTTCTGCAAGCGAAATGGTTTGTCCGGTAGGAGTATTGATAAGGTGAATCTTACACCAATTATCTCGGTGGTGCAAGTAAAATCCACCAGTAGCAAGACAGTTGCCTTTTGTAATGTTTGCCTCAGCTTGAGTCTTTGTCGTAATGCTTCGACCGGTGGAGCTGATGTGATAACTAATATGCTATCAAAAAACATATAAAGCCCGACCATTGAAGTCATTGATGACCATCTTTTTCATAATTTTTTATACATTTGACACATTTAGTGCCTTGTGAATAAAAGTGGAAATATACATGTATTCATATATTAAAAGGTAAGAAGTGATAATACTGTATAAGAATCTTTATCTACACATCTGTCAACACATTGGGAGAAAGAGCCTTGATCTAGGCTAGATGTAAGAAGTAATCAGTGGTTTAAGATGAGAAGCAATGATCCCTCACAATCCCTCGTCTACTCTCCATGGACTCTTAAAGGTTGTGTCATCCTCTCCTAGATCAGGGTTAACCGATGTTGCGGTTTGTATTGCTCTTCCTCTAGAAATAACGCCTCTTCCTCCATGTCTTTACCCCTCTTTCACCCTCTCTCGCTCTCTTTCTCTCTCTCTCTCTCTCTCTCTCTCTCTCTCTGTTTTTCGTTCTCTCTCTGTCTGTGCCCTTGTGGACATAATAGTGCTACGAGATAGAACATCGCAAAATTATTAGCAAGTTGTGTAGAATTACTTTATGTATTATTATGGAAGGAAACTTAATAAGGTAATTAAATCACTTTCTTTTTTCACGGACTGCTTTAATTTCTATTTGATTTCTTAAACGTGCGGGAAACTAAAAAAGACATAATGGGGGCGCGCGAACACATGTGACATAGCCGACAACAAAGGAGAAATAACGTTAAAATATTTTAATTTAATGAAATATAACTAGAATTTAGTGAAGAAAGAGTACTTAGTAATGAAGGATTATTTAAGAAGAGTACAATAGAACTAGATTTGTAATACTTGTTTGGAACAAGTATAGGTGGGCTGATCCAACAAAAAATTGAGACAAAATAAAGGGTACATTTGAAATAGCTTTTTGTCTCAGCTACAACATATTCGGAGTTCAGCGTAAATGAAGCTAAAACGACGTAGATATTGCTCGCGAAAGACGGGAATGTAGAATCAAGTTTTGAGAAAAAGTCATGTCCCATAGAGAATACACGCAAAATGTGAAAAAATTAGCTTGCCTCCTTTAATCGCAAAAATACGCCATGATGCCTTTGTCAAAATGAAAAATTGTGACAACTGGATTTGTAGAGAATTGTCTCAGCTAGAACATATCAAAATTTTAAAGAAAATTAATCAATTTTTAGAAAGATACAATCAATTTTCCAAAAAAATGCTGACGTCATAATAGGCAAATTGAAATTTTGAGTTCGGAGGCCATTATGATGATGTCATGAGTTAATTGAGGGTCAAATGAGACATGAAATCATATCTCTGATTCATACTCGCTCAAAATATGAAAAAAAAATTGGGGTCACCTTGCATCCTAAAGAGCTATAATGGATTTTGCATAGGCATGTTTTTGCCCATATATGCTATGTATTACAAGAGCTCGCGCGCATTGAAATTTATGTTAAACGGTCGATTATTCAATTATTTATAGTCATAAAGAGACAAACATGGTATCAATTTGTTTGTAAGAATATGTGGAATATTATGAAAGAAAAAAAATGGCGATTCTATGGTGTCTAATAGTTTTACGCGCGAAAACGCGCGCGCATGCGCGTGTGCGCGATTTTTAAAAAATGCTTAGAATGGCCTAAAACGTATGCAAAATGATTTTGAGACGATTTTGAGCATTTCAAAATTTTGCGCGCGCATTGACGCGCGGACGTACGTGCACGCGCGCGTTATTTGACCTGAAATTGACCGGACGGATATTGACCCTGATCATGATAAATATGAATCAGAAATACCTTTTGGTTATGAAGATATGATCAGGAGTTGATTTTCGTAAAATTTTACAAAATGGCGCCTAGATGACGTCATCAGTGAAGGTCAATGTTGAAAACGTTATTGTGCTTTGTACATATGCCTATACATATGTGTGCCAAATTTCAAATTATTTGATTGAGCCATTTCCAAGTTATCTTGCCAACAAAAAAGTGGTTAGAAATAAGAAAAATATACTAGATTTGTAATACTTGTTTGGAACAAGTATAGGTGGGCTGATCCAACACAAAATTGAGACAAAATAAAGGGTACATTTGAAATAGCTTTTTGTCTCAGCTACAACATATTCGGAGTTCAGCGTAAATGAAGCTAAAACGACGTAGATATTGCTCGCGAAAGACGGGAATGTAGAATGAAGTTTTGAAAAAAAGTCATGTCCCATAGAGAATACACGCTAAATGTGAAAAATTGACATGCCTCCTTTAATCGCTAAAATACGCCATGATGCCTTTGTCAAAATAAAGAATAATTAGAACTGCATCTGTAGAAAATTGTCTCAGCTAGAACGTATCAAAATTTGGAAGAAAATCGATCAATATTTACAGAGATACAATCAATTTTCTATAAATATGCTGACGTCATAATATGCAAATTGGAATTTTGAGTTCGGAGGCCATTATGATGACTTCATGAGTTAATTGAGGATCAAATGAGACATGAACAAATATCTCCGAATCATACTCTATTAAAATATGAAAAAAATTGGCGTCACCTTGCATTCTAAAGAGCTACAATGTATTTTGTATAGGCATGTTTTTGCCCATATATGCTATGTATTACAAGAGCTCGCGCGCACGGAAATTTTGTTTAACGGTCGATCATTCCGTTTTTAATAGTCATAAAGAAACAACCATGGCATCTATTTGTTTGTAAAAATATGTAGAATATTATGAAGAAAAAAAAATGGCGATTCTATGTTGTGTAATAGTTTTACGCGCGAAAACGCGCGCGCATGTGCGTGTGCGCGATTTTTTATAAAATGCTTAAAATGGCCTCAAACGTATGCAAAATGATTTTGAGACGATTTTGAGCATTTTAAAATTTTGCGCGCGCATTGACGCGCGGACGTACGCGCACGCGCGCGTTCTTTGACCTGAAATTGACCGGACGGATATTGACCTTGATCATGATAAATATGAATGAGAAATAACTTTTGGTTATGAAGATATGATCATAAGTTGATTTTCGTAAAATTTTACAAAATGGCGCCTAGATGACGTCATCAGTAATGTTTAATGTTGAAAACGTTATTGTGCTTTGTACATATGCCTATACATATGTGTGCTAAATTTCAAGGCTTTTGATTGAGCCATTTTCAAGTTATCCTGCCAACAAAAAAGTGGTTAGAAATAAGAAAAATAAACTAGACATAATACTTGTTTCGAACAAGTATAGGTGGGCTGGTCAACTAAAATTTGAGACAAAATAGAGCAAAAATGAGCGAGATACTGCTAAAAAAACAATGTCATTGATGTAGTGATGTAAACTAAATTCTCCTTCCATAGGCATAACACGCAACGTAAGAAATTTCTGATATGTGCCCTTTAATCGTAATTTTCACTATGATGACGTGATCAAAATTAAAAATGGTGTTGACTGAGCTTGTAAAGAATTGTCTTAGCTACAACATATCGAAATTTGGAAGAAAATCGATCAATATTTACAGAGATACAATCAATTTCCCATAAATATGCTGACGTCATAATATGCAAATTCGTATTTTGAGTTCCAAGGTCATTATGATGATGTCACGATACACTTAATGGCCAAATGAGGCATGGAATCATATTTCCGATTCATACTCTATCTAAATATGAAAAAACATTGAAGGTCACGGTTCATTCCAAAGAGCTATAATGGATTTTGTATAGGCATGTTTTTGCCCATATATGCTATGTAATAAAAGAGCTCGCGCGCACGGACATTTATCTTGAATTAACGTTCATCTTGTTATTTATGGCCATAAAGAAATAAACATGGTATCAAATTCCTTGAAAACATATGAGAAATATCATGAAAGAAAAAAAATGGCGATTCTATGTTGTGTAATGGTGTAACGCGCGAAAACGCGCGCGCATGCTCGTACGCGCGATTTTTTATAAAATGCTTAAAATGACCTGAAACGTATACAAAATAAATTTGAGACGATTTTGAGCATTTTGAAATGTTGCGCGCGCATTGACGCGCGGACGTACGCGCACGCGCGCGTTTTTTTACCTGAATTTGACCGGACTGATATTGACCTTAATCATGATAAATATGAATGAGAAATGACGTACCGTTATGAAAATATGATCATGAGTAATTTTTCAGAAAATTTCACAAAATGGCGCCTAGATGACGTCATCAGTCAAGGTCAAGGTTGAAAAGTTTGCTGTGTTTTGTTCATATGCCTATACATATGTGTGTCAAATTTCAAGGTATTTGATTGAACCATTTTCAAATTATCTTGAACACAAAAAAGTGGGTCGAAATAAGAAAAACTAGACATATAATACTTGTTTGGAACAAGTATAGGTGGGCTGGTCAACTTAAATTTTAAACAAAATAGAGCAAAAATAAGCGAGATACTGCTTTAAAATTCTTAAAAACAATATCATGTAGTTTCATGACGTAAACAAAATTCACCTTCTATAGGGATAACGCAAATTATGAAATTTTTGGCATGAGGCCTTTAATCGAGATTTTCACTATGATGACGTCATCAAAATGAAAAATGATTATTACTGAGCTTGTAGAGAATTGTCTTAGCTACATCATAACGAAATTTTGAAGAAAATTTATCAATATTTACAGAGATACAATCAATTTTACATAAATATGCTGACGTCATAATATGCAAATTCGTATTTTGAGTTCCAAGGCCATTATGATGATGTCACAATATACCTAATGGCCAAATGAGACATGGAATCATATCTCCGACTCATACTCTATCTAAATATGAAAAAAAATTGAAGGTCACTGTTCATTCCAAAGAGCTATATTGGATTTTGTATAGGCATGTTTTTGCCCATATATGCTATGTATTAAAAGAGCTCGCGCGCACTGACATTTATCTTTAATTGACGCTCATCTTGTTATTAATGGTCATAAAGAGATAAACATGGTATCAAATTCCTTGAAAAAATATAAGAAATATCATCAAAGAAAAAAAAATGGCGATTCTATGTTTTGTAATGGTGTTACGCGCGAAAACGCGCGCGAATGCGCGTACGTGCGATTTTTTATAAAATGCTTAAAATGACCTAAAACGTATGCAAAAAAAATTTGAGACGATTTTGAGCATTTAACAATTTTGCTCGCGCACTGACGCGCGAACGTACGCGGACGCGCGCGTTTTTTGACCTGAAATTGACCGGACACATATTGACCTTGATCATGATAAATATGAATGAGAAATGAATTACCGTTATGAAAATATGATCATGAGTAAATTTTCAGAAAATTTCACGAAATGGCGCCTAGATGACGTCATCAATCAAGGTCAAGGTTGAAAACTTTGCTGTGCCTTGTTCATATGCCTATACATATGTGTACCAAATTTTAAGATATTCGATTGAGCCATTTTCAAATTATCTTGAACACAAAAAAGTGGGTCGAAATAAGAAAAATAAATAATAAACTAGACATATAATACTTGTTTGGAACAAGTATAGGTGGGCTGGTCAACTAAAATTTGACACAAAATTGAAGAGTTTCATTCCAAAAGGAGCCAAATCCACTTTGGGTACTTCTGAGTAAATCGCCTTTTTTCATTTCCCCACTTTCCCTTTAGCCATGGACCTTAATGTTGTTATATATTTTAAAGGTGTCACCCTGGACCAATAATATATGATAATAAAAAATCTACCAGTTTTTCCTGAATTTTACTAAATTTTTAGAATTTTTGTTTTCGTGGATTTAGCTCCTTTTGGAATGAAACATGATATTGTACCTGGAAAATTTCATATTTTCTCAATAAACTCACTGAAATGTATTAAAATTTAGTAGCAAACCTTTCCTTTTAAATAATAATAATGAAATCACAACTAAAAAAATCTTTTGAAAAGAAAGTAAACAACATATCACATTTTCATTCCAAAAGGAGCTAAATCCGTTTCATTCCAAAAGGAGCTAAATCCATGTTTCATTCCAAAAGGAGCTAAATCCACAAAATCTAAAAATTGAGTAAAAATCAGAAATAACTGGTAGATTTTTTTTCTTATCATATATTATTGGTCCAGGGCGACACCTTTAACATATATAACAACATGAAGGTACATTGCTAAAGGGAAAGTGGAGAAATAAAAAAGGTGATTTACTCAAAGTGGATTTAGCTCCTTTTGGAATGAAACCGATTTGGATTTAGCTCCTTTTGGAATGAAACATGATATTGTACCAATTTTTTTTTATACTTCCTGGTAAAATTTTCGAATGTGATATAGTGCATTTTGTGCCCATGTAGGAAATCATTATTTTAAGACAAATAACTCCATTTTGATAAAATATGGATTTAGCTCCTTTTGGAATCAAGCTCTTCATTAATAGAGCGAAAATAAGCGAGATACTGCTAAAGAACAATGTCATGTAGATTAATGATGTGAACGTAATTCACCTTCCATAGGCATAACACGCAAGTTAATACATTTCTGATGTGTGCCCTTTAATCGTAATTTTCACTATGATGACGTGATCAAAATGAAAAATGGTGATTACTGAGCTTGTAGAGAGTTGTTTTAGCTACATCATATCGAAATTTGGAAGAAAATCGATCAATATTTACAGAGATACAATCAATTTACCATAAATTAAATATGCTGACGTCACAATATGCAAATTCGTGTTTTGAGTTCCAAGGCCATTATGATGATGTCACGATACACTTAATGGCCAAATGAGACATGGAATCATATTTCCGACTCATACTCTATCTAAATATGAAAACCAATTGAAGGTCACGGCTCATTCCAAAGAGGTATAATGGATTTTGTATAGGCATGTTTTTGCCCATATACGCTATGTATTAAAAGAGCTCGCGCGCACAGACATTTTTCTTGAATTGACGCTCATCTTGTTATTAATGGTCATAAAGAGATAAACATGGTATCAAATTCCTCGAAAAAATATGAGAAATATCATGAAAGAAAAAAAATGGCGATTCTATGTTGTGTAATGGTGTTACGCGCGAAAACGCGCGCGCATGCGCGTACGCGCGATTTTTTATAAAATGCTTAAAATGACCTGAAACGTATGCAAAATAATTTTGAGACGATTTTGAGCATTTTAAAATTTCACGGACGTACGCGCATGCGCGCGTTTTTTGACCTGAAATTGACCGGACGGATATTGACCTTGATCATGATAAATATGAATGAGAAATGGCTTTCGGTTATGAAGATATGACCATGAGTTGATTTTCAGAAAATTTCACAAAATGGCGCCTAGATGACGTCATCAGTCAAGTTCAAGGTTGAAAATTTTTCTGTGCTTTGTTCTAATGCCTATACATACGTGTGCCAAATTTCAAGGTATTTGATTGAACCATTTTCAAGTAATCTTGCTCACAAAAAAGTGGGTCGAAATAAGAAAAATAAATTAAAAATTCTTGAAAAACAATATCATGTAGTTTCATGACGTGAACGAAATTCACCTTCTATAGGGATAACGCAAATTATGAAGGCCTTTTGACATGAGGCCTTTAATCGAGATTTTCACTATGATGACGTCATCAAAATGAAAAATGGTTATTACTGAGCTTGTAGAGAATTGTCTTAGCTACAACATATCGAAATTTGGAAGAAAATTGATCAATATTTACAGAGATACAATCAATTTTCCATAAATATGCTGACGTCATAATATGCAAATTCGTATTTTGAGTTCCAAGGCCATTGTGATGATGTCACGATACACTTAATGGCCAAATGAGACATGAAATCGTATCTCCGACTCATACTCTATCTAAATATGAAAACAAATTGAGGATCCCGGTGCATTCCAAAGAGCTATAATGGATTTTGTATAGGCATGTTTTTGCCCGTATATGCTATGTATTATAAGAGCTCGCGCGCACGGACATTTATCTTGAATTTACGCTCATCTTAAAATTAATGGTCATAAAGAGATGAACATAGTATCAAATTGTTTGAAAAAATATGGGAATTATCATGAAAGAAAAAAAAATGGCGATTCTACGTTGTGTAATGGTGTTACGCGCGAAAACGCGCGCGCATGCGCGTGTGCGCGATTTTTTATAAAATGCTTAAAATGACCTGAAACGTATGCAAAAAAAATTAAAGACGATTTTGAGCATTTAAAATTTTTGCGCGCGTACTGACGCGCGGACGTACGCGCACGCGCGCGTTTTTTTACTTGAAATTAGCCGGACTGATATTGACCTTGATCATGATAAATATGAATGAGAAATGGCTTTTGGTTATGAAGATATGATCATGAGTTGATTTTCAGAAAATTTCACAAAATGGCGCCTAGATGACGTCATCAGTCAAGGTCAAGGTTGAAAAATTGTCTGTGTTTTGTTCTAATGCCTATACATATGTGTGCTAAATTTCAAGGTATTTGATTGAACCATTTTCAAATTATCTTGCACACAAAAAAGTGGGTCGAAATAAGAAAAATAAATAATAAATAATAATAATAATAATAAAGGCAATTTTAACAAAATTATAAGGTGGTCTGTATTAGATACAGCCCACCTGATAATAACTAGACATATAATACTTGTTTGGAACAAGTATAGGTGGGCTGGTCAACTTAAATTTGAGACAAAATAGAGCAAAAATAAGCGAGATACTGCTTAAATATTCTTGAAAAACAATATCATGTAGTTTCATGACGTGAACGAAATTCACCTTCTATAGGGATAACGCAAATTATGAAGGCCTTTTGACATGAGGCCTTTAATCGAGATTTTCACTATGATGACGTCATCAAAATGAAAAATGGTTATTACTGAGCTGATAGAGAATTTTCTTAGCTACAACATATCGAAATTTTGAAGAAAATCGATCAATATTTACAGAGATACAATCAATTTTCCATAAATATGCTGACGTCATAATATGCAAATTCGTATTTTGAGTTCCAAGGCCATTATGACGATGTCACGATACACCTAATGGCCAAATGAGACATGGAATCATATCTCCCACTCATACTCTATCTAAATATGAAAAAAAAATTGAAGGTCACGGTTCATTCCAAAGAGCTATAATGAATTTTGTATAGGCATGTTTTTGCCCATATATGCTATGTATTAAAAGAGCTCGCGCGCACTGACATCTATCTTGAATTGACGCTCATCTTGTTATTAATGGTCATAAAGAGATAAACATGGTATCAAATTCCTTGAAAAAATATAATAAATATCATGAAGAAAAACAAATGGCGATTTTATGTTTTGTAATGGTGTTACGCGCGAAAACGCGCGCGCATGCGCTTACGCGCGATTTTTTTATAAAATGCTTTAAATGACCTGAAACGTATGCAAAACTAATTTGAGACGATTTTGAGCATTTAAAAATTTTGCGCGCGCACTGACGCGCGGACGTACGCGGACGCGCGCGTTTTTTGACCTGAAATTGACCGGACACATATTGACCTTGATCGTGATAAATATGAATGAGAAGTGAATTACCGTTATGAAAATATGATCATGAGTAAATTTTCAGAAAATTTCACAAAATGGCGCCTAGATGACGTCATCAATCAAGGTCAAGGTTGAAAACTTTGCTGTGCCTTGTTCATATGCCTATACATATGTGTACCAAATTTTAAGATATTTGATTGAGCCATTTTCAAATTATCTTGCACACAAAAAAGTGGGTCGAAATAAGAAAAATAAATAATAAATAATAATAATAATAATAAAGGCAATTTTAACAAAATTATAAGGTGGTCTGTATTAGATACAGCCCACCTAATAATAATAATAAAGGCAATTTTAACAAAATTATAAGGTGGTCTGTATTAGATACAGCCCACCTAATAATAAATAAATAAATAAATAAAGGCAATTCTAACGAAATTATAAGGTGGTCTGTACGTTATACAGCCCACCTGATAATAAATAATAAATAAATAAAGGCAATTCTAACGAAATTATAAGGTGGTCTGTACGTTATACAGCCCACCTGATAAGACGAGAACATCCCAAATATTGTCGCCATTTTGTTTCTTCTGAAGAACTGCATGTATATAGCAACGCCATATTTCAAGAACAAATTTGCCATTGCCAATGCTGTCGTGTAGGAGCTTCAGATCATCAACATCAGATTACATCCTCGCTTATTCTTGATCTGTTGCTTCCGGATATCAGTTTCCTTACTTTCCAAAACTTTTAAATCCCCCTTAAAACTCAGAGATCTTTAGAAGATGTGTACATCCCCAAGATTGACTTCTCGAAGAATGTCGTTTGACAGATTGCAAATCCATGATACATACTGAAACTCTGGAAGATATTACGCGCTAATACTACCCCAGGCACACCTCAGCACCGAGTCCAAACCGACCCCCAAACCGACCCAAAACCGACCGACAAATATTGAGCATTCGGGTTAGTATTTTTCCTTTTCCTTTTTCCGTTCGGTCTATGTTCGGTCCAGTGTCGGTCTTGTGGTGTGAGTAGGTTATAAATACATGTAACACCGCTAAACAACTCAAAAGCGACCGATTTGGGCCCATTGGAAGAAACATAATTTGTTTGTTTGGTCTAAGGTCAGTCTGGCGTTGGTGTTGCAGCGTGCCTGGGTTATATCTCAGTCACCCTGCCATAACCGACTCCTACCCGACCTATGACCGTCAAAATCTTGGCCATTTGAAATATTGTATTTTAAGACGATCGCAAAAGACTTTCAATATATCAACCTCCGGCAATTTCAAAAGCCTTGTCCGCCACCATTCGGAATGTACGAACGTGACAATGACATAATATAACATAACCACAAAATTATTTATTTAATAGGCAATACAGTACGATATTGGAATTGCCCCGACTTGATTTCTTGAAAGTTTATGAAATCGCGTTGTTATTGTTCGGTCGGCTGTTGTCGGTCAGGTGTCGGTCTGGTGCGGTCTAATGCGGTCTGGTGTCGGTACGGTGTCGGTCTGTTGTCGGTCCGGTGTCGGTCCGGTGTCGGTTTGGTGTAGGTCTGTTGTCGGTCTGATGTCGGTCTAGTGTCGGCCAGGTGTCAGTCTGGTGTCGGTCTGGTGTCGGTCTGATGTCGCTCTGATGTCGGTCTGGTGTCGGTCTGCAGGCGCGGATCCAGGATTTCTTAGGGGGGGGGGCCCAAATTTTAAATTATGCTAGCCAAATATTGGTACGTAATGGTGACCAACGGTGATGTAATGCGGGGGGGGGGGGGGTCGGTGCAGGGAGGGACGAGTTTTCCCCACCCTCCTCCACGAAAAGCGGAAGCTTTGACGTTTTATTAAATTATTAAAGAAAGAAGACGATTCGTTGTACCGTTCTCGACTCAAAATCTTCGTCTGAATTTAGTTTTGCCCCTTCCGCGCGAAGCGCGGAAAATTTTACGTTTTATTAAATTATTAGAGAAAGAAGACGATTCATTGTAGAGTTCTCGACTCTTAATCCTTGTCTAAATTCAGCCCGCCCCCCTCCTGCGCGAAGCGCGGAAGCTTTGACGTTTCATTAAACTATTAAAGAAAGAAGACGATTTGTTGTACCGTTCTCGACTCTTAATCCTCGTCTGAATTTAGTTTTTCCCCTGCCGCGCGAAGCGCGGAAAATTTTACGTTTTATTAAAATATTAGAGAAAGAAGACGATTCATTGTAGATATCTCAACTCTTAATCCTTGTCTGAATTCAGGTTCCCCCCACCCTCCCGGGCGAAGCGCGGAAGCTTTGACGTTTCATTAAACTATTAAAGAAAGAAGACGATTTGTTGTACCGTTCGGACTCTTAATCCTCGTCTAAATTTAGTTTTTCCCCTGCCGCGCGAAGCGCGGAAAATTTTACGTTTTATTAAAATATTAGAGAAAGAAGACGATTCATTGTAGAGTTCTCAACTCTTAATTCTTGTCTGAATTCAGGTTCCCCCCCCACCCTCCTGCGCGAAGCGCGGAAGCTTTGACGTTTCATTAAACTATTAAAGAAAGAAGACGATTTGTTGTACCGTTCGGACTCTTAATCCTCGTCTAAATTTAGTTTTTCCCCTGCCGCGCGAAGCGCGGAAAATTTTACGTTTTATTAAAATATTAGAGAAAGAAGACGATTCATTGGAGAGTTCTCGACTCTTAATCCTCGTCTGAATTCAGGTCCCCCCCCCCCTCCCGCGCGAAGCGCGGAAGCTTTTAAGTTTCATAACATTATGAGAGAAAGAAGACGATTGGCTGTACAGTTCTCGACTCTTAATCCTCGTCTGAATTCAGGTTCCCCCCCGCGCGGAAGCTTTGACGTATCATAAGATTATGAGAGAAAGAAGACGATTCACTGTACCGTCCTCAATTCTTAACCCTTGTCTGAATTCAGTCCCCCATCCCCCCCCCCCTCCCCTCCTGCGCGAAGCTTTGACGTTTCATTAAATTATTAGAGAAAGAAGACGATGCGTTGTACCGTTCTCTATACTCTTAATCCTTGTCCGAATTTCAAAGATGTTCTTTGTCTGCTCCTTTTACTTCCTACGTCTTCTTCCGTTTTGGGGGGACCGCCCCCCCCCCCCCCCCCCCTGGCTACGCGCCTGCGGTCAGATAAACACATTTTGATAACTTGTTCGGCCCCGGAAGCTCAGGGTTTTAGGCGTTTAATTAAGGTCAGATGATCATTTTTTTGTAATACCCATTATTTTGTGACACTGGTAGTTCACTATTTGGCGTGGGGTCCAGGGGGCGGATCCCCCCTCCCAAAAAAGAGGGGTATTAGGCAATAAATTACCGTCAGATGAGCATCTAATGGCCAGCCGTAGCGCCCTAGGTGGAATCCAGGGGGCAGAGCCCCCGGAAGCTTAGGGGTTTTAGGCATTTAATCACGGTCAGATGAGCATATTTTGATGCCTCATTTTTTAACACTGCACTGGCATTTAACTATTCTTTCTTTCTTGCTCTCATTCTATTTTTTTTTCTCTTTAATATACTTTTTCAAATAAAGTGGGGGGGGGGGAGGGAGGGAGCTCGAGGCTCCCGATCCCTGTCGTACCTCGGGCCCTGACATGTAGGAATCTCAAGAATCATATTTCGTGCCTGGCTGTAAATTCAGGAATTTGTCATTTTCCAACAAACACATATACAAACGTATAATTTACTAAAAAATGAGGACAAATCTCGGAAATTATGTCATTTCAGCATTAATTGTAATCCACCGTTGTGGAATTAGAAATAAACCACGTTTGAATTTGATTCCCCCTAAGCCCCCCCCCCCCCCCCCTCCCCCATTAGTACGCCAGTATCTCCTCTTTTCCTTTTTTCTTTCCCTTTCCTTCCTTCTCTCTTATTTTTTTGATTGGGGGGGGGGGGGGGGGGTTAACAGCCTGGGAGGCAAGGCCCTTTCGGTCCCCCCCCCCCCCGATTTCCTTCTTCCCCCTTTTCTTTTCTTCTTCTTCTTCTTCTTCTTTCTTTCCCTTTCTCTCCTCTTTCCCTTTCCCTTCTTTTCCTTTCTTCTCTCTTTTTTTTTTTTTTTTTTTTTTTTGCGGGGGGGGGGGGGGGCCAAGGCCCGCTCGGCCCCCCCCCTGGATCCGCGCCTGAGTCGGTCTTATGCGGTCTGATGCGGTCTGATGCGGTCTGTTGTTGATCTCGTCAATGTGACCGGGTTTTAAAAATGTAAATTTGGTCGGTAATTCTCGGCGAATAGATCTTGAGGGGGATGGCATGACTCAGATGATACCCTGTAATAGCCCTTTAAAGTTGACAGTTTATGGAGTAGGATTAAGGGCTCGCGTGTCTCCCCCTCCCACCCGTATGTCGAGTCTCATTACGTCATTTACTGAACCTTTTACCCACCTCCCCTTCAATTCGCCTTCCGCTGACATTCTCCTTCTTTAAACATTGTTGAGAAAGAAAGTCGGTTAACTTTGTTTGGAGAGGACTGGAGAGGATATGGGGGAGAGGGTAATCCAATGACTCGGTGCACTTCCGGTTCATTTCGATCGAATTTGTTTGCATGAAATGATGTGCGATTGTGTTGTGCAACTTGTACTTGAAAATCTTGTTTTTTGGTTCATAAATAAGATCATAAAAAGGAGTCAGAGAAATCCTTGGAATACCGAGAATACCGAGAATCTCCATACAAGGATAATATGTGTTCTATTTTTGTCAATTCGGCAGATATAAATGAAGCTGTACTAAAATTACTAACATTACTTGTGTCTTCTTGTGTTATGACGATGTTCTTAAAAATAAATTTACATGCAGAGAAGAATAACAAACAGAAGTGAAACAAAAATACGTGATTCTGAGTGCTTGAAAGTCAACATGTGTGTTATTCAAAAGTACTTTGCAAATCTAACTCTTCATAAAGGGGCAGGTTTTCCGCCCCAATTCATAGGCAAGTATTTCACTGCCCAACTGCCCCCTTGCCCCTCCCCAGCCCCAATCGCCCCTTGTTCATCACCATAATCCCGACTTCACACATAGTTTCTTTACCCACCGTTTTGGACGGGCCGCCGCCATCTTATCCCATGGTCTACGTAAAAAGTTCAAGTACTGGGGCTAGGTTCATTTGCTCATCGTGAGGGAGCAGAAGGGTCATGACTTACCTCCAGAAAGCTAGAGAACTTTTGGCTTTTTTTATTCTTCCAAAGTTTTGTCGTCTACTTTACACAGACTGTGTGTCTTCTTATAAGAATACATCATACTCCTCCGAATGGATATATTATTCAAAAGTTTATAGGTCTGTTCCTTTATGTTGGTTTGTCAGTGTACTGTTATTTCTATCCCTTGTTTCTACCTGTATTTATAAGAGTATGAATTATATCAATTAATGTTTATTTCACGCCATTTTACATCTAATCCATTTACTTAACATCTTTTTTGACAGTGTAATCCTTGCTGAGAAATTAAAGGGCGTTACTTTATTAATTAGTTTCTCGGGGGCGGGGGTTGATATGAAACCTTCTTCTAGATCCACTGTTCATATGGAATTGTTCTCTTCTTTTATTACCTGTTTATTATGTTCACATTGAAAGCATTACCATATATCACAAAACAATAACAATCGTTGTAATAACAAATACACTTCTATGAATGCTACAGGGCGCACACTATTTAGTGCATATAAATGTTTATCTTACAAACTTTCGCCACTCTGTTTCCTACATAGTTGAAGAATATCTTCCCAAATACGATCACTTTCAACAAAAGTGGGCCAAAAGAAAGAGACTTTTAAAACAATGATGATACCAATTACCCTACATTCATGGCAGTTTAGAAACATAAGGGTAAGATAACAAACACTTTTTGATAAGAAACCATACGTAATTCAGTTAAATCTGTGTAACGGAATTGCAAAAACAGCTTTTAAGACAGAGTGATACTTTTATAACAGAAAAAATGAAATGGCTCTTTGTCAGTAGCTTAATATTTGTAGACATTATCGTTTGATCTATAGATATGTTTGTTATATCACCAAATGGGAAAAACTAAGAGAAATGACAAATGACAATGACATTATACGGTTCATCTCTACCTAATTTGAAAAATATTTACGTTAAGGCTTTATTCATAATAAAAGCTTCGCGTTGATCGTCTAATCAACAGATGTTCTAGTAATTCATACGGCTGGCATCATGAGAAAATAATTCTGATACAGATATGTTACCGTTCGTATTATTCTTTTGAATAACAATAACAGTTTCATTAGTTTATGTTGACAAAAGAAACGTTATTGAATAATAGGTGCATGAGGCAATGAGATATTTGTAGTCAGTTTTATGACATTTGTTTCTTTCAATACAAGCCATCTAAACATTAATGTCTATCTACAAAAAATGTCTGCAGATGGTTAGGAAATTTGTTTGATAAGTTCGTTTGTATTCATGCTCTCAATTTCTAAAGGAAAGGAAAACTCCCTTTCATCCCATTTCCAGCAACAACAAAACTTGAATTTGGCTTCTTTTCTGCAACCCCCAAAGCTTCCTTTTCAACTCGTTGATCTCTTCATCAGTTCGTCTCCACCTGCAAACTAGTTATCATTGATAGTTTTTGCTTCTTTTCTTCGTAAATGAATAAAGAACAGCTGCACTTTATTAATTGGTCGCCATTCAATCGGCATCTAAATGTTGATTGTGCGTGGAGAGAGAGAATACCAAGAGATACTCCCTTAACCAAACGTTCCCGTCCAATTTCAATTGCTCTCAGAATAGGGCGATTCGCCCCGGGCTAACGCAGGGTCGAGGAGGAAAAAAAAATCCCACAAACCTACTCATCATCAGAGCCACTGGTAACAATACAACGAGTTATACACATCATAATTCATCTCGAAAATTAGTTGCTCGATTTAGTGGACAGATTTGCGGGTATAGGAGAGAGTATGATATTAGGGATCATGTCTGGTGCACAATGGCATGGGTAGACTCACCGCGGCGTCATTGGACAATTACTGGCTATTGGTGCCTTATGACTCGAAAAATGAGGCAGACTTAATAAGTGATCACATCTTCCCCTCACCATTTACAAAAAAACCGAGACCAGTATATCAAACAAGTCAATAGCCTTTCCTCCTTTAAATATATGGAGGGAGGCTGAGAGAGAGAGGGGGAGAGCATGAAAGATTACAATCATCTCCGATTGATACGGCTTTTTAAATGGGCGCTTAACAAAGGTACCAAGTATTTTAAGCTCTCCACCGCAAGTTAAACATGAATTTATCGGTTTGTGAGCGGGCACAAAGCTTACTGGCTCCCCGACGCCAGCCCGGCTTCTCCGCATAGTGATCCGCCATAACGTGATCTGTCACGGGGACATGCGTGCACACCGAGCCGAAACATGGCCCGCCATTGTTTGAGGAAAATTTAACTGTTTCACGGTCCTGGTTTCTTTATTTTTCCCTTTTTGACTTAAGCACTAGCCAATTACTTTAGGGCTGGTGTAAAATACTTTGTGGCTTTATCACTGGAGTGAGAAATGGAGAAAAGGCAGAACTCGGAAAAGGAGAGGCTATGAATCAATCTGTTACTAGTATTTTTCATCCGGGATTGTTCACCTACAAAATTAGTTTCATCAATGAACATTGAACATGACGTCATAATGTGCCGTACTGCAGTCCGTGTATTGTGACAAAGGAAGAAAATTCTAAGACAACTCAACATCTTAATTAGATAGCAATTAAGAGTGACCTTTGTCTTTTGTGTTTCGATTTGACCCCCCTATAATCCTCAGCAATCTACAATCGTGTCAAATTAGTCAAACTTTGTCTGGGCGACAACTGTCAAAACTTTTTCCGTCTAAGCTAACATGGTTGGTATTCGCTTTTGTGCATAAGGTAGGTAGTGTGTTCGGTCCAGGTTCGAAGTTATAGGATTTCGACTCGTGTAAGAAATTTACCACATCTGTGAGGTGAAGGTTGTCCGAATTCTGATTATTGAAATTGTCTAATAATGGGGGTAGCCCCCCCCCCCCCCCTCATCGCACGCCTATGCTAATACTAATCTCAATCAAAATCATCCCGGAAGGATTTTATTGCGTGTGAAATCAAATTAGTCTGTGTTACTAAAATGCCATGAAATTGATAATTACATTTTTAACGAATTGTAGAATCTCTTGCTGCCCAAAAGCATTGTCAGATGAAGATCATTGATTGCTATATTCAAAACATTACGAATTAGTTATTGGAGAAAAGGCATTGAAAGGCGTGAGCAAAATCACCATCAGAGAAGTAGGAGATTATATTTTGTAGTAACAAAATGCAATAAACATCATAAAGAAAGAGATCAAATTGGAATTATAGAACATCAATCAAAATGATGCTCATGGATTTGCTTCGTCATTTTCTTTGTCCATTTATACGTGATTGTTCAGGCATAGGCTATGTTAGTTTTATAGTTCCAATCGTACTTACAAATGCCTTACAATTCATAAATCAAACTGACAACCAATTACTCAAGCTTGTGTGAGTTAAAGTCGAACTTTTCCATCCTAACACGCACGCGATAAAACCATTAGTTACAGTATAACGTGGTTCAATATTATTTTGTTCTCACCAACAAACACATTCGTTATGCTACGATTGATTTCAAAAGAAAGTGGAAATGTCACTTTAGCATATCATGTTTCATAACATCACCACGACTGCACCTTCATCAAACTATACAATTGTTGAAAACATTTTACATTATTCATAATGAAAGTGAATAAAGGAATTCTTCTTCTTCTTCTTCTTCTTCTTCTTCTTCTTCTTCTTCTTCTTCTTCTTCTTCTCTCTGTCTGTATGTCTCTCTCTCTCTCTCTCTTTCTCTCTCTCTCCCTGTCTATTTCTCTCTCTATATATATTATATACATTGTTGCTCATAAAGTTGGAAAACATTTTACTAGCCTCTTTTCATGGAATGACAGTGACAATGATTTATTCTTGATAGATAAAATGCATCTCTTCTCATAAACTTATTGAGCGATGAAGACTGAAAAATAAAGTCAGAACAATGAATTTCTGAGAAGATGTAAACTATATCCATCAATCATATTGTAACAATCATTTTATGAAAATTTGTAAGAAAAACAAATTCCAGCTTTATCATCTATCTCCCCCTCTAAGATTTTTGTTTACTCTCTTCCCCTCTCAATCACAATACAGGTTTGCTCAAAGATCTCATCGAAAAGAGCGAACCGACATTTTCAGAAAAAAAGAAATCTTTGGACAATTGTGTTTATATATTTCTTCACTTTGATCGTTTTATTTAAGACCGTTACGATAGTCTATGAATACAATAAATTTCAAATATAATACAGTTCGACACATGCAACGACAAGGCACCTTTTAAGGTATAGGCGACTTTTACATTTCAAGAACGAAAAAAACATGAAAACGTCGTGTATTTTTCATGTCTCACATCCATAATACATTTAATAAATTTATACTGTACAGATGCACTCGAAAGTTCATACAAAAGAGGCTGTTTTTTTCACAAATAGGTCTTTTAAATATACTGTGTTAATATTTACAATATAAAATACCCTGTAACAATACAGAATATGCGGTGGTTTATTTTAAGGTGGCGTTTTAGTCCCACACAAAAATAGAAGAATACAAAAAGCACATTTCTTAAATTCAAGGCCTCTGTGTTTTCTCAGCAGTGGCCCATGTAAAGACATGAATGTTGTTCCATAATCAGGTTTTATGTGTTGTAATAACATACCGTATTTAATGTGTGTACACGAAGCCATGTAAACAGATAATAACTTATATTTTTGTTAAACGATATTGCGCCCTATAGAAAGCCTGTGTTAATGAAATGAACGTGGACCAGATGAAACAACAGAACACTATCAGATAATAAATAATTATGAATATGAGTACAAATATCTGACCCCCCCCCCCCCGCCCCGAAAAAATTAATTCTTATTTATACCATTAAAAGTTAGTTAAAAGTAAATTGTCTTTAGAACTAAAGGAATCTGTTTCATATATGCCTATGGTGGCAGGTATGAATATTGAATTTTCAAAGGAATCTGTCTGATATGTTTTTTTTAATGTTTTAGGTCTGCTTTACCCGTTGACACTTATAGACACAGAAATAAAACATAATTAGAAATTGCAAACATTTCCGAAGAAAGCAACCTCTATGTCTAATCTAAAACATAACAGAATGAGCAAACTAAGACATGGTCTCAATGAAAATCTCATAGAAGCTGAAGTCAGTCAAATTCTACATAGCTTGTCAATTTTACACATTCCAGAATTCTGTTTTCAAACTAACTTGTTATGCATTTGTGTGCGTTCTAGATTCAATGAAAGCGGAATATAAAATGAAAGAAAACACGGCATTAATTGATATTAATATCAATAAATTTCATTTCCAAAAATGATGTATATTTAACACTCAGCAATAACATTAAAGGATTTTCATTGTAATACTGGCAATATGTTCGGCACTAAGTGGTATTTTTTCTGTAATACACAAAAATACGGTGGGTTTAGGCTGGTGAAAACAACACAAGATGCATGGAAAATAATCCTATCCGTATATCAGTTTTATGATCAAGTTAGAAATACATTTCCTTCTTAAAAACTGCTGTATAATTATGAAAAATTAAGTTCATTCAGTGAATTTTGCTGCTTGTTTTCTGTTTGCATGAAAAGAAAACGGCAGTTAATTAGATAATACAGGACGGTCTAAAGTGTCTATTTGGTTTTAATCTAAGAAAACACTTTTACCTTAGCATAATAGAATGGTCTTTACACAGAGCTGAATTTGTAAATTTGAATCATTCTTCTGCCAAAAATGTTTGCCTGGTCCAAACACTGATCACATTAGGGCATATTCTAAATTTGGCCATTAGGCATACCGTTATTCAACAAAACCAAGTTACTAACAAATATGTTAAATATTTTTATCGTTTTGTCGCGAAAATAGAGGAATAATATATTGTGTTTCAATTCGATTGGAAAATTGACAATAAAAAAAAGAAAGTTGGCCATTCTCGGGAATGTCTGAATATATTCAAAAAGTTTCCTACATTAACGTTTAATCATAAGGCAAAACGTCAACCAGTCAATATCTATCATTACGTCACCAAGACTTGTCACGTGACAGCCTGGTAAGACACAATGATTCTGAGGAGATTTTAAAAGGCGGGAAAATTAAATACTTTGGCACTTCTTGGTGAGAGGTGGAGAGAAAATAATAAAAACAAGGGCACTTTGTGCTTGTGTATCATTTCAGCGGTGGGCTTTTTGTTCTTACAGAATAATCTTTTTTACATACTATCATTATGACTTTAAAAGAATTCTAATAAATCTCACATGGCTGCGTAGATAACTTAGAGAAAATAACAATTGGCATATCAAAGTCCTCAATTTTTGGCCCACAATGGACGGCAAGCAATTTTTAATGTAAACGTATTTGGAACTTTGCAATGCATGATGGACTTGCAGATGACGTCATGCAGCAAGTGTCAGTTCGGCTACTCACCCATGACAATACAATACTGCCACGGCACCATGTCATGTCAACATAAACAATATTGACGGATTCGTCTACATCGCCATCTTCAGTCAAAATAGGAATAAGCACACCGACGTGTAAGTAGATAAAGTTAGGCACCAGTTCATTTTTTAAGAGCGTTCATGAAGCAATAAGGTGCAATGTCCAATGGCTTGGTCATTCTCAAAAGCTCCCGGTTGTATATGGATAGACTATGTTCGATGGAGCTGGCGGTGATGGTAAATATGCATACGGTCCTAGATGATAGGGACTGAGGGAGATCTGTGGCCTGAGCGCCGCGTGGAGCGGGCTGAGTGACGAGTAGTACGCGCTGGCAGGAATGTGCATACCGAGTCCAGGCGCGAACATAGGTTTGGCCGCCATCTTGAGTTTCTCGAGTTCGGCCTCCTGGAGGCGCTTGGCCTTGGCCCTCCTGTTCTGGAACCAGATCTTGACCTGAGTTTCGGTGAGGTTGAGCGAGGCGGAGAACTCGGCACGTTCGGCTATCGAGAGGTACTGCTTTTGGCGGAATTTGCGCTCCAGAGCGAGAAGTTGTGACGTGGTGAAGGGTGTCCTAGGCTTCCGGTTTGTCTTGTGCTTCCGGAGCGTGCACTGCACTTTGGGTCCTGCGAATGGAGGTCGGATTTCTGATGAACCTGCAGGTTGAGAAGAAAGAAAAAATACAGATAGAATGTTTAGTTCTATTTCTAAAAGAAAATATCAATTTAATAATTTGTAATCATCTGGGGGGGGGGGGGGGGGGTTGCTCAAATTGGTAAATCCCACCTGACCGAGAATGCCGGTCTCGTGAATCATCATACAACAAGTGCTCATGAGAACCTCGTTGACGGTCGTGTGGGTCGTCGGTCTCGTAGGCCGTCGGTCATTTGGGTCGTAGCCGTTTTTTAATTTGATGATTGTTTGTCTGATATTACTTTGTCAAATGACTAGAAAAATTATATCGGCTCTCTGCCATCCACTTGAATGAATGTTTTATTGTGATTTAAGTTGTGTGGGACAATATTTGTTGGATTTTCTCCAGGAATGATATCCGTATAATGCTCGTGTGACATTCAGATGTAATTGTGTATGATTGTGACAAAATTGAAATGATTGAGGCCATTTAAGGCACGATTCAATTCCATAACACTAAAATATTTTTTGTTAAAGAGCTTAAAGATCCATAAAGGCACTACATAATATGGTAGAAGGTAAATTGTGTCTACTGTATCTTTCTCTGCCTTGGCAAGTACACCAGACAAATAATGAACAGGAGCCCTCAACAAGTCAAACAAAATGTTGAAATCTATCCTCCAGAAAGAAGTTGAATCTCAGATTTGAAAATACACTCTAAGCCTTTCATTTGTCACTAAACGTAATTCCAACTGAAACATTACTTTTTATATAGATCCCTTTCACCAACGTCTGCAAGAACGCATCTAGGAATCAAGTGAGTAATTGATGGAGACACTTTACATCAGGCCAACAAGACGTGTAATTGGTACCGGCGTTAAGGAAATAATTATCAAACTTTCCAGCTCTCGCTTCAATTTGTTTCACTTTGAGAACAGGTGTTACAAGTTTGGGGAATCATCATGACTTCTGTAAGACGGATACCATGCAGAAGGAGCAACAAAAGTGCACCGAACTTCGAGAACGATTCTTTTGCTCTCAGTCTACTTTTTTTCTTCTCTCCTCCCTCTCTCTCAATCGGTCTGTCCATCATTGCCTTATTTAACCCTATCACTCTCCATGTTCAATCCTCATTGGAATTCGGATCATCATGGAATACAAACTCCAACGACACATCGACAAGACGAGTTCCAACAAAACCCGAAGAAAGACCAGGAATGCAAAACTGAGACTAGAGGGAATGTGTAACAAGCAACATGGCGGGAGGAAAAATACGAGCAAAATTGAAGGAAATGACCAACAACTTCCGATGCGCTGGTTCAAGTACACGTTATCGGGTGTAATAGAGGGCAGGACAGTAATTGAAACCCCTGGATCCATAAAACCCAAGCAGACGACGAGACTGGGCATAGAGGGATACATGAGGAATGGGGCTAAGGTGGGTTCGATAGAGGGGGTGCGTGAGGTGGCATGAAGGGTGTATTATTTCGAAAAGCAGGATAATTGTCTTTTTTGGTTCCAAGGAGGATAAAATAAATTGGCTTCGATAAAATGTTGGTCCATATTATCCATATCAATGCAAACATTAAAAGGTTCGAGGATGAAGTGCACAACTGCATCAAGACGGGGGGGGGGGGCTCTGTTTCCTTATCGCATCAAGGGATTTCATTAGGGGGCATCGTCCACTCACTCCCCATTTCTCAGGTTTAACAGAGAATATGACAAAACTGTAAAACAGACAAAATCCCTACAGTTCACGGTTATTGTAGAATAATTTGAAATACTACAAGTTAAGTTGCGATTTCGAGGCAGAAGAGTGTTTAATGGACCATACGTGTTTTCTGGGTCCTTTAATTTCTATAAAAGGTATTCATAATGCTGAATATTTAATGAATATGGACGTGAAGAGAGGCTCTGTAGAAGAAACTATACGTGAAATGGGAGGGGGAACAGGAATTTGTCATAGAGAAGAAGAGAGCTGCACTTCGACACCTCTCTCTTGTCTAGCACGAATATGATTCAATCAATGATCCGATGTTGATGACGAGTATTATGAAAATTGAATCACATTTCTCGTTTGACACGTCCTACACGTCCCGTCTGGGAACTCTGATCTGATTTCGACCAACCATACCTGCGCTGCCAAACTCGACATGTTCATCAAAAGATATCTAAATCATCGAGGGCTGTAGCAAACTGAAATTAAATTTCTGTTCGGTGATACGATTCCGGCTGCCAGAACCACCCTCCCTCCCCCCACACACACCTTTTTTCACAACACTTTTGTTTTCGAATTTCCTTTTTGTACATAAGTTGCCCTACAGTTTGGATCGTTTTTCTCTACCAATAGATCCTTTCCTATAATTGAAATTCCAATTTTCCACTCTTGAATTTAATTTAAAAGATATATGCCTATAATAAACCAGAACTTTGCTCTTGAATTTATTTTTGAGGCATACAGATTACAAGACGAGTCTCTTTCGATAGCAAGAGACTAGTTACGAATAAACAGCTACTCTAGGGGAACTTGAAGAAAGTAATGAAGACTAATGACCGTTTAGGGTTTTACGTGGAGGCTGCGGTCATGATCACCCGCTTAGCAATGTTATCCTTGCCGCCAAATTTCGCGACAAATCGGGACAAATGTTTCTCCGCTCGTATTGTGACAAAAATCCTCTTTTCCGTCATTCCCCTTTGATTCCCCGTCGCATTTCTATCGCCTATTTCAGCAGCCGCGCGGGTGCGTCGGCGTCGACGGGCAACGAGGGAGTCATTACGGCTGATCCCACCGGTATGCTCCGGCGGGACAAGCGCGCGCCGACCCCGATTGCAGCAACGCAACGTATTCTCTATCACCTTCAGCACCCCCCCCCCCCCTCTCCCACACACACACACACCATCCCCCACCCTTTCCTTTACTTCAAACTCTCCCTCTCCTTGTCAAATTAGTTTTTAATATGCTCTCTAATTATCAAAGACGGGGTAATTTCAAACTGGTTTATTTTAGCCTTGAACTGACCTAAATATTGTTTGACGACAATTCGAGTATTATTTTCGGACTCTCAATTTTGGTCAATTTTGTATGTGTGTGCATCGAGTTATTACGCTGTATTATTGTAATGTTTAAGTGTTTAAGTGCTGAATGTAATAGCAAAGTTTCTTAAAAAGTCCTCGAACGATATTCTTTGGAAATTCATTATAATGATAAAGCCATAAGAAGAATGAAATTTAAAATTCATTTGGTTAAAAGTTGAAACAACGCAATAAGTTAACATTGAGGATTGGTAAGTGTGTACATGAATCAGAGACACCAATGCATGGGCAATTGTATTGGTCTACAGTCCAAAATAAAAGTGGTCTTTAGAAGAAACATGACTACGCACATGTGATGCATTAATGGGAAAAATAAATTTGATAGTCCCTAAAGAGGTATTGTTTGGCTTTTTTTTATAAAGATTCAAATTCTTCTTCTCTCCTATGCGATCTAGCTAATAACATCGAATTTGTAGACGTCGCGACAATCCACATTGCTCAAATCCACTTCAATAAGAGAAATTGTGACTAAGTTATGATCACAACTCTGACATGTTTACAGTCACAACTATTTGTGTGTTTTATTGGAGGACCGATTTATTTCCTTCTCACGAGCCCTTCCTTCCATCCCTCCCCCTCTCTCTCTCTCTCGCGACGTCGATGTTTTTCATCTTCTACTAACGGGCGGAAGAAGTTCACATCAAATTACCCAAAATATCGATAAATCCGTGACAAATTTGAAGACAGGTGGCAATGCCATCGGTAAGAGTATCCAAGACTCCAATCTAACCACATTCTCTCTCGAGATCTAGTTCAGAGCTTCAGCAGAGAGACCATAGCTGGCGTCTCTCTGGCGCTCCCACAGTAAGGGTCGCAGAAGGCCATTCTTGAAGTACGAAGTTGCAGACAACGCGGTTTGCAACGTGTGGGACTGAGGATGATGACTTTACCATCTCAACACTCGTCTACTTTATCACTGCCTTCTATCTGGCAGAAGAAAAGAACCACGTCCGATTTCTTGAATGTCTCCAATTTGTCAAAGATTTCGGATGTAGGACTAGAAAAAAACTTTGGAATACGAACCAGAGAAGAGATGGATGGTATATGCATTTGACAAATGACCCACAAACGGTGACATCATACTCGGTTTTCTTCGACTGGTAAAAAGTTATTGTTTCCAAAAATAAAATTTCCGTATCAGTCATCACCATCTCTTAGGTTTATGACAAAATCGTTCATTGGGAGAAGTTATGAGAAAGCGTTAGTGTTAGAGAACACCACTTTAAATTAATAATTTCAAAAAGCAGCATCTTTTAATATTTATAAACGCAATTAAAGCATCGGAAACAATCGGCATGAACACTTCCTTATATTGTGATTACTCCAAAAGATATGATAACTTCAGATTTAGAAACCTGCCTCGTATAGTCAGCAATTTCATTCAAGTTTTAGCTGTACTTATTTAGTTCTTTTTTAGGTCATCGATGGATGGGCTTAATATAGAGAAAGACAAGCATGGATGATAATTTAAATGGAGTTAAAATATCGACAAATTCACAAAACTAGTCTAGAAAAAAGAAGAAAACTGTGAGTGTATGGTATCAATATTATCATGTCCAATGTAGACCGTCTCCAAAATGGTCTACTCATAAACATCGAGCTATAGCTGTAAGTATTCAAGATGCTTATTATGAATATGATTTTAAGTCAACGACCAATTCCGTAACATCAGAATGACGAGAATTATTAAAAATTACTCCATGCATAGTTGCAATGGAAGCACGGATTTATGTATTCTGAAATTGTGTCAGCTGCAGATTCTTAGACATAAAAATCCGTCTGCCTTGAGGAGTTTTTAAACGTTTTTAGTCTTTTGACTATCCATGTGATGTAGGAAAAGGATTCGGTAAAGCCAGACGTAGTCTCAGCGGAACATATCCCCGAGCGAAATACACTGATTTCTCGGTCTGCAAAAATCCATATTCTAACAAATCAACCGAAATTACAAAAAGACTTTCTTTAGTAAGGTTAAATTACCGATAGCATGGCTAGGTGTTTAGCTCCTTAATCATAGCAATCAGCTCTACCACTGCGGTAGATGTGGTTTTAAATGGTCAGTTAGCACAGGCATAACAGAACCCACAAATAAAAAGAGCATACGTTGAACTACCACATTTGCAAACAAAGAAATTCACCCCCATTTTAATGTGACCCATTTATTGTGATTACTCTTCAAGATTTTAAATTAATATGGCAAATGGATAGAAAGAAAAATACATCATTCTCAATGTGTGACTCGGAGAGATTTCCACATTTTACTCAATTATTCAGGCAGTATTCTGTATTTTGATCATTGTGTCACTCTCTTCACGATTACTCTTTAGTTTTCTCCATGGCAAATCTGTAAAAAGAAATTTACCAGATTGTGTTCAAATTCAGTAAGAAGAAACACAACTGCACTTCCCTAAACCCCTATTGATATAATGTAACGACACGAATAAAGGGATAGAGGACGCACATTTTTTAATCTTCATAGTAAGCTTTTCAAGAGAGCATAGACAAACAAATCTAAACTGGTCTCGAGTTACTACGACTTCAAGAACACACAAATAGATTTGAAGTTGTCAAAAAAAGAATTCCACCCTCCCAATTTAAGAATACCTCATAATTATGAGACTTATAATGACAACAGTGCTACATGAAAGTTTCAGCAACATAGGGGTGACGAAATCTGACAGGATAATGGTTGTACACCCTTCATTATTACGTGCATACTATCATAACAAGACCAGTTTGTGATCCACATTAGTAATACGGATGAATTTCATTATCGTGTCTACATTGCATAGACAAGATATTATCCTATCATTTTTCCAATTTAACAGTTCAGCACATCCACACAGCCAGGCGACTTCCGTTCTGTGTTTGAACTTTGAAGTTTCCCCGCACATCAATGTTAAACTATTAGGAGATTTTCATCCTATTCATGCCTTCAATTCGTCGATACACATTTCATCGTGGGCTAAAGGTTGTTGTTTACTGTCGTCGCCGAAGCCCCGAGGTTTTTGGGAATTGTCAACGAAACTCTTTATGGATTTGCAATTCAAACAAACTTTTCAATAGGACAGGGCTCTTTTTAATTGCAGTCAATGGGAGGATAATACATCAGATCAGATCGAGGTGGAACTGACTGGTGTAGAGGTAAATTCTGTTTTTGTATTCCGTCAATGATGCTACAAATAAATTAATTGTAGCTAGATAATGATCATGCATGGGATATCTCCAATTCAATGAGATTTTTCTTTCTTTCTTTTCATCAGATGAATGAAGATATTGATGACCTACCAACCACTGAGATAGCGATGTATGTAGATTGATTGGTCGTTAAGAGTCGAATCAAAATGGGATCAATTTTGGTGATGATCTATTTAATAAACTGGGAAGAGACTTCAATCGTGGTTTGCAGTCATCATAAAGCCATGTAAATGATGACAGGTTTCGAACACAACCTGCATGCACAAGTCGAATGTGTTAACGTTTTGCAATGGATAATAGTTATATTACATAATTGTGAATCCGACAGTATTCATTAGTAATTGTTTAAGTCTTCATACTACTGTTGACAAAATCTATAAGGTTAGGGAATCATGGGCATAAAATTACATTGTGATCCACTGATGAGATAATAAACAATATCACAAATCATTATTAGCATTACATAATATCTTTACAAGATAATTAATGTCATATTTATGGCTGAGTAATCATGATAAGGTTTGCATGACTTGTGTCAACATCATACCATAATCGTTATTATAAATAGCTGTATAATTGTTGCACTAATTTGTTTACTAAGCTGATTGTTTGCATTGAAAATATTATTCACAAAATAGAGTGAAAAGGGTTTATTTAACTTAACTCTAGACAAAAAGAATGCTTGCAATCTCTCATCAAATTATAAATAAACAGATCTGTATTGTACCCCCTATTCTACTGGCATGCGTGATTTCCTGATAAATAGGGAACACAATTTAGGTCAAATCTGAGTTTTCACAAAAACAAGTGGGTGTTGAAATATATCATGCTTCTATTATCTTACGCTCAATTATTATCGTGAAACAGATCATAGATGGTTATAATTACACGCCTCTATGGTACAGTATTTGTTTACCACAGAATGGTATGAGGTTTTGTGGAGAGATATTGAGAGACGATCTCTTTTCTTTTCTTTTTCATTTTTTTTAAAAATTGTACTCTTTCCTTCTTTTAGCATTCCCATTTGAGGCCTTCTAATATATGCTTGAACAATCAAGCGTATACAAACGTGTCGGCGTGGTAAAAGATTTCTCTATGATAATTAAATGCTTAATAACCATCGGGATTTAACAGTCAAAGGTATACAGAGGTCCCAAAGAGCAACAAAAGACTAAGGTGATTTCAAAAGAAGGAAATAGTTTACATTCTACTAATCAACCGCAATTGAGTACCTAATAAAGCTTCAGTATTCTATGGCAGCTATTATGCTACGTACTCGCTCCAGCGGTGACGATAATTAAAATACATGTTAATTGGTAAACATTTCTATTGCTTCACTGGACTTCCAGTACCACCACCCAGTTCTGTACTTTTAGATATTACTGTAGTTGTATTATACATGTTGACTTGACACACTTATCTATGTGTAATCTAGAGGAACAATTATCACACGAGATCTGTTCAAATTTCTCCCACAGGATATAAACTTTTGCCATGGTTAAGAGGCTTAGCATGGATGTGAATTAACAAAAAGTGAAGATGATAACAACGCTTTTTATGCATATTTTGCTGTTGTAACGTTCAATTATTGTTAATATAATCCTGATAATTATGCTTTTAAACCCAATGTTGTACATGTACATCTTATAAGATATTACTTTCCATCCCATCATCCATGGCTTTTTGCGAAAAAAGTAAACCTTCGTAATATATGTAGATAAAATGAGACAATATTTTTATTTCCTTTCAGAAATTTTTTAATAATTACTTTACAGTTTGTAAGCAATTTTAATTTTCGTCGCTGTTAAAAGTGGTATCATATAGAAAAAAAAGGATTTTCTTCTTAAGTATATTGCCCGGAGGTGTTGAGTGATAACACAATGATGGTATGAACCAATAGATTGGTTTAGTTACATTCTCAACAATGATATTAAATTGGCATTCATTGGTTGGTAAACTTTATGTTTGTCTCGACTATGCAGAAAAGTGTGTATCTTGTATTTTAGAAGGGATTACTGAGTGAATGTGCGCTGCCAAAATACTTAAATCCCCAATACATGATAATGGTGTTTAATAAATAAATAAACCATTGATAGCTATAGTCGTGAAATAATCATTGAAAACATAAAAAGGGCTTTCAGCAAGCATTTGTGATCATTGAATAGTAATAAATGATTTAGATTGATAAATTCATATCTCTTCAGGATGTGTCTACATAACATAAGTACTACTCACCATCTACAGGTTTTTATTTTCTTTCAACAAGGTAAAGTTTGGGCTACACAGGGGGCAATTCGATGCACAGTTTGATAACAACATTACTGTGTATTGCGCAAATAATTTTTTTTTAATAAAAAGGAGGGCTCTTTAATCTGATCAAGCATCACCAAACTTAGCTCTTTAAACAATTATGCAAAGTATTATTCGAAGTTGTTATCCAGATATCTAGTACATGTGTATCTTATTGTGTGAAATGTAATTTTTGTTTAATAAAAACAATTTAAATCGAAAATGTTCTATACAATAACACGACAGTCACTATTGTCGTTTCATGAGAAAAAGGTTATACCAGAACTTAATTTCTGAAATGCATTTTAATTTTTAAATTGACAACTTTCAAGATATTGTTTTAGTAATTATCAAAAAGCAATACCGGTGTTCATATCGACACGTGTTCTAAATGCATCAAACTTCAACATCGAATAGGCAATGGAAGAAAACAACTTTTCTGATTTGTCTATTCATTTATAATAGTGTAACTAGATTTTGGATGCTCATTGAATTTGTAAGCCTATATTTGTCGGTGAATAGAAAATATAGAAACAATGCAATGTTGTTTGGAAATCGTGGATATTATTTTACTTAATGCAAATAATTTTCGGTTACTTACAAAAGAGAAAAAATACAGATATATCTTCAAAAAGTCATATTCAGGTAACTTCTCCTTCCTATGCTCGCGTGAAAAAAACTTCTCTTTTGGGGAGCTCACATTTACTTATCGGATCTCAAACTTTCAACTATTTGTTTCTCTCATTTTCTGCTTTTGTATGAAAACCGACTAATAAATATCAGGGAGGATATCCCCTTTAATTGATCATTAATCAGTGTAATAACTGTGAAATTGAGACAATATGTATGTATATAATGTTTAGAGGGTATGGTAAAGAGGGGAAAGCAGGCTATGCAATGATAATTATTGCAAAAGTTTGACAAGATATATAGGATCTAAATTGGAGGTTACAATAACAAAAATTGATGTAGAGGATTCCAAAACGATGTCACTATTTTCTTCTTGTGATGAAATTATATTTCATTGTTAGATGTAAAAAAAATAACTGAAAGGCTTAACAATGTGTAGGATCAGCTGTATCGGTAGGATGCCCATGGCGCTGTAGGTCTATCATGTTGTGTCACTGTTTGGCTTATTTTAAAATTTGAGATTTGGGAAATGGTAAATTTCAGATATGACATGTAGTATGTACACATAACTGGTGACGAACATCACAACAAATTGTAACATCTTCAGTGTCATGGAGCAAAGTCTACATTTTGTCTCCATCATATCAGATAGTACTTCAAATTGTTACTAAAACTTAAACAAAATGGGATGACCGAAATCAGATTCATCTCTTGTCAGCATAAAAATATGGTTATTAAAAGTTTCCCTTTGTTCAGGGTTTGTAAACAGGTTCAATTTGATATGCACATACTTGTCAAGCTGATGCTTCTTTACTTGAATTAGGTACTTGCCCCGGTATAACAGACGGACATCCCTGCTCATAACTAATATAGTTACATGACTCATGAGGACAGGCAATAGAAAGTCAGATGGATTTTATTTTAAAAGAACCTTAGCTATATATACATGTATTTGTTTATCTCAACTTGTTACCAAGAAATACATACCAGATGAAGGGCTTAATTTTGTCGCCTGCATCCAAGGAAAGCTAGAAGCATTCCAAGTGTACGTCTGCGTCGTCGGTGACGTGCATCGTCCCGTACTATCCGTTGACGACGACGATGACGATGACGATGATTTGGCTAAAATGTTCTCTACACTATGACTAGCGAAAGACGGTACGGATGAGGAGTTCGTGCGAGCAGCGGGGTTTTCGGGAGGTGGTGACGAAGGAGCCACGGGGCTGCAGTCCATGTCTGTTGGGTGCTGTTTGCTGCCGAGCGGGGACGGTGATTTCGAGAAGAGAGATTCCACTCGGAAATTGATTCCTTTGGCGGGCCTGTCGTCTGCTTTGTGCATCGGCGTCTCGGGTGAAGTCGCCCCCGGAGAGATGGCCGTGACGGGAGAGAGGCTATGGTGGGGCCGCGTGAAGGCGGAATTGTTGCTCACTGTCAGTGTCTTATTGGACATGATGGAAGCCGGGTCGTACGGCGTCTCGGTTATCGCCGTTTCGCTGTGATGCATAATATGCATGGGTGCACGTCGATTCGATAGAAGAAAATTATTCCAAATTCCAAAATAATCGCTTCAACAGTAATCAAGGATGAGCTCAAACAGAGAAGATAGCAAGCGAATGATTAGTCTCGAAGATGTCCTCGAAGTAGAAAAAATACCTTCACTGTTGGGTTGCTTTGGATGGAATGACTTAAATACTGTAAACATGAAAGGCACTGAATAAAATGAAGAGGCACCATGTAGGTTATGCACATGCATGGAATCGCTGTGATAACAATAATTCAGACCGGTTAAACACACATCGTAGCTGGATGACGGAGCAGAGCAGTGAGATATGATATCAACTCGACGATTGAGCTAGCCAATATATGATACACACCGCTACGTTACTGTAAACTTTTCGGCGCTTGTCTGTCATTAATCAATTTGCGAACCAAAATATCGGCACACCCGCCCTCTCCCTGCACCCGAGGTAATTGCTGGTGAGTCAGCCAATGAGAAGCCGCGAATGCTGTGACGTTGGATGGTCGGCATCACTGTACGGCGCCGTGGACAGGGGAATAAATGCTTTACGTTGGCCGTGATACCCGGTGAATTTGCCTCGAGTCAGACCCCGCGCTCTCTCTCTTTCTCGCTTTTCGGGACTGGTTTATATCAAAAGATCCTTAGTGGTTACACTTACTAGATTCCAGCCTAGAGCTAAGCCCCAGCCACACACTCACTCACTCACTCACTCACTGGGCCATCATCCCAAGCACAATAGTACCGTGTATATTTTGTGTAATAGCCAGTGACCGTACGTCTTTTGTCGGCAGTTGCAACGTGCCCGCTCGTCGCGCAAGTCCCAGGCATCGAGTTTCGGAGACGGGAAAGAATCGGATGAAAGCGTTTGCCAGACTGGAACGAGTTCTCAATAGCTCTCAGTCTCATAAAAAAAAGCCTGATTCATATAGATGAAGCAATAAGAGAGAAAGAAAGAGAGAGAGAGAGAGAGAGAGAGGAGGGAGAGGGTTTTTTCAGTGGGAACGGCTCTTTCTATTCGGGCGATCAATTACCTCAGGAGGCATAGCCAGGCTAATTGCAAGTACAAACACTCCGTCACCATTTGTCACCTTATTCACTGAGTAGACATCTTAGGACGGCAGTCGGCGCCACAACTCTCCCCCAATCAAAGCCTACTCCAGGCACTCACATCAAGAAGAAAAAAACTACCTTTTCCCCTCTCTCTCTCCTATAAAATTATAAGCCCCCACCTCTAAACTGAAAGACCGCAGAAAGCTCCTTATTCAGGCACCCGCAATCACGATGTGTTCCTTCGCATCGTATCCTAAATTGCCCTCGTTTTGCTTCCAAACGTCTTTGCCTTCACCGGCTCTCAAAGAAATATCAACAAGGAGAAAAAACAGAAATGATAAAAACTTGATGGAAGGTTAGTGTTTCAATATTGGTACCGGTCAGATTAACCTAATCCTCAAATCACCAACACATCGCCGTCAGCCCCGACAAAAAGAAAACGTCGCAACCACTTCATAACGTCAAGCTGAGTACAAAATTCGATTAGAAATAGATACTGTAACAATTTTTCTCTCTTTTTTTTATCCTGCCGGGGGCCGGTCACGGTATAATTTGGCCCCTCCTAACCCCCCCCCCCCCTCCCCCTTTGAACCCGATGCCCCTTTAAGATATTTATCACAAGGCTTAGGAATACACTTGAAGGAGAGGGTATACACAGTCCCATACGTTGAGAAGGGAGGGTTGTTTAGAATGTAAATATATTAAACACCGGGAAGTCCGCAATGCTAATTCTGTAATGAGCGGCAATATTTGGCTACGGGTCTGAGGGTTGCGGAGGCTAGCATCACAGCGGTAAGCCGCGAGACACTCGGCCGTGCTCTCTGCGGTACCGGCATCCACACAACCGTATCACTACCCACAGATATCTCGCAGCTTGGAACCAAAACAAGAGAGAAACGAGAGAGAGGGGGAGAGATGGAGACCCGCCCGGGGTACAGGCTTCACCCAAGCTCATCTACAAGGCTGAAATTGGCGAATTAGAAGCCTCTGATTCATCTTTACCGACGGCCGACTGAGGGAGTGAGAAAAAACAAAAATGCAACAAGTTTTGCTTTTGTGGCTGCCTGGCAGAATACAATAAGACTCCAATAGAATGCCCCCAAAACGCAATTACGAGACAAAAAGTGAGGTTAATAACGGGTTATTCATCCTCCTTCTCTCTTGCTCGTGGTTGTACAATGGAAGTTATTAATTACCTCCTTTTTGTTGGTATTATTCGCTAATTGAGGTTATTAATTTCCTCATTGTAGTCACTCACTCTCTCTTTCTGCCGGGGACATGACCTCAAGTTGTGAGTTAATTTTGTAAATCATCCAATAACAATACACAATGGCTTCATGTATTGCCCTCAGTTAATTGAGCGAGATACTAGACAAATATGAATGAAAATTAATGTCATTGATATTAATCACGTGTCCGTTCAATAATGTTTGTGCGTAACACTCATGTTTTATACTGAATTTTAACTTTTCGGTACAAGGCTTGTGAATTTTCACAAAAGCTGTTTGATTCAGCCGTGTTATTGATAGATCTTCAAGAATAATGTAAGCTACCTCATCAACAGAAGTGGATTTACAGAACATTTTTTCCTTTTCATTTCAGCGTACTTGTTTCCAAGTTTGTTTTTTTCATTTATATATATATATATACTTTTTAAAGATAAAATATTATTATCTACATGGGTATAAAACTTGTCCTTCATGTTATTTGTTGCAACATAAACATTTTTAAAAAAACAGCCATTGAAATAAGATTTTTCAATTCGTCAACGCGTTTGAGATGAACAAGTAAATATCTCGCAAGAGCCGTCATTGTCCACGACAAGTGATACACTTTTGTTACTTGTTGGTAAACTTTATATTATATAAAAAATTAACAACTGAATTATTCATACTCCTTGTGAATTTGTTTTTGTGTGTGTGAGTGTTTGACGTAACTCAAGAATGAAGAGTGGACTGATTGAATGGGGAATTAGGGCCTTCGTTTAATACTTTTAGATGTACGCTTTCGTATGTCACATTCACAAGAAGCATAAATCAGGACGAATAATTTTTCAAATTCTTAAAAAAAATACAAAACGTAGTAGCTGTGTGGATAATTAAGTTGTTAAATATATGTATTTATAATGTATGTATTTGATTTAATTTATTGGTTTGATTTATTAGTTTCTATGTATGTATTTAAGTATAAAGTTTAACACATAATAAACATTAAAGAATTGAAGTAGTACATGGAAAATATATTTGTATAAACTAGCCAATTTCTTCATCATTAGGATTTGTGAGTAAGTGACGATATTGAGAATAAAATAGACATGATATTTTCATTTCATTTCATTTATTCAACCTGTATAAATACCGATTTACAATGAAAATACAATTATGGTTAGGAACCCTTAGAAGCAGAAATTTGTTGTAATCGGGGCCCTGCAAACAAACAATAACAAGATAATGCACATAAATCAACAATAACAAGTAAAAGACTTGAATAATACAAGTACGCACACGCACATGCACACACACACACATATCCATAAAGAAGGTCACAGAGAAAGAATAGAAAGGAGCGAAAAATAGGAAAGAAAGAGATAAAAGTAGAAGAAAGATGGGAAAGAGAAATACCTACTCAACCATGGATTGAAAAATACTTTTTATATACATTGATTTAAATCTGGTAATAGTAGAACTGGATCTTAGGTCATGATTCAAGGAATTCCATTCCCGTACCCCAACAAATGATATAGAATTATACAGTGAAGTTGAACGACAGAGTGGGTGATGTAAGTTTAGACTTTGACGAGTGGGGTAATTGTGAATAGAAGAATTTGTTTGGAACATATTAAAAACAGATGGTAACAGGTTTTTATGAAATTTAAACATAAATATGCAATATAGTTATCTATCTATCTAACAGGCTATAGTTCATCCAGACGTTGGACAAAGCCCTCCTCATAACATTTCCATTCTCTTCTGTCTCTAGCTGTCCTAGTCCAAGCGGCCGTATTAAGTTTGATCAAATCACATACAGGAATAATTCCCAGTTTAATGAATAATGGTAAACTTGGGGACATATAATGACTATTTGTTATTAACCGAGCTGCACGTTTCTGTAACATATAAATCTTGAACAGTTTTGTTTTGTTAGTATTACCCCAAATGATATTGCAATAATTTAAGTGGGGAAGAAGTGTTGCGTTGTAAATATTCATTAATATGTTCCTTGGGAGAAAATTCTTTAGTCTAGACAAGACATAATCAATATGCCATTTCCAATCTAGAGTTTCTTCAATTTTAGTACCTCAAAAAATAAGACTTAGTTCTCGTTCAAAAGTTACATTCGCTGTTCTAATAGGATTGGTGAAATTTGGAACTTTCTTTTTCTTTGTGTAAAAAATTACATAGGCCTATTTAGTTTTTTTTCATAACTCAAAAATAATTTATTTCATTTAAACAAATCATTCAATTCTATTACATTAATATGTATGATAAATACAAGTGGTCCGAGAACCGACCATTGCGGAACTCCAGTATTTACATCCATATAATCAGATTCGACACCATCGACCACCACATATTGTTTTCTATTGTACAAATAATCAGAAAACCACTGATGAGGTATACCACGTACACCGTAATGGTACAACTTTTAAAGTAAAATATGGTGGTCGATGGTGTCAAATCCCTTAGAAAGATCCATAAACAATCCATAACAAAACATTCCATTATTAATTTCGTGTAGAATATTTTTAGTAAAATTCACAATACTCAGATCAGTGCTATGGTTTTTACGAAAACCAAACTCCTCTGAAATAAGAACATTATATTTCAGTAAATAATCATACAACCTTTCATGCATTACTTTTTCCAACAGTTTTGCAAAAATAGGAAGCAAGGCTATGGGTCTATAATTTCATATATTTTTAACATCATTCTTTTTGTATAAGGGTTCAATTTTGTACAAAAAGGTTAATTATGCAAAATGATATAAACTTGAGAAATATCGTTTCGAGGCGAAATAAAGATAAAGTCATCATGATCATTTTATAGTTCCATTTTGATTATTTCTTTAAAATCGAATTAATATACAGTTAACAACTTAATTATTCATACCCTTACCAAGTTTCGTTATTTTTCAAGTATGTGAAAAATTGATATGTCTCGATTTCTGTTTTTTTAGAAGTGACACATTAAAGCTTATATCTAAAATTATTATTCAATCAGTCCACCTTTCATTCTTGAGTTACGAAAAATACACAAAAAACATCAAATTTAAAAGGGGTATGAATAATTCAGGTGTTGACTGTAATTTCGACAAATTTTGCAGTGCAGTTGTTTTCCACCATATTTTTTAAGCTGATGTGCAATGTTATTATATAACTGAAATCAAGTTAGACAGAACCCTATTTCAATGTTAATCATTTTTGCACATCATTTTTGTTAATCATTTTTTTTCAACGACATGAAAATATGTCGGCGCAAACGATGGTAGAGGTATATTACAATTCAAAATATCAAAATGCCACGTATTTTTGTTGTCTATTGTCATATTATCATGTAAGTCAAAATTCAAACAGAAATTTGGACTAATGATTTGGAAAAGAGTTTTGAAATGTTAATAGATAACATTTAAATGTAACAAAAGATGCCGTGTGAAAACCAAAAATGAATCGTAAACGAAAACACTAAAAATAGCTTTGAGCAACTAAAGCTGTACAACCTGAAAAAGTTTGGTAATCAAAATTAAAATACTAGGTTTTAGCGATTTTTCAATAGTTTTTAAATGCCGATTTAGTAAAATTATCAGGTCGTGCACAGCTGGAAGGAATATTTATGTACATAACATTATATAAAATTAAAGAAATAGTTATAGTACCAATGATTATTTTGATATTTGTCTTATATTCTTTTTTTACTCATGAACTTATGAATCTAAATGGCTGTTGGTGTTTTATACTTATTTTCAACCCACACTGAATAATACATGGATGAAGAAGGGCGTAGTCAATTGGAATAGGGTACAAACATATAGGCCTTTAACTTCTTTTGTCCATTTGCTCATAAGCTTGCATAACCGACTACCTCTTGTAAAAAAAGCTTTTCATCAACAAGAAGCAGAGATATTACATGGTATTTTATGTTCTTACAGTAGGCCCTATTTTAATACAAAAGGAATAGCACTGACTTCTTGATAAATTGATGAGTTCTCGTATCACTTGTATGCCCACAGGACCAGTCTTATCTTTGAATGTTACCCTTTTTGTAATCATGATGATTACCCATTTCATTATAGAAAGTGATAATAGCTTAAAGAAATGTATTCACCGTGGATTTTGAAACTTCCATAGCGTATTCTTGTGCTGTATCATGCAAAAGGCATCATAAATAAGGCTTCAAATGTGTCTTTAGTAGAGCTAAAAATATCAATACCTGGCTTTTATTTTCGAGATAAGTATGTGTTTGATTCAAGTATCCAACTTTAAAGATTTATCAAACAATTATTGTCCGTTAAGCTTATCCAGGTGTTAGTACGTTGTAAAATGTATCATTTCCAACAATAAAAGCCATTTTGGACTGTATAGGAAAATGCAACATTAAGTGTTTACGCTATTGTATCTTTTCAGTCGCTTATGCTCATAAAACACTTTGTAATAGTTTTTAATCCATGTCTTTATGCTTAAATGTTCATACAAGGACACAGAGCATTAATATTGTGCACTAATGACACTGTCCAATTATTCATTGATTAGATATCAATTCTCTATAGACGCGGCGCTCTTTACGTACATTGAATGTAAGAGAATAAGCCCGCACCTGAAATAGATCTTTTGAGATTGAGACGGATTTTATACGTAATTGGTTTGTAAGGAACTGTATTAAATATACATGAGCCGACCAGAAAATTTAGGAGTGAATAAAACTGAATTAAAGGTTAGAAAGCGAAGAATAAAGATCTCGATTTCGAATGGTTTCTCCATTTGTATGGAAGCCCAAGGTTGGTCCTAATCGCATGAAAACGAGCCGCCTCCCCTCCCGGGTTCTGATACCACTCGCCCCAGCGCGGTGTCAGATAAGAAAAGAAAGAAGGGGTCCGGACTGAAAGATGGACAACGGATAAAATATATCAATTCTTTGCCGAAAGGAAATTACCGCTTATGTTGAGTATGTTCAAAAAGCGGATCTGAACAGTCATGAACAAAATGAAAAGAGAGGGAGATAATTGGTGGCAATTGCGAGTGGGGGGAGATTACCTTGATGAAAATCGAAGTGACAATTTAGAAGGACGAACATGGCGAATTTCGACGAGAGAGAAAAGGAAAAGAAATCGAAGGATAATGAGGGACAATTAACAACGCTTTTTCCTATCAGAAATGAAGTAGTTTTAATTGGAGTTTTATAATGACGTGATGTAAGCCGCTGTCGTTGAAAGAGAGATCGATCAAAAAAGTGCAACAAAGGGCGACGATATTTGTTTTATTGCAGTTGATAATAATAACTGAGAAAATATTATATTCCTGTTATAAATAGAGGCAATACAACAACATGCAATTTTAGACCTAGGGACTAAATGGAAGTCGTTAGTCTATTTTGAATTTGGTGCAATAAGACTCGCTTTGTTTCTCATCCCTAAATCTTTTTTCAGTTATTTCTATCTTTCGTAATGGTTAATCGATTTGTGATCTATTTTTTTCTGACGATTAAGAACGCAAGCATAAACGCTTGTAGATTAGAAACCATTGGATCTATGACTTTAATTCCTATCCGAGGAACTTGGTCAGTTAGGACAATTGCGTTACAAAAAGGCACAAGCATCGACTTGGTACGTGTATGTGTTCATGCAAATGTTTACAATTTTACAATTTTAGCTAATCTACAAGAATAAAATGGTTCTATCCTATGCAAGAATACAATGACTCTAGTCTATGAAAAAATAGAATGATTGTATTTTTCTAGTTTAAATATTCCTTGAATTTTTTTTATCCCGGTCTATTCGGACTCTAATTAGTTGTACGGACAAAACACGGTTTGTCAGCTGCGGTAATTGGTCGAACCTATGTCGGGTGGCAAAAAACACTGGCTGAGGTGTTAACGAGCCAACCTTATTCACGCCCTTGACCAATGTGTTGACCAAAGACAAGCAATCAAAATCTGCTTCATCAATTATTATTCGCACCCGATTTTCTAATAATTGGTCTAATCGTCATCGGTACCGCCTTTGAAGACATTTTGTTGTGATGCGTAAAAAGCTTTGGCATGTGTGGAAATTTTCAAAACATTTCGGCGATTTCAAAGGTGTTTGTTACCGTTTTAATTCGTTTTATTGATTTTATTTCCTTCGATCTTTCTATAAATAGCTTAATATAGCAACAGATCGAATGAGGGTATAACATGTGTGTATACTTTATGGCAAAGTAAGAAGGAGAGACTTACTTACATATTATTATGATCTTCGATTATCTAGTAAAAGAAAAGTAAATTGAGAAAATTTAACAGAACTAACGTGAGATTATTTGTTAAATTCAATATCCCAATAGAAATATTTAAAAGGGAAAAATTCATAACAACTTGTTGAAAAGGAAACAAAGAATGACGTACACTGTCAGTAGCGGTAGGATTCTCTAACGTGAGGGGGTTAGGGGCACGTATATATAATTTAAAAAAAGAGCTGACATGCCACCCACTCTAAAAAATAACTTATCACATTTTCACCACGGGCACTCTGTTTAGATTCAAGTATGATGATCATTATGTCTCATTTTTTCATGTTTATAGTTAAAACGTAATTTGTTCAGGATACAAGAAACCGAGAATCGGATATGAGGAAGCTAACTTATGACTATTAATATACAGTATTGGAAATCAATCACATCTAAAAGAATCAAAGTTCTACTTTCATTTGTTAATTCACTTATGATAACGCCCACAAAATAGTAATGGGTTTAATGGCGTATCCAGCAATGGAAGGCCGCCTCTAGTATTGAAGGTCAAGAGCTTCTTCAACCCCCCCCCCCCCCTCCCTATTAACATTTCTGGAAATGACACTGGAATAGGTTAACTCTCGAACCTTTCATTCTCGTTCAAGCAAAATGTTTCCCTTAGAAGCTCATTACCTCTTCAACTTATTTCCTTCTTGTTTGTTTTCCACATACACGCTAATCATACATTTCACGGCTTAAACTACATACCATCCGAGTCTCGACATTTATAATAACATTTTAAAGAGGGGGAGCATGTCCATGATTTAAACTAAATTGTTTTTGAACGACAAAATTTGATTACTCGTAGGCGGAGGTATTCTTTTATCCAAATGCCATTACCATACGTCTTCTATTAAACTCTACACATCTGACAATGCGATCTCGGGCTTTGCCTTCTAAATTGGCCTTGACTTTCTAGTCGAACACATATGTTCGTGTGAAAAGAAGCACATTGCATCTTAAATGTTTGATGATGCCATTTGTCAGCAATTTTTGCCACTTAAAGATACCGCACAATCCATATTACGGATACCCTTTGGCATGAAGCACACATTTTTCCTTCTTTTGTTTCTCTTCTTGCATACTCTTCTTATTATTCATATTGTTATCACCCCCCCCCCCTCATCTTCCGTCATTATCAGCACCATTCTCCTTTTTCAATTTCTTCTTCTTCCTTATTCTTTCTTCTTCTTCTTGTCTTCTTCTTCTTCAACTCCTCCTCATCATTCTTCTCGTTTTTTCCTCTTCTGCTTTGATACAATACATGTCCAACATAATAATAATTGCACCATATTAACAATATGGAATGAAACAAGCGAGAATAAGAAAGAAAATCCTCACAAGTAAGAAAAGTAAATTCTCCACAAGTAAGAAACGTTAATCAAGAAATTGAACGATCAAATGATATCGGTTAAGGTGAACACTGTAAAAATAATTCCAGTAATATAGGCATATAAATGGCGGAGTTTATTTGTTATTTTTTACAGCATCAACTGTTAAGACCAAATACACCATTCTGTGAGAATCGAACCTTACATTGAGTAAAATATATCGTCAGTTTCGTTTGGGAAATAAATATTTTCCTTTTCCCGCTAAACAACCGATTGATCTCCGCCGCCCTTCCTGCTGTGCCTAACAAACGAGGAAATTAATCTTATCATTTTTTCATCCTTCCACCCGATTCCTAAATGTTTAAACCCTTAAACAAGTCCCTAGCGAGGTCAGGTTGATTTTAACGGCACCATGTTGGGTTGAAATGGAGAAGTACTTAGGAAAGTTAAATACTTTGTGACTCTGATCGCAGGTTAATTGACTTTGTCAAAGGCAGATTCGTCCCACATCTATAGTGTTTTGTTAGGTTGTTAGTGTTTGTTATTCAGTGATCTTTATTTGCTTGTGTGCGTGCGTTTGTGCGTGTGTGTGTGTGTTTGTGCGTGTGTGTGTGTTTTCTTTTTTAATAGAGTTTGTATAGACAGGTACCAAAGAGGTGCATTTGATATTAGTTGTGTGTTGGATCTATTCTAGTCCATATAAATAGATATCATTAACATTTGAGTGTGTGCGTGCGTTTGAGTGTGTGTGCGTTTGGGTGTGGGTGCGTATGGGTGTGCGTGTATTTATAGGGTTTCTTTGGACTTGTATCAGTGAAGAATTATATATATGAAAATAGGGGTGCATTTGATATTTAGGGTGGGGTGTATCTAAATTTTTTTAATTTGCCAATAGACGTCACTAACAATTGAGTGAGTGTGTGCGTTTGGTGTGCGTTTGTTAATAGGCTTTCTTTATTTGTGTACCAATAAGGTATTATTCTATATCTGATAATAGAGTGCATTTGTTATTAGGGTGGGTTTATCTATTTATTTTTAAATTTGCAAATAGATGTCGATCATTAGCTTTTGAGTGCGTGCATCGTGTGTGCGTGCGATTGTGTGTGTGTGTGTATGTGTTATATGTTTTTTTTCAGACGTGCATTAATGAAAAATTCTAAATCTGTGATTAGAGGTGCATTTTATATGAGGGGTGGTTCGGACCTACCCCCTGTGAGGCCACCAGGAAGTGGGTGACATAGGACCAAAGTTTAAAACGTTCTGGTAACTCCTTGGTAGGGACACACCCCTTTAGCACCTAAAACGTTTAAGTTGGCACATCATGTTCACATATTAAAGAAAATGACAATGGATCGGGATATTTTTTTTGAGGGGGGGGGGTGTAGATATACATCGCTTGAATAAAAATTTTAAAAAGAGGTGGGTTAACAATCATTTGCCTTGCAAATTTAATAAGTTTGTACTCAATAAACATAATGGGTGTGAATATGGGCGAGAGAGAGAGAGAGAGAGAGAGCGAAGAACACTAGGACAGGAACTTACAGCTAACTTTTTTATACATGTAGATACCCCTCGTTTTTTACCCTTTCATTTCTTCATTTGTTTGTTTTGTCGTTGTTGTTGTTGTTGTTGTTGTCCTGGTGTATGATTTAGCCTACCCTTCGTAAGATACAAACTGTTAATGGGGATATACATTGACAATGTCTCCATTTTATCTTTTTAATGAACAACGTCTGTTTGAAACCTCTTCCAAGTTGTTACGTTGCGATCCTGTAGAATTCTCCGTATTTTCGAGCAGATATTCATTTCGGGATGTTTTCCACCCACGCCAGATATAGGTTACAGAATATTCGATTTCGACCAGACAACCCATGTCTATCGACTGGCGAACCCGTTTTGTCCGGTCAATATTTCACCTAACTGTCCACATTCTCTATTCAATAAGCGCGCCTGGTTTGCCACGGGATACAATACTCGGCCCTTGTCTCTTTCTTTTGTATCAATGGAGGACCCCAGCTCGCGATTATAAGGGGCTTGCTAATTATCGGATTATAGGAAATAAAGCAACCATGAAGCGACCCCTTTTGAAGGGACAATATTTCAATGCCGGCGAGAGGATCGATGTCTATTCAGGGTGTAATAGATTACTACAATTGTTCGGCTAGCTTCACTCCTTTGAAATGCCAATTAAAGCGATACCGGCTTGGCTAGTTATCGCTCGATATTGCAGTGAACGATGACCAACCAAGCACTTTTACATTTTTAAATAGACGATTTGACTAGGGGTTGTTTACAATTAGGACACTCGACGATACGAAAAGTGTTCGAATTTGCAATCGCAATATAGATGCAGTTTTTTACTCCGCGCATGAGAGTTGTTTCGAGATCTCGTCAAACTGCCAAAGAAAACCTGCAAACGAACCCCAAATCCCGTTTTTTTGGAGCGCCACTTTGGTATTTCAGTTCCTATCATCCGAATTTACGAGAGGTGAATCTTTTCTATCGCTTTAAAGGCACTTTTGGTTTCATGTTAAATAAAAAGTGGCGTAATTCTTTCTCTCAAAATGTTAGCATGGAACAACAAACTGTTGTTAGAATACAAAGTCCAACTGGCCCTGAATAGAGCAATCCAGTCGTAATATTTTTACACTTTTATTTGTTTACGGTCATAATTATAATGTATTAAGGTAATTACACGGAAAATAAAACCAAACTGAATCAACCCAAACAAAAAATTCTCCTCTACAAATTTTAGTTCTAAGATAGATTTCCAAGAATAAGATTTATCAACAACAACCATGAGAATAAAGGCAGAAATTATTTTTACTTTTAGTAAACTATTTTTCCCAACATAAATCAGCAATAACCTTACTTAAAGTCAACATATATAAGCCGAAATATGGATAGCAACATCCTTTAAACCCTGAGCAAAGTATACCGGTCTTGCCACGGAGACGAATCGCACTGGGAGAGCACGCTCCGTAATAAAGCAGGCATTTGCCAGACCAGCATGCTTCTAATTGACATATAACTGCTGTAAATACCAAAATTAAGTGCCTTATTAAAGATCAAATTACTTTAATCACTTACTCAAATAATTATAATGCAAGGTATAACAGTTGCATTTATTGCTTGACATGGTTATATACCGCCTCAATTTGAATATAGAAAATGGAATGAGGGCTTTGATAATTGGCGGGTCAGTAAAACAACGGGGAATCTTTGTTTTGGTTTAAACAGGCGCCTAGCTTTTCCACCTATCATCATAACTATACATTTATAGTGAATAAATTAGCACTTGATAATGTTTACATCTTCAAAGATATTGCTTAATTTGCTCTAAATTATCGATGTTTAAGAACAAATAAGCCTTTGAAGCAACAAACCCTACACTTAAATATTTGTTCAGAATATTGTCAAATTCAACGTTGTCCTGCTTGCGTTCGACGCCGTATATCACTTCCTATTTTTTTCTATATCCTCTGCTGATTTCTATTAGTATTGATTTCTATGAGATTCGCTATTGATTAGTAAGTAAATACAAACATTATGGAATGATATACAATTGTTTTGTTTAACTTCAGCTTTTCTTTCATAACTTGACTTTCAACGTATTCAAGAAGCCGCGCCGAGCTGGCAGACTAAGTATTTTTTTTGTCCGCCCTCTTTCTCTCTGTGTGTCTCTCTCTGTCTCACTCTCTCTCTCTCTTTGTCTCTCTCTGTGTCTCTCTCACCTACCCCTATTTGTCTCCAGTTCTCGGTATATCTATCTGTCTCTCTCTCTCTCTCCCCCTCTCTTTCTCTTTCTCTTTACATGAAAGACAATGTGAAATAGTTTAAAACTTTTTGCCTTACTTCTTCGAACTTTCTAAACAACTTAAAACGGGAAGGGCAGAATGTCTCTCCCCTCTATCACCTCCCCCCCCCCCCCTCTCTCTCTCTCTCTCTCTCTCTCTCAGAAAATAAGAAAGTGAAATGGTCTTTTTACGTTTCGTCATCCCACGCACTTAGTATGGTGGAATCATTGAGCAGTAATTGGTCTCGTCGCCACGTTTAACTTTTGCTGTGTCTAAGGAAATAAAACGGCAGGGCCATTAGAAAAAGATAAATTCGTCGTCCCTAAACCATTTAACGACCAATAGCAATAAATTTCTCGTTATAGGGCTCTCAAAGCGCCGCTTCTGCGCATATGTGTATAACCAGTCGTTGCAAATTGGGGGATGGAGGAAGGCTATTATGTAAAATACGAAGATAAAGAATACAAAATAAAGATTAAAAAGAACCAAAATGAATTCGATAACAAACAAAGAAACAAGAGGACAGACAAACAAGTAATCATGGGAATGAAATTGTCGATGTCATAACTGTTGCAGTCTTTATGTTCATAGGTTAAGAAAACATAGGAAAGGCGAGCTACTGATATTGGAGCTATAAAAGAAGAAAAAATTAGAAGTACAGGGGTAGAAAGAAAGAGAGAGAGAGAGGTGGAATTCTAAAATGTAAATATAGGTGCCAGTGCTCCTTTTTATTTACCTAGACGTCTATAATTTTCGAGCGAGTGATTTAGTTAAGAGATAATAACGACGTTTTTTGTATCTGTTTACTTATTATTTCATCTATGTTTACCTATACTATTTTATCGTACACACTTTGTTGACGCTATCCACATTTTGAATATATATATATATATATATATATATATATATAAGATCATTAGATACAAACAAATATATCAACCCAAGGTAAGTCCTTCCAAGCCTTCAAAGGGTCCCGGAGTCATGCATACAAAACAAATACCCCATTCACAGTGGCCTCAAACACCGCGACAGCAGCGGGACTGTCCCGCTGCTGTCGCGGTGTTGTCTTCAGTGTGAAGGCTCGGACCCGTTATAAACTATCGCGGGATAACACCGCCTAGCGATAACGCCGACACAAACTATCGCTAGGGACGCCTAGCTACAGCAGCGGGACAGTCCCGCTGCTGTCGCGGTGTTTACTCAGTGTGAAGGCTCTCCGCTATAACACCGCGACAAACACGTGTGATTTGTTTACTTACCTATCACTGACCTCTTTTCTACAGCAATGGGGAACATAAAGTGAAATAGAAATAAAGTAACCAGTGGATTCAAATTGATTTTATTATTATGTAGGTATTATAATTATCCAAATAAAAATATTTCACACTTCAAAAAATTAAAATATTCTGACTGGAAGCAATAAAAATGCTAGTTTTTTAAAAGTAATATGATCGAGGATACAAAAAGCAACTTGACATGTTTACCGCGCAATTTCAAGCAAGTATTTCCGGTCATATCGGGGTCACTCGCGGGTCATGAGCCATGCATACACGTGTTTGTTACGGAGGTAATAAAAATCACCCGCTGCAGCGTGAATGGGTACATGATATTTATCCCGCTGCTGCAGCGGGATAACTTTTCTACTGTGAATGCATTTGTAGCGGTGTTATGGCGGTGTCGCCGCTCCGCTACAACGCCGCTACAAATTTCAAAACCACTGTGAATGGGGTAAAAGAGGGATTTTAAATCATACCTTTTGTAGGATCATTTGTGTTACTCTTATCAGCCATGGGCAGAAAAGACTAAAAATCCATACGCTCTCAGGAATATTAGGTAATAGAAGAGAGTAAGATTGCGTCTTATCAACATTTGGCAATGCTGATGTCTACCCAGGTCGCATAACCAGTGCCGATTGGTTCTTATCTGAAACTGGCTGAAATGCTACCTATTAATTTATTAAAGAAAGGAATTTTTGTTGTCGTCGTTTTTGTTGTAATAATTAGAATACTCATGTATCAAAGTCAATTGATACTGTCTTGTAAGAGTGGCAGATGCATACAACACGATGTTCTAATCTATTTTTTCTGTCGGCAGAGGAGCAACTACGGTAAGTGGAGCCCCCTCCCCTGTTAAAGAGAGATGGATGAGGGAGGGGAGAGCGACATATAGGAGGGGGAGGGCGAAGGGAAAGGTAAAAGAACGTATCCTCCAAAAAATTACGGTACGATCCGTCCGCTCCCTACAAGTTTTCATGGCCTTGTTAACATGGTCAATTTGCGTTACATCCCCCTAGAAAAACCGTTGCCCTTCCGCCCCATGACATCAGAGCCCCCCTACCCCCCCCCCCCCCGCCCCCACCCCCGCCCCTCAAAGGCTGGTCCAAACGCTACGCCACTTTCTGTCGGTGTATGCCCATGCTGGTCGGTATGATGGTCGTTGTTGTCAGGAACCAGTTGTAGGAAGCTAGGAGATGGATGAAGACAGCCGCTTGGGGGCTCTCCACTCCAGCCTGCATCCATGGTCGATCTCTGAAGACAACCATCAGCTGCAAGACTGTTTCTCTCTCTATCTCTCTCTCCCTCTCCGTCTCTGTTTGCCTTCTCTCTCTCTCTCGCTCTCTCTCTCTCTCTGTCTTTGTTTGTCTGTATGTCTCTCTTGCACCACTCTCTCCATATCTCCTCGTCGCCCTGCCCCCTTTCCATCACCTCCCCCCCCCTTTTCTCCACCTCTCTCTCCCTCTCCCTACCACCCCCTCTGTGTGTGTCTCTCTCTCTGTGTCTCTGTCTCTCTTTCTTTCGCTCTCTCTTCCCCGTTTAGTGAAAAGGCGAGCCTAAATTGTTTCGTGCATTCCTTTTGAATTTAGACAAATAAATATTTATGCTCATCAGTGTACAAAACAATTTTTTTCAATCTAGAAGGAATCTTAAAAGGAGAAGAAAACACGACCAAATGAATGTGTATCACTTCCCCCAACAATTTCCATCATAACTTGTTATAACCTTTATATTGGATATATTCGTCCTTTAAAAGATGAAATGAAATAAAGCTCAATACAAAACTTTCATCACCATTTACTTGTTTAAAAGGAAATGATTGAAAATCGTGATTGACAAATTTGTACTCTTTCTTCTCCTCTCTCTCTCCCCTATTTGCTCTCTTTTCCCGTCGAATCCCGTTGAGTCACGCTGCCAAATATAAAACATGTCAGGAGAGCACAATATATACCTCCATCTCTAGGAGTTAATCTCCCCCGAGTTGTCTGGCGTGGCAGCTGGTCAAGTCATCGCTCTGGTGCCGCTGAATTCTGGTAGGTGAGACACCATGTCTGGAGCTGAGCAAATTGTGGCTCGTTATTTTCACGTTTTCCTTCTTTTAACCGTCTCCATCCTGCCAGGATCGTTCGAAGAGGATGCGGGATGATGAGGATGGCGTGTTAGGGAGGGAGGGAGGGAGGGGACTGGCGCATTCCAATACTCTTCAAATCGAAGGAGTGGAACTTCCCTTTTTGAGCGGGGAGGGGGTGGGGTGGTTTTTATTTAGGGGGCTTAGGAATATCTTGTTTAATTACTAAACAATTTCAAATTCGAATTCAAGTTTTATTGATTTCAATCCAAACAAATAGGATCATTCTCAATTTGTTTATACATTGGATAACAAATTTCAAAATTATAGTTGTAACATAGATAATTGAGTGTAAGGGTAAAGTACAATTTGCTTAAATTCACTTACAATCAACTTGTAAAATCTTGAAGATTTTTTTTTTTTTTTTTTGGGGGGGGGGAGGGGCTTGAGCTTGAGTAATTCCATTAGCCTTGTCCATGACCTTCTGAAATGTAAGATTACAATGACGCATTTAATTTAATATGATTTCTATGTGATATACAATAAGATATATATCGATAAAGCCCTTTGGTTGATTTCTTGAAAGTCTGTGCGATCGTGTCCACTAGGAGTCACTTGATATTGGATTGTGATCACGTGCCCAAAATAGTGGAATCCACGCTCAAAAGGGTAAATCAAATGAATAATTACGAGTGGATGCCACTACAATTTGGAGAGGATTCCAATCCAATTAAAGTGGTCCTTAACGACGCCTTAAGGAGTGGTTTTCCACTCCTCTGTATTAAAAGAGTACAAGTTCAACTAATTCATAAATTAATCGAAACGGGCGGACATTATACGCAACCGCCAGATTTTCGACTTTTTTTTCTTTCTTCACTAGTTTCTTTCCAAATTCATTCCAATTTCTCGTTGCTATACGGCTTGCACACAAATATCTTCCATGACTCCTTAATAATCCCAAATTCTGAGAAATCATATCTGAAGTTAAATCCTTTTATTGGATTTTTCGGGTCACAGTCAATACACAGGAGCATTTTGATCATAAACATTTAAAAATATTTGTTTGAATGGCCGCCGATCAATTTGTTCTATAATTAGGTTTGTCAGTTGTTATGTTAGTTAGTAATGTTGCAATTTTAAACAGGAATTGGAATTTAGAGATGGCTTTATGCGCCTAAACCGAAGCCTGAGCAAAACTTTGATTTTAACCGACCAGTAATCATCACTATCATAAAAGCTTTGGGGTATCACTACAAAAATATTTAAAAATTATGATCACGCCGAAATTTCCTGTGTAATTTATTTGTACTATTGAAGGTCATCGGGCATAGCCTACATTGTATGACAAAATTTCGGCAAAAGTTTAATAATTGCATCCAATGCCTGAAGAACGTTGTTCTTATCTTCAATGTCCATCTGATGTTAGGGCTAATCATCATTCTGAATCAAATTTAAAACTTTGTATACAAGTTTCCTGCTTTTCCGGCGTAAATTGCCCCGCAGCCGTGGCGAACAGGATAGTTCAAAAGACCCAATCTGATTGACGCCTATCTTATCATCGAGCAAATAATTGGATGATCGCTCTAATAACATATCTATTGATGAAAAGGGAACATATATTTAATAATCAATATCGCATTCAGAGCAGAGTTACGAGATAAGACATCTACTATTCTATTACGAGAAATAATACCACAATCATTACTCATTTTCATCCCCTCGGTATCGTTAGCCGCAACGGGCTTTACTCGCTTTTGGCAGAACAAAGCCGCGTTAATTTGCGGGATTCATTTTGTCTGCTCGGTTCCCCCTTTCTTCCCATAGTTATCAGCAGAAATCAAAACGGCAAACAAAGGTAGCCACCATAAAAAGAGCGACATCGACTTGTCGCACAAAAGGCGCAACAATGGCGTAAAAACGAGGCCAAAAATTAGCGCCATTCAATAACTTTCCGACTGGCTGCGTTTCGACTCCGCAGCGGCGCCAAGGCACTGCCTCCATTTATCACGGCAAGGCATCGCACTCAACTGACAAATGACTTGAGGCAATCTCATGCTTGGTTATTTTACATTGTCACCGCGCACTGGGGCGAAATGTGTTAAATATAGTTTTGATCGTCGCCAACAATAGGCACTAATTTCAAAGCAAATAACTCTACATGATTGTGTGCACACTTAAAATAAGCCGATCCTTTTTATTCTCTTGTTCACTTTCAAAGTCACCTCTATCGTAAACACGGATTTTTATAGTCAATACTGTTGTGTATATTGATCAGATCGTGTGAAGGTTACAAGTATACAATGCAAATCCAAAACAAATTAAATGGCTTTGTGAGAACGAAGATAATTTTTAGCACTGGGTAATTATGAAATATCAATAATAACCCGTCAACCTTGCCTATTTAAACATTATCATCATTTCAATGATTTGATTACTCAGTAATAGCTGAATAAACCTGGATGACCTATTTCATACGGCCCTTACACTTTTTGTTTCATGCTTTCTCATTCCCTACCCTGTTTTTTATATGATGATATAACTTCAATTATGTATCCAATGGCAAGTGCTCCGTGGTCAATAATATTTTTGAGACGTTTTTATCCAAATTTAACCCGAAGCCTAACCCTAAATCAGACCACCACCCAAGCTCTCAGCTTTGAGTTTTGATGAATGAAGCCCATAATAACGTTGATTGATTGATGGATTGATGTTAAGTTATTTTCAATATACATCATCACAAATATATGAATTTTTAATTCAATGGGTATCCAACATTGTCCCGAATGTGTGATGTAGGTTGTTCACATTGTGACGTCACCTTATCGCATGTAAATAACGCTGTCATTTCACTTTGTGAGTGGGTTCTGGAAAGTGTATCAAAATTGCATTTAATTTATTCCTCAGAAATAGTGAGAGCTTAAAAAGTACTTTACTCATTTTGTTAATGTTCTCAGCAATCCGTAGAGGTATAATTTGCCTATTTTCCAAATTTCAATGAACCTTCTCTTTAAAACCAGACCACCACCCAAGCTCTTAGCTTGGAGTTTTTATGAATCAAGCCCCTAATAACGTTGAGTGATTGATGTTAAGTTATTTTCAATATACGTCATCACAAATAAGCCTCTATGAATCTTTAACATGTTCATGTAACATTTTCATTAGCAAAGCTTAAACTGACGTGTTTATACAATATTTGTATATAATGTAAACAATGCATAATGGAATAGCGTTAGGCCAACAACAACAGATGAAAGAAAAAAGAGAGATAGAGAGAGAGAGAGCGCGCGCGAGAGAGAGGGAAAGTGAAGGGGAATAGTTGCATTTAGATACAGTGTAGTATCAAGTGGAACATTGAAAGTCTGTTGATACCGAACGCCTTGATAAATTCCTGGCAACTGAGATTTCCATATTATAAGGTACAATGACACAATCTATAAACTGATAGCTATAGGTACATGTACATTTCCATACATTAATACCAATGTTGCAGATAGAGGCATCAATAATACAAATTGTTTACATTTGTGCATGTAATAATTAGAAGGGGCAATTAGTTTCAGGGCTGTTCTCGAGCAAATATCAGATGCTCTCGCGGCTGTACCATTCACACCGTATACCACAGATATGTCAAACTGTGTGGACAACGTTATTCAAAGGAAACGTGATAAAAATAGTCACGACAAAATGCAATAAAAACCGGATAAATACACGAAATCTTCAGGCGGATCTCGTTGTAGATATAGTTAGGGTCTGCTGTCTTCCTTAGATGATAACACATCGGATGTACTTGATTGTGATCTTTCTTGCTTCACTGGCACTTTCTGTTTCATTCATCTCTCTACCTCTCTCTGTCTATTTCAATCTTTCTTTGTTTCTCTCTCTCTCTGTGTCTTTATGTGTGTTTCTCTTTCTCATTCTCTCTCCTCTCTCACTCTCTCTCTCTCTCCCTCTCTCCGCCTCTCTCGCTCTCTCTGTCTCTCTCTCTGTCTCTTCGTCTCTGTCTGTCTCTGTCTCTTGCTCTCTCTCTCTCTCTCTCTCTCGCTCTCTCTCTCTCTCTCTCACACACATTCTCTCGCCATGCCTCTCTATATCACCTTCTCTCTTTCTTTAAAAAATTGTCATATCTCTCTCTCTCTCTACAAGATCGGTTATCAACATTTGATTCATCTTAAAATATTGTAGTAAGACAAATGAAACACTATGTCAATGGTGTCTAATAGTAAATAAGTTTCAATTTCTGAAAATATTTGTGTAGTTTTTGCTATTTTAGCTTTCAACAAATATTTGGCAAATGTCGAAACAGATATCATCTCCGTCTTATTTATTTAATTCTGTTTGACAGAAGTCATTGCTTTAATTACTCTTTTCATCCACCCACGCGGATTTTCAAATATCCTTATCTAAATGAAAATCATAGCAAAGACTGAAGTGAACCAAAACGAGGGCGTTCACATATGAGTTTATATCATGTACTTTTACAGTTAAGATGACCTATTCATCATTGTTCATTGCTACCCTTTAACCCGCATTAAGTTGTCCCTCAGATACAAAAGTAATCAATAAGCATTGCTAATTGTTTTGATTATGATCATACACATAATTAGAGATAAATGTTATCAAACAGTCTAATTTTGAAAGCAATAATACAAACATGTGGTCTTTTTTATTTAGGATATAGCCTCATCATTATCATAATTGCTTTCTCAGTGGGCCCGGCTATTATTTATAACCCCAGCGCTTTCGGGTACCAAACATTATTTTTAACACTTATAGGTCGAGAAGGACAAGCGTGAGCTAAACAACTTGTCCAAGGGACCAAGGGCAGAAGCATCGAGCAGACATTGGACCCAGGACTTCTCCTGAGAGCCAAGATCTTCACCAACATACCACAGTATATTCAGGATACTGGAGGAAAAAAAAGTCCTGACTTTGGAGACAAATGTGAACGACCCTGGTACCGAAATCAATTTTTACAGATGGCACTCAAAATCATGCACCTTGACATTCAGTGCAAATATATTTTCACGCTTGACTTTGCTACTAATCGACTCATTTGTAAACCATTAAGATGAAACCTATTGTCTCGACTCGATGGGCACGGGATGTAAGTTAGTCGGGCGGAGCGTGAGAAATTTCTCGCTGTAGAGTGTGAGACCAGTTCGGACCGTCGCACATCAGGCCTACTTTACACAATGAAATTACCTCGAACTGGATTTTCTTCTTTTTTCATTTTTTTTTCTTTTGGGAAATTTTCTGGCTTTTTATGATTTAATGATTATCTGTAAGACATAATTATGTTCCTATTTCCAATGTCTTATGATTCAACAATCTTGTTAGCTTTTGAATTTTGTGCCCGGTTTCAACTTCTAACTCTGCACCATCGCACACCAGGCACACTCTCCACGATATTATTACCTCAAGTTAGAGGGGGTTTTGTTTCATAGATTTTATGGTTATTTTAGATAAATGTATTGTAATTTATACTAAAATTTGGCAATGTTAAACTTTAACACTTTCGAATTCCTGACTCAATATGTGAGTCCAACACTATACATGTACCTTAAGGTAAACCTTAACTCTAAAACTATCCTAAAAGTAATGGCCAATTGCAACCCATGACCCAAGTCCTCATCATTGGTCCTTATAAGGATTGCTCTTAGATGAAATAACCAAGAAAACGTTTGGAGGGGGGGGGGGGGGGTAAAAACAATCATGCTTCTATAGGATCGCAATGTTTGTTACTAATTTTCTTTCGATAACCCCCGTATGTATTTATCCTTATAAAAGGTATATTTACAATTTGCACTTATAACAATGCCGTGTGCAAACAAAATTACGTGTTTGGTCTTAATTATTTGCTCAAGTTTTTTACGCAATGTATTTTTTTCACAATCAAAGCAAATATTTTGCCTATCAGTCTAGTATTTTATGCAGAAAACGCAATCAACACATACTAGGTAGAATATTAAAACTTCAAAGAGAGTAACTCACTGCTCAAATGTAGAGGGCGGAAGGCTGAATGTTGGTACCTTTGTATTAAAAAACGTACGACATTACTTTTAACTAAGTACTTTGTGTCATCGAAAGTTTTCAATTATGAATATGACTATAGTTCTTGTCATTGCTGATATTCATTTTAGATAAAGTTCTGGCTATATACTCAGTTAATATTAAAGATAAAAAAAGAGTTCTGGTCATGCGATTGCATTGTGAAAGAAACGTTGTGGAACCAATCAGAAAAAGTTGATCATCTAGCATATAAGTATTGGTGTGTACTGCAAGGTTCTGGAATCATCCAAATGATAAGAAATTTGACCCAGTCTTGATAAAGTTACAAGCACTGTACACAAAAAGATCTATATGGGACTACATCAACATGTGGCATAAAGATCCGTCCCGATTTTTATGATGTTGCATGCTATATTTAGAATATTAAGGCATTTGAAGAGCCATGCTTTTCAGGGAACATTTGTTTATCTGATGTTCTTCCACACGTGCATAATACAATGATAACACTCACAAATTATTTCACCTCTTCCCAGAAATCAACCTTCTCTTTAAACCCAACATACCCGAGATCAATAAAGAGGGACCAACTACCACCTGCCTAGTTGAGGGCGACTAGGGATGGGGTGAAGATTCCACAATTGGAGAAAGAGAACCATCACCAAGCACGATTTTATTGTTATCTTATCAAACACATCAGAGTGATGTTCCGTGAAATTAAAATTGATTTTCAGATGCATGGAACGATACAAATTTGCGTAAGATGGACTTTAATAAACCGTTACTGTTCATTGATGGGTTGGTTTATAATATGAAGGGGGCTTGCCAATTGGAGTTTATAGTGTACTTAAAATAAGCAATCAAAACTGTCAAAAAGAAACATACAAAGAACAGGGATAACAACAACAACGACGACGACAACGATTAAAATGACGACGTCACCAGCAACAACAGGAACAGCTACACAAACAGAGATACTTTACGTGAATATATTCGAATGTCTTTAAAAAGATATTGGTTGCAGAAATTTGATTTTCTTTCACAAATCCGCTCGAACTTTTAAAGTATAATAGCTATAATGATTAACAAACTATTCAAGACTTCAAACGTTTATTATCACTGTCTTGTTCATTTCCTCGCAAATCATACGATCTTAATGATGTCAATTTTCATTGCACTTTTTCCTATTCTTCTGCCTCATCTTCTGATAATCATAATCCATAATATTCTGAATTGCCATAGGCTACTAAGAAGGGTCTCAAAATTACTCAATTTATGCTGAATTCGGATGTCGATGTCTAAGTTATCAACTGCCTTAATTGACTGCATTCAATTCTACTAAAATTGAACTTGAATCACCACTGTACGACGGCATTTATTTCGTCTTTGTATAAAACAAATTATTAAACTAATCATCATTAAGTTTGGTTTGACTGATAAAGATACAGCAATCCATCACATTTTGTTTAAGTATTTCCCCAACCGCTATCTCCAGGATTTTTTTTTTAAAGGGGGTGCAATTATTAAGTATTTGGCGTCACCAGTGCCTGGGAGGCGAAAAGCGAAAAGCGAATTGAATCCCTGTAACCATCGGGTCTCTCCTCCCGGTATAACTGATTGGGGGTGTGCAGGTGGACCCTACACTGGGGTTTCCCCCTACTCTTTATACGAATAGTGTAGTGGGTTCTTAAAGGTGATGAATCTCTTCTACATTGGGCCTCTATTTACTTTACTTTTTACTTTACTTTAATCCAGCGATGATATAGCCTTGCCTATTCATCGATCGTAGATGTCTTACTCAGTGGTTATACATTATCCTTGTCATTTCAAATTAAGTAATTAAATAAGTGGAAAAGGACAAAAGTGTTTGTAAACTTGCAATGTCAATTATCAGCTTATACAGGCTCATAGACAAGATCACGGTTTTAAGACCAGTATTTGTCTAGTATTTCTTAAAACAGTTTACATATACGATGCTGAGATTATATAATTCACGACGAATGGCGTGGGTTGGTTGTGCCCCCCTTCCCCCTCTTTATTCCACCGGTACCTTGTTCAATATTGCTTTGGTGCCGAAAGTTAAAGACTGGTGGCCAATTATGGTCTGTGTCTCAGCCCACTGGGCTCCTAATAATATACTGGCATACTTCAATAGTCTATTAGTCTGGTCCCATTCAAACTAGAGCCCCGGCAAATTAGCAACCTAATAAATCTCTCGTAATAGCTGCCCCTCCTGACATAGCCTTTTGTATACCCTGAGAATCATCTGTTTTGACTCCTATTGTGTTTGTGCATGCTCATCTCCAAGTTCTCTTGTTTCCGAATCCTCCCCAAACGGATCTGTCGATCGCTCCCTTTCTTTATTGCGCTTTCCGAGCAAGTTGAGACGAAGACCTGAGAGGGGTAAAAGAAAACTCATTCACCCAAACCTAACCACCCTGAACGATCTTTTGAACGGGGCAGTGATGGAGAGGTTTGGTGAACAAAAGCACGCCCGGCACCCCGGCGCCGAGTTTTGGCATCGCTCCGTTTACCTTGCGCGACGCTCCAACGCATTGCAACCAGGGACGCGCCCAGTCGCAGGTCGACCAATGTTTTTACAAATTACCTTTACTCATTTTCCCTGATAAGTCACTGATAAATAAAATCAAGATTTACCACGGTACCAGGAGTATGATTGATTCGTCATATCTTGGTCATTTTTTTTGTACGTGAAAAAGTAGTGATCAAGCATCATTTTTAGTTTCGGCGACAATTGCGACAAGACTTTCCTCAAAGGAACATGGACATGGTTAGGGTTAGAGTTGCGATCGGATTTTAGGTCAGGGTTTAAAGGTATAGTTTTGGGTCCAGGATTGAAGTTAGATATACGGTTAGTGTCGTACAAGTAGGAAAATATTAAATAAAAAACCTAACTGTAATTACAGGAGAAAACAAAGATGCAGTAAAAGTGTAGGGCCCCGTGGTAGACCGGAATTCCTTTCTAAAAGGATCACCCCATGATCTTAATAAAAGATGTGATAAATAAATGTTTACAAAAACAGAAATAAAATATTACATAATTGTTGAATTTTTCATATGTATGATGAAAGTAAAGAGAGGAGGAAGATATGAATCTGAAGAGTAGGAAGAATTCAGAAAGAAATAGCAGGATATACTGAATATTAACTGATGTGGTGGGAGTGGGGTGGTTGCACATAATTAGTCCCCACTTGACAGAAACTTCTTTAACTATTGAAAGATTAGAATGCATTCCCTTAGCTTACGGTTGGGAGATAAAAGTGACTAATGGAAAACGGTCAGAGACTGTAGTAAATGAAGAGAAAGTTGATGTGACACGATGTTAAGATGATAAATGGATGCTATCCAATGAGGCGTGGGGACCGAACCCAGAGAAGCTCCTTCTGAAAAGAAGGCGGCGCCAAGAGGTGAGCCACGGAGCTCCAAGATCGTCCAACCCCATTAGTCTTTCTCTGCGCTAAGTCAGATCGCACAATGGAAGCTGTGCTAAAACTAATAAATGCTGTCTTTAATCATTGTGTTTCAAAGAAATGTCGTTGTGATAGATCACAGTAGCCCATGTAAAGTGACTTAGTTGTTGGAGGTAAATGGAGAGGAAAATATCCCTGACCATCGATATAATTAGGTTCAGCTTTATTACGCACCCAGCACCCCTTCACTCCTTCACTCATTCCTAAAATAAACATGTAAAATTCTCTCGTTTTCTCATCAATGTATGCATCCAAAATTAGAAAGCAAATGATCTTTTTCAGATTTTACAGCATATATATTATGCTAACTTCCATCAGTTAGTAAGTCATACTCGAACTATATGTCATCTTTATTCTTCCGGTTCCTAGCTCTAATATGCATATGACCATATGTGACATCTTTCAAAAGAGGCCAGACGGATGACGGCAAAATAATCTTAATATAAGGAAAAAGTACAGATACCTCTTCTTATTATTCTTCGAACAAGATTAATCGAAGTTTTTGGAGTGTATCCCCCAAAACCTTGGAGTCGGGATTGAGAGAATGGGAGATTAAAATGGTCGAATGGTCAAGCAAAATAGTTTTGATTTATCAGCCAGACACTGCCATGTAAATCGAGTTAAATTACTTTTTTCTCAATCAAAGGAGAAACAAATCTGAGACAGTAAAGAAGATTAGCCCCCACTCTGTAAAAAAACAGAGTGATCGTGATATAGGTATATAAAGTGCTGCTTCAGGGAGGGGGAGGGGGCGGGGTAAATGTGGTTGGGAAATAAGAACAGAAGACCAGGGCCCCGCCTTATAAAGAGTTGCGATTAATCCGAATCAATCGCAAGTCCTCAAATCTTTCACAAGTTTGCAGTCTCTTATATATTATGTAAGTATTTGCGATTGATATCAACCGCAGATAAGTTGTGATGAACCCCAACTTTTTATAAGACAGAGCCTAGGGGTGGCGCTAGAGTTATTAAAGAGGGAACAGGTTAACATAAATCTCTGACACACTGACAAACAAACAAATAACAAAACAAATAATAATTTAAAAAAACATTATCACTAAAATTATATCATATTTTCGGAAGCGTTAGAAGTCTTCATAATTTCTTTTGTAATTCAACTTTATAAATGAATGAATGAATGGAAAATGGTTATATTAATCAATAAATGATTAAACGAATAGATAAATAGATAAATAATTAAATAAGTATGATTAATGATAATATATATATATATATATAAAACTATACCTAATTTTTCTTAATGAAGAAACTATAACAATCTCGGTCGTCAAAGAAAAAATGGTAAGTTTTCAAACTAAGTTACCAATAACCTATTCAGGAAGCTCTTGAACAAAACGTACATAGTTGCGAAGCTCAAGCCCCCCCCCCCCCCCCCCCCCGCTACTCCTCCTCCCTCCTATTCAATAGATGGAAGAATGAGAATGAATAGATATAGAAAGAGGGAGAACATGATAGTGAAAAGGAGAAGTGAATACTACAACACCACCCAGGCTTTGTTCCATCGTATATTTTTTCGAAGACTTGTGACGCCCCTCCTCCTTGACCATCATAAAACAAAATGGGCCCTAGCTGTGCCATCAAGCTACGTGAAACATCATTTTCAAGTTTAACTTCAATTTTATTTAACTCAGTAAATTAAAGCATATAAACATACACGCCAAAATTGCAGAGCAGATGCAGATAGTCATACATGGGATCAAAGGTACCATACAAGACCAAGGGGATCTTGTTAAGATTTCCCCTTATATCCCATATTTCCTATCTAAATTTCTTTCCAACTATAAGAATAAAAAATTGAGGCTTCTTTCCATTAAGTTTATTTGACATATGACTAAAAATTATATAAATATTTTTTTTTTACCAACTTAACAGACATGCTCAAAACATAGCGACGTTTCTACGTATATGATTGGGCAACGCACTTAATAGGTTCGATGTACGGTTGTAAAAATGTAAAATTAGTATATATTTTGAATAAATATTCACTCTTCTAGTTTTAGACTGAGTCTCTGAAGGTACATTGTAATCTCTTTTATAAATGAGAGATGCATGGATATATAGAAATGTAAAAATCAAGTAATTATTGAAGAAGAAAAAAACAACTAAATAGAATATAAATCTTTTAAACGTCTGAAGGTCACACTAGCTGGATCTTAGAATCCACGTTGCTTTTTTGTTGGATTCCTTTTCTATTTCTTTTCTTTTTCTTTTAAGCCTCTGCCTCGCGTCTGGCCGCTTATAAGTCCTTCCTTAATAGCGGTAATAGTCCAGTCCCAACCCCCCTCAAAAGCCGGACAAATACGCCTTTACAAACTCCAGCCTTGGATGAAAAGAGATCGATTTCAAATTACTCTTCCCCAATTGTTCGGCCCTCAAAAGGGGGTCCTTTGGATCCTCTTCTGACACGGATGGTGAAGCCCATGAAGCCCATCGTGATCTGCTGATGATAATTGGTCTGAGGGCCTGAACAACTTTCTTAAGCCGGACGTATTGTGGGTCTCAAGGGACCCCCCTCTTTTTTCTATATTGTTTTGTATGTGAAGATATTAAGTGAAGGAGAGAGCATTTAAGGTATATGTCTTTGCTTACTTATATCGAAATGAGAGAGAGGGAGCTAGAGAGGGAGAGAGAGGGAGAGAGCATGAGAGAGAGAGAGAAAGAGAGAGAGAGAAAGAGAGAGAGAGAGGGAGTAAGGGAGAGAGAGAGAGGGGGAGGAGAGAGCAAGAGAGAGAAAGAAAGAGAGAGAAGGGGAGGGCTTGTAAAGTATGTGTTAAATTTACAGATAAATGTGAAAATTGGTGTACACGAAAACACCTGTACTTTTTCTAAAACTTTGATCGAGAGCATTTATTAAAAGAAACTGAGACGAATTGATTAATCAATTGATTAATTAGGAAGTACAACCGGAAATGAAGAGAGAAAGAGAGAGAGAGAGAGAGAGAGAGAGAGAGAGAAACAGAGAGAGGGGACAGGTGAAGGAAAGAGATGTGAAGGAGGGTAGAGATTCCTATTTTAGGTAGGATCAGGTCTTTTTTTCTTAAGTTGAATTAAAATTTAAATTAGAATTGAAAATATAATACTTTTTTTACCAACTGTATGAGTAAGTCCGTTTTTTTGTTTGTTTCATTTTTTTTATTAATGTGAAATAACAACAACAATAAATTGTTAACAAAAACTAAACTATCAATAATTCTATCAAGACGTGGATCTTAAATCTCTCTCTACATTATATTACAAAATGTATTAAACTTTCAAGACAATACTATCACTCGATATGAACAATTTCAGAGACCTCTGCATTGTTTAAAATCAATGTAGAAGTTGATGTGATATGTAAATCTATTATTAAAAAGATTGCAAATCCTAAATTTGTATAATTTACATGACTTATCAATTTATACTTTCATGTTTGATCTAATCAATGAAAATTTGCCTCATATTTTGATAGAGTACTGTGACATTATAAAGCTACTCCACAAGACAAAAAGAAGGTGGACAATTTTTTTATTTCGTCTTCCAAATTAGAACGACACAAGGTCAATTTTCATTGTCTTTTGTGGGCAGTGAATTTTGGAATAGACTACACAATATAATGCGAATGTGACTTTAAAGTGACTCGATAACATTGTTGAAGGTTGATGACAAAAATTGCTTAATTTTTGTATAAAATGTTACTTACTATATTTCTTCTACTGTACTAACCCTCTGACATGCAAAAAATCTTGAAAAAATTCTCAAACCATATGTATGGTTTTCTTTGAAGGCGTCGATATACGACACCCTCTATCAGTGATTAACAGTAAATTCTCCCAACCATTTTTGAATTTTCCCAACTTTTTTCCATGAAAAAAGACATAAAACATGCTATAAAAATTCTGTCACCACCTAAATGTCTGGAATGGAATGTAGAACCATTTTACTGCTTTGTGAGATTTCCATTCACCTAAAATGTAATTAAATTGTAATAATATAGTTGGGAGAATTAAGGAATCGATCAGATCAGTTTTTCCCAATTTGTACCATGAATAATGATCCGTTTTCACTCAAAGTTTCAGATTATCTTTAATTGTACATCTAGCATTGAAGTCACTACCTTAGCACCATTATCTCTCATATGAACAATGTTACCAAGTCCCTTTAATGTAAGATTAACAAGGTCTAGAAATAGGCTTCGGAATTCTGTTACAAGTCATGTGTAGAACAAAATCATAAACGAAATATCAAGTTAAATAATCTGCATATGTACACAAATGATATATTACATAATCAGTTTGTATATTGCGTTCTTGTTTTTAAAAGTATCAATAAATATAGTAAATTCATTATTTACGTTTTGTTACGTTTTCTAAACTGATTTGTACCAAAATATTTTGTTTAAATGTTTAAGGGGTTAGGATCGATTATATACCTCATACATAGATTGTCATTCACTGATTGGTCAAGACTATATCACATGTCAAGAAGCATTTCGATCTATCAAGTATCATTACGTCAGAGGGGTTGATAGCTACTATCAAACCCTGGGATAGGACCCCTAACCCCTCCCGCGACTTAGTTGCGCACACAAATTTTTTGAGTTGCTAGGCTACCGCAATCGCGCGGTTACGCGCAGCGCGTAGGAATTCAATACTCTTGCCTTGGACTTGATGTTGGATTTTTCTTATTTGGGTTAGTAAATTCCTCTTGATCTCGTTTCCTGTTTTTAGAGCTAGATCTAGTCCTACAGCTAGACCTAATCATGAATCAATAAAAAGGATGAGGTATATAAAACAAATATGGACTGCTCTGTAATCGGATGATGGTGGGAACTACCACTCCCTCGGTGGTGTTCACACCGGCCCTTCTATCAGCCCCTCGGCTTCGCCTCGGGGGTGATAGAAGGGCCGGTGTAAACACCACCTTGGGAGTGATAGTTCCCACCATCATCCTCATGAGCAGTCAATATTTGTATACTAGCACATAACGTTATTATCCGGCCCCTTTTACCAATCCATAGTTTCTCTTCTTGTATATGTAAATACAATGTATAAAATGTATTACTGTATTGCTGTTGATAAAATGAAATAAGATTAAATACAACATATTTTCATCTGGTGACAAAGGCAATAGCAGCTGGCTGTATTGTTTACTCCATCACTATGATCGACATAAGAGATGTCACTATTTTGTTTTCAAGAATGATATAAACATTTGATTTCTATAGGATTACACGGGCCATAACGAGAGTTAAGACAATGATCCAGCTGTAAAAATGCACATTTTACCAAAAAAAGGAATGGATAAAAGACGCCTGAGTTGGAAAGATCATGCCCCAATCCCACCCCTACCCCCACCCCTCAAGATTTTTTCCTTCATAATAATAGAAAAGTTGGGTTGGCAATGCAAACTTAAGTCTGGAATTTCCAATTGAAGGTTCATAGAGTGCGTAGGAATGATTAATAATGGGATTAAGCGCTAAACCATTTATCATAAGATAACAGATCAATATGCAAATGACAAGGAAATTTTGTAACTAAGTTGACAGTTTGAAGCTCCATATAAGATAGAGCAGGGTAATTCGACAGAAGACGAAAAGAGCTTTATCTCGAATCACAATCATTCCACTTATATCATCAATCACAATTAATGTGTCTATAGAGCTTGTTTTGAAAACATTATACCAACATTAATTTGATGCATTCATGGGAGGCAGACAGTTTCTGAGGGCCTATTACGCGGGTCTATTCAATGTTATATCCCCCGACAATCCTGGTCTTTTCTTGGGACATTGACAAATCATTACCACTGACTAGACGCAAATTAACATTTATCACGTTTAATGTTTTGGAGGCACCAGCGAGAACAAGGGCCTTTTCTTTTTTCCAAACAACGGGAGGAAAGACGGACAGAGGAGGGAAAACAACCGCGTAATTGGGCTTTTCAAAAGCACCTGTCTTTCGGCCGCTCCGCACGCAATAAATTAGTGCGGGATAAAAGCTTGGCAAGCGCGCCACCGATAGACTTTGGAGGTCAGCGAAATAATACGTCGCGATACCGTGGCGCCGCTGATCGGTGCGCTGACCACGTGATCAAGTGATTGATCACGTGGGTTGTTGAGGTTGTAGAAATGTATGGATACGCACATGGATTTGGTAGTTGGTCGTTTTACGGTAACACTAACACATATAATGCAGTTCAATTTATTATGCAATTATATTTATCGTGGATATTCCCTATTCTTATATCTTTTTAAAAACTATTTTATCCTCCCTTTATTCTTGTCCTCCCTCTCCCCTTCTCTTCTTATATTCATATCTTGATCCTCTCTATTGTCTATAAGATGTATGATTTCTCTATATCTTGAATGTCATTAGTGACATCACATTATCATTTTTTTTCATTTTTTCTAATAAGATAATAGTTTTACTGTGTATCACTATACATGTACATGCAAGTTTATTGCATATTGGTGTTTTTTCAATCCCTTACTTACTTGTAGATACCTTTAATGCGTTGTTGACATATTGCACCTATCCTCTATAGCTTTGATTTCTCTTTTGTTCTTCAGTGTAATATACTCATATTACTTTACCTCGTGTATTGTATTGTATCTAAAAAAAAAAATCATTGATGTACATCAATATTCTGTTTATAAACACATAAATCAATTTACAATGCAATGTAACAAATCAATAATCTGTTTGTAAACATAATAATAGGCCTATAAATTAGTTTACAATGTAATGTAACAAGTCAATAATCTGTTTGTAAACATCATATAAATCAATTCACAATTCAGTGTATATAGCAAAACAGAAGGAAATTTATATAAAGCAGAAACACTCTTGTTTTCTTCTTGTAATTTGTGCAATATCTTTTTGATAATATTATCCATGTACTTTTTAGGATGTCACAATTCGTGCTATTTCATGTTACTCTTGCTTTTTGTGAACCCCCCTTTTCTTCCTCTTCTCTTTGGTTCTCATCGTTGTTCTCTTTTCTTTCTGTTTTCCTACCTCTTTCCTCTGCTATTGTTACTTTTTTCTTCTTTCTTCACACAATACATAATTTGCTATTTTTTTTTTACATGTACAATGTACCTTGATGATTTGTATAGTAACAGTGAATATGACAATTTTAAAATATTCATATTGTACTTTGGAGTTACAAAATCATTTGCATTGAACTCGAATGTGCTGCGGGATTGGCATAGCTTTGTTTTTTCGACGTTAACGAACTTTTATATAAAATGACGTTAATATATTATGTATTCAAAGTGTTTATTTTGTATTTTTTGTATACATACTTCAACTTCAGGTGCACTTGGCAAAGACTTGCATTCCTTTTTTCCCTGTTTGGAATGAAAACATACTTTACCACATTCTCCTCTCTTTCTACTTTTCTTTATCTACTCTGTCCTTCTCTACCCCTCTCCTCCTGTCTTTTGTATATTCTCTGATCAATTTTCTTTCTTTCTTCTTCTCCCTTCTCTTCCTCTTTCTAGCTCCGTCTCTCTCTCTCTCTCTCTCTCTCTCTCTCTCCCTCTCTCCCTCTCTCTCTCACTCCTTTCCCTGTAACATTTGATTACACAGAAGTTTTTAATTTATTAGATTTTCATGTAATATTTGAGAGTTTTAGATATATCGTTTCATTATGCATGATTTATGGTTGTACATTTTAGTCATTCATGATCGTTTATTGTGTTGTATATTGACTATGTAAATTGAGCAATTT